>NC_133247.1:12437500-13075000 GCF_048772165.1 Typha angustifolia | reverse complement strand
TCTTTCTTCATGGTATTAGCTTTATTCCTAAAGTAAATAAGGTCTAATGATGAAATAATTATTTAACTTTTTTTTAACAAGATGTAATTTATAAGGCAAATACTAATATCCCTCTAAAATTCATAATCTTAATATAATGGCTTTAATAGCCGGTTTTCCTACCTGGTACCAAGTTTTCAGTTTTAGTTCTAAAACCACGTTACGTTAAAAAAAAGGAGGGCATAGTGGTCAAGATAATTTGATTACGTGTGCATATGGATTACACATTCTTTTCTTCCGTTAAGATTTCTCTTAGATATATGCCCTATTATAGGAGATATCATTTAATAGTAAACAATTTAAATTTGATTATTTGAAGACAGACTTCAATATAAATATAATTCTCTATCTCTATCTGTTATTAAATTTAATTTAAATCAATCTTAAACTAATGAGAGATCTATAATACATAATCAAAGAGATAAAATTTAATTAAACTTTTATCAAGTTAATTATAAAAAAATAGCAATACTCTTATTCTGATATATATACATTACTCTCATATATATATATATATATATATATATATATAATAATTAGCGGTAATATATTTTAAAATTTTTTGCATTTCTATTATATGGGAAAAGGGAAAAAAGAAAAAGGGTCATTTATTTATTTTAATTGACACGCGTTGTTCTTGTATAGGTAGCGAGTGGCGCATGGTGCCGACCACTACATAAGCCGTTGGCGGAAAACCACACAACAGCGGTTGCTTAGACGAAGCAGGCTTTTTCCTTTTCCTCTCCTTTCTCTTCCCGCCGGTCAATCCGAAACATCCCGGATCAAGGAGGAGGAGGGAAAATAATAAATAAAAAAATAGAAAGAAAGAAAGGAAAATAAAAGAATATAGAGGGAAAATAAAATAAGATAAGATAAGAACGGTTTCTTGATGTTGAGGGACCTAGGTGGCTCTTTGTAGCTACTTTTGGCAGTAGAGAGTGCTCGAAGCAAAGGAGATGGGCTGTTGGAGCGGCACTGTTTCTCCTCATCTCCCCCTCTACCTGGGCCGCCTCCCCCCAGCCAAGAACAAGAAGCATCACCATCATCTTATCCACAGCAATGTCTTGTTGAATTTAGGGCATCATCGACACCAGCAGAAGCAGTGCCCCATCAGGGCGAGGAGGATTTCTTGCTATGCGGAAGAACCCACCAGTAAGTCACCCGGCGATGACCCTACCACTGGAATTCAGATCTATTCTCAGATCGAGAGGTACCCCCCCCCCCCCCCCCCCCCCCCCCTATCAATAACCTTACAACCTGTTATTCCTAGGACAATTTACTTGCTGGCTTACTCCCTTTTCCTATTCCTAGAGTTGCACCTTAAAACTAATTTTGAGATCCTGATTTATCTACATTTATATAGACTCCGGACTCCAAAATTGGTTATTATATTTGGAATTAGGATCTGATATAGCAATATGTTCATTTCCGATGTTCCATTTTCTGAAATTTTGTATCTCCTCTCGTCGTGCCGACTGTGGATAGAACAGGGCCAGAGCTTCTGGGATAAGGGAAATTAGGACCAAAGAAGGATATATCATACGCCATCAGATGTGATACAGAGCCGACTTTTTTTTTTAATTGTAATCATTTTTCGATAAAGAAAATGTTATTTGACATGCATGTGGTGATGTAAGATGAGGACAGGATGTTGCTGGCTGACTGCAAGATAGACAAAAATGTCACCACATGATAAATTAACTCTCTCTAACTAAAGTTTCTAAGTACTTGTTAAGGATTAAATAAGCATAATCTGTTTAAGATGGTTGGTTGCCAGAAATTTGGTAAATGTAAGCCTTACACAATTCAAAAGTTAATTTTACCAAGTTCCTAACCTTTTTAATTTAGGGCTGCAGCAGACTTCACACACAAAACTAGTAATCGCAGGGTAAATCAGAGCTAATAGGAGTAAAAAAGAAATCTCAACCAGAATTTTCTGCTTTGCTTAAAGATTTAAAGTACAGATTTATAGGCATAAAGATTGTAACCACCATAATAGTGGACTAAGTCATGAACTTTTAACCCATTAACTTCTTAACTAGCACGAACCCACAAAAAATTAGCGACCGTCCGATACAGGCTCTCTCTCTCTCTTCTCTCTAATTTTTTTTCAGTTTTTCTCTCTCTCCATTGTCCAATCTCTCTCTCTAGCCTCTCCCTCTCTTTTTTTCTTCCTCTCTTTCTTTCCTCTAATCTCTTCCTCCCTCACTTTCTGCCTCTCTCTCTCTGTTAATCTCTGTTGCTGCAACAGAAAGTCTGTTGCAGTTATAGAAAGTTAGATATAGACACGAGAGAGAGTGGAGAGTGCACAAGTTGGAGAAAGAGAGAGAGGGAAAGGGAAGGGAGTGAGAGAAGAAATGATAAAAACTGAGAAAAAAAATTGCCTTGTGGCCATAAGAGAGAGAGAGAGAGAGAGAGAGAGAGAGAGAGAGAGAGAGAGAGAGAGAGATGAGGGAGAGAGAAATTAAAAAAAAAAAAATTGGCCTTGTGGTAGTAAGAGAAAGAGAAGGGAGAGAAGAAAGAAAGAAATTGAATTTTTTTTTTGCCTTGACAGTAATAAAGAGAGTGGAAAAGAGGAGGGTCAACTTAGTCATTTTTTTATTTATAAATAATATTTATAATTTTACGTAATTAAAAAATGATCCGATACGGGTGGCCGATACGAGCGATTTGTATCAATTTTTGGATTGCCAATCCTGTTCCCAATACCAATTTTTGAAATCTTGATTTTTAGTCTTTTCAATTTAATGTGTAATGACTCATTGTGTTGTTTACACTTATATAATGTTTCATCTAATGTTATAAATGATAAGACTCTCAATTTTTACTGCAGATTAATTACTGAAACTGCAAGGCAGTCTCAGTATGGATGGGGGACATCTGGAGATTGGAGTGAAATTGAGGTTTGTTCCTTTAATTTGTAGGGATAACTAATTTTTCTTGCTTTCTAGTGTCTTACTACTAGTCAAATGCTAGAGAACCAGGTTTCATCGAAGTCCTTTCCACTAAAGTGGTGTAATATGAATGTGACGTAAGAGAAAAGAATTGAACTCAGAACTTCTTACACTGAACACCCTGCTTGGGTATACTGATGCTAGATCTGAATGGATTTTCCATTTAAAAGAAAATCTTTTGTGTCAAATATCTTAATTCTTTAGAAGTATGTTTATTTTGGATGATTCCAATGCATTTCACATTCTTAGAAGTATGTTTATATTCGCCAAAATGCTTTGGCAGATACTGATTTGTATTATCTTTTCTTGCATTTTTAAAATTCTCATTCCTTCTTTTTTTTATTCCTTTCACTTCAATGCCTTTACTTTTGTTCCTTTTCCCTTTTCTCCTTTTCTGATCATGTACTTAACTACTTATGATGACACTTAATCCTATTAATATCCTCTCAATTAACCTGACCTGCAAATTATCTTATGTTACCATTTCTTTAGGGTGCATGGGTGCTTCGACCAAAAAACTCAAAGCCTACGTCTGTCGTACATTTTGTTGGTGGTATTTTTGTTGGAGCGGCACCTCAACTTACATATCGCTTTTTTCTTGAGCGTCTTGCTGATAAGTAAGTCGTGTTTTTATTTATTCATCTTTGCTCAATGCATCTTAAGCAACTATTAATGAATCTTTGTGTAGTGGAAGTGTGGAACTTCTAAATTATATACTGAGTTTCTTCATGGAAAATAACTAATGTTTACTTAGGTTTAAAAATTTTCGTTTCCATGACTCACTAGACATACTTGAAATATGTATGATATCCTGCAGACTTACAAACAATTAAATAGTCAATTTCCTCCTTTGGCATTTTATCTGTAGTGGAATCATCAAAAGTGCAACTATTTAGTTGGAGTTCTGGAAAATAACTCATATATCGCTATTTAATGATTTTTTTTTTTCATTCTTGTATGCTGCAACCACAATCCCAAAGACACAATGAATATTAAAGTATGAAAAATGGTAGCAAAAACACATCTTCTCTGTCATTACTGCAGGGAATTACAAAGGTATACCAATGCAAGTACTTAACAGATGCCTATCTAAAGAATCCATTTCTAGAACCAGAATGTCTGCTCAAACTAAAGTGAAGTCTATCCACAACATCTACAAGGAACCAACCATGTTATGCATGCAAATACATGACAAGTGTTTTATGGGTGGATTGATAATTAGTCCAACACATTCTCAGTATCACCTACAATTAATTATTATATGGCATGTCTTTCGATAGAATACAATTTATTTAATAAAGAAGCCTTAATACTTGACCATTTTCTTTGTGTGTGTGTGTGACAGAGAGAACTTGACTATCTTACTGCTAAACACTTCAACTTTTGATTGAGATCATCTAAGATATACTATGATATTACGGGGATGGTGTTAGTTTAGAAGAAATTTAGATGTTTAATTCAGAGAGAGTGTACCTGATATATCTTTTAAAGAAAATATTCTCCTACTCAATTAATTTTTTCTTCTTTTTTCCTTTTGATATGGAAGGCCTAATGTTTTATTTAATTTTTTTTTCTTTCATAATTTTATGTCAATTAGTGTTACAACTCAGAATTTCAAAAATAAATAATTAATTATTTAATTAGAGATAATTATTTAGATAATGACGAATTTAGTTTTATCTTTTAGGTCTTGTTTGCTTTGAGTTCAAAGACCCCCTTGAACAGGTTTAGGAAACCCAACCTTGTTCAGTAATCAAATATATTTGTCTTTTTCATATTTAACCATGTTTACTCTCCAAAAAATTTAAGTTTAAAAAATAAGATTAACTAATCGAATTTTGAGCTTATCCTCAAACCAACAAGACCTTATATTTTAGGATTTAAACTAAATTGAATTATATTTTTTATTAGGTAAAAAAAATAGATTAGAATCCCTATGACTTTTATATCTTAGAAAAGAAAAAAAAAACCTAAAAAGAAATTTTTTGGCAACGGTACAGTACTGACAAAAAAAACTAGGTTTTATGGGCTGCTCCGTAGAAACATGTATAAGACTTCAGAGCCTCATCCCCAATTAATGTGGTCTGAACACAACTGCATAAGTGCTAGTAGTAAACTATGAGCTAGCTAGAAGCCTAGAACATCAGCTTGTCATGCTGGACATATTGAGTATAAATATAGATAGTATGCTTGTCCTTTTTTCAAGTTGCAGAAGAGAAACATTACCATTTTAAGGGTCTCAATAGCTGGATTAGCTATTATCCAAATATTATAATTTTCTGAGCAGCACTATTTTTTTTATTGGCACTGACAATTAATCCTCATTTACATATGTAATTTGTTCTTTCATCTTTTATCTATAATGTAAGTGTGTACAATATTTAAGTGGATCAGTTCTATCATATTTTTGTTCTTTTCTACGAACTTTGGAAAATGATTGTTGTTAAATTATTTTGTTACCTAGGGGAGCTTTGGTTATTGCAACACCTTTTGCTAGTGGCTTCGATCACTTCTTAATTGCTGACGAAGCACAGTTCAAGTTTGATAGATGCCTGCGATATTTGAAGGATACAGTAAGTCATCATTTACCAATTGAAAAAGAGATGCTGCTTGGAATTTAATATGTCGTCTATCATACTACAGGTAAACGACCTCCCGACATTTGGTATAGGTCATTCTCTTGGATCTGTCATCCACCTTCTAATAGGTATACTCTCTTAATCTGAATGCATAGTTATTTGGTTTGTCATTATTATTTTGCAATTAATATAATCTTGTAAAATATTTTAGGATCAAGATATGCTGTCCAAAGAAATGGAAATGTATTAATGGCTTTCAACAACAAGGTAATAAATTTGCATTGCTTCATAGTTCTCCTGGTATTCTTGGTTAATAACCCATTACTGCAATATTTTTGCTACTTGGTGGAAAAAAAAAATATTATATTCCTCATAGTTTTAATTGATCATCAATGATCAGAAATGGCTATATTCTCATAGTTATATTCTCAAAGTCATCCTAGTTCTATAGCCGACAGAATATTTTCTTTATTTTTTTGGATACCCAAAGTATTTTTTATTTTTTTCTCCATCTGTATTTTGTATTTAATTATCTTTTCATCAACAGTAATGAATGTTTCTTATGTATAATCACATGCCTGAATCTTTGTTCCAAAATTGGAACAGCAAGATATGACATATTTGCAGGGAAGCATGTGCACTTTTCTTGCATTACAATTTTGTCTTCTTCAAGTTGTTAATGGTAACTACTGAAAGATGTTTAAATTATGGTTCTAAGATTCAGCCGGTCTCAATCCATGGCCGATACTCGAGCTGTATCAGATCGGGTATCGGTTGTATCGATCAATCCCACCCGATACGGGCTCCCTTCTCTCCTCTCTTCTCTCTTCTCTCTTCTCTCTTCTTTCTCTCCCTCTTTCTTCTCTCCATTTTTTTTCATTTCTTCGCTATTCTCCTATCTCTCTCATTTCTCTCTCTACTCTAGCCTTTCCCTATCTATTTTTCTTTTTGTCTAAGTTAGATAGAAAGACAAGAGAGAGAGAGAGTGGAGAGAGAGAGAGATGTAGGAACAAATTGAGAGGGAAAGAGAAAAGAATTTTAAAAAATGAGAGAAATAAAATTGCCTTGCTTGTAAGAGAGGGTGGAAGAGAGAGAGAGAGAGAGAAAGAAAGAGGAAGGAGAGAAAAGAAATGAAAAAATAAAATCAAAAAATTAAAATAAAATTTGCTTTGTATAAGAGAGGGAGAGGAAGAGAGAGATAAAGAGAAGGGAGAGAAGAAAAGAAAACGGGAAGAAGACAGAAAGAAAAGTAAAAAGGAGAGCCAACTCAGTATTCATCAAAATTTTAGATAAGTTAATATATTTTTTTAGTTTTTTGGTTTCATGTGTGAGTAATTATTATTTTTTTATTTTCTTATTATTTTTCTAGTTTTTAGAAATTTGTTTGTATTTTTAAAAAATATTTAAAATTTTACGTAATTAAAAATAGTCTGATCCGATATGGATGACTAATATGTATTGTCTTTTCGAATAGTCAATCTCAATCTTAATACTGAGTTTTGGAACCTTAGTTTAAAGGTGATGATATTTTTGTTCCTTTACAGGAAGCAAGCCTGGCTGTTCCATTATTCTCTCCTGTTATTGTTCCAATGGCTCAAAATTTTGGTCCACTTCTATCTCAGCTAACATCATCTCCAACAATTCGCCTTGGGGTTAGTGTACATACCTCTAATTTCATACTATAGTTGGCTCATTGTTTTATGTCTTGATTAGTTGTATTGTGAATAGTTTATCTTATTCGTTATCCCTCTTCATCATCTATCAAATCCTAAAATCTGTGGATCCCTACTTGCTTGTAGCATATAGTCAATAGTTGCCAATTTTGCAAAGTTATTTAATGAGCATGGCCAGTTGGATGTGGATTCTATGGTTAGTGTTTGTACAAGCACTTCTACAAAAGTACTGAGTGCTTATATATTTATGTGTCTTATATACTATTGCTAAATCATGAATTTGAGTTAATGCATTCAATTTCTCCTCCTGTTTTAGTACTGAGGGTTTTCGTAAGTCCACGACAAAAGTGCCACAGGTTACCTAAAATGGATGTCTGTCTTGTCCATCATATCAAAATTCTTTTCACAGTTGATGGTTCTTGTTTCACATGGAAGGATTTTGTTACGAATTCCTTCTGTAAGCCACGCTTCTGTTCTGTGTTTTAGCTGGCAAATGCAGCTGGACGGAGTATTGGGTAGACACTAGACAAGTAGCCAGATATATACTACACCAATACTATCGTAGAACAGTTACCTATAATTCCCTAGTTCACTTCGAACTTTATTTCTTACATGGGATCTTCATCTTATCATGATAATCCATCTTAGCACCTGATACGTTTTTTTTATGAAATATATGGTTCATTTGTCTAGTTGGCAGATTTGTTGCGTTTGAGAACATTCTCTTGTTGAATCTTGGTCACTTAGTTCTCCATTTGGACTATTTCTATGTCTATCAGAACTTCGGTGTACTGGTTTGCAATTGTATGATGTTGCGTAGAAGTTAGAAGTGAGCATCAAACCAGTTTGACTGTACTTGACTTATGTTGCTCAGAAAATAGATATCCATTTAGACCTTTTATGTTTTCTAGTTCATAAGAAAAAGTCTCAGTATTCAACTTTTTAATTGAAATGCCTTTAAAGTGGTTTTGGTGTAAAGATGGAAAGGGGGATAGATAAGAAGTGTATTCTACTTGAGAAACAAAGTAGAACATATGAAGAATATTCCTTGTAAAAACATGCATGAAAAGATATTCCTGCAAATATGTCAAAAAGATTGTTTTAGCAGTAATGCAAAATTTAGCTTAATATATGGAGAAGAAAATCATTTTTATGTTTCATATTTTGGCACCTTGTTCCTCTTTCTCTCTTATTGATCTGCTTCTTGTGCCCTCAGAGGACTGCATTTTGATCAATTAAGCTCTTCTTGACCATTTTTATTGTTCTTTTCTAATTTAGACAGCAAGAAGTCTAAACATTGTATCTCCATATCTTGCACCTTTTTTCTTTTTCCTTATCTTGTTTAGTATCAACTTCCTGGTGAATGTTTGGAAAGGTGGCATAATTCATAATTACCATGGATTTGAAGCTTGTCTGTCATGGTCATGATGATAAAGATTTTTTTGAACTTTCCAACATTATGTCCCTGCGGAAGATATATCTAATAAGACCAATGTAAGTTGATCCCCTTTTTTTTTCTGACCTATCATTCCTTCCACCCTATGTGTGTATGTGTATATGTATCCACTCCATGTGTATTACATTGGACCATTCTTCATCTCAGTAAAGGTATTTTGTCTTTTATCTGAAACCCATACTGGATCTCAAGAGTCATGACTGTACTGTGATATATGTGAAAAGAAAGGCTTGCAGCCTTGCAGACTATTTGCTAACATAATTAACACAGAGAAGGACATGCGTGTCCTACCAGATAAGTCCACCCACCTTTTTCTATGTCAGATACATGTCGTCCTATTAGTTTCTTAAGGTGGACACATCAATAACATCAATAATGAAGTTCTGAGATGATTTAAATAATAAGGTGAATAATATAAAAGTTAGATGATTGCAGACTTAATAGTATGGTGTAGAATTTAAATTTTGGATGATCCATGAAGCCTGTTGGGGAAAAGATGTGAATCGATGGCAATAATACCAATCCGTTATTTCATTTGAAATTATGTAGAACAAGAAGTCGAGAACAATAGACTTCTAATAATGCTGGATTGCTAGCCATTTGACACAGAAGTTAACTGAACCCATGTCATTCCACTGCTTGTCAATGAACTTGATTTGCTGCTCATATGGATGATATCACACTTGATGAAAAATATATTATACATTTTACCATCTTGTAAAATAAACATATTCTTTTATCTTGTCTATCCCTTTATCTTGTTTCTTCCTCTTGGTGGACGCTATAATGACTTCCAAATCTTCACTTCAATGTCCTTCACTCCTTGCAATATTTTCCCATTTTAAAATATTAAAAGAAAAAGGCACACAGTTTAAATGTTATTCTACACGTCCCTTTAGAGGGACCCAACCTTTAGATCATGAAGCTGGCATTTATGTCCATCCAAGGCTGCTAGACACATAACAGTTTGCTCCTTGGAGATGCCTTTCAGAGTGGAGGAGGATAAATGCCGGCAGGTCTCAGATTAAGGCTATAAGCCTATAAGCATCTTACTGTGAAATTAATGTACCTAAATATAGTTGTATATTCTATATAATTTCCTTGAAATTCCTCTTACCATGGTACTTACCATACTAGTAGAAGTTAATAACAGATTTTACGAAAAGCAAAATAACGTTATGCATTTTCAGGAATTCATAAAAAAAATTCTGTCCTTTTGCTTTATGTTGTTTCTTGTCAGTCACTTTGAGCTAATTTAATTATCCTTATTGGACAAATAGGCGGAAATGGCTATGAAGCAACTAGAGAGTCTCAGTCCTCCAATTATGAAGCAAGTCCTACCTTTGGTTGAGCAACTTCCTCCACTGTACATGGATTTAGTTCAGGGGAGAGAAGATTTTACTCCTAAACCAGAGGAAACTCGCCGATTGGTATGTAAGATACTTCAGTTGTTCCTTGATTTTCAGAATTTGAGAAAGCTACTGGAATTTATTTAAGGATCTCTATGGGTGGTATGTGTCTTTGTGATTGCTCATACCATCATACGCTTTTGTGCCAAGTTCATGCATGTAGATGCATCTTAATGTCATGCACCTTTGAGTGCTTCAGATGCTAATTCCATTATTACTTTTTACTTCATAAGTCATAACAGTAGATTGAAGATATCTTTCCAAAAAGAAGAAAGCTAAACAGGTAATTAACTTGATAAGTTATGCAGTTGTGAAACTTTTGTTGTATTAGGGACCAGTAGGTAACAAAAGATAGATGTACTTTTCCTCAAAGTAATATTTGGAAGAAAGTTGTATAGGTTTCATTGTTCCAGATATACAGGAAGGTGAATTGGGTAGTTAGTGGTAATAAGAAAGATTGGGGTTCTATTTAACATGAATTCTGTCACTGAGTATAAATGAATACTTACTTCGGAGTCTTACTTAATTAGCTACTTCTCACATACATTAGCATCACATATTCTATAATAAGTTGCAAACTTTTCACCTTCTTTTTCAGATAAAGTCTTATTATGGCATTTCACGGAACCTCTTGATAAAGTTCAAGGATGACAACATTGATGAAACTTCCACTCTAGCGCAAGTATTAAGCTCTGAATCCACCATAAGTTCCATGCTGGATATATCAATTAGAAGTATGTCAGGGGACCATGGACTTCCCTTGCAACAGGTACCTTCTGGTTTTACATGTTAAGTATGAAATGACTAGGTTGACGCTTACTGGCAATAATTCAGGAACAACATGATTGTCCAACTATATGTTGTTAACCCACTATGATGTCATCTAACAACACACATCTCGCCCATATATTCAGTATGTTTTTGTTTTTTGTTTAATTTTTTTCGGTCTTCATTAGAACATGGCTACGATTTCAGATCTTGCCAGATGTTCCACCTGCAATGGCTGATGCTGTGAACCGAGGTGGTGAACTTTTAGCAAATCTGACAGCTGGAACACCATGGGAAGCAGTGGCAAAAGAAGTAGGCAACACGTTGGGTACTGACTCGGGTATCCTGAGGGCGCAGATCTCAAAGGATGTTAATATGCTAGTTGATGTAATTGCTTCATGGATGACCTCAAACTCTGGTCCAAGACTTCTTCGACCATAAGATGAGCTTTACCCATACAATTAACCGTCCAATTGCAACACTGAACTTGCAAAAATGGCTCTGGACCTGCCGGTGCAGCCTTTCGTATGTACATATTTTACATCCCTGCAAGTTATTTTCTCCAGGGTCCCCCATATAAATGTATACATGCATGATGCATCATCTCTATCGCCCAAGTAGGAAGCGAATCAAAAGATCGCTTGCAAGTTCGTACATCGCCTATAATAATTACATGATGTATATATTTAAATTCAAAAAACAGCTTTCTCTTTATTGATGTCCCCTCGAATTATATCTAGTGTATCATTGACACTGAAAACTGATGGTAGAGTTACTTACAATATGTCGTCATTATTTTTCAACCTCTCGTTTCTTGTTTTAAACATTATCTAGCTCTTATATTTTTATCTTTTTATTCATATCTTTATGTTTCTCTTCTTGGACACATTTTTTGCTTTCTACTTTATTGTGTCTTGTGTTTTGGATATTGTCGCATCAGATAAACTCTATCTAGCAGATAAATTAGCATGTATTGTTCATTTTATTGAGCTTTTGACCAAATTAGCATTCTTTTTAAATTTTATTTACCCACCCAAATAGATCACTCCAGCGAAAAGGGTCTATTAAGGATAATGACTCCCTTTTTCTTTTCTTTTCTTTTCTTTTCTTTTTTTTTTTTATGAGAAAGTATAATGACACTTCAATATCAACATAATTTCATTTATATACTCTTCCTTTTGTGCTTCGAGACATCATCTATTATAGATCTGCAAATGTACTGAAGCATTCCTATGTTACAATTGTTTTGACACTATAAATCGCATTGTTGTGGAACGGGTCTGAGATATGCTCAATAAGGTTCTGTATAGGACCCTTACCAGTTAGAGCTGCCTGGATGTAGAAGCCTACCCAGGCAATCATTGCCAAGCGGCCATTTTTTATCTCCTTTACCTTAAGCTCTTCAAAAGCAACAGGATCTTTGGAAAGTCCGAGTGGATCGAAGAGTAAACCTCCTGGATAATTTATGTCACCTGGTAAATAGATTCCCAATGGCTCCAGAGCCTCTATCCCACAGTATCTAGCATATTCTGGTCCGACCTATATGGAGAAAAATCTCATATTTCAGCTGATCTAGAAAGAGTAGGACATAAGAAAGATGACTGGCATTACTCATCAGATCTGTAACATTGAAGGGAATGTAATGAGTTCTCTCATCGAGCAGAATATGTAGAAATTTAATGCTTAGACATATAAGGCATCAACAGGTTTTCTAATAATAATAAAAAAGTGTATGTAAAATTTTCTTTCTTCCTCAATCTGACTTGTAAAAGGAAGCCAATGCAATACTAAAACACAAAAAATAAGTTCCTCGAATGACAGAGCAATTGAGGTTGTCTTCCAACCACAACGAAACTGGTCTCTTAGAAGATCCTAAGTCCTCCCTTCCTCCAATTTTCTGTCATGAAACATGCCTTAAGACCACCGATTTTCAGAAGCTCAAAGGTCAAACTAAACAAAATTTTATGAGCTTGAAGTGTAAGGTGTTATTTGGTTTGCCAACTGCAGTATGAGGACATTTTAGCGTGGCATGATATAAACTGAAACATCATCAAGACCAAATTCCTATGCAATGGAGATGCTAATTAACTAAAATAGCCATCAATAAAATGGCTGGAATAGCAGAAACATTTATGATACGGCCAAAGTGCCAATCAATTATATTTATGAACCTCAATGTCAAGGGCATGGCCAAACATGATTTATTACTCTATTTATAACAACAATGACACCTCTACAAAATATTATCCAATATTATTTAATTTTTCAGGTGATGACAATATAAAGTGAAGGAGGATGTAAATGACCAACACAATCTTATCTCCTAGGCACATATTAGAATTTTCTTTTCATATTGTCAATCCTAACAAGTTGAGGAAAATGAAATTGAGTCAAAAGTGAATATAGTAACCTAAAGGAAGCACAACGACAACTTTTGTTCTAAAAAACATGCTCAATACAAATTCTCCTAAAAAGAAAAAAAAAACTAAAGTTCAAGCAATGAAATCCTCTTCAGGTGAAATGCAGGTTACTAGCAAACTTAGCCTGATTTATACCTGTTACACTTTTTGCATAGCAAGAGAGACTCAGAAATAATAGGCACAACAAAAGTATTTATAATAACCAGAAAAAGATAAATAAAACAAAAATTCTTGTTGGAACGGACTAGGCATGTATGCCACTATTCCTTTTCTTCTTCGTCGTAACGGAGATCGTGAGCAAACTAAACTTTCCCCTTCTTTGAAAACCCTAACTCTTCTCTCTCGCCCCCCATGCAGCTACTTCTTCCCATCTCACCAGCAACCTCGTCGAGCCTCAGTGAGCCTCTCTCTCTCTCCACCATCTCGTTGACATGAGGAGCAGCATCCACACAAGTGGCAGAAAAACTATCAAGACTGAAATAAGCAAAGCAATCAATCATCTAAGTCCTAGAGTCAACCAATCTCTTCTGAGGAAGGTTACACACCGAATCAGCACAAAGTGTTGACATCCACATTCACCTAATATGGGGGATGCTAGATGGCTGTGCAATTATTATAACTATGAAAAACTTGGCCATATTTCAAGAGATTGCAAAGCACCTCATGAGGATGGCACCTAACACCTCATCAACAAGATCAGCACCACGAACAGTTTCACACTGGAGCATTTGGTCAAAATGCAATAGAGTGCAAGATTAGAAATCAAAAAGTAAAGAGAGAGACTATGACTTAACTCAAGAGGAGGCCGAGTATTCCTCTTTGTGGTGACTACAAGGGTATTAAGCAAGGTTTTCAATATTGAAATCGAGACCGGTATCGGCCGTCCGAAAAAACAATATTTAATGACCGTATCGGCAGTATCAGTCGTATCAGCCGCTCGTATCGGATCAGACTATTTTTAAATTACGTAAAATTCTAGATATTATTTAAAAATGCAGAAAAATTTCTAAAAATTTAGAGAAAATGAGAAGAAAATAAAAAAGAAAAGTTACTCATATATAAAGCCTAAAAACTTAAAAAAATGTATTAACTTACTTAAAATTCAAAATTTTGATAAATATTGAGCTCTCTCTCTCCTCTCCGCTCTTCAAATTCAAAACTTACTCACATAAATAAAGTTCTCATTTTTTCTTTACTTCTTTCCCCTTATCTCTCTCCCTCTCTCTCTCTCTTTCTCAGGCTCTCAGCAACTGGTGCTGCTACTTCACCACAGCAGCAATAGTAGAGGTCATCAGATCTACTCAGTGCATTAAGAGAAAGAGAGAGAGAATGAGAGCAATTACAAACTGAAAAAATAATAAAAAATTCATCTAATGTCGCCAGAGATCGAGGTCATCGAATCTTTGTCAGAGAATGTCGTTGGAGGTCGAGGTTGTCGGAGATCTAATCGAATGCCAGTGGAAGAGGTGAGAAAGAAGAGAAAAAGAGAGAAAGGAAGAAAAGAGAGAGAGAAAGAGAGGCAGGTGGAGGTGGGATCTAGGTCAGATCCCACCCATTCTCGCCAGTTTCGGGCAAGATAGACCGGTACGGCTGATCCCATCCGAAACAAATCGGGTATCAGCTACCAAAGCCAAAACTAGGAACCTTGGTATTAAATCATTTGTGATATCAACAAGAAGTTAAATAGGCACTCCCAAACCCTATTCAGATATTCTATACTTCCCATTTTTTATAAAATCTAGTGCTACTCATTTTCTTACCACAATTGCTTTTATTGAACTCATGCCTATTGCACTGAACTTATGGGCACATGTTTAGTAGCTCTATTAGTAACTGATTGTGAAGATAATCTAGCACGACTAGTAGTTCATTGACCCCGTCCAATACCCAAATGACCATTACTAGCTTAGCCTATATAGGTTTAACTCCGCATCTAGCTTTGATTTGCTCAACCTAACATAAGAAAGTCAACTTACTAATATGAGTTCTATTGGAATTCCATCTAAGTATCCTTATATCCATGTTGTACTTCCCCAGCAGTCTTAGACCTTCTTATGTGCTTATAGCCCATCCTTCTACATGTGAGCTATTTTATTAATAAATCTATATAAGTTCAAGGAAGATTTCCTTTTCATCAAGCAATCGATCCTCCCAACTCTCAGCAATCTGCAACCACTATATTATTGGATTCTCCTTGCATACTCTAAATTAGTCTTTAAAGTATATAATAAAATAAAATAAAAGCTTAAGAAAAAGAAAAAAAATTACCTTTTGATAAAGAAATATTGAATTCCTTAATTTCCTCTCTTTGTCCTCTTTTTCATCTTCTCTGACCTTCTATTACTTTCATTCTTATTTTAGTAAAGTGGCTGCCAAAGCCAAACAAATTTGACTAACCCTTAATGGGTTATTGTCTTATTAGAGCATCACCACTAATTCTAAATGGGTTATTACCTTATTGGATGATCATTCGACCCGTGTCCGTTGGCATGGCTTGGCATGGGGGCTGTGCCACTGCCACAGCCCATGCCGGGTGTCATGATCTCATTGGCACAGCTAACATTGCCCAGACATACCAAATGAGTCCAACAATTTAGCAGAAAAATTTTCATCACTGTTTAAGAGGTTATGTGCATCCAACACTACAATTTTCAGATCATTTTGTGCTACCGTGTATTTGACTATGACACATGAAGGTAAATAAACTCCAATAGTTCAATTTCTTTATCAGGGAATCATAAGAATTTCTCAGCTAATTTTGGTTACTCAAAGATATGCATGCATAAGATTAACATTCCTTTGCAGCTTGTATTTATGATGAAATTAATATCACCTACCAAAAATGTTCTCTAAATCTCTCAATCAACTTATTACTTTCTTGAGATGAATCAGAAGAACTACAGACATAACAGGAAGTTTAACAAGAATAAGAGATGTCTGTTACCATAAGAAGTGCTTGGCAGAATGCTATGACAATGACTCCTTGGCTACCAGCTATATGGAATCCTGGAATACCAAGGTAGTCAAGAGTATCACCCTGGGAAAATGAAGCCTATTTTGTCAGTATCAACAAGGTATGGATTATTTCCCACGTTAAAAAAAATGTCCATGGAAATCATTGGAAAGTGTGATACAATCGCTTGATTTCTAATTATAACATGTGCAGCAATGATCATAGAGTAAGAAGATGAACTCCTGCGCATTTGACTGAAGTCTCTAAACAGACATAATCTTGGAAATTATTGGATAATTTAGGTTATCTATTCGTCCATTCATATATCTGCTTTATCAAATCCTCTTAGATATTAATAAATCAAAATTTGGCACAACCAGCAATACAAAGTTCAAATGGTGGATGATACTGTACTAACCATTCTTAAAATTATTCCAAGTTGTATAAAAAGATTCACTTGAAAAACTAGAGAGAAGTTGCATCTTGATATCTTTGGAAGAATAAGATCTGTTCAATAGCTTGCAGATATAAAGCATTCACCTGAAGTTTAGCATACCCAACTTTCCACCAGACAGGCTCTACGAAGTGCACGACACCAAGTACATCTAGCAATTCAGGTATAATGACACCTAGAGATGCAAGCATGGCCCATCGAGCATGCAAAATCTCAAAGCTGCAAAAAGGCATATAAACGACATGCTTAGCGGTGAAGTTGTTACTCTGATAAACTATTTTCAGGGAAACAATTGTACAAATCAAATCCAAGTCAAGTGCTGGAATTCATCAACTATGAACGTAATATCACATTCACAAGCCACTTGATTCATGCAAAAAGAACTTCCTAGTAATAGTATAAAATGCCACTGTATTTAACCTCTAAAGCAAGATTCAAGATACTGAGAACCTCTTATGGCTAACAATCATATGTAACAAGGACTAAGAAATGCAGAATGCAGGATCATCTTCCCTTCACCACTGAGTGTAGTCAATCATAAATCGAAAGTAAACATTAAACACACTTCTAATGTAAACTAATAGAAGCATACAGCATGCTGTTGGGGCTGGAGTTCCTACTGCCCCCATTATACTTTCTAGACAGATTTACTACAGTGCTACTTTATTGTCTACAAAGATTCATATTGCAGGAGTCTCATCAATTTCCTACTTTTGTTGCTAGAGAAGTAATCAATTTCTTTTCGCAATCTTTCACATCTCTCTCAACCTGTTGTTTATTTCTCAAAATAAATTCTGCATACAACAGGATACAAAGTCTCCAGAAATTATTTGAAGGTTTGATTTGGAAAGAAGAAAATAAGTGAACCAAACAACTAAATTACATAAAGAAAAATCTGAGAGCTAATTTAATTTAGCAATTAGTGTAACACCAGAAACTCGCTTAATATGTATGTTCAAAGGCTAGAAACATTAAGAATGAAGATTATTATTGTTGATATGACAAGACAAGCATAAAAAGTTTTTAAAAAAATCACTGTCATGTGCTCATGCTTATTTCAATCAAAAACTGAGGTTTTGTGCTTAGATATCTAGGAGACCAGGACGACTTTTTCTTTTAATTAAGATAAAGCTTTAAAATTTTCAAATGCTCCAATAAAGCTCACTATTTTCCGACAGATTTTATCTGATCTTTTTTTACTGAAGGATTCATACTAATGCCTAAGGAAATACTGCCTTCAATTTTCAAATCATTTAATTGATCTTAAATAGTCAAAATTCAAAATTTCAATATGCCTCCAAGGTGGATGACATGCATCCAACATCGGAACAGGTGTGAGGATAAATTTGCCACTGGAAGTCTGGAAGGAGTCCAAATTACATTAACAAGTTGCTTACAGTGGTGCATGCCTCTTTTTCAACCATTACCACTTTATCACAGGAGGTTCTTCTTCAATCAAGAATCAATAGAATATAACCTACTCTTCCAATAAATCATATAATATGATAATTTGGATCTAGTTTCTCGTCTAGATATGTTTTTCTAGATCATCCCTTGATAAACATAGCAATGTAAGATGAACACATAATAAAATAAGTTATAATTTTACATCTGCAGAAGTGTGTATCATGATTACTTCTTTAGAACAATGAGAGAATGCTTTTTCTAATTACTAAATGGCACAGAAGTTGAAAATTATCCATACATACTTGATTGGAAGTTGGAACTTAATGATCATATTGAGATTTAAGAGTTACCAACCTAATGCTGACCTTGTTATGGTGCATGTTTAAACTTATGACAATTGACAATATAATTAACATCTAGAGATAAGAACGAAAGAAAACTTAGTGTGTTCTTAACTTAGACCCTCAGGCTGTTGATATCCTGCTTACTATTCATTTCACTTGTAGTAGAGATAGAACAGTATGGAGAGAGCTATAAACAGTGATAGGTAATCAACATACTTAAAGTACTTTCTGAAAGCCACAGGATCCTTTGCCAGACCTGCTAGATCAAATCCGTAATCACCAGGAAGATCCCCAGTCAGATAAGGAGGGTAATTGTATGGAATTGGACCGAGCCAGCGAGGGCGGTCCCTCCCATACCAACAACTGTAAGAAGTAACAGCTGATTAGTTAAGATGAGAATGAGATATTATTTTAATGATGCACAAGGTGAAGCATCCAACCTCGTAGTGAGCGAAGTTATGTGGTGAGGCATAATTTATACATTCTTCAAAATCACAGTGGACTTGTTTTGGATTTTTTGTCTTATTGTATTCCACAATTGTTGGAAATCATAAGAACATTTGTAAAAAGGATCCATCAAACATAGATCATTTTGCATAATTGTCCAAAAAGCCAAAAAAAAAAAGTCTTACTTATTCACTCAAAGTTTGTGATGAAATGTTGTTTTGATATTTCATATTGATGTCTATGAGAAAGGCTTATTTAAGGTGTAGGTCATGTGTATTACATGATAAATCTAATTCATTGACTCCAAATAATCCTCTCCTAAAAAGCCTTTTAACGGCTCAACCACAAGGTACACATTTCAGGTCAGGCAAAGCTTTAGGAGGCTTTAAGTCATAAAAGAGAGCTGACAATGACAGCTCACACATTTCCTTGGTCTCTATTTCTATGTGTATATACCCTTCCACCATAGCTATAATTCTAGTCCCCGCAGAACTGACAGAATTCATAACCTTGATTCGGTGTAAAGATTAACGATTCATATGGTACCTTGCAAGTTTGTGATCCCATCTACAATTTATGTAACTTGTAAACCCAAGAAGAATTCCTTGATTTGGTATTATCTATCAAATCAGTGGGGAAGGATGCAGATTTAACGCATTAGGCACGCAAGAGGTTAGAAGTGTTTGAGGTAAAACAATTGAACTTTTTAGCAACCTGGCTTCCCTTGCCTCCCGGGCGAGTGCTTGGAACTTGGAAGAGCTCTCGACAGCCACCTGTTTGGTCTCCTCCATCCTCCGTCGGAGCTGCTCCCCCAGTGAACTGTTGGCCACAGCCTTCACCGCCGTGAAAGGGATAGCCGAGAAGATTACCACCCCAGCGAGCTACAGATAAGAAAATTTTGGGACTAAGAAGAAGAAGAAGAAGAAGAAGAAGAAGAAGAAGAAGAAGAAGGAAGACGGGTGACCTGACCTCTTGCCATGAGGCCGAGAAGCGAGGAGCTGACCTCCGGGGGCAGCGGCTGCAGGGAGGAGAAGAAGGAAAAGAAGAAGAGTTAGAAGAGAAAGGGAGAGGGGAGAGGTGGGAAGGTGGGAAGAGTAGAGCCATGGAATGATGGAATGGAAGCAACGCCTTTGGATGTCTTCGATTCAAGCCGCAAATTGGCAGAGACTGCCAGATAATTTGGAAATGCAAAATTTTCAGGATCGTCAAATGACAGTTCAGCATCGAGTAATGAAATACGAGTACAGATTGACAGATCCGATCCGATCCGATCCGATCCGTTTCCAATTTAGGATTTTGGTTTTACGTAATTGCTACTAATAGTTTTAAAAATATTATTTCTCCTAAAAATATTATTTCAAAATATAATATTGGAAACGTTGCCTTTTTTTTTTTTAGGTTATAATATTTATATCAACCTTAAGTCACTTGAATGATTAAATTTAAAGATACTAAATCAATTGAAGTTCATGTGAGAAATATATATGACTAAAATAATTTTATTCTTTTTCATATTGGAAAGCCTATTAAGTCCTCTATAATTTTATTTCTAATAAATATCTTGAAATTTAATTATTTCTATAGTTTAAATTTGATTTAAGTTTTATTCCCCATGTAACTTGTTAGTGGATCGATATATTCTTAGTTTGTTAAGCTAAAATATTTAAATTAATTTTAAGCCACCTAAATAATTAAATTTAAAATACTTATTAGAGATAAAATTATAGAATACTAAATAAGCTTTCCAACACATATAAAATAATGTCGATCATTCAAGAAAGATTTTTTTAAACAAAATAGTTTCATTCACTCTTTTGGTAAATCATCTTCATTTTTTTTAAATTTATAATATTTAAATAAATTTTAAAATCACCTAAATGATCGAATTTAAAGATATTCTTCAGATACGAAGTTTTAGAGATTTATTATATAAAATAATATAAATCAGGTTCATATTGAAAAGATCTTAAATTAAAACTTCAAAAATTATAGTGCAATTTTTTAAATAAAAAAAAATAATAGAGAAAACGATGGGGAGAGGAGTAAGAGCTCAATTTATATTTTGTGTATAAACTGAGAATATGTTATATCATCACTTTACTTCGTTAGATAAAAGGAGAGAGTAAATCGGTTAAAACTAGTGAAAATATAAAGAATTTGCAATGGAAAAATAAGGAAGAAGAATTTTATTTATTTAACTTTAAATACATCTAACTAGCTCATAGTATGACATTTCGAAGAATATAATAATATATATGAAATGTGAAAGATTTTCGGTGGCAATTACGTAAAAAACTTCATTCTATTTATCACTACCGCCTCAGCCCCATGCCGACTCTTTTACGGGTATATCAAGTAGATGGGACCGATGCCTGATGGTGCGTGCCCTAGATAGCATATCCCAGCAGCTTGAGCCTTGAGGGACAGAAGGAAAGCATTTGTGGCCCTTTCAATCGACCTGCTTCAGCTTCAGTTTCAGTTTTAGGTGGATCTCTTCGGCTTTAGGGTTTAGGGTAAGCTCCCAGTCCTCCTCTCAGTCTAGTCTCTTTTACTTCTCTTTTGCCATCGTCTCTTGGTTTTACCATCTTCCTCTTCCCCTGGATTCACCTCGCACCTTCTTCCTTTCTTATTCTTTTGTTTGGTTCTCTACGTCGGTGTGTGTGTGCGTTTCATGGACTTCTTTTGTGGACAGGATAGTAGCTAGATCCTTCCAGCGCCATGGCTCATTTGGGAGGTGGTGCCGAAGCCCACGCCCGATTCAAGCAATATGAGTACCGAGCCAACTCTAGCCTTGTCCTGACCACGGATTCACGGCCACGCGATACCCATGAGCCAACCGGTGAGCCCGAGTCTTTGTGGGGGAAGATCGACCCCAAGAATTTTGGGGACCGAGTGTATCGTGGAAAACCCCCCGAGCTCGAGGAGAAGATCAAGAAGTCGAAGAAGAAGAAGAAGGAGCGTGACCCAGCGATCGATCTTGAAGAAAGGAAGGACAGCAAGCGGCGCCGCATCCAGGAGGAGAGTGTCCTTTCGCTAGCCGACGATGCAGTATACCAGCCTAAGACCAAGGAGACCCGTGCAGCCTACGAGGCTCTACTCAGTGTTATACAGCAGCAATTTGGTGGGCAGCCTCAGGATATTCTCAGCGGGGCAGCTGATGAGGTGTTAGCCGTTCTGAAGAATGACAAGGTCAAGAACCCTGACAAGAAGAAGGATATTGAGAAGCTGTTGAATCCCATCTCAAACCAGCTCTTTGATCAGCTTGTGTCTATAGGGCGGCTCATCACTGACTATCAGGACGCAGGTGATGCTGCTGGTGCAGCTGCAACGAATGTCAATGATGTGACACTGGATGATGACATTGGCGTTGCTGTGGAATTTGAAGAGGATGAGGAGGAAGAGGAGAGTGACTATGATCAGGTAATTGTTGTCACACTGCTCATCTTCATTGTAGTTCTTTTATTTAATTGACCAACTGATATTAATTTGATATGTCCATTCTTGTGTTCAGGTGCAAGAGGAATCAGAGGATGAGGAGGATGCACAAGAATCCAATGGTGCTGGTGGCATGCAGATGGGTGGAATAGATGATGATGATATGGAAGAAGCCAACGAGGGGCTGACCATAAATGTTCAAGATATTGATGCTTACTGGCTTCAAAGGAAGATATCTCAGGCATATCAAGAGATTGATCCTCAACATAGCCAGAAGCTTGCAGAGGATGTGCTCAAAACAATTGCCGAGGGTGATGACAGGGAAGTGGAGAACCGGCTAGTAATGCTATTAGATTATGACAAATTTGACCTTATCAAGTTGCTGCTTCGTAACCGGCTCAAGATAATATGGTGCACTCGCTTGGCCAGGGCAGAAGATCAAGAGCAGCGCAAGAAGATTGAAGAAGAAATGGTGAATATGGGACCAAGTCTTGCTGCAATCCTGGAGCAGTTGCATGCCACGAGAGCATCTGCAAAGGAGAGGCAGAAGAATTTGGAGAAGAGCATAAGGGAGGAGGCTAGGCGGTTAAAGGATGAAAGTGTTGGAGCAGATGGGGATAGGGATCGGAGGATTGTTGACAGGGATATGGACAATGGGTGGTTGAAGGGTCAGCGTCAGTTGCTTGACCTTGATAACATTGCTTTCCATCAAGGGGGTCTTCTAATGGCAAACAGGAAGTGTGAGCTCCCTCCAGGTTCTTACAGAACCCCTCATAAAGGATATGAAGAAGTGCATGTGCCAGCTTTGAAACAGAAAGCATTCTCTCCTGGAGAGGAGCTCGTGAAGATATCTGATATCCCGGAATGGGCTCAGCCATCTTTTGAAGGCATGAAGCAATTGAATAGGGTTCAGAGTAAAGTTTATGAAACTGCTCTTTTCACACCAGAAAACATTCTTCTCTGTGCTCCAACAGGTGCTGGAAAAACCAATGTCGCTATGCTTACAATTCTTCATCAGATTGGTTTACACAGGAAGGATGGGGTTTTAGACAACAGTAAATATAAGATAGTCTATGTGGCACCGATGAAAGCATTGGTTGCTGAAGTGGTTGGAAATTTGTCTCATCGCTTAAAGGCTTATGATATTGTTGTGAGGGAACTTAGTGGAGACCAAAATCTCACCCGCCAACAGATTGAAGAGACTCAGATAATTGTTACAACACCTGAAAAATGGGATATTGTCACTAGGAAATCTGGGGACAGAACCTACACCCAACTGGTGAAGCTTCTTATAATTGATGAAATTCATCTTCTTCATGATAATCGAGGCCCTGTTCTCGAGAGTATAGTTGCTAGGACAGTTCGACAGATTGAGACGACCAAGGAACTTATTCGTCTAGTTGGTCTGTCAGCTACACTTCCAAATTACGAGGACGTAGCACTGTTTTTACGTGTTAATCCATCAAGAGGTCTCTTCCATTTTGACAATAGTTATAGACCCTGTCCTCTTGCACAACAGTATATAGGTATCACTGTAAAGAAGCCTCTGCAGAGATTCCAGTTGATGAATGAAATTTGTTATGAAAAAGTTATAGCTGCAGCAGGAAAACATCAAGTACTAATCTTTGTACATTCGAGGAAGGAAACAGCTAAAACTGCTCGGGCAATTCGAGATAATGCGCTGGCTAACGATACATTAGGTCGGTTTTTAAAGGACGACAGTGCCAGCCGTGAGATTCTTCACAGTCAAACAGAATTCGTCAAGAGTAATGATCTTAAGGATCTTTTGCCATATGGGTTTGCAATCCATCATGCAGGAATGGCAAGAGTTGACCGAGATCTTGTTGAGGAGCTTTTTGCTGATGGACATGTACAGGTGTTAGTTTCCACAGCCACCCTTGCCTGGGGTGTAAATCTACCAGCGCATACTGTTATTATTAAAGGGACTCAGATCTATAATCCAGAAAAAGGTGCATGGACAGAACTAAGCCCTCTAGATGTGATGCAGATGCTTGGTCGTGCAGGCAGGCCCCAGTATGACTCCTATGGGGAAGGCATAATCTTGACAGGACATAGTGAATTGCAGTACTATCTCTCGCTGATGAATCAACAACTCCCTATTGAAAGTCAGTTTGTGTCGAAATTGGCTGATCAGTTGAATGCAGAGATTGTCCTGGGAACTGTTCAGAATGCTCGAGAGGCATGTACCTGGATTGGCTACACTTATCTCTATATACGCATGCTCCGTAATCCAACCCTGTATGGTTTGCCGGCAGATGTCCTGGACAGGGACAAGACATTGGAGGAAAGGAGGGCTGATCTGGTGAGTTAAAATGCTTCACTTTTACGGGTGCATGTTATTTGTTCATATTTCGTAGTGTTGGTTTGTCTTAGCTGAATCCTTTTTAACTCAATTATAAGTTTTTGGTTATCTTGAAGTTGAGGGTTTGCGTTTCCTTTTTTACCTACTTGGATGAGGCATGGAATTATTACCTTCTACATGGAGTCATTTGATAGGTGTGTGGTAGGTCTTTAAAGGAGTCCAGTTAATCTCTCCAGAGGGATGCTACGGATGCAAAATAGGCTGCACTATTGTGATGATGATACAGAACTAATTGATGCACATAAACAACTAGATGCATCAGAACACAAGCCTAAGGAGCTACAGAATAATACAAATAAATTATTGATACATACAGCTCAAAGTATTACCATTTTAAATCTGAAACTTCTATTAAGTTTGAATTCTGAATGTAAATGATCTAGTGTGTAGCTGAACAGAAAGAATTGTTATGGATAAACTAGTAGTTGAAAGAATTAGGTCAAATAAGTTCTGGCATTTAGTCAATAATAAGCTTTTCAGATAATAATTTTGTGTAAAAGGTCTCAGAACAAAGTTTCAGATTTTGGATGTGCTTTAATTTATGCTTGCACTAGATAGACCATAAAACCTTTGTCCTCAATGGCTTTAACATGATTTCCTTGGCTTTAGCAGAAGATAGCAACACTCAGCAAAAGATAGGGAGAATTGGATAGGAGAAATAACTCATTTGTTGATGTAGGAGATAGTAGGAGAGGTAAAGAAGGGAAAAGGAGAAGAACTCAGTGGACAAGAGGAATGAAGTGAGAGGGAGAAGTCACAGCTAGTATGCAAAGAGAAGGGGAGGAAGGTGATTTCTGCTGTATAGATAGTAGGAAAAGAGAAGGAATGGGGAGGGGGAGAGAGGTCACACACAAAATCTGCCTTCTTTTTGTTTCATCTGGTACATTTTAAAATTTGTGTGGCCCAATTAGGAATAATCTAGGAGTCCCTATTGGTTAGATTTAGGACTCAATTAGGGAGGATCAACTCAATAGGAAGCTTAATTGGTTCCTATTTAAGTTGTAGTCTTTCCATCTTGACCTGTTGGAATAGCTTGTCAGGTCATCAGCCCTTGAAGGATGTCCTAATTTGAGGTGGGAACAAAATTTTCCCCCAAAACAATGTGCATAGCAATTTTGGTTAACGGAAGAATGTCCAATTTTTTTCTTCTTGCCCAGGAAACAGATCACTGACTTGGTAGTCAAGTATAACTCAGTCCTCTGTATGGTTGAACTGGTAGCTCAAAAATTGGTACGGGTTTCAGCTTAACAAAATTTGCTCCAATTTAACAATTGACCCAAAATCGGACCTAATTAAACAAAATAAAGGAAAGTTAGCCTAAGGCATGGATTGAACTTCGAAGTAAGTGAACTCACATCAAACTGCCAATTGGACTATAAGCAGACCAATTGATCTCTAATCCAACTTAAAGCTGATTGAGCAGTGTTGCAATATCAGTTACCTATAGGTCTAGGAAGACTGGTATCTCTTTTTACCATTGATTTGATAGCTAATTTTACCATGGGAAATTTCTTTTTCTGCTCATCTATTATAGCTAATATTCAGTAGAATAGAAGGATCTCTGATTAATAGTGTACCTTCCATTAAGTCACCTTTTCTCTTAGTATACCTGTATGAAATATTCTTCTGCTTCAATTGACTCATTCAAAGAGATCAACATTGATATTCTTTGATTTCATCATTGAGAAGTATTTTAAAATCTTTCTTCTCCAGTTTTTTTAATCTGGCCTACTGGACCTCACTCTCTTGGTACAAGATGATGATTATTTTGGTGTTTTGATATACTGCAGATCCATTCTGCTGCAAATATATTGGACAGAAATAATTTGGTCAAATATGACAGAAAGAGTGGATACTTTCAAGTGACAGACCTGGGCAGAATTGCAAGTTATTACTATATTACTCATGGGACAATATCAACATATAATGAGTACCTGAAGCCAACAATGGGCGATATTGAGCTTTGTCGATTATTCTCCCTGAGTGAAGAATTTAAGTATGTAACAGTAAGGCAAGATGAGAAGATGGAGCTGGCAAAGCTTTTGGATCGTGTACCAATTCCTGTCAAAGAAAGCTTGGAAGAGCCTAGTGCAAAGATCAATGTTCTTCTGCAAGCATACATATCTCGACTGAAGCTTGAGGGGCTTTCCCTTACTTCTGATATGGTCTACATCAGACAGGTACTTTGCCGTTTTTTGTTTTGGATACTATTGAATTTCTTCATACATGAAAATGAATAAGCTCCCCTTGTTTACTTGTGCTATATCATCTTTGCAGAGTGCAGGCCGCCTTCTACGTTCACTATTTGAAATTGTCTTGAAGAGAGGATGGGCTCAGCTAGCCGAGAAGGCTTTGAATCTGTGCAAGATGGTTGATAAGCGCATGTGGAGCGTGCAAACTCCGCTGCGCCAATTTAATGGGATACCAAATGAAATTTTGATGAAACTGGAAAAGAAGGATCTGGCCTGGGAGAGGTATTATGACCTCTCATCACAGGAGATCGGTGAGCTTATTCGTTACCCGAAGATGGGGAGACAACTCCACAAATGCATACACCAGTTGCCAAAGCTAAACCTTGCAGCGCATGTTCAACCTATCACTCGTACTGTTTTGGGTTTTGAACTGACAATAACACCCGACTTCCAGTGGGATGATAAAGTGCATGGATATGTGGAGCCGTTTTGGGTTATAGTCGAGGATAATGATGGTGAATATATTCTTCATCATGAGTATTTCATGCTTAAGAAACAGTATGTGGATGAAGATCACACTCTGAACTTCACTGTGCCTATCTATGAGCCACTTCCCCCTCAATATTTTATTCGTGTCGTATCAGATAAGTGGCTTGGATCACAAACAGTTCTACCCGTCTGTTTCAGACATTTGATTTTACCAGAGAAGTACGCACCACCTACTGAATTGTTGGATTTGCAACCTTTGCCAGTGACTGCATTGAGAAATCCGTCATATGAAGCTCTTTATGATACATTCAGGCATTTCAATCCTATCCAAACACAAGTATTTACTGTCTTATACACCACTGATGACAATGTTTTGGTTGCAGCTCCAACAGGCAGTGGGAAAACCATATGTGCAGAGTTTGCATTGTTAAGAAATCATCAATTGAAGCTCCAACGGGCTGTATACATTGCTCCAATTGAAGCTCTTGCAAAGGAAAGGTACCGTGACTGGGAGGAAAAATTTGGAAAGCGCCTTGGCATTCGTGTGGTGGAGTTAACTGGTGAAACTGCAACTGATTTGAAACTCCTTGAAAAAGGACAGATCATAATCAGTACACCTGAGAAGTGGGATGCTCTTTCCCGTCGATGGAAGCAGCGGAAACATATTCAGCAGGTCTCCTTGTTCATAGTTGATGAGCTTCACTTAATTGGGGGAGAAATGGGTCCTATCCTGGAAATAATAGTTTCTAGGATGAGGCGTATTGCTAGCCAGATTGACAGTAGAATCCGTGTAGTAGCACTTTCAGCTTCACTTGCTAATGCTAAGGACCTTGGGGAATGGATTGGTGCCACTTCTCACGGCCTTTTCAATTTTCCACCTGGTGTGCGTCCTGTACCACTGGAGATACACATACAAGGCATGGATATTTCAAATTTTGAGGCAAGGATGCAAGCGATGACAAAGCCTACATATACTGCTATAACTCAGCATGCAAAGAATGGTAAACCCGCTCTAGTATTTGTACCCACACGCAAGCATGCTAGGCTGACTGCATTGGACTTGTGTACATATTCAAGTGCTGAGGGTGGGGAAAAGCCTTCTTTCCTTCTCGGTTCAGAGGAGGAAATGGAGTCTTTCATTGCAGGTATCAAGGAAGATGCTCTTAAGAGGACACTCCCTCTTGGTGTTGGCTACTTGCATGAAGGTCTTACTGACCTTGATCAGGAAGTTGTAACGGAGTTATTTCTTAGTGGAAGGATACAAGTTTGCATTGCAAGCAGCTCGATGTGCTGGGGAAGGTCCTTGCCAGCCCACTTGGTTGTAGTCATGGGGACCCAATACTATGACGGGCGAGAGAATGCTCATACTGATTATCCTATAACTGATCTTCTGCAGATGATGGGCCATGCTAGTAGACCTCTCAAAGATAATTCTGGGAAGTGTGTCATCTTGTGTCATGCTCCTCGCAAGGAGTACTACAAGAAATTCCTTTATGAAGCCTTCCCTGTGGAGAGTCATCTGCATCACTTTTTGCATGACCATTTGAATGCTGAAGTTGTTGTTGGTGTTATAGAGAATAAGCAAGAGGCTGTGGATTATCTTACCTGGACTTTTATGTATCGGAGGCTCACGAAGAATCCCAACTACTATAATCTGCAGGGTGTAAGTCACAGGCATCTCTCAGACCACCTCTCTGAGCTGGTGGAGAATGTGTTGAGCGATTTGGAGTCGAGCAAGTGTGTGGCTATTGAAGAGGATATGTATCTTAAGCCTCTGAACCTTGGGTTGATTGCTTCGTATTATTATATCAGCTACACTACGATAGAGAGATTTAGTTCATCTTTAACCCCAAAAACTAAGATGAAAGGACTTCTGGATATTCTATCTTCTGCTTCAGAATATGCAAACCTTCCGATTCGACCTAGTGAGGAAGATTCTATAAGGAAGCTGATTCACCATCAAAGGTTCTCCTTTGAAAATCCCAAGTGCAATGACCCACATGTGAAGGCAAATGCATTGTTGCAAGCTCACTTCTCTAGGCACACTGTGATTGGAAACCTAGCAGCAGACCAGAGAGAGGTGCTTCTCGCTGCTCATAGATTGCTTCAAGCAATGGTGGATGTTATTGCAAGCAATGGTTGGCTTACTCTTGCTCTTTCTGCGATGGAGGTGAGTCAAATGGTGACGCAGGGCATGTGGGAGCGTGACCCCATGCTTTTACAAGTCCCACACTTCACAAAGGAGTTAGCCAAGCGATGTCAAGAAAATCCATCAACAAGTGTTGAGACTGTTTTTGATTTGGTGGAGATGGAGGATGATGAACGGCGTGCATTGTTGCAGATGTCTGATTCTCAGTTGCTTGACATTGTCAGATTTTGCAACCGCTTCCCTAACATTGATATGGCTTATGAAATCCTGCACAGCGAGGATATAAGGCCTGGGAAAGAGGTAGATTTGCAGGTTACCTTGGAACGTGATCTTGAGGGGCGATCTGAGGTTGGACCAGTTGATGCTCCTAGGTTTCCAAAACCTAAAGAAGAAGGCTGGTGGGTTGTGGTTGGTGATAGCTCCACCAATCAGTTGCTTGCGATAAAAAGGGTCTCACTTCAGAGGAGAGCAAGAGTCAAGCTTAACTTTAATGCTCCTGTAGAAACTGGAAAGAAGACATATATGATTTACTTCATGTGTGACTCCTATCTTGGCTGTGACCAGGAATATAGTTTTGCCATTGATGTCAGAGAAGCTGGAGGAGATGGAGATAGGAGCGAGTAAACAAATATTCCTAGAATTGTGGCGGTTCTCGGAGGCTTTATTACATCTTCCTAGTGGATTCAGAAAATTAAGCCTGAGTTTCTGTAAAGCTTTGCTGTGGCCTATTTATTGTTGTTATGTTGCCCCTTCCCTAGCTTTGAGGTTCTGTACTTTGGTAATGCTCTATTATTATCGTTTTGTTAAACATATGCAGATGAAACATATGAATGTATCTTGATAGGATGATGCCTCTCGCGATATCTGTGGGAGTTCTATTTCATTCTGAATTTAGACTGATAGAGTACTATTTCATTCTTAAATTGGATAGGCGTGCTGAAATGGTCAAGGCTTATTTCGGTTCTTTGTGCAAATTAACTATATATTAACTTGCTAAGATTAAGCTTTTGGTGAGATTTCTCGACGAAGCTTTTTATTAAGTGTTGATAACGTTTTAAGTGATCTTTTTTGCATGCAACGAAGAATGGCATTCATATGTTATTACTGACTTAATCAATATTAAGAATGACATAGGTAGATGTTAGATCTCCATAATAGTGTCTCTTGCCAATGCCTGGAGGAATTTAATGGTTTGAACCCTGTATTGAGGCAATGGGAGAGGAAGTGGAAAGAAATATTGCTTTATTTTCGTCATTGCTTTCTTTAACCGCAATTACGAACTGAATCTGGATTATCAAGTTGTTATCCATCTTTCGATCCGCTTAGGCAAACAAAAGAAGCTCCTTAATAATGTGTGGACAAGGATTGCCTTGAGAGATATTCGACAAATTTCCCAAAGAGAGGGTACGGTTGGCCCTGTTTTATGACTCCGATCTTTAAAGAGACTTGTTTTCAAAATTCGGGATATATGTTTCAGGTTTCAGTTTATATTTTTATTACAATTTTTTTATTTCATTATTTTTTTGAATGATTTGCTCTTGTCTTACCTTTTAAAATTTTCTAATAATTTTAATTTTTATATAATAAAGTAAAGAGAAATTATAAAAAAAAGTTCTTTATTCATTGGCAAAACACAGAATATTTTGGAGACTTTCTTATTATGTGAGACTGAGAGAACAGTTGTGAACATTTTTTAAACTTATTGTCTTCATTCTTGTCTTCCTCCTATCATTATAAAAAAAAATTGCAGTTCTAAAAAAAAATTACGATGGTGAAAAAAATTATTTTGCTCATATTTTTCTTATATAAACTCTAATCAATATTACGTTATATGTGTTTGAAAACTTATTCAGTATTCTACGACTTCATCTCTAATAGATATCTTTAAATTTGATCATTTAAGTAAGTTTAAATTAATTTAAACATTACAACTAATTAAAAGAGTTGTTTAAATAACTTTTAAGTCTTTGAAATAATTAAATTTAGAAATAATTATTAGAGATAAAATTATAAAAAGATTAAATAAATAAGATTTTCAACGTATATAAACTTATACTAGTGTGAGCTTTCACAAGAAAGATATGAATAAAAAAATAAAATAAAATTTATTATTTAAATAATTGAATTTCAAGATATATTAGATAAAATTTTAGAGAATTAAATAAGCTTTAAAATATATGTAAAAAATATTGATCGGAGTTTATATTAAAAAAAATCTTGACACCTATTAGGGAGACGAACAAAAACTTTAAAAATTGTATTATAATATTTTTTTTAAATAATAGGATGAGGACAGACCGACAGAGACAATGAGAAAGAGTTTTTAAAAAAAATGGCCATAGCTCTTCCCAGATGAATTTAGGAACATGTCATATCATTTCATGTACACCATTAAATGAAAAAAGAAGTTAACGTACCAATTAAAATAAAAAGTGAAATAGAAAAAATTTATAATGAAAATATAAAATAAGGGTTTTGAAAGTAGAAGTCTTATCTTCAAATCTCCAAACACGCGGAACTGACGGAAGTCGTTCAGTTGATGTCACTCAACGGCCAGCCCTAGCAAGACTTTTGTGGGCCCCTGCCGCTAGCAGATTAATTATACGGCGTGGAAATTAAACAAAGTGGAGAGAAATAAAGAAACCACTGACCACTTGGCGTTCGTCCAATTATACAATAGCTGGTGATGCCGTCGTCTACTTTCTTATTTGCAGCAGCAGTCAACAAACCGATCAAGTCAATGGAAATTAAGCAGCAGCAGCAGCCGCCGCCGCCTCGGATTTGATCCTAATTATTCGTTCCTGCTATATCTCATCTTCATCTTCATCATCTTCTTCTTCTTCTTCTTCGTCTAGCATAGAACCGCGTAGATCTGTAGTTTACTGATTGGAGGAGAGGAGAGAGGAGAGAGATCTAAAGAGGATGATGAAGCACTCATCTCCTTCTGGTCCTCCTATTTTGTCGTTGTTGTTTGTGATGTACCTACAGTTGTGTGGGTACTACTATTGGCCCTGCCAAGGCCAGCAGGATTACGAGGATAACAAGCAGCTGGACTGCGATAGCACCAACGCCTCCTCGACGCTGGGCTACGCCTGCGACGGCGGTGGGCTCAGCAACTGCACTTCCTACCTGACCTTCCGATCCCATACCCCCTACACCACCCCGGTCACCATCGCCTACCTCTTCTCCGCCAACGCATCCAACATCTCCGCCATCAACGCCATCCCCGACGTCAACGCCGTCTCCACCGACGACCTCGTCCTCGTCCCCATCCCCTGCTCTTGCACTGGGAACAACCAATACTACCAGCACAACGCCACCTACACCATCAAGTACGACACGGAGACCTACTTCATCATCGCCAACGACACCTACCAGGGCCTCACCACGTGCCAGGCCCTCATCGCCCAGAACCCCTCCCACAACAGCCGCAACCTCACCGTCGGCCTCCAATTGCAGGTCCCCGTCAGATGCGCCTGCCCCTCCGCCAACCAGACCGCCGCAGGATTCAGGTACCTCCTCACCTACCTCGTCACCTGGGGCGACGACGTCCCCACCATCACCCAGCGGTTCCGCTCCGACTACCAGGCTGTGCTCGACGCCAACAATCTCACCTCCGACTCCACCATCTACCCCTTCACCACCCTCCTCATCCCCCTCAAGACCCCGCCCACCAAGTCCGAGCTCGTGACTCCTACCCCTCCCGCCCCGCAGCCCACCACAGACAACAGCAGCGATGATAATAATAGTAGTAGTAATGATTCAGACAGCAGCAAGAAATGGGTGTTCGTTGGAGTCGGGATCGGAGTCGGCCTCCTGCTTCTGTGCGGAATTGCAGGTGGGTTAATCTGCTGCTTCTACTATCGGCGCCCTGATCTTATGGGCCCAGTAGCAGCAGAGCCACTGGTGGAGGGGGATTTATCGGGGGTGAAGAGGGGAGCGGCGACATCAGTGGTCTCCAACGACATCCGCAACATAATCGATTCCCTGACGGTGTACAAGTACCAAGAATTGGAGAGGGCGACGGAATCATTCGGGGAGGATCACAGGATCAAGGGTTCTGCAGTGTACCGAGGGGTGATCAACGGGGACGAGGCCGCGATAAAGAGGCTGAAAGGGGACGTCTCCCACGAGATCAACATCCTGCAGCACATCAACCACTCCAATGTGGTCAGGCTCTCCGGCTTCTGTCTTCATCAGGGCAACACCTACCTCGTCTACGAGTTCGCCCAAAAGGGATCCCTCGCCGACTGCCTTCATCACAATCACCATAACCTTAACGGTAACCTTGTGATGATGAAGAGCAGCAGCAGCAGCGGCAGCAGCAAGGAGGAGGAAGAGGATCTTAATAATGGAAATTATTATGTGTCATCATCATCATCCTATTCCTCCAACAGCAGTAGAGTACTGAGCTGGAAGCAGAGGGTGCAGATCGCGCACGACGTGGCGGACGGGCTTAACTACCTGCACAACTACACGAACCCGCCTTACATCCACAAGAACCTCAAGAGCAGCAACATCCTCATCGACGCCGACTTCAGGGCCAAGCTCTCCAACTTCGGCCTCGCCAGGGCCTTATTAATACAGCCCACCGAGGAGGATTCCGAAGAAGGGGGCTCGCCACCACCGCAGCTGACTCGGCACGTGGTGGGCACGCAGGGTTACATGGCTCCCGAGTACCTGGAGCACGGCCTCATGACCCCTCAGCTCGACGTCTTCGCCTTCGGGGTCGTCATGCTCGAGCTCCTCTCAGGCAAGGAAGCTACCTTCTCCAAGACCAAGACCAAGACCAAGAAGGATGGGGAGAAGAAGAATAGGAGGGGCTCGGAGGCGCTGCTGTGGGAGTCGATCGGGGGTATCCTCAGTGGAGAAGACGCGAAGAGTAAGCTGAGAGGATTCATGGATCCGTGTCTGCAGAGGAGCGATTACCCCTTGGATTTGGCCTACGCGATGGCCGAGCTGGCGATGCGGTGCGTGTCGCGTGAGGCGGGGTCTCGTCCCACGATGGCTGAGGTGCTCGTCTCCCTCTCCGCCATCTATAACTCTGCCTTGGATTGGGATCCTTCCGACTACAGCAACTCCGGTTCCATGGCCCAGGCCAGGTAATTACAAGTAGCAAGTAGTAATATAGCATTATTACTTACATGTCGTATTTAGAAATATATATATATATATATATATATATATATATATATATATATATATATATATATATATACATATATACTTATATGTATCTAGGTGAACGAACTATTGAAATATATTATTATTGTTTTTTTTCTCAAGGACAAATTATATGTGAATTTTTTGTGTGTTAATTTTATAATTACTCTTTTGTGTTTGACACAACTAATTTTTTTGCATCTGTTGTTTCACACTGACTGGAAGAAGATCCAAGGAAATTGGGCAGATAGTGGAAAAGAGAAAAGGATTTTATCGTGATTGATATAACTAGTCATTTTTATGAAGAAGGAATTAGACGGTAGAATAGGATAGGGTAAGCCTTAGATCCAAAGCCAGTAGGAATTTACTTTACTTTGACGAACCCGAATGTTTGTTTATTTTTTTGGCCTCTCTTGGGAGCTTTATAGCAATTTGGGCTGTCGTTTCAAGCATACATTTGAATAACATTTGAGCTCCACAAGTAAGGTGAGGTGAGTCGGTACGTCCTTCACATCATGAATAATTTAGTTACAATAACCAAACTGGTTAAATCTACATTTTGACTGAATGGAAAGGAAAAAAGAAAAAAAAAAAAAAAAGAAATGAAGTGAGAGGTTTTAAGTTTTAACTTGAGCTTGAAAAGGTTATCCACAAGTACAGCCATATCGGTGCGCTTGCTTGGCATTAAAAAATGATAAGTATTTGATATCAAGTCCAAAGAAACCGACACAATTCATGGCACGCACATGAATTGGCAGCTTACTGCTTTCACTCCTTCAGTTAGACATGTAATATACATTCATTCCTATCTGTGGACTATAAAGAAAATTTACTCCTCCCTTTAAAAGAGGATAAACATTTAATTGCTACCATCAACCAAACCCCACACCACACAAGCCTATTACTGGGTTTCTTTATTTGTTCCAAAGAAATCACTTTACCATTGCAGCATATATATAGCTCCTCATTGCAAGTTACTTCTTGATTTCAGGGCAAGGTTTTCATCGCATCACCAGCATGAGTGATCAGAATAACCTCAGAACCTAACATAACATTGATTCTTAACAGAAGAAAACAGTCGATTAAATGCATTGCATTTGTGAACTTGATGAATTATGGACACACTTTGATCAAAGACAGACAGCTAATAGGCAACACTACAAGACACACAACACCTACCTCCCATTTGTCACCCTCACAGCCTAATATTTTGCCATTATATGCCCTTGTCTACATACAACCTCAACCATCAGTGGGGCCGGGGGTCTCGAATAAGGCTGATGATTCCTCCTTCAAGAGAGCAAATTAGCACGGCCTACAGCTAACAAGATTTCAAAATACAAGAAGCTTGCTTGCTATTAACCTCATCCTAGACTATAATGCAGCCAGAGATACGAACTAGCAAAAAATTTGCAATAGCTGGAGAGGAGACCATCCATGGACCACCGCCACCTCCCTAAATATATATATATATATATATCCATCTGTACGATCAGAGACCACAGAGTTCCTCCTCCTACCGTACCAATTTGCAGAATTTTAGATCCATCAGACTGCAAATGGACAAGCTACCGCTCATTATCTATGCCTTGCAATTATTGAATCCAACTCATTGTTTAGATAACCAAGCAACAAGGAAGACAATGGCTCTCTGAACACAAGAATCCTTCATCAACACTGTCTGTATGAATTGCTAAGGGATCTAGTTTAAATGGGGGGAGAAAAAAAGACTCACAAAGTCACAAGGTAAACAAATTTATACATAGAAGAGTTTTTTTACAGGGCCTCAACTTCACACTGAAATCTAAGATATAATGGCATATATATGCCATCACCCTTCCCTGATCTTTGCCTTCTTTTCTTATCTGTCAGATTCTCCAGCCAGATACCAGGGAAAAAGGAGAACTCTCAGTCATAAACTATGGTCATTTCAACATCAAAGAATGCCAACACCTCGCATGCGATAGAGCTGGATTATGTATATCATATAAAATGATTTCAAGAAGTTGGGGTTTGGGTTGGGATTCTAAATATGCTATACTTTGATAGGCCCAACTGTTTGCTCCTCGAACCGCTTGATGGTTTCAGCCATGCGCTTCATGTTGTCATCATAGACATATGGGATTTTCTCGAACCATGTTGCATTGCCTCCCGGTGGTATTGGCACAAACTCCTGGCATGGCTCACCCAACACATTAATGGAGTTATGGTAATGGTAGTAACGGATAAGGGATTCCGTCTTGTGAGTGGTATTCCCGATGACATTCTCTGACATGTGAACTCCAGTAGCATAGGCATTTCTTGCCTGAATTGCATATTTGCGATCTCGCCGCACCCCCGTGATCGAGTTCCGAAATACTAACTTCTCAAATCCCCACTCCCTGGATATCAATTGAAAGGTAGATCATTCAAAATCTGATTCATTAAAAGGAATAAAAGTAAGAGCTCAATACAAACTGGAACTTTGCATATCCTCCTCCTATGACGCAAACAGAGGTAAAGAAACAATTGAAAGGTGGATCGTTCAAATTCTGATTCACTAAAGAGAATAAAAGTAAGAGCTGAATGCAAAATAGAACTTTGCATATCGTCCTCCTATGAAGCAAACAGAGGTAAAGAAATAATTAAGTGTTCCTTAAAATTTTCATACAAGGGTTTCTGTTATATGTTATTAAAAATGTGAATCTCTAAAATAATTTATACCATCAAAAGCATAACTATTTTTTCCTTTTCAAAAATAAAAATCAAAATCAAAAGCTTACCTGAAAGAGAAGAAATTATGAAGACTTCCCTGACCAACTAAGATGCCAGATTAGAGCAATATCAACATATTTGATTGTGTTATAAGTAATAAGAAATCAAAACATATGAATAAAATTAACAGAGGACCTAAAACACAAGCTTCTCTGAGAAGAGCCTTAATCTAAGATAAACTTAATCCACCCAATACCTCAAGTACACATAAACATTTCAGAAGCTAACAGTTACAAATGTTATATTTCACCTTTTACCTCTAGATAGGTACCTATCTAACATATGAATAAAATTAACAGAGGACCTCAAACACAAGCTTCTCTGAGAAGAGCCTTAATCTAAGATAAACTTAATCCACCCAATACCTCAAGTACACATAAACATTTCAGAAGCTAACAGTTACAAATGTTATAAGTAAAAAGAAATCAAAACATATGAATAAAATTATCAGAGGACCTAAAACATATGAATCAAAACATATGAGAAGAGCCTTAATCTAAGATAAACAATGTTATATTTCACCTTTTACCTCTAGATAGGTACCGGAGAATCCCAGGAATAGCAATCTTTTTATCAATAGTCTGTGAAATACATTGCATCGAGTCTTTTCTTATTTAATGATGGAATGAGATGAACATTTATACTATACTCTGGATAGCTAAGAGCCTACGATAGTGACGATAACTTAATAGAAAAAAAGATTGCAAATGTAAAAAAGCAAATGCACTGCATCTTCTGTTAATAATATTCATATAGTTAAAGGACATGACTGAAATAGAAATTAAAAATGTTTTAAAGAAAAAAGTGGGGATAGAGAGAGCTCACTTGGAGTAATCCCCCTTGGAATCCAGCACACAGAGCTTACTGGACATGGGATTCTGCTCGATGGTGAATTGGGTGTAGGGTGACAACTCCGCCAGCACCAACTCCAGAGTTCTTCCATCCGGCAAGTAAATGTACTCGTCCACGTCAAAAAAGAAGGTCCAATTAGCGGCATGCCGGTACCGGTGCAAGCAATCATTCACCACCAAGAACTGGTTATAGTAGTATCCGTCATACTCTGCTTGGCCTCGGATGTCCTGGAGCGTCGCCCGCCCGGCCCTCAGCCAGGGTTCCAGCACCGCCCGCACGGCGGGGCTGACTCCACCGGCGTCGTGGAAGACGAAATGGGAATTGGGTCCAAAGAAATGGGCGTGGTAGGCCATCCACTCCCGAATGCGGCTTGCGCTGAGATTGCCGTAGAGGGAGGAGCCGCAGTACAAATACTGGTACTTGTACGGAGGGCGGAAGCGGGACTCGTCGTAGGAGCCGGGAGCCTCCTCCAAAGCGACGAACTTTTCGTACTTCCTCGGGGACTGAGAGTAGTAGGCGTAGAGATTGAGCTTGCCGCCGGCGTTGTCGGCGTTGGGAACGACGGGGAACGTGCAATTGACGACGACGACGGTGTAGACACGGCCGTAGCCCCAGTCGGGGAGCATCTTATACCCCTTGGCACGGATGGGAAGAGAGGAATTGGTGGCTGACGAGTTGGGGTTGGGAACCCACTCGCATTTGAACCATGGCTTGCCGAAGACGTGGGTGGGCTTGGAGGCGAGTCCGATGACGGCGAATGTGTACGGGCCGCCGCGGTAGGCGCCCATCTGGACGAAGAGGGCCGCAGCGCTGCCGTAGGGGTGGAAGACGCGCTTGTTTGGGTCGAAAGGAGTAGTAAAGGTGGGATTTTGGGCAGCAATGGAGGAGAGCTTCTGCTGCTTGGGGAGGAGGGGATTAGAGGTAGAGGTGGAGGCGGTGATGTTGTTGGGGAGGCGAAGGGGACAGGAGGAGGAGGAGGAGGAGGAGGAGAGGTTGGAAGCGAGGAGGGATTCGTAAGGCTGAAGTTGCCAAATGGCCATGAAGAGGGTGAGAACCACAAGAGTGGCTATGAATGTTTTTAGATCGTAACAGGAGATGGTAAGAGGGGGGTAAGCCGAGTTTCCATTATTACCACCTCCTCCACCTCCATCTTTCCTCATATTTTTTTTTTTTCGTTTTTATGGAGTACAATGGTGGTGGTGGAGGAGGAGGTGCTCTTCTCCTTCTCTCTCGCTCTCTTCGTCTCTTCCTCTCTCTTCCTCTCTCTTCCTCTCTTCCTCTCTTTTCTCTCGCAGAATATTTTCTCTATTCCCTTCTTGCCTTTTTAATACTAGAGAAGAGGATGAAGCACTCACTCACTCACTCTCTCTCTCTCTCTCTCTCTCTCTCTCCTCTAAAGTAAAAAAAGTGAAAAAAGTGCGGAGAGAGAGAGAAAGGTAGGAGTAATTTAATGGGGGTGTAGGGTTTTATGGTGGGGTCGGAGAGAATGTCGCTTTAATTTCTTTAATTTATAAAGATAAATAATGCAATTATTGATATGAGGCTGTGATAGCAGTCATAAATTGATATATATATATATATACATGTGTGTGTGGGGTTAATCATTTCGACACAACTTTTAAGGAACAAACAAAATTAGACACTGGATGAAAATAATACAGTAGGTGTGATTTTTTAAATTGATAATTTAAATTATTCTTACAATGAAATTGGATGATTTTATAATAGAAACATGAAACGAAAGAAAACATAGCTATATGAAAACTATGTAAGATTTATCCTACAAAATATTCAATAGATGATTTACTATTCAATTTATACTGCACTTACTTTCTTTTGAAAAGGTAAAAAGCAAAAAATAACATATAAAAAATATTTTACACAAAGAAAGCGAGATTGGAGTCCGAATAAAATGAAAATCTAAGTCAAAAGCTTAAGGTCAGCAAATCTGTTGCACTTTGATACATGTGGAGGGAGAAAAAGGAATGGGTGGGGGGGAGGAAGTGTCGGCAGTGATTATTGCATGCCTTTCAATTTTTATCTCTATTTAGATTTTAATTTGATTAAGGGGATATATATATATATATATACCCTTTAAATCTTTTATATTAATTATGTGAATACTCATTGGAGTTAATGAAGACGATTAATATATATATTGTAAGTGTATACAGGCAAAAGGAGTTATCCAGATAGTAGATACTACCAGCGGTGTTAGAGGTCCACCACGATTCACGTGCGCATGCTTCGTTTCTGACCATACTCCATGATTTGGGTATAATGAAGGGTTATGAATATTATAGCATATATATATATATATATATATATATATATATATATATATATACAAAACAAGAGTATATAGAATTGTTGAGGCCCTGGCATGGCCAGGGCAGCAATAGAAAGAATTTGATGAGTTGCAATAAAGTGGGGTCGGATGAGAGCTAGCTGCACTTTGTGTTTGTGGCTACAGGCAACACCAACAATTGAATTGGATCCTCCCATTCCCATCTAGCCCTATATGATTTTCAGCAACAAGAGCTGAATTGGATCCCCTCCTATTCTAAGATTTGCAAAGCTGACATATTTTTTTCATGCTTACTTTGCTCTCATTCTCCTCTTTCTCTTCCTCTTCCTCTTCCTCTTCCTCTTCCTCTTCCTCCTCTCCATCTACCTTTATCTCCTCTCCAAATGGGGGAAAAATATTTTCTCAAGTCTTTACGTATCCCTACCCTCTCCTAGCGACCTCCGTGATTTAGTCAATTAGATTGCCTCTTCGCTTTCTACCCCCTTAACCAACATCTTTTGCTTTCGCTATCTCAGCGGCGTCCACAACATCATCACTGCTAACTTGGCCAACGTCGAGCTCATGCTTCACACCCGTTTCAATAAGTACCCTAAGAGCCACCTCTTCATCACCAACCTCCACGACTTCTTCAGCCAAAGCATATTCAAAATCAACGGTGAAACATAGTGACTTCAGTGCAAGATCATGTCAAAGCGTTTAGCACGAGACCCAATCCTACCTCTTATTACTCTAGGCCGTTTGTACCAAATTCAGACTCCTCCTCCTCCTCCTCCATCTCCAAAATGTACCCAAATGCTTCACCTTCGACAACATGAGCAAGGTCTCGCCTTTAACCATAATTTTGCCTATAATAATTCCATGCTCAAGAAAATATGGCTCCAACATGCATTAGCTTCTCCTCGGGATATGCATGCGTTGCTTTGTTTTGGGTCAATGGAATTTTGAGACAGTGAAAGTGGAAAAGTAGAAGTTGTGTGAGGTGGTAGAAGAATATAATGGCTAAGTTTAAAACCCTAGCTAGCTCATTTAAGACTTGGGCTTGCTATGTGTGGCTTCAAACTCGGCAATACTTAAGCTGAACCAAACTTAAATAAAAAATAAAGTTCAAAATTAGTTTTGAGCTGAGTCTGGATAAATCAACCCGGTGTGTTCAAACTTGGATCATTTAGACTCCTACTACTGTATCTACTATTCAGTGTGATGTTATGGAAATTATTTATGCATGCATGATTAAACGCCGCAAAATTCATGGCATTAGTTGTTAGATTAGACATGTTGTCCTTGCCACTAGAAACTTGGCATTAGGGAGCTAGCTAGCTTACATTATTCAAGTCATTAGGATGGCTACCTTACATTTTTGGAGCTAGCTAGCCAGCCATCACCGGGGCTTTATTATAGAAGAATTTTGAGTTTGACATCATTTTGTCCTTGTGCTTGAGGTGGACCAATATTCTTCTTCTTTTTTTCTGCGCATGGAATTGGAATCAATCGACCTGCATTAACTGCAAGATATAAGGTTTGGTGATGCTTCTCCTTCAATCATGGAGCCAATTGGCCGGTCATGGTTGGATATGGGTCAAAATGCAAGACAAAATCTATACACTATGGACAACCTTCTCCAGACATGGGCCTATGCATGAATGATAAGTGGATCCATCACCCAATAATTAAGACTTTAAGTACTACTAGTATCATCAATTAACTAATTAATAGCACATTGTAGTGAATAATTAGAAGTGGATAGCTATGCATATTTGCTAGCTTCTCAGGTATTCCAGCGCGCGCTTTATCATGTTTCTTATGCTTGAGATTAAGCAGAAGGATCGTATTCCGGCCGTGCAATAGTTGTAATAATTAATAATACCACCATCATCATCTTTGCGTTTTCTACCTACTGTGTAAGGTATAAGGAGTTACCAAAATATAGATTGTTTGTTTGTATACTGCCACTGCTGCATATTAATTAACCTATATATGGATGCAAACCATGTAATAAAAGTAACGAGAAGCTAGCTATTATATATACATACAGTAATGGTATAATTATCATGATGTTCCCCATGCGCAATTAGGTGATGATATACATGACAGGAGAAAGAGAAAGAGAAAAGATGATTGATATATGGCAACAAACGCAACAGGCTAGAACGAATGCGACCAAGATGGAGAATTTATGGTTGCTTTCTTTTATGTATATTTGCGTGATATATACTACATGTGGCTTTTAGTTCGAGAAGTAATCATCACCACTAGGGGCGGGGGGGTGAATACAGATACAGCTGATACAGTCAGTATGAGAGACAAAAGTACGTGGTAGAAGAGTTGTCACATCCACACCTTCTATATATATATATAGCTAGCCGTTAATTATATATATTAGTTTGCTGCTACGTTACTGTCTCGGCAGTCGATATATGTACGGCTCGCCTAACTGAAGCTGAAGCTTAATTTTATGTTATGTTTATATATGTACGTCCTTGTCTCGGTAGAGCCATGTCCACCGTACGTCTACGATTTGCTACTTAAAATTAAAATTCGGTAATGGTGGGGAGTACTACTCGATAAACCCTCCCCCCCCCCCCCCCCCCCCCCCCTTCTTGTTGCATCCAGATATCCAATGGAGAGCTCCTCTTTGGGTTGGGGTAAACTAAAGGTTCATCCACCTTAAATATTCTTAAACTATAGAAAATATAGTCCCTATAATAATAGACTTACACAGACTTACACGTAGGCTTCTGATGGTAGTTGTAACTTTCCCTGACACTGGGCTAGGGCTCATGAAAGGGACTTCCACATCCCTGGCAACGTCTCCCCCCTCCTCTCCCCTAACTCAAACTCTGTCTCCTCTAATCTTGTTCTAACTGGTCTGTTGTGATATGGTTGGTTGGTTTGATTGGTGTTTTGTGATGAGTCTAGTGTGGACACGAAGAGTTATAAGACTTGGACCATTAATATATTGCATTCAGAGTTTAGGTCTCTTGCAAGTGCGCTCCTTCATAAAGAGTTATTGCCTCCGGTAGGCCAAGAGAGAGACTTTGTTCTAAAATTGTCTATCTTATTTTTCTTAGCTACTTTCTTGGTACATCAAGATGTAATCATTATTTCTTTGAATCTTACTAAATTATTTGTCCACAGACTTTTATTAAAAAAAGAAAAAAGAAAAAGAAAAGGTGTATAGGCTCCACATTACACCGAATAGATAATAAACAAAAGCGCTAAGGGAGAGTAGGACGAGCCAAAGAGGCATGCAAGGAACCAGTGCTTGATTATTTCTTGTTCCGGGACATACATGGGCATAGATCATCCATCAATGTTCTGGGATCCGGCGATGTAAGACGGCGGACTTCACCGGAATGAAGTGTGCGTTTAAGTCACAGAGGCCAATTGGGCTTTACAATGAAACCCAGCCCAGTTAGCTGGGCCTTCAAACTATTATTAACTCATTGTTGCTTTCCCGGCACACGTTAAGCCCAGAAAGAAGAGGACACAGCTCGACCGTGATCCCTCCTCCTCTTCCGCTTCCGCACTCGGCATTTTAGGGCATCGAATAGGGAGATGCAGGCACGCATCTGCAAGGGGTAAGATGCAAAACTTTTTCTTTTTTCCGAATCTGGATTGAACGAAGCGGTCGTGTGCTGTTGGGTGCCATCGTAATTTTGATGTTGGCTCTGTTTCTTGTGTGGATGATTGTTTCTTCATGTTAGAGTTCTTGGAACAGTCGAAACACGAGATCAAATTGATTTTGTCAATTATATTGATTGCGTAATGAGCCGTTGTTTGTTTTCCCGGCATGAATTATTGTCACTTCTTTAAGCATCCCTATAGTTGGGGAAGGTGCATTTTTCATATTTTCGTATCTTCATAATGACAGAAGCTTCTTATTTATGTGTTAACTCCTAAATTTTAAATCTTAATGGAAAATCTATATCAACTCCTCAAGTTGAATCAATAGACGGGTTAATTTTGCAGCTTCTGGAAAATTGGCTCAGAAGTTGGTCTTTTTAAGAGATTAGAAAGAAACTTTCTGGGAATTTGGCTCCGAAACATGGGAAGCGTTGGAGGTCTGAAGGGGTCATCTAATGTCACCATTTTAGAATGTGGATTTGTTTTTTCTCTTTATTTCTTTTTATATTCGATTAACCCCAGGGTATAAATGAAAGGACTGGTAGAATGAGTGGGAAAGTATATGCTAGGGATTTTTCTTTCTTTATCCTAGACAAATGACATTTCGGAAGCTTCACTCGAAATAGTATCCAGGAATCCATAGATTTTACTAAGATTTGAAGATGGAAAGTCCATGAGTCAGTAGTTGCTTCCCCCATTTCCCATCCAAAAAGATTTGATCATAGGCATAGGATATAATGCAATATTTCTCTTCTTAATCAGATCTCCCTCAATCTTAATGTGATCCTCAAACCTATAAGGGTTATTCTTTGATGGTTCCTGATCTATTCCATGGCCAGCTTCCATAAGTTGGTTGACTCGCAAGAAATGAAACCTTCTCTCCTAACATTTTTCTTCCAAATATATTTTATCCCTTTTGTTTTGGTTCTATATGCTCACTGCTTTGTATCTTATCAACATCTTATTTCTTGAATAGCTCTCTCTTCAATCCTTAACTCCTCCCAACTTTCAAGAGCTTATTACATGGCAGGTGGATGCCCTTTTCTAGATAAATCTATTTCACTCTTCAATGCCAGAACTTTTTTAGGTGGGATTTTAAGAATCAGCATTGTGATTGTTATAATTATACTATTAGATGCCTTTAAGTTTGCTTGTTGACGCTTGCTCTTCTGCGAGGGTAGATTGGTAGAGTTTTCTTTTTTAACTTGCGAATCAATAATTCATGGCTTAGGGACAGTTTTTGAATTCATATGTGTGAATAACGCACATAGGGTACAGATTCTAAACAAAGACTTGGTTGAAGAGTACGTTCCTTTACCACCATAAATGTAGCATTCAGACTCGTTAATGTTTTTTAGATGCTTTAGTCAAATGTCTATCTCTATCCTATTTTTCAAAAGATATAGAGGGAAGATATTTCTTCGAGATCAGCTAACAAGAATGTTAAACTTTTGTGTGCATGGTTATAACCAAGAGAGTTGACATGGGATCGGAATATTCTTTTAGATTTATTCATTGTTTCAAGCTCAACAAAACTTATTAGATAATTTGCTCTTGTTGTGCAATAATGCATTTAAACTTTTGTAACCAAAATGCATATTCATCTAGAGTAAGCTCATAGAAATAGCAAACAGTAGATCGTATTGTTGTACCTTTGATTCAAGCAGGATGGTCTAAGGATTTAAGTTCCTCTACCTCTCTAAAGCATGGAAACCCTAAAATGGGGTTCGTATCCGTATATGATACATTTTCAGAGTATCCTAAATTAAAATAATTATTTTATATTTTCGGATATAGGATGGATACAATTGGATACATAGGGGATACGTTTTGGATTTATTTAGGTAATCGGGATGGTTTAATTTTATAAACTCATTAAGAAACCTGTTAAGCTTATTAACTTATTCCCCTGTTCGTTCTCTCTCTCTCTCTCTCTCTCTCTCTCTCTCTCTCTGATGCTGCTCCCCGTTCTCCCCCTCTCTCGACGAACCAGCCGACGACCACACCATTCTCTTGGTGCTCGACAGCGACAAACTTTCTCTCTCTCACATTGGTATTTTCTTCTCTCTTTTTTTTTCTCAATTTCTTCTCTGAATTTTCTTCATTTGATTTCTTCCACTTTCCCCTTCTCAAATTTTATTTTCATTTTCGTTCCTTTGTTTTTCTTCCTTGTTCTCTGAATTTTTTTTCTTTGAAATTCTACATATTTTCTTCTCTGTCTTATTTACAGTTTAATTAATTCTAATATGGTTACTTAAGTATTACATGATTAAGTGTGGTTATTATTTTGATATGGTTACAGAAGTATTATAGTTTAATTAATCCTCTCTTATCTCTTACTCATAGTTTTTTTCAGATAGACTCATTTCACAAAAAATTGTTTTTAAATATGATGTGTTAGATTCCTAGCTTAGCTACTTATATTTAATTTGAATGATGTGGTTTCATCTTCTTAAATGTCAAATTATTGTGAAATGTGGAATTATTAGTAGAATTCTCTATTTTATTTCAAAGAAGAAAAACCAATTATATGTTAAATTAGAATGTTAAAATGCTTATCTTAATACTAAATAGTTAGATTAGTATAGTGTTAGAATTTGCTATTAAATGCTTATATAGATAATAGATACATTAAAATATTTAATGCAATGTTATGTGTAGGTGGTCATTAGAATATTTTTTTTTCACATACACATGTATAAGATTTAATTAGAATATAATTTTTTATTGCCGTATTCTAGACGTATCGTATGCTGTTTTTTGAGAATTTGCCGTCTTCCCGTATTTGTATCGTATTCGTATCTCGTATTCATATCCGTGCTTCATAGCTCTACCTTAGAGAAACCTATTCTGCTTGTAAAAAGTAGTTAGCAAGTTAATGGTTAGCGTTAAGGACTCAAGTATATATTTCCTCTTCTATCCAATTTGAGGATCGAATACTTTATTGCTATAAAGATTATGTTTCCTGTCAACTTTGTATTTGTTTAGTACTCTATGTAGTTTGTAAATAAACATAACTTGGTCAATCTTAAACCATTACAACAAACTTTTGTCTTGTGACGCAAAAATTTGAATCCAAACTGCAGGGAACTTTAAGTCCAGTTTTGCTATATTAGAACAATTTTTTTTTTTATCTTCTGTGTTAGAAGTGCTTATTTGAAATTTTTGCCCCTTACAGATCCGTTCCAACTTAGTTCTCTATCATAATGCAAGACCCCCGAGCTTTATCAGTAGAGCATGTTTCCAATCCAAAGCCACGGAAGAAGAAGCAACAAAAACAAACGGTTTCTTTAGTCCAGATGAAAGGTGAAACTAAAGGTGTGATGTCCGGTAAGACACAAAAGGCACCTAAGAGGAGTCTGAAAAATGATTTGGCCCCAACATTCCCACAAACAGATAGGGCGACCCCAGATTCTTTGCCAGATTCAGGTTCCAATGATGAGTATCGAGCATTAAGGCGGAAGTACTTACTGCTGGAAGAAGAAAGCTTCTCGCTGGATAAAGATCTCAGTGAGGCAGAAGCAGAAGTCAAGACTCTAGAAGACGAGAAATTTGCACTCTTGGATCAGCTTGTTGTCTTAGAAGGTCTTATTGATCCTTCAGAACTACATTCAAAAAGAGGGTTGTGATATGTGAAAGAAGCTGGCCTGCTCCTATATTTATTACCATAGTAAACCTTGTTTCCTTTAGGACAGTAAACAATAAACATCTTGTCCGAGAATGTTGTATTAAACTATTAATCTTTATCTATGAAAAGGTCATTGTGAATCTGTGATCATTTTCATTTACTTTTATTGTGTTGTCTACTACTGCTTTTGAGCTATGATCAGTAATAAGTTTCATTTCGGTTGGATATATTTGAGTGAGCTTGGTCAGCAATTAGAGATGCATCTCACTCTTGGTAAAGCCATTTCAAGCAAAAAGGGTATATAGCAGAGATATTTTAGCAGAATCTGTGTCGTTTGGATGCAAAAGAACCTCCTCCAGGTGGGTTAATTCCGGCAGGAAGAAGACAAGTGACAGAACGGCAATGGCAGCAGGGTTGTGGGAATGCTGCTTGTTATCAACAGAGCAAGGTTGCAATTAGAAGACCCCACTTACAGTTAATGCAGGGAGCAAATGGGATCATGGATTGCGAGGTGCTGCACTCACTAGGTTATACCCAACGTTACATCAAACCCAGGCAGAGTAACAAGACTACGGTGGACTAGGACAACTTACTCTTTATTTCGTGTAGGCCATTGTGTTTGCAGACAATATGTTATACTTATACCCCACTCCTAAATGCCTTCATGTTCTCTTGTAGATGTGGATGATGACAGAAGGTGAGGCGGACGCACCTATATATGGCTCCAATTCACCAATGACGGTCATCCACCAGGAGCCACGACAGCAGATGGGGCGATTACCCGTTAATCCCACTCAGGTTTGCAAATTAATTGCTAATTATCATGATGCAAGAGGAACAGTTGGATGAATTAATAGGAGGTTAGAGGATAGCATGAAATGCAAAGAGACTGATGACAGTGAGTACTTGCTTCAATCCATGGAATGAAGCACACTGCATGTGGTCTTGTTTATTATTTTGATTTAAGAGGGAGCATGGAGGGAGTTGATGGACAACCCTAGCTAGCTGATACATACTCACTTAGATTCCATCTTGCCTGTTATATTTATATAGGTCCTCAGTGGTAGATGAAATTATTAAAATTAGCAGCATAGACTGTTATATTTATATAGGTCCTCAGTAGTAGATGAAACTATTAAAATTAAGAGCATAGACTAAAATGATCAATTGATGGCGTACATATCAATTTCCTTATCAGCTGACAATGGAATGGAGTTGCCAATTTGTATGTAGACCTTCTGCTGTTTGATAACAAAAGGGTTGGTCTTTTTTTTTTTTTTCTTTTCCTTTCAATTCTTGGTGGCAATCTTAACTTATTACGTACTATTTTCCTAGTTATATCATTGTCTCTAAAATCAAACATAGACTGTAACATATGATGACCCCACCAGATTCCCAATGCTGACTCATAATTAAATTTCTCTCACTATATAATGGTACCTTAGCAGGCACATAGTTGAATTGAAGCTCCTCCTTGCACACACACACACACACACACACACACACACACACACACACACACACACATACACACTTCCATGGGTCGTCAGGTGAGCTATAGCAAGATCGGACGGCGATGGCGAAGGATGAGAGGTTTCCGGCTGACCTCCCTGCGGTTCTCGCTTCTCCGTTTACGCGTCAGGTTCTTTGGTTTCTTTGGTCTATTTGTTCGATGCATGGATGAGCTCAAGTGCAATAATACTTCAGGGAGAAGCCTAAGATATCCCTCTGAGAGAATAACGAGCAGTCGAAGGGTTCTGATCTCGAAAGCAAAGCCCGAAAACCACGATCATCTTCCTCAGTCATCGGTCGAGAAGGCAAACGCATTCTATGCAGAAGCCATAGCTGATTGCTTGGAGTTCATCAAGCGTTCATCTCTTCCTGTTCATTCTGTCAGTGACCGAGACGCCAAGCTACCTACTAATTACCATAGGCAGAAACAGAGAGATGCTTGTAGTATGATTGATTGATTCGTTCGAGCTGTTTTTTTTTTACTTCTAATTCTTCTTTTGAGATGCCTGGCCAGTTCTTTGTTTTGAGCAACACAGTAGTAATACTAATAAAACAATTTCTTGTTATTTTCTCGTAATTGTTCAAAGATTCAATCAATCGGAGGGAAGCAAGGACTTGGCTTCTTCTTCTTCTTTCTTTAAATCTTAAAAGCCGGAGCCAATGGGAGATTGATGAGGTAATATGTATTGGAGCATTGATAAGTGGGAAGTCTGATGAAATGATGATGGTCAGATCAGAAGTCAGAGACGATCAAATACTTGGAAAACGTTACCAATTAAGCCTTGCTTTCAAAGTAGTGGACCAAAATTTCCACACTGGAGAGACCAAAAAGGTTGGAAGACTGGGAAGTATCATAAAATTCGTTGAATTGCTTTGTTTTTCATCTCCTCAAAGTCTGAGAACCAAAACCATCATCATTAATAAGATTCTTATTTTATTAAATTATTTGTTTTGGGGGTTTTATGTTAATCCTATTAGGTATGGTCATAAATGTGATAAGGGACAGCAATAATGTGATAATGTTTGGAAGCATGCACAATATGCCATGTTCTTTTATGGAAGCATTCCAAAGTTACTGCAGGTGCAGGGTTGAGGTGGGGGGGTGGGGGACTAACATCATTGCTTGTCCACCCTCGCTCTTCCAATTTATAAGAGACCTTGTATTATCTAAATATAAAATTGTTGCTAGACAAGAGATGGTTTCCTTTGTCCTCACTTCTTAGTAGAGATGTGAGATTCCTCTATTTGTGTCTCAATATTAGTGATAGTAGATTTGTTCTTCTTTGTGCTGATGGAAGTAGCCAGTGCTGGGTGAATCAGGTTATAATTATAATCGTAGCTCTTTCTTTTGTGTTTTCTTTTTATTATATATTTTTTAAAAACTTATTTATAATCGTAGCTCTTTGTTTTGTATGTCTTGAGCATGGTATTGCTATTTGCTAGAGCCAAAGTTACGTCTTTCCTAAATGATAGGGTAGCATTAGCAATAGAAGATATAAAAGCCCAAAAAGCCATAAAATTTGCACATGCAGAGAGAGTGAGAGAGAGAGAGAGAGATATATATAGATAAGAGAAAAGAAGAACTGAATAAATGTCAACACAAAAAAAAAAAGGTAGCTAGTTTATTCAACAAAAGACTTCCACCTTGATCACCAAAAATAGACCACCACCACTAATCACCACCCGATCAAAATTTAATTAGACATACTCTCCCACAATCCCAGCACCCAAATTAGTATAGAAGGAAACACCTCCTCCGCCACCAACCTCACCCGTTACGCCCGACGACTGCGACGCCGATGGCTTCCGAGGCTGCGCCTCGTCTCCTTCCCCCTCCAGAGGCAGCCTCTCGCACACTGCGTTTGCGAACGTCCCGGCCATCACCATCACGGGGCCCACCGCCACCAGCGGCCCCACCACACAGCCCCCGACCACTTGCCCCTGCCCTCCGCCCATGAAAACCGTCAGCCCCGCCACGTCCGGCAGCGCCGGCGGAGGCAGCACCGTCCCCGTGATTGACAGGATCTCGAACCGCCCTCTCAGCGCCACCACGCCGCCGCCTGGCTGCCTGAGCGACACGTCGGCCACTGCCCCGCTGCCCCCCAGGACGCAGACGCCGCGCCCACGCCGCCGCGCGAACTCCGAGACACAGGACACCACGTCGGCTCCGCTGCTGACCTCCAGCAAGTGCGAGCAGAGCGCGTTAGGGGCGTCGCGCGTCACGATGACGGGCGGCTTCGGCTTGTTCTTGGAGCCCAGCGGGCGGCCACGTGGCCGACGAGTGGGCCCGGCTGATATCGCAGGTTGCTGCTGCTGCTCCTGCTCCGATGGGCGAATATGGTGACGTAGGTAACGAGATGAGGCAGTTCCAGCCATGGGCGGTGCATCCGGTCTCTCTCTCTCTCTCTCTCTCTCTCTCTCTCTCTCTCTCTCTCTCTCTCTCTCTCTCTCTCTCTCCCGCCGCTTGCTGCTAGCCAGCTTAACTATCTATTCTTATGATCGATGATCCATCTCTATAATAGGACTTGTAGCGGTGGAAAGAGAAGTTGTAAAAGTTAACAAAGTGCAAAGAGGACAAGCTAGCTATGTAGGCAGCCAACAAGTCTATAAAAACAGAATTATATTGGAGGATATGTTAGTTTATTGATTAATAAATACTTATCAAGAAAAAAGAAAGAAAGAAGGGGGAAAAAAAAAAATAAAAGAAGAAGAGGATTTGTTTATTTACTGTTGATCTAGTGACTCATACTGCGATGGCAATCCCATTGTTTAATAGTCTCATGTTAATTATGTTAATGTCGTCATTCAGGAGCAGGCGCTCATCTGGTCCATTTCAAGTATAATTAATGAACAACAATCTAATCAAATCAAATCAAGAGTTAGCATTGCCGGATATCTATGTACGTAAAATGCACCATACTAATTGGAATTAACGATTGGATTAGTGATGAGTAGCTGCTAAAGATTTTGGTCCAGTGTATGTATATGTATATATATATAGTTTCCATCAAATTAATTAACTAACTTGCTCATGAGTCATGTCCTCACGATGTGATTATAGTAATACACAGAGCGGCGCTATGTCTGGTCATCAGGGTGAAACCCACGTGCTTACCATCTATCCATTCATCCATCCAGCGGCTCATCTGCAAAAATTAGAAGCATTTACTTTAATCCTTAAGTGTAGCGATGGAAAGCATACTGATAGTAGCTTTGGGAATTGGGAGCATATATATGCATGGCCCTCCTAGTCTTTCTAATTGTTTGTTATGCAATTCTGCAAATTACGTACGTGAACCGCTTTCTTCTTGAGTTAATTAATTTACAATCCAGAGTTGGTCCCACACCAACGTTAAGTGTGAGGACGAGAAATGAAAGATTGAGGTTGGTGTTTTGTTTTAAAAAGTAAAAGTATACGAAATTATATCCTCCGATTTGTGCGTTAGAGAGGAGGCATGACATAAGCCGTTGCATCACGTCTTCTGGACTGCTGGCCTGCATCCATATTCGATCTTCACGCTCTTATCCTTGCTTTCTCCCAAACTCCCAACTCGTTCATGGCTTTATATATATGTAATTCCTACCCACACACAGAGAGATACATACGAATAGTTCGCGAGTGCACAGAGAGTACGTATGGAGGAAAAGGGGAAGAGGGTATGCGTGACCGGTGCCGGGGGTTATGTTGCATCGTGGCTGGTGAAGCTGCTCCTCTCCAAAGGCTACATCGTCCATGGAACTGTTAGAGACCCAAGTGAGTAAATTAATTCAAACAAACCCTGAAACCCCCCGCTTCCTCTGTTACCCATGAAATTAAAGAGCAAAATTTATTATTTCTAGTAAACCATGATTCCTACGCTAGGTGACGAGAAGAACGCACACTTGATAAAGTTGGACAACGCCTCTACAAATCTGCGTCTCTTCACAGCAGACATGCTTGACTACAATTCTGTGGCAGCAGCGATTGCAGGGTGTGGTGGAGTTTTCCATGTGGCAAGCCCTGTTCCATCCACCAAAGTGCCTAACCCAGAGGCAATTAATTGAGTCCTTCTTTCCTTCCTTCATGCCCATATCTTAGTTGCATTCTTTAGAACGAAGAACTAAGTAAAATTGCAATATATATGCTGCAGGTCCAACTTATTTCTCCTGCTGTGTCCGGCACTCTTAATGTCCTCACGGCATGCTCTGAGGCAGGAGTCAAACGAGTAGTTGTGGTCTCATCAGTTGGTGCTCTTTTCATGAATCCACATTGGCCCCGTGATAAGATGATGGACGAGACCTCTTGGTCCGACGAGGAACATTGCAAGAAAACAGAGGTACTCTCAATCTGAGCGTGATGAAAACAATATTGTAGTTGGAGTTTCAATTTTCGATTCCTTATATATACCTCTCTGTTTCCAGAACTGGTACTGCCTCTCAAAGACAGTGGCAGAGAGCGAGGCACTCAAATATGCAGATGAGCACGGGCTTGACGTTGTCACTCTGTGTCCATCTCTTGTTATTGGACCGTTGCTGCAATCGACTATTAATTCCAGCAGCTTGCTTCTCATCAATCTTTTGAAAGGTCTATTCTTGATCATCTCTCTCTCTCTCTCTCTCTCTCTCTCTCTCACTATATAATAATATTATGTACTAATAATGTTATATTTCTTATAGCGTTCGAATAATTACCCTGTCTCATCGATTTGTTCACAGGAAACAGTGAGCCAGTGGAGAACAGAGTGTGGATCTACGTAGACGTCCGAGATGTAGCTGATGCTTTGCTGCTCCTGTACGAGAAGCCTGAAGCATCTGGGCGATACATTTGCGCACCTCATCTTATGAAAAATTACGACTTGATCAACATGCTAAGGAGCTTGTATCCCAACAACGACTACCCCAAGAAGTAAATCGATCACTTGTAAATCTAATCAATGTCCTATCCTCCGTAAGTATGTCGATCTTTCAGTCTCTTGATCTTTTCTTTTTTGTTCACTGTAGTTTTGTGGAGGTAAACGAAGACGTGAATCAGATGAGTTCCGAGAAGCTAAAGATGCTAGGATGGAATCACAGGACACTTGAGGAGACCCTAATTGATTGCATGGAATACTATCAAGCTGCTGGTCTTTTGAGCAGGAACTGAATCTCTAGTTTATTTTACCTGACACCTGACAGCTTAATATCTTAAAGTCTTATCCAGATATAGAATTTGTGAAATGAACAATTTTCTGCTGCTTGTTGCCACGTCGCGTAGGTCTGTTCCTGCCTAAGAAGTAGTACGTCGTAGATGCTTTGTTTAATTGTTTACCTTTATAGGCCTCCCAAATTTATTTACTTAAAAGTCCACCTTCCAAACGGATTAATGGCTTAGTAAGAAATGTTTGAATTCTTCGATAATAAAATGTTGAATTCTTCGATATGATGTAAGGCACCAAAAATTTCGGGGTTTTATCTTAGATAAAATAAAAAATCAGTGAATAATCTTCTTATTCTTACTGTGTGTCTTCGTAAAAGGAATAAAATGCGGATGAATTCATTATTTTATATTTTAAATAAAGTGGGTGTTCTGTTCGAAATACTAGAGAATTTGGGTTGATACTCTCCAAATCTGTATTCCCGATTAAAATAATAATAATAATAATAATAATAATAATAATAATAATAATATTTGGTAAAAAAACTTTCAAAAATTAATTTCTTCCCCAAACCCTCCTCTATGCATATCTCTCTCTCTCCCTCTCTCTCCCCAATGAGTTGCCTTGTGTTCCTCGTCCCAGTACAACTAATCGCAATCGCAACCAAGTTTTCTCCTCCTGTTTACACATGGCTTCATAAGTTTTTTTCTTCTCACATTGAATGTTGTTTTAAACTACTGTATGAAATGAAATCCATTTTCCCAAAGTTAATTTCTAGCCTCCAAGGTCGCTTGATGATCATCTCGGGTCTACAAGCTCGACCATCTCCTATCTACAAACTCGATGTCACATTAATTACTCCTGGCAGTTGAGTGGCGGTGTTGTGGGATTGGGTGGGGTTAAATTAGTGTGAGGGGAAGGTAGATTGGGTTGGTCGTAGGTGTGAGAAGATAGATTCATATTAATTAATTATTCCATGATCAATTTCCTTTTCAGATAAAAAGTCCTGACGCAAAGAACTGTATTAATTTCAAAGAAGGATCTGACAAGAGCCAGAAACAAGTCCCACAACGTTGTAAACAACTATAAGCTATTAATTTGGAGGTGTCCTTAATTTAAGACCTGAGAATGATGTCTAGATAAACAAATCACAGAAGGCCAGTCGATAAAACTCTTTCTACAAGTATTATATATATATAGACAGACAGACACACAGAGAGAGAGAGAGAGAGAGAGAGAGAGAGAGAGAGAGAGAGAGAGAGAGAGAGAGAGGCGATGGGGGTGAAGAAGAGGGTATGCGTGACGGGTGCAGGAGGGTTCATAGCCTCATGGTTGGTGAAGCTGCTGCTCTCCGAAGGCTACATGGTCCATGAAACTCAAGTGAGTAAATTAAAACAAACCCCACCTTGCCTCTACTTCATTAGTCATTACTCTACGATTGCTGGTAGAACCCAAGTTCCAAACTTTTGATCCCTTAGGCTTAGGTAGGTTCCACTTACCAGGTACAGATTCCCTTCTTTCCCCCCTGTACCCTGTACTAAGGTTCTCTTTACTTTAATCTGTTCATATTTGTGTCATTCCATTTAGTTGCACATTCCTAAAATACCATGTTTTATCCCCATTCAGACGGTACGAATTACAATACTTTCAAGATTTCATTGATGTTAATTCACATTGTTCTCTAAAAGCTTAAGCTAATGAAGAATGGATATATTTTACTTGGCCCAATATGCGGATTTCAATTATGTTCAAACTAAAGAGTTTCTGCTCTGATACTATTTCAGCGCATCGTGCTCTAAAATCTTAAGCTGATAAGAAAATTAGATTTAATATTTCATATTCCAATAAATGAGGATCATTTTTTTTTCTGCTTTCTTATTCAGTTACAGCGCAAGAATTTATAACTGATCTCTTCTTTTCTTTTTTGCTTGTCTACAACTTGCTGAAAACAATCGGACATAGTTGACGGACAGAATGCACATTTGATGAAGTTGGAAAATTCCAAAAACCTACATCTGTTCAAGGCAAACTTACTTGACTACAATTCTTTGGCATCAGCAATCGCAGGGTCTGGAGGAGTTTTCCATGTTGCCAGTCCTGTTCCTTCTACCAAAGTGACTAATCCAGAGGCAAGTTATTCATGCTAATTGATATGTACTATAAACTTACTAGGGACAGCGATAGTTCAACTTATTTTCATCAGCAATTTTATGTGCCATCTGTCTCACTTTTTCTATATTTCTATCTCTTGCTATCGATATGTACTATAAACTTACTATGAATGACGATCATTCAATTTTATGTCCATCAGCAATTAGATGTGCCGTCTGTCTCACTTATTTCTATATTACCAAAAGCTATCCCTTTATGGGAATAAACATGCCCTGCCAACTTCAAGAAATACTGCAAAATTTCAAAATATTTTTGCAGACATGAAGTTTAATATATAACGATCAACTAAAACTGCAAATCTTAATTTCCTAGAGTACATGATATACTGAAGGTCAAATAGTTTGATGCTTCCTCACTACTTGAATTGAAATCTCAATGTTCTCTCTAACATGATTGCTCTGTTCAAGTTATAATACATAGAGGTGCTTTCCAAATGGTGTGCATGATGAAAAAAAGGAAAGAGCAAGCCCTCCTTAATGAGACACAGGAGAAAAACTATGGAAATTATAGGTGTACGCAAATAGCAAACCATCTTATGTTATCTGCCACCCTTTGTAAGGTTTTTCTTCTCTTCTTTTTTTCCTTCTCTTTTTGTTATCTCTAATGCCTGAATTTGACTAAACAGTGATATTGAATGGAATCAGAAAATTCTTTTTCTGGACTATTAACTATATTCTCTTTTCGTAAGAAAGGGGTGAAATTAACGGGGAAACTTGGGATTATGAGGGATAAAAATATTAACATCTCGAATTCATGAAATGGAACCCTAATTCTTCTCCAAATAATACAGAAATTTCAATGGAAAATACATACTCTGGTAATGCAAAAAGCCATAGGACTTAACAGTGTATCTTTTCTCGGAGTAATGATTAATCATATGCTTTCTGCACCTCACACTGAGACTTTGAATGCTCTAATCAATTCGTAGTCTACTACATCAAATTTCTTGCATATTTCTTGTTTTGCATGACAACAGTGACTTGCTGATTATATTTGAAGCTTTTAGCTCCTTTAACTTCCGAGGTTTTGATGGTTCATATTTTTCATGTGATTAGGTTGCAGCTCTGTCTTCAATTTCCTGATGTTTCTCACAAACTTGACCGTTTCCTATACTGGAAGATGTTTAGTTAGCAGTATCCATAAACTAAAAGCATGCAACAATGAATCAAATGTAATATATGGTAAAATATGTAGCAGAAATGTAACCCCAGTGATGGATGTTGATGGATGATTTCCTTTCCTTGCTTCCTTGGATAGGAAGGTCAAATCCCCACAATCTATACAGATTTCATTATCTGAGAAACATCAAAAATAATTATAGCTTTCTTATCAATTAAGAAAAAGAATCTCAGTGCATGCTAAGGTCCTTAACAAGATTAAGCTCCGCTAGGGGCTACCAAGAAAACTGGCCTAGAAAAAAGCCATTTCGAGGTGTCCTCTTCCAAGAGCTAGTAAAAAGAAGAGCTATTCACCAAGCTGCTCCTCTATAAATTTTATTACTGTTTCACTTCACCAACTAAAATAATTATCAAATGCAAAAATCATTGAACTGTTAAGCGGTTCAGCAACTTTCGGGCGATTTGTGCTAACCTGGCCAAAATAAAAATCCTCTGTAATAAATTTGCTTGGTAGACTAAAGTGATTAAAAAAAAAAAAAGGTTTATGAGGAGATTTGCCCACATTGGTCAAATACTCCAAAAGGGAAAATGCCTGTGTGAATAAACCACAGTCAGAGCCAGTTGACACGGCTCTTCTTCTTCTACAAGTATATGAAGATTAAAGAGAAAGAGGGATACTCAGGAAATGGAGGCGATGGGGGAGAAGAAGAGGGCATGTGTGACGGGTGCTGGAGGGTACATAGCTTCATGGCTGGTGAAGCTGCTGCTCTCCAAAGGCTATATCGTCCATGGAACTGTTAGAGACCCAAGTGAGTAATATATAGCACTTTCCTATGCTTATCTTATTTGGTATGCTTTCAATCCTTTTCCTCTGTGTCCTCATGTTTATGACTACTGGATTTCTATTTGGTTTCCTTCAGAAAGAAACATGCGCACATATCTCTCCTATTTTAAGGGGATTTACACCAGACTAATATCATCACAGTTGCCACATATACAACCATGTACCAAAAGTTTACAAAAACTATTTTTGGAAACACACACACACACACTGGAAAACAGATTTCTCTTTCATGACTTACCATGAATTATGCTGAATTTGTTCTCAGGTGATGAAAAGAATGCTCATCTGAAGAAATTCGATAATGCATCTGAAAATCTGCTCCTCTTTAAGGCAGACTTGCTTAATTACAATAATATAGCATCGGCTATTGCTGGCTGTGGAGGAGTCTTTCATGTAGCCAGTCCTGTTCCTTCAACCAAAGAGTTGCAGATGGAGGCTCTATAAGACTATAACCTGGTTTGTTTTTAAAGTAGTATGTCTTAGTAGCCAATTGACATGCATGGCGAATAGCTGCCATCATGTACTCCATGTTTCATAGTTCCTCATCACCCGTACGTAGCTAATGTGATTAATTTACTCAGCTTTCTGTTGCATCCTGATATTAGGAGACAAGTAGTCCATCCTGGTCTTGCTTTTCGTCAAACTTATTTGAACGTGATTGTTTTGCAGGTCGACGTAGTCAATCTGGCTGTATCAGGAACTCTGAATGTATTAAAGGCATGTTCAAAGACAGAGGTTAAACGAGTTGTTGTAGTCTCATCTGCTTCTGCTGTAATCAGGAATCAAAATTGGCCGAAGGGTAAGATAATTGATGAAGAACTACTGAGGTACGTACGTACATAACAACACATTTCAAAAGAAGTAGTATCTACTTACTGGAACTAATATAGAGATTTGATAAAGTGGGCATGCATGTGGGATCATCTGTACATGCTAAATATGTGTTTGTGGACTACTTGGGCCATTCTAAGAACTGTATCTTTAATTCATGATACAGATTATTTTTTTTTCTTTTTGCTCTGTCTAATTGGGTTGATCTAGCTTGAAACCTGTGGATATTCCATAGCATATGCTAAATACCTAATTAACCCATTATGAACGGCATTACTGTTTATGATGTTGCCAGAATTGGTATTGCCTTTCAAAGACACCGGCAGAGAGTGAAGCACTGGAATATGAAGCGAAAAATGGACTTGATGTAGTAACTGTTTTGCCACGTATGGCTATTGGACCTATGCTGCAATCTACCGTCAATGCTAGCAGCCTGATTATAATCAATGTTTTGAAAGGTAGAGCAGTACAAAATTCTTCTAACTGTTGCTTATTTTTTTGGCATAAGTTTTTACACACCATTTTGCATCATTTTGCATTAGCTTTGGAAAGAGTAGTATGCTAGCATGTCAGCTTGCTGCATGGCAGTAGAGATATTTTATTTCCCATCGTTTGTCCAGGTGCTATGGAGTCAATAGAGAATAACATCCAGAACTTTGTGGATGCTTGAGACGTCGCTGATGCACTGCTTTTGGTGTATGAGAAGCCAGAGGCATCCGGTCGTCATATCTGTGCTTCTCATTCAGTAAGAATATGCGACATGGTAGACATGCTCAAGAGTTTGTATCCCAACTACAAATACCCGAAAATGTAAGCCTGCCTTATTATAACCAAGTAATTTATTTCCGCATCAATCACATACTATCTTCTTTTTTTCTTTATAATTGGCAGTTTAACTGAAGGAGGTGGAAGTGTGATTACTTACAGGAAACTACAGATGCTGGGATGGAAAGGCAGGCCATTAGAGGACACAGCTTGAAGGACAGTGTTGAATACTATCAAGCTGCTGATATATTGAATGGAGATTAGATTTCCATTTGATTTAAGGTATACTATTGTGGGTAGAAATGACTCAAAAAAAAAAAAAAAAAAAAACATTGTAGCATGTAATGTAACCTGTTAATAGATCAGTTGAATTGTTGGTGGAGTACCTCATCAAATTTGCAATGTCCATTCTTGGCGAAATGTTCTTGAATCTGTTCTGAAACATTATTTCTGGTTGAACGTAACAATGGATCAAATCAAATATGGTGAAAACGTATTCGAGTTCTGATGCTGGAAGAAGCTGCACAAAAAATTAGGAAATTTATAGTTAGCAACTAATCCTGAACTGGTCTTGCTTGATGGGAAGGTTAAATGCTGCCCACTGATCTATTACCCATGCTAGAGAGCTGAGCCCTATCCGAGGCTCGGATCAAAATTTCGATCCTAAAATCTCTTCTAGACTCTATTTCATCTAATTAAATTCGAGCCTTTTTCAAACTTGAGCTATTATTGAGCCTATTCAAACTTAAACTAGTCTCAATTCAAGTTTTAAACGAGCCTATTCAAGATTTAAGAAAAGTCGGATTTCAGTTTAAACTTTAAACAAGCCATCAAATCAAAATTTAATAGTTATAATATAATTTAATTATTTTGAATTTATCGATCCTGAAATTTTTTTAATTAAGCTCAGCTCATTTACACTCGAGCAGAGCCCAAGCTGCTTATATTTTTTTTAACAGTCCCGACAGATATCTTTATCCGAGAAATAAAAAATAAATACGAAAAATGAAATCGACCTTTCTTTATCAATTAAAAAAGACCACCGAAGAATCTATCAATAAAAAAAGACAACCGAGAAGATGGGTCATAAAGAGTTTACAAAAAAACGGAAGGAAGCTGACGTAGCCAATTGGTGGTGTCCTTAAATTAAGACCACAAACCACAAAGAGATGCCTATATAAACAAACCACAAAGATCCAGTCGGCAAAGGCAAAGCTCTTTCTAATTAAAGATTTAGATATATATATATATATATATAAGAGAGAGAGAGAGAGAGAGAGAGAGTGGAATTAATGGAGGCGATGGGGGAGAAGAAGAGGGTATGTGTGACCGGCGCAGGAGGGTTCGTAGCTTCATGGCTGGTGAAGCTGCTGCTCTCCAAAGGCTACATCGTCCATGGAACTGTTAGAGACCCAAGTAAGTAATACGCACTTCCCCTGTGTTCATCTTATCTGGGTTATACTTCGAATCGTTTTAGGTCACTTGGCATTTGAGAAAATAAAAAAGGTTTTGAAGTTCGGTAATAATAAGATTGAGCTCTTTAAAACTGAGTGATTTTATTTGTTTACAGTAGATGCACATCTTTTATATAATATATATAATTTATATAATATATATAATTTATATAATATATATAATTTATATAGAAGGTGCACATAAAAATTCAATCTTGTTAACTTAAAAGAGTTGTTTGTCAAATTGCCCCAAGTTGTTATCCTTTTCTCGTATTATTTCCTCAACGCGACGGTGGGTATTTGTTTTGGCCTTTTATAACCCTCACACCCCTGGAGCTATTTCTAAGTTGATGAAGACGTAACAGTATTTGGTTGGTATCTTCTCGTATTGAAGAAAGAAATGGATTCAGAAGGGGGTGGGCTGCGATTTTGGAATTACATTGCGGCGAGTTGCAAGCGTGTAAAGAGTGGAAGCATTGGAAGTAATGTTAGTGAAAGGATAAGTATGGGGTTTCCTCATCTTGGCTGTCAATCTTGTTAGTAAAGGCTTAGACCGTGACCATAGAAATGAGATTCATTAACTGATAGGTTGTTTTATTTCATCTAATTTGCTGACCTGAAAGTTGCATGTTGATGCCATGTTCTTTTTCATCACTCTTTCTTTTATAGAAAAAAGTAAATTAAATAAGATTTGTTAATTTACAATGAATATGTTAAATTTGTTCTCAGGTGATGAAAAGAATAATCATCTGAAGAAATTGGATAATGCATCCGAAAATCTGCTCCTCTTTAAGGCAGACGTGCTTGATTACAACAACGTAGTGTCAGCTATTGCTGGCTGTGAAGGAGTCTTTCATGTAGCCTGTCCTGTTCCTTCAACCAAAGTACCCAATCCTGAGGCAAGTCTTGACTCATTTAATCCTTTTCAGAGCTTGTTTTCTTTCTTCCCATTCTAAGATGCTTTCCTGAGCTTCACTTGATCTTCGTCAAACTTGCATTGGAATAGCATGAAGTGCAACTTGTGTTTATATATGTAATGCTTTGAGACATTTGTACATTAGTGTCAAAAAGGAGTTGTGGATTGAGGCTCTATTACCTGGTTATTTTTAAAGTAGGATGTCTTAGTAGTTAATTGACATAATGAAAAGCTGGCATCATGTATTCCATGCTTTATAGTTCCTCATCACCTTTAAATGCGATGATTTACACAGCTTTCTGTTGCATCATGTCCGGGAAGCAAGTGCACATACTTGTTGTCTTGATTTTCATCAAATTATTTAAGTATGATTGTGTCGCAGGTAGCTGTACTGTCTCCAGCTGTAACAGGCACTCTGAATGTATTGAAGGCATGCTTAGAGGCAAAAGTTAAACGAGTTGTTATAGCATCATCTGTTGTTTCTGTTATGATGAATCCAAATTGGCCAAAGGGTAAGATCTTGGATGAGGAGTGCTGGTCGGACAAGGAGTACTGTAGAACTACTGAGGTACTTGAAAAGGCATTTGAAAGAAGTAATATTTACTGGAATATAGAAATTTCATAAAGCGAACATTTGGGATCATTTACTATTTTACATATTCTGCGCTGGCTTTTTACTCCATGCCTCAGATTTTTGTTCTTCTAAGGCATTCCACTTGTCTCCCTTGCTTCTGTTAGGTGTAATTTTCGTTGTAGGTCCATTATTTAACATCTTACTCTTTTACATCAGTGTCTTATCCAAAAGTTCTTAGTTGAGCAGAACAATCAAGTGATGTCAAGCATACGGTTGTGTATTTTTTGTCTATATGGTTAGACAGTCATCTGTAGTTATCACAAGCAGTAAACCCATTGATACCAGCATCATCTAGATGTTCTACTGCCTCTAACTTTAGTTTCTACTATGACAGTATAGATGCTTAAGGTGTCAGAAGAAAGTAACAACACAAAGTTTATGTTCACTTTCAAATGTGTCTTTTTTTTTAACTACAAAATAATTCCCATCTGCGAGAGGGAAAACATAGTTCCTTAGCTTAGTGAGAAAAATGGTTGTATTTGTTTGCATGTCAGTTTGTTCTATTAGGTCAATAGATACCAATTACATGCTCATAGAGTAGGTTTCATTGAAAACAATCTCTAGGCCATGATCAGGCAACCGGTGACTTTTGTTTCCTTTACATCATAGAACATGCTGTCTGGTTTCTTAGACTGTTCCAATTTGGAATATTTTTGCTAGTACTTAGTATGCTAAATATTGTAAGACCAACTGTCCATTTATAAATTACGATAAATTTAATCTTTTGTTCCTGATGTGATTTCATGTTTTATGGATTGTTGGCCTGTCCTAGGAACAGTCGTGTTGAAGTAAGTTTAAATTTTTACTTCATCTTGTAGTCTTTTTTCTCTGTTTTGTTGGGTTGATCTAGCTTGAAACTTTCATGTGTTCGATAGCATATCCTAGATACTTCTTGTACTAATTAACCCATTATGAATACCATTTCTGTTTACTGTGATTTTTCCAGAATTGGTATTGCCTTGCAAAGACACTGGCAGAGAGTGAAGCATTGGAATATGCAGAGAAAAATGGACTTGATGTAGTAACTGTTTTGCCATGTATGGTTATTGGACCTATGCTGCAATCTACAGTCAATGCTAGCAGCCTGTTTCTAATCAATGTTTTGAAAGGTAGAGCAGTACAAAATTCTTCTAATCGTCTTGGTTTATCTGCAGATATCTTCTTGATTTTTTTTTTCTAAAAAGTTTGTATACATCATATTTGCATCATATATCAACTCATTGATTAGGTCATGGTTACATCTCGAGTAAAATCAAATCAGGCCAGATGAAATGACTTGATTCATCAGGTCAAGGTTGATCCAAGCTTGATCTGATTGACTTGTGTAGTTGATTTGAGCTTTTCTTAGGTTACTAGGTCAAAAGTGCTTGCAGGTACCCAAATAATCAGGTGGATTTAAGGGTGGGACACGTTAAATCCTAACAAACTGATAAGTATAATAATAAATGTCAAAGGACATCTTAACAAAACTATTTTGACCTAATACTCATGGAATAAATCATCTGAGTATATATACAACTTTAAAATACTATGAGATTAATGTAAAGGGTAGAAGGTGCAAAATAATTCATTTCTTTGTTTTAGTAGATTTATTGCTTGTTAGAATATAAAATATAAAAATCACTTTTAGTTAACATGATATTAGAGCAAATGTCTTGAGTTAGAATCTTGTTAAACCTATCTACTTTTCAAAAATATTGTTCTTAAGTAGGAGGGTTAGAATATAAAATATAAAAATTACTATTAAATTTTTAGAATAATTGGTGAGTTATCAGTATTTATTATAATCTCAGTTTTTTTGCTAGCCATGCCACCATGCAGCATAACAGTAAAGACATTGTATTTCCTATCCTTCAACCAGGTGCCAGAGAGTCGGTAGAGAATAGTGTCCGACACCTTGTGGATGTTCGAGATGTGGCTGATGCACTGCTCTTAATGTATGAGAAGCCAGATGCATCTGGCCGTCACATCTGTGCTTCACATTCAATAAGAATGCGCGACATGGTAGACATGCTCAAGAGCTTGTATCCAAACTACAAGTACCCGAAAAAGTAAGCCTGCCTTATTGCCAAATAATTTATATCTGCATCACACACTAACTTCTTTTTTGTTTATCAATGGCAGTTTTACTGAAGCTGCTGAAACTGCGATTAGTTCCAGGAAATTACAGATGCTGGGCTGGAAATGTAGACCGTTAGAGGAGAGTTTTGTGGACAGTGTTGAATGCTATCAAGCTGCTGGTTTATTGAATGGAGATTAGAGTTCCATTTGCTTTAAGAAATACTGTTATGAGTAGAAATGTTTCAGAAGAGTAAACATTATAGTGTTTCAGAAGACTACTTCATCAAATTAACAATGTTATCTCTAGTTTTCATCCATTCTTGGCTGAATGTTCTTGATTCTGTTCTGAAAGATTAATGCTGGGTGAATCTTCTATTCTGAATTAATAGAAACAATTAACATATTCTTGATGAGTGTTTGAATGATGAATATTATAAAGCTGAATTTGAAACAACCTAATTGGAAGGAATTACTCACATATTTTTAATTTTTGATTAAAAATTACTCACATATTTGATTGATGGGTTAATTCTTCTCGCAGAAGGTTCTCCATGTTATGCGAATTTGTTTGCATGATCTTCTCGCATCGTCTATGAGTTGGAGCTGAATCAAAAAACAAAAAAAAAAAAAAAAAATTCAACCTGTCCATCCACTGAAAAAAGAGTATGTGGGTCCATTTGTATATCCAATTATATGCCAATGTGTGATTGTTTGGTGAAAGATTCCTTCCAAGTTCTTTGTGGACTATGTGGTCTTTGTCAATGGATAAAAGTACCACCTCTACTACTTATTTGTATGTTCTCCTAGAAAGATCCATTTCTACTGGACAATGGTAAAGGTGGGATCTCTATAATATTGTAACTGTAAACACTCTTAAATGATTTTTATGGTAAAGAATAGTATGTTATTAAAGAATGTCATGGTAATTACGTAAAAAGAACACCAGAGAGAGAGAGAGAGAGAGCCGCAGCTATAAGATGACGACCAGCAACAAAAGTAAATAACCGAAGGGAGGGGGGGAGAAGAGAAAGGATCCACGTAAATCTCTCTCTCTCTCTCTCTGTCGGAGGCGAATAAAGTTTCTTCTCAGTCTCCAATCAATCATCTCTTTCCGTAAATTGCAAAGAAACCCATCTTCAATTTCCTTCCTTCTTTCCCTATAAAGCCAAGCTAGGGTTTCCCTATACCTCCTCCTCCCTCCCTCCCTCCCTCCTAGGGTTTATTGGGTCCATCCTCGAATCACCGGATCCTTCACTCCTGCCCCCGTCCCGTTCAATTAAGTTCGTATTTTGGTGGTACTCGATCGATGATCCCTCAGCATCCGACTCCAGGGTCGGGATCGAGCTCTAGCTCCGCTCTCCACTACTTGAATTCCCCCTTCGGGGACACCACCTTGACCAAGGTCTTCGTCGGAGGATTGGCATGGGAGACGCAGAGCGAGTCGCTGAGGCGCCACTTTGAGCCGTTCGGCGATATCCTTGAGGCCGCTGTGATAGCCGACAAGAGCACCGGGAGATCCAAGGGCTATGGTTTTGTGAGTAGTTTTATGGGTTACTTCATGTTATTTTGTCATCAAGATTCGGTTTTGCAATTGGAGATCATTAAAAATAAAAAGATTCCATCTTTACGAGTGTTTTGGATGATGTTTTGTATGGAGGCTCCAGGTTACGTTCCGGGATCCAGAATCGGCAAGGAGGGCTTGCGTGAATCCTAGCCCGTTCATTGATGGTAGACGAGCTAATTGCAATTTGGCTTCTGTAGGGCGTCCACGGCCATCTGTACCTTTAGGTAGGTTGGAATGTTAATTCAGAATGTGATTTTTTTTTTTTGGTTATGTTCTCATGTCATTATTGGTCTTCTTATAAATGATTTGCTGCTATATTGTGTTCTATACTTCTATCTAAATGTTATTATTATCTTTGATGTTCTTGTTACATCTGTGCCATTGTTTATGTTCTTGCAAATGTTTTTGCTGCTTTTGATTCATCATCAAAGTTAATTCTATGAGCTTTCTATTATAATAGGAAAAAAAATATTGTCATTAGTCTTTTGGGCAATGTATGAACTTTGTTGCCAAATATCCTCGTTATGAGTTAATGATGTAAATTCGGTCTTCTTTCATATTTAAGTGGGTAAAAAGTTTGTTATCTTATCAATTTTCTGTTACCTTTATCTATTATAATACTCATAATTGTTCATTATGTTGTGCTATTTATTTGGTGATCTATAGCTGTTCTCTTGCACTTCATTTAATTGAAGAAATATGCTGACATTTACACATTTAATTGTGAAAAAAGTTTTGCATTTTTTATGAATATTATGAGGAACTCTTTTTTTCTTTGCCTTTTGTATCTGTTAGGATTATCTTCTTTGGGCTTTATTTGATTAATAAAGATGCTAATTGGTTAGGTTGATTTAGATTGGTTTAACTTTTCTGGCTGGACTAACCAACTCGAGGATTTGAATTACTCTAGGTGTGTGGTGTCCTTCTGGTGGCTTTATTATCAGTGTACTTGTGGGAGTTGTCCACAAGTCAATTTATCTAATTTACACTAGGCATTCAATTTAAATTTAATTGAGAGATCTGTTTCCTTATCGGAACTTCCCATTTGATTCCTAGTTCCGTGGTAATTGAGTAAGCTTTTTTTCCCAATATAGTACTCAAAGGAGTCTATTCAGTGGACCCCCAAACCAGACCTAAAGTATGGAATAAATTTGATTGAAGATTTAGCAAACATTTTAACTTTTGAGAAGAACAAATATGAATTTATTAAATTTGTCACCTGCAATTTATCCCTATCAACTATTTCCATGGCAAAAGTTTGAAAGCATGTTCTAGCCTTTTAGGAATTTCACTGAAGGAATGGGATATCTGTGTATGGTTCTGATAGATATCTATTTTAAACATTCACTATAGGGACTGCTCTATGTACTGTTTGAATGCATCAGTCAGGGTTTGTAGAACTTGAAAGTTGAAACACAATATCAATAAAAGAGCTCTACAGAAGGGGTCTAAGTTGGGATGTTTATGTATTCTTACCCTCATTTCTGAATTGTTTCCAACATTTGATACTATAAGTCTATAACCTCTTGGATGCAATGGTAAGCCCCTTACCTCTTAAACAAACTATGCCTATCTACAGATCCACGCGAATGGAACAACTTCTCGGTTCCATCTTTTCTTTGAGATACCATCATACTTTGAGAAGGTTACTTTCCTATTTCAAAGACCCTAATAGATTCATACTCCTGGGGCAAGGATTGCGATATTTTTTAATATTCAAGAGAAATAAATATCTTCATTCTCAGGCGAGATTGGTACTTTGTTGTTCTACATATTATTGACTCTAGAGCACTTGTATTTGGGGTTTTCCTGCTGTTTCTGAAGCATTAATACATGATTGAATCATTTAAGACATGCCCTCTGCTTTCCATGTGCCTTGGTCTATATCTCAAGCAAATAATGTTATGTAATTTTTTTTTCTTTTCTGTGATAAGCACACCTAAGGCCGGCAGTCCCTTACTTTGGAAGTGTGGGAGTTACACGAGGTGCTTATGTTGGAAGCTCTGCTTATCAACAAGCATCTCCATACAACTATCAACAATCCTTTTCATATCCACCGCATGGGTAAGTTAATCTGTTGACTTCTTGTCCAAATGTCATATGCCCAGAATTTGAACTTGCAAAATTTGGATCTTGAAGCTGCAGTCAGCTACTCTTCCTATTAAGAGTACAGCAACAAAAAGAAAAAAAGGAAACATGAAATTTATTGTTGACCATTAATACTAAGCAGTCAAATTTTATTCATTTTTTAGATTGTTGATGAGCTAAGACATTGGTATAACTGTATAATTTTTAGAGCTAGACTGAGGGATTTGTGCAATGAAATGACCTAGGAAGCACAAATACATTATGGTCTTGTCCTATCGTATTGGATACATACTTGTCAAATCATTCATGCATATGTTTCAGATATTTCCTTAGGCCATCCAATATTTTGAAAATAAAAATAAAAAAGTGGATACTCTCAGATACTTCTTGAATAGTTCAAAAAATAAGGGGATCTCTTATTAGGTCAGGAATTTGTAGTAATAAAGTTGATCCTAGATGTTTCCTATTAGGCATCATTTGCGTATTTCAAAGAGATCTAATTAGGATTTCATGCAACGATGAGCTCTTAGATTATATATAAATTATTCTTCTTTGCCATTCATATCAGTAACATAATTTATCAAATGATTAGCATAGTTGACAAATAAGTTAATGTGCTTAGATTATATAAAATCACATGTTTAAGAATAATTGAAATTATATATAATACGAGCATTTACGTGTATATATTTTTATTTGTGGAGGTTTATATATGTATGTGTGTGCTGCATGTGTACATTTATATATGTATATGTGTGTGTTCCTTTTTTTGTACACACATTAGTCTTTGCATATCATATCCTTATTTTTTAACATACCCATATATCGTGTTTATGGGTAATGACATTATTGTTGTGAGAATTTAGCGAAAATTGCTGTTTTAGGGCTGCACTTCACACTGTTTAATTTTACTGAAGAATTTTCTCCTGTGAATAAGCAAGATATGATGGTGAAAGTTTTCAACGGGTCAATTGCTTCCTCATGCAGGTGTACAGCATATGGACCTGAATACATATATCAACAGGTTAGGAACTATTGTTTACTGTAAAGACTTCTTTTATAAACCAACTTGCAGATATCCTCTAATAGTTGTTTTTAGTTTTGTAGAATGTGTACAATCCTTACACAGGACAACAATATGTTCAAGTATATGGTGTACCTGGAACATTAAATACCGCTGTTCTCCCATATGGGCAGTTTGCCCATTCTCTTCCTGGTGGTCATGGCTATACACCAGCTCCAGCTCATGCCTTGCCTGGTCATTATCTTTTGCAATTATCTGGTCCAAATGTCAATGCAGTAACAACGGCAGCCATACCTGCTATTCAGCCTGCATATCCTGCAGGCAAGCTTCTAATTTGAAAGTATTAACATTGTGGAACTTTAGCTTGTATGTTCGCTATTGCATAGAATGACTGCATACTATGTCTTTCCATGATATTCTCTATATTTATAATTCAAATTTTAGTCCATATGCAGTGGGAGATGCATGAAGAGTAATGTGATATTCCATGATAGCTTCAATAATTGCGGTCATAAGCTAAACAATCAGTTGTCCTTGCTTAAAATTTCCTCATCATAATTTTGCTTGGCTGCTCAGTGCTCACATTCCATGTGTGATTAAAACATTTGGTCGTGTTGTAGTTGTACCACATATTGGATCACTGCCAAATCGTCTTTCTCCCTATAGTCTGCTAGCTTTTTAGACTGTCTGTTTTTCCTAAACTCATCTCTCAAAAAAAAAAAAAGTTTCTCAATGCACTGGAACTCTCGAAATTACTAGTTTTAGTGATATTCAGCAAGGATGGCCGTGCCATGTGTTGACCATCGGCTGTGCTGCAAGAGAAGGGGAGGAAAAGAGGAGGAAGCCTACTCAGTTCATCCTTCGCCGCTCGCCATCGATCTTGTTGTTAACCTCATCATCGTTGGTCGCTGCCGACCTCATCGTCGCCAATCATTTGTGTTCCCAAGCTCGACTACGAAGGTGCTACTTGCACTTGACTTGATTCACCCGACCATTTCTTCCTCAAGCTAGGGCACCCGATGCGGGTGTGAGCGGCGCCTTTATGGTCGAGCTCAGGCACGCGAATGGTGGGTAGCAAGCAGTGAGCGGTGATGGCAAACTTGACGACAAGGTCGGTAGTAAATGGCAAAGCACGAAGATGAGCAGCAATGGCGATGGCTAATGGATGTTGCTAGGAGGGGTGCCACAATGGTGATGACGACGACAAACAGATCGCTACTAGGAGGGGTGTTGGGTGGCACCCCTTTTGCCACGTGCCGGTACACTGCCGACACGGTAAGTATCGAGGGACACACCCCGTGCTGGTCGGCACAACCATCGTTAATCTTCAATGTTATTAAAAAAAATATTTCCAATCATAGTTGAAGCATGCTTTCCATTCAACAACCGTATCAATTTACCAAATGAAGATATGAGTGCATGTTTGATGCATCGAGGAGCCACAAAAGATAATCTACAGTGGTCTAACTTTATAGTTATTATTGGATGATTTCAACAGCTAGAAGTCATGTAAACAACTTCTACAGAAATAAGAGGTAAGTTGTTTTCTCCTTCCAAAACCACAAATTGGTGGGGCCCTCTTTTGGACACCATTTTCTTAGATGGTCACAAGTTGATACTAAGTAAGAAGCTTAATGTTAAGGTATTAAGGAACTCAAGTTTGGTATATGTTGTAGTTTTACAGCTCCTTTTGTGGTAGTCTAGTGGATTCCATATCTTTTATCTACAGTTACAGTTCGGAGTATTGATCGATACGTATTGGTATTGGCTCTTACCGGTATGAAATTGGGATCGAAACAAATTTTCCTGTTGATTTTGTCTTGTATTATTCAAGTATTGGTCATTACCACCCTATACTTATTGGTCTTATCGGCCATAAATATAATTCGAGTATCAAGGCTTGCGTGAGTTCTTTTACTCCTATGGGAGGATTGGCCAAGATGTTGTTGAATGCACGTTGACTCTTGACACTCTTTGCTAGTGAGTGTGCCACCAACTGAGGCTAATGAGGTTGTGATGTAAGAGTGGGAGTTTTCTTTTAGGAGAGACTGTGGCTATGGACATCCAGATGGCTCTCACCTTTGAGGCGAGGATGGTAGGAAGATGCCCTTTAATGTGGGTGTCTCCATGACTAAGGTGGTGTCTTATCCTATGAAGGCCGAGATGGAGCGGGATCCCATGAGAGCCTTACTAAGAAAGTAATAACTAGAAGTTACAAATTGCTCCCAAAATTAAAATTTTTGTTTGGAAGATCATGTGGGCCCATCTCCCAACTTGGCCTTAGTTGCACTCAATAGCTTTGGCCAATGATGGGGTTTGTGCTAGCTGCCCTAATATGCTGGTCCCTCACATCTTTTTGAGGTGCCCACGAGCCTCTGCTTCATGGGAATTGGTTGAGAGGAACATGGGTAAGAGTGCAACAAATTGAGCTTGAGCGAGCTAAACCAAGCTCAACTTGGCTCAAAAGCATTTTTCTCTTGGAGCTTGAGCTCGAGACGAGCTGGATAAGGCTAACTCGACTCGGCTCATCTTAAGCTTGAGAATTGTTCTACCTATCGCAAGCCCCAAGAGAAAGCGATAGACCAGTTGGAGCAGTATTAGTGGGAGAAGGGGCATAGGAGGAGGCTAAGCAAGTTGGTGTAGTGCAGGAAGAGAACTGATTTGATTACAAAGAAATCAATCTTTAGAACCAGAAATCTAGAACCCAAAGAAAAATATCTTAAAATGCCTAAAGAGGGTAGCAGAGTATGGAATCTTGCCATGCTATCAACAAAATTTCTCTACAAAAATGATTAGAAGTCAGCACCAAAAAAGATAATTTGAATCTCCTTTCGTTCTGCCTACCTTCACTCTCTTTGAGCCAAATAACAAATTTAAACGGAATGTTACAAATAGCCAACTCCAAGCAATGTTACATCAAAGATTTAAGGGAGAAATCGAGTAGGGAAGATCAAATCTTAGTGCGAACTAGAGCATGTAGCTTGGTGGCATAGATTTTGAGGAAGACGACGACGATGCCGCCAAAGAGAAAGCTATAGGAGGAGGTTGTGCGGCAACAGAAGAAGAAGAGGCATAGGAGGAGGCCGAGTAGGTTGATGTCATGCGAGAAGAGAATCAACTTCGATCTCAGAAATGGACGTGAAGATTTCGACGACGATAGGGATGAGGTTGGTGGAGGCATGGCCGGTGGATTTGTGCAGACGCTGACGAGGAAGTAGAAGACGAGATGGATTTGGCATTTAAGTGAGATAGGTTTTGGCATAATGAGGTTTGGGATATATATATATGTGCTACTATGATCGAGCCCTTATTGAGCTGAGCTCACGAGCCTACGAGTTATTTTGACAGCTGTAAACATGGGTACCATCCTGGTGCATGCGGAACATTGGTGTGAGGAGTAAACAAGGAATGAGGGTATTATTCCTAGTACCTGATGTGTTTTGCCTTTTTTTGAGGTAATGTATCTTTACCTTTCCTATATATATATAATTGGGTACAAGCTTCATCCTCTTGAATCATGGGCTTTGCCATGGAGCTTTTGGGCATTGTTCACACTAAACAGATGCATAAATGATGTTTTATTGTACATGAAAGTTGAAATACTATCAGTTAGAAAAGGACCCTTTTTTTTTATCAATGACAATGAAAACGAGATATAGTGTTGTTACAGCAATTATATACCAATTTTATCAAAATACATACTATTTATACATACATATTTATGTTTATGTAAACTTATAGTATGCATCAGGATAATTTATTATTGAAACTTTTTCAATATTTGTTTTTCTTTGGTTGATTGGTTCTTCCATTCTTCGAAATGGCAGCTCGACTTCCAGGTCAACCACAGTTATATGTACCCTCCAATTTACCCTTCACACAGGGCATTGAATGACTGCAGTTTGAAAGGAGCATCTGGAGTGATATTTTGAGGTAAAATTAATTCTAAATGAAGTTTCTTTCAACTCCACTTGAATTGACTTGTAATGCCTTTCTCCTTGCAGCAGGTACCCTGTAGATTGCAGCAGGACGAAGGACAGCAGTACTGCTATCTAAGCAGCATGGTTCTTGCCTTGCGAGTTGTCATCTTTCGCATTCTAAGGTTAGTTCTTTTGATGCACCTCCAAAATCTTGTGTTGTTAAATGCTTTCTTTGATTGCAATAATCAGAGAGTAAATCATACAAAGTTACAGTAAGTTCATTTCACTACCACTAAAAGTATTCAAGTTTTATGGGCTTACATTCGAAATTATGAACAACTGAGAACTCTTAGGGGCCATTTGGCTTCATGTATTTAAAATTTTTGCATCTAAACATCTACACAAATAAAGTGTAATATAAAATCTAGTTTTTAGTTTATGGATTAGTGAAATATCATTTCCAATGGCTAAGATTAACTGATATGCAGCATCTTAACACCTACTTTAATCAACTGGAGGTTAAACACATTCTCTTCATTTTTAATGGGAAGAAAAAAAGGAAGATATAAGATCTTTGTTTTTATTAATTTTCTCATTGAACACTATAAATGCTGTATTTTGAAACACATGAAACCAAAAGGCCTCTGTAGACTTTCATGGTTTGCATATCACTTGATGATAGTGCACTTATTTTCGTCAACATCGTAGAACTATTATTCTTATAGAAAGAAGATGTTGATTGGTCATAGGATGGTGGCATGTGAATTTGACAATCCTCAACATAACAGAATAGAAGTTGGTAAAATGAAATTTTGTTTGGTTCCCTCATTTTCCCTTCTGTCACGTGAGTTCATGATAGATCTATAGTTTGGAGTAGTAAACAAAGGGAAGGAAGCCAGGAAGTTTGATGTCTAGCTGGCAACTGTAACATTCTTAATCCTTTTATAGAGCCGTTTCTCTTTGTCATGTTTTAGAGTTTACTTCATTATCAATAGAAAATTCTGGCAGTCTTTATTAGCTATCATATAATTGTCTCAAACTGTGGGAGGTAGATGATATTTTTCTTATGTAGTAAAAGAGCTATAGGAACACATTCTACTACATTAGGCAATCTGAGATACTACATGGTTTGTTTCTAGGACTTTCTCCATAGGGTTGGAGGTTGTTGAAGGCAAATTGGCTTTACCTAGAGAAATTTATTGAGAATGTTGTGCAATTTAGGTTAACAAGGAGTGATCCAGGGAGCACTTTTGAATCATTTTACCACTCTAAATCCTTTTTATTCACAAGTCGACTGTCAGCTTATGTTCCTCTTTTCATTGTCTCCAGATTGACTGGTTACTAATTTAATCTTATGCCATGGAGTTACAGAATCTTTTACATTCATGCACTTTAGAATTCTTATCACATTGCTCAGCGTTTCTTGCAGAGTAGAGCATATATTGCCAGATGCTAGTTCTTCTTTAGCTCTGATATCTCAAGATATAGTAGCTCATATTCAACTTTTTCCATTGGTGGATAACATAGTGCTTCACAATTTCTCCATTTAAAAAGAGCGTATCATGATACATATGAGTTTAATTGTTGGGAATGCTGCATCAAATTGGGGTTAATGATTTAACTAGTGTTCTCAAAATTTTGCAGGTTATTGGTTAACTATTGTCACCGGAGGTGCAGGAGTGAGGTGTCAAAGTAGCTCCAATGTGCCAGAGTCAATGTCAAGTCACCGGAGTCAATGTCTAGTCGCTCCGCCGGATGGAGCTAAAAGCATAAGAGCTGAAAATGGTTTCGCTCTTCTGCTGGCAAGTGTGTAAGTTCGTCGTCCGATCTGATGCCAGATGGGTCTGATGGATGCTGGAATTGTATTCCGGCAACCTGTACAGGAAGATAGTTCAAAATTGTAGGATAAAGATTAATTCGTTTAGAATCCAGGAGGCAAATCTGGATTTGTCGTTAGTGTTTTCAGGTGCTGCTTATGTAATTAATTTTTTTTTATTTTGAAAAAAAAAACTGGTCTTCCTCTGCTACAATTTCAAATAAGTTTTCTTTGGAGCAATCCAAGGAGACAGGTTTGACATCAAAGATAACACCGCCTGCCTCTACTCTTTTCTAGTACTGCCAAATTATACCAGCAAATCAAATCTATGAAGAGCTTTTGTTTTCTAATAAAAGTTCTCAGTCACTATTAGCTATAAAGCACGGAAATCTGCTACCTACTTTGATCTTACTATTATGACCAAAAGAAAAAAAAAAAAAGGAATATGAAAACAGATACAATTCTTGCTCTGAGCTGTATGCTGTATTGATTTTTCCCGAATATGTAAATAATCCACCGTAACTTCATCATAATCAGCATTAACAGATTTGATCAAGTCGACAAAAAATCACACCCTTGGTTGTTTTCACATCCATCGCGAGCTAACTTTTGTTAAAATTTTATAAACAGGATATGGGCGAAAGTTCATTATACAAAGTCACTGATATCTTGTGGAAAATGTGCAGCACCTGGCCTGATCTTCCTGTCACTGTATGTAATGAAAGGATGGTTCTCTATCACCCTTATTTAAGAGCTTCCAACAAAGTTAGCAATCCCAGTCTGAAGAAGATAGTATTAAGGATGGCTACACCGTATGAGCTATGATCTGAACAGATATAACCTATCAGTGGTGACACAAGGAAGCTTCCTTATAACATTCTGAACGCTAAGCCAAGTTTTCAGGTGCAGCTAGAGAAGTCATCAACGCGATCAAATTGAGATGGATGCATCACACTGACCCATCCAACTTCAAATAACATAGGCCCTTCCTTCCAAGTGGTCACCAAATGCACTGCTGTCAAAGTTCCATGCAAATCAGTTGACAATCTTGGTGAAATACAACTACTGACAACAAATCCAAATCAATTTGGAATTATCAATCAGATGGTCATACCTGGAATTTCAGATTTCTGATGTTGTGTCTAGTTTACCTATTGTAACAGAATGACATAGCCAGCATGATAATTAATTTACTCCAAAATGGAGTACACATGGACATAAACATTACTTAATCAGAATTACTGGCCCTATTGATGATTGAAAGATCTCATATAACATGCGCTGCACTTCTCCAGAGCCATGTTCACAACGAACCAGATTAACTAACAAAGGGAAAAAGCATGGCAGGTTTCTTTTAAATGAATCCTTCTCTAAACTGCTCAGAAGACGCAAAACAAAAACAACCAAGGAAGTCCTGGCTACCAGTTCCTCTTTCTTGGCTGCACCCAACGGAAGAATCCAATGTAAGGTCTGACCGCTGTTCGGAGTTTGATCTGATGGTTGGTATCCTGCACAGTTTAGGTATGTCCGTAATATTTTCTCAGATACGGCCACTACTTGGGATTCTATATTCATGTCCTTTGTCAGAGATGGGTTGTCATGAAGAAGTGCTTGCAGAAGCTTGAGGTAGTTCTGGTAAGACTCATTTTCAAAGTGAAGAACTGCTGGCTCAGAGATCTCCAAGAGAGAGCATGCTTTATGAAACTTCGTCTGTAGTACAGTCTCAGCACTCACTTCGCTTGCATGAGATGAAATAGATGAGAGTATATCCAAGAGACAACTAATATGGATAACTGAAAAAGATTTTGGATGCCTCTCATAAAATTTGATGACAGCCTGTATGGAAGAAATCAGTATATGAGTCTTACCAATCCAAATCCAAATAGAATGATAAAATGTACAAGTACATGTCAAAGGCTGCAGAGAACAGAAGTTTGCGCAGCTTGTGACTTGATTTGACAAAATAATTATCTGTAACAAGTCAAAATTCTGATACATTAACTCACAACATAATATGCACTCACTGGTCATGCATATATTCACAATCTAATGTACAACCTTGATTGGAAATATACTATTCTAAACTCACACAAATCAGTAATTGCTACTGAAAAAAGGTATTTGCAATGTGGGTACACCCTGACAATATGGATATATACTGATTATGGAGGAACGCACGGAATCATTATGTTCAACTGTATTGTGTTCCCAGATTGAAAGTGGTATATCTGCTCTCAACATGCCTATTATGTTGCTATAGCCAAACACCATTAATGCTGTAATAAGGAAGTTAATTCCATAGAAGAATTGCATATGTGCAACTTATTACTGGGATATCGTGAGCCTTTAGCTCCTGGTGGTTTGACTATTGTTATGATGATGAAACAAGTTCTGATGTGCTAGGCATCACAATATATTTTAGTTCCAACTGAAACAGTGAACTTAAGAAAATCATCATAAAGTGAAAATATGAACAGGTACAGAAATTCTCCTTATTCCGTTTTCCAGCAAAAGAGGTAAGCATTAAGCAATACTACTGAAAGCAAGGATCACCATGGCCCCTTCACCCTGATATCCAGCAAAGGATATGAACAAGAAGCCATCACAGGCAAGGATTACCTACCGTGGCACTCTATGTCAGTCAGCATGGGAAAGCACCATAATATGATGAATTAGCGTGGATAGCGACTTAGTGAGGGTATCAACTGAAAGAAGGACTATTCAAGCCCAAAGCAGCTTATAAGCTTGCAAATCACTTCAAGATCACTAGCCACCCAAATGAAGTGTAGAATAAAAGACTTAAACTTGTGTTAAATTGGAATTTAAAAAAAAAGTCGAATTTTCATGATACTTTAGCTAACAAAAAGTAAATTGTCCCCAATTGTTTACACAAAAAAATGAAAACATAAAAAGCGCACAAATAAATGAATATGGTGAGAAATCAAGTTTAGATTTTGTTGATATATCTTCAATGGTTTATCCTATACAACCTTTGTATTTAGATGTAAAAATGTAGGTACAATAGGTACATGAAATTTAGCAGCAAGCTACAAAGACAAACCTATACATGAAAATGCAAGCAGTAACATCAATTGATATTCTTATATTTAAAAGAATCTACTAACTTTTTCTCATAGTTTTTTTTTCAAGACATTAGTGTGTTGAGGGCCAAGGCATTCAGGTCAAATTAGCATCTGACCTGCACACTCCCATGCCATGGTAAGGAAATCCTTGACAAGGTACATTTTATACTCCAAAATCTGTATAAACATGTTATCTTTAAAATGCTTTCAAACTGCAACCAAATGCAACAAATTCCAAATATGACAAGAAAGGAAGGTTTGTTGGATTGGCCAGACCCAATCCCGATCCAAGGCCAGGATCGACCGGTTTTGATCAAACCGGGCCAGATCCATTATGGATCTGACCTGAGTCCGACCTTGGACCAAGCTCTTTCATTTTCACTCTTTACTCTTTTCTTCTCACTCTCTTTCACTTCTTTTTTTATTCTCACTTTCACTTTCTAATGGAGAAATCTAGCTTTAATCAACTCCGATGATGCAAATCTCACTCTAGGAAACTCCAACGAACTATAGTTCATCAAATATTCATTATTTGAAACAATCACATGATCCATATGCCGATTATTATCTTTCTCAATATTCTCCGTATCCTCATATACACAATCCACATATTGATTATTATCCTCTTAAGAGACAACAAGATCCATTTGATATGAATGATATAATGTAATTACTCTTTCGAGCACCAAACCATAGACGTCATTATTTTCAAATTTATGATGATTATGATAACGACCACAGAGATTTATGAGAGCCAACTCGGTATTCATCAGAGTTTTTGACTTTTGAATAAGTTAGTATTTTTATTTAATTTTTAAGACTCATATGTGAATAATTATTATTTTCCTTTTTTTTGTCATATTTTCTAAATTTTTAAAAAAATTTCTGCATTTTTAAATAATATTTAGAATTTTATGTAATTAAAAAGTCCGATCCGATCCAGTTGATACGTATCATTTTTTCGGAAAGACGATCTCGATCCCGATTTTTCGAACCTTGTATGAAAGCATTCCTTAAAACATTGAGTCTACATATCCTCAAAAAACAAACAATATCCACATCGGCAGAACAGCTTTTGAAAACAAGCCAATGCAGAAAGGAAAGAAAGGCTAATATACCTGTATAATTAGGAGCTGGAGAGCTATATGACTTTTCATCCTGATGATAGCATAAGATGCAGTTTCCATATTAGCTTCCTCTTCATCGTCATTAACAAATTCATGATCCGAATATTGTTCAGCATCAGAATAAACCTCTGTTTTATCTGGAATTTCAATATTTTGCATGATTCTCAGAATTCTAGGGAATACACCCAACGTAAGAGAAGCTGCTTCTTTAAAGCACAATAGAATCTCCTCCCATTCTGTCTCTGAAAGTGTGTTTCCAAGGTTCTCAGTCAAATGCTGTAAAGCAGCCATGCCTGTGCTAGCAGATTGTTGATAAGGACTTCTTACAAAAGTCATAAGAATAGAAACAACACTCACTAGCTGTGAACGAACTACATCAAAAAAAGTGACATACAAGTCCACCAAACATTTTGCTGCCACCACAGTTGTTTCAAGATTCCAGGAATCTTCTCCAACATGGTCAGAGTCTTTTACTGCTGAGTGCTGGCCATCAAACATGTGTCCTTCACGGCTAAATATAGGATAAATAACAGATTGGAATATATTGATCCAAAAGGTGCGTGAGAAGAGGTGCCCATGGTCCTCCAAAATGTCAAAGAGTACCTCAAGAGCACCTTTACTGATAGTTGGCCTGGGATCAGATGTCAATTTTGATAAACCTGAAAAATAAACAAGACATGCCTGAAAGTTGAAACTGAAAGCACATCTCTATAACTCAATGGCATGCGAATATGTAAATCTTAGAAAAGTATGGTACCAGCAAGCAAAGGAACCCAAAAGTAAGCATGATCATCCTTATCAGTGAAAGGATTTCCATCTGAAGCAACTCCATTTATTGATTGGCATTCCGTGTTCTTGTCATGACAAACAAAACCTTCCTCTGCAAGTTTAACAGCACAGAAACGAAGAAAAGCAATAGCATTGAGGCTAGCATCACTACTAAATTTGCTGTTTGTAAATGCTATAAGACACTTGACACAGTCAGTAAACGTTGTGGATTCTGTCTCAGTTATATAAGGAAAATAATCTCGAACAATTTTCTCCATGGTCTCAAAAGCTAAAAAGACAATATTTTTACGATCATCATCAGCGGCAGCAATGAAAACCTAGGATAGAAGAAAAAGTTCAGTATTAGATGTATATTTTACATGAAATGAAGAGCAGGAACTCAGATTCAATGTTTGAAAGAAGATAGTGTGCAGCACTTCAGTAGCTTCATCAATGTTCAAGGTCTTTAAAATATTCATCATTATGGTTAGGAAGTTGATGCATACCTTGAAAACACTTTTCCAGCCAGATTTCACATTATTAACTCGACTCAAAACCATTTGGGAAACACAGCGAACAATTAGTTCCCTTATTTCAGAAGAATTACTTTTCTGCATAACAATCACAAAAGGCCTCAAAAATTCATTCTGAAAGTTATAATTTGCCAGTTCCTCTCGCTCCAAAAACTTCATGGCCAACTGTCTCAATGAATCCATAACAAATATTGCAACTGAGAGATTTTCTGACAATCCAACTGAGACAAAGAATTCTGATAAAACATTCCAAATACGAGACCACACCAAACGTATACGATTCATATTATAATGCCTGCAAACATAAAGGTGAACATTAGAGTAATTAATTAAAAATAAGTAAAATAATAATGCAACATAGTATGTACATAAAGTAGGTTCCAAATGATTCTTACGCAATTTCTACTATCTTTGTAAGGCTGAAGATGCGTGGATCCGTGGGTGACTGCAACTCCGTCATAGAAACCTTGCAAAGAGCTTTTACAAAAGCTACTATTGCGTCACCATTTAATCTTTGGCTATGAGCAAATATATGGTTTAGCTCAAAATTTCCAATCTGATCCAATAAATTTAAGTTTGATATCAAGTTGCTGATCTGTTCTGTAGTAACCAATGCTGGAGCATTTTTTCCAACTGATGCACTATCATAAGACCCCCCTCTGACAACAGCCATTACTGCAGGATTTTGAAGAGCATTCCCTTTCCTCTTCAAGGATGGAATGGCAGGTAACTTCTGTGATTTTTCATCTGATTCAATGAGAGGTACAGTGAAAAAAGAAGCATCTAGAGGAGCACCCTCTCCCAGCAGGTGTAAATGCTCAAACCGTGAAAGACATGTTAATACATGCTCCCAAGCTTCTTGTAGATAATTTCCATCTTCAATGGCAATCGATATTATAGCCTGTTGACAGATAAAACTACATAAGTAAATAACATTGTTCTGAAAGCCGTCAAATGAAGATTGCTAGATTTATTCAGTAGTCAAACTATGGGAGAAATTATAATACGATGACTAAATGACTGACAGCATATACATACACACACACACACATGTATATGTACATGTATATATGAGTTTGACTACAAAGTTGTTGGATCTTGGGGAAAACATTAAGTCATTGACCACCTTTTTAGCTAAATATTGTACCTTGATGTCATAAACAAGTAATCTCATGGTGTGTGAGAGAGAGAGAGAGAGAGAGAGAGAGAGCAAAAGAGGAAACCTTTTTTTCACAGTGAGATATGCGTTTTCAAATCCCAAAGCAAGGATTGTCGTGCTTGTGGCATGGCCCACGGCCAGTGTCCATGACAAGTACAAATATTTAATGGCTTCAATTTTCTAAACAATTTGTTAATGACAAGAACAGACATTTAACAAAGAATCAATTTCCTAAGTGACTAGTATTCTTACTTTTACAGCATCAACATTCTTTTGCTTCATGTCAGCAGCACAGTGGAGGTATGTAAATTTGGCTACAGATGTCACAAAAGCATCTCTCTGCGTCTGCATGCACATTACTGAGGTGACATGCACAGCATATCGGAAGCCTTGTAAACACTGAGATGTGGCAGCCTTATCATCACTTTGGTCAAGCGTCACACTAAAAGCAGCCATCATAGGGGCCCAACAGACCTCCATCATAAATCTTAAGATTGCTGTATCCGTGACAGCATAATACACAGACCTGCATTTCCAAAGCTTAATTTACAATCAGAACTAACAACAATTACATTACAGATGAGTATCGATCAATCTTACTCTGATTTCCCGCTCTTTGCTTTAAATTGCTCTTGTATATGCCTAATGAGCAAGTCATTAGCACCTAATGCCTTTTCTTCTGCCTGTTTCCAATTGACTAAGTTGAAAATGTTCTCCAAGCCTAAAAGCCTATTGCTGCTGCTTGGCTGCTTACTTTGAGGATTTATGGTGTCGGCGCTCATCTTTATTTCATTTTTCACGATTTGATCATACAGTGTGCTCAAGTAGTCTTCAGGTAAATCTTTTCCATCATCAATACCTCGATTATTGCGAATGAAATCACCCTTAGACATCTGCAGCAACAAATAAAACTAAAGTGAACTAATACACTAAACAATACCGAGGAGAGTTGTCTTAACACACCTTATCCTTGACCATGCTATTATGAGCATCAGTATTGAGCAAGATTACAGAGTAAGCAAGGACATAAGCAGTATCTGCACGGGTAAAGGAACTTGGATTGCATTTGCAGTAGCGTTCTGCAAACTTTTCCATGATCCGATCAATTTTTTGTGCTTCCCCCGGCAGTCTGAAGCCTCGTAAGAAAAATCTAATGGCTTCATAAAAGTCCATCCCTTCAAAATTTAGTGAATCCACGTATGCATGCATTACTTTCAGAGGGAACTCCTCCCTTTCACCCAAATAGTCTCCAATAATTGCTGGATTTAACCCAGTAGCATTTCTTAGGAAAGAAGCTACTTCTTCTGGAGAAGGAGCTATCTTTTTGCTATTAATAAGAAATTCAATACCCTTGGAAGGCTTCCTATTGAACAATGTTATGCCTTTCTGCAATGACAAATTCAATGAGGATCTATCAGTGATACTACAAGGCACTTTAAAAAGACCTACTTGTTGGTCATGAACAAGGGAATACTTTCACCTGAAACTCTAATTTATAGGCACGGCGTTGTTCAAGAGTGGCAGCATCAGATAATTCAGAACTAGAGTCTGAATGCAGTTCATAATCAATTACATTTCCTTCTTCTCCATTCAGCACATTAAGGTTGTCTACCAAATGATCATTTTCAGGGCCTTTAGGAGAAAAATCTTCAATTCTCAATTGTTGATCCATCCATGCTCCCATTGACTTGACGATAGTAGCGAGGCACTTGACAGACTCAATTCGGAATGTATGATCTTGGGCTCCGGACAGTGTTGTCACAGATCCAGGAGTTACACCTAGTGCAGTCTTTAGAAGCCCGTTGACAATCCTGCAAACATCTGACGGAATTAAAAGCGCTTAATACATGTTAAATGAAAGGTTGCATGAATAAAATTGGAGCAGGCTGAATGATGCTAAAGGCCATAAGCAATTCAATACAAAAATCATATTCCACAATCCACTCGATTGGCTCTAGCAAAGTAGCAGCAGAGTTAACTTTGCCTCATAGTGAAAGGAATTTGTAGCATTACTGAACATTTCAAGGAGTTGATACCTTTCAAAAATATTTGGTGCATCCACATCACAATCATAGTTCACAAAAATATCAATAACAACTTGTGAATCTTGACACATCTTCTCCAACATGTTGAGAACAGTCATTTTCTGCAAAAAACTTGGCTGAAGGACATTCTCAAGAACTCTAAGAACAAGCATAGGAAAGAAAATTCCTATTTCCTCCTTCAGCCCAGATCTAAACCTTGATAATAATCCCATGAAAATAGAGCATAGAAGCTGAAAAATACTCATTGCAGACAGTGCACTATTCTTCAACAAAGATAAGCACAGGTACTGCTTGATTGCTCCAAGATATCTGTAGAAAAACAAATAGTGTCAATATAGATTCTTGTGTGACAAAACACCAATTTGCAATCAATTAGCTTAAATAGTAATACAATCATGTAATAAGCAATTGAAGATCTTTTACAGGATTACTATAATTCTAGTTCAAGATTGAAGAGGTTTTCTTTCTTTACATGTATGAACATCAAATAAGTGAGGAAATAATTTCATAAATTTTGTAGTATACTACTATAATAAATTTCATGGGCTATAAGAGGACTTTTAAGACCAAGCTCCATTTGTCATCTCTCTCTCCTCAAGAAATGATCAAATGGGAGTAAGAATCAGCACATTTTAAGCTTTTATTTTTGAACAAAAGAATCCATAGACTAAGCTATGAGAAAGTTCCCTCTATACATTCATACAACTCTCGACTCTCAATATTGAGGATTCCATTAACAAACCAACCCAAAAGGCCAAAATTCTTCATTTTTCTATCATCTGACTTTTAGTTCTTTTCATCTCTTATAGAAAAGATCCTTTAGCATGTAATTATTTTAATAATACAGTTTGTACTACTATTTTGTATATTTGGTGTCACACCTTCACTCTTTGAAAGATTGAGAGGTCAATAAGTATTCAAATTTCAAAAGAATAGATATCTTACATTTCTTCAAGTATGTTTAGAAACTAACTAAACATAATTGTAATCCATTCAAATATGTTGCTAAAATAAGCAATCAAAGCTACCATGTGCAATGGCCAGTGGCTCATGTCGTGTTGATACCCTATCAGTTCACCCCAGTGTGCCACTGTGCACTAGCACGCCTACTAGTTATATATAGGGCTGTCAAAATAAACGAGCTGCTCGGGCTCGGCTCGGTTTGAGTTGAGCCGAGCCCATGCAGTCGAATCCGGCTCGAAAATAATATTGAGCCAAGCCTGAGTTAGAGCCGGCTCATTTAGGCTCGGCTCGAGAAGCTCGAAAAAAAAAAAAAAAAATATATATATATATATATATATATAATATCTTAATATTTTTTTCTCTCCATTTGACACATGGCTAAGAGAAAAACCTTCATGCATCCTATCTACTTGCCTAGCCTCATAATTACAACTCATTACTCCTCTTTCCGATCAGTCACCAATCCCGTTTTCCAAACACCACTTAACTCCTCAAATAACCAACAGTTCAAAAATAAAAAAAATGCCTCTTCTTCCTCTTGGACTCTTAGTGAGTGTTGATAAGTTTTCTCTACCTCCTCCGACGCCTCCTCCAGTCTTCCACCGTCGGCAAGCCTCTTCCTCCAGTCCTCCACCGTCAGCAAGCATCCTCCTCCGAGGCTCCTCCTCCTCCAGCCTTTCCTCGCGCATAACCTTCTCTCTCCCGGCCACAAATCTATGGCAGCTCACTAGGCGGAACCCTACTCATCCGACGATGGCGACTTTTCCCTTGCCCAATCTCTTCTCTAGCTACACCACCTTCGCCTGGTCTACCGCCATCCCTTCAAAGTCGTCCTCAACCTCCTCTCCTCGTTCCGGACTCTTCCGGTGCTCCTCCATGTCTTCCTCTTCTTCATCCGCCTTTGCTTCCTCTCCATCTTCCTCCTCCGTAATCTCCTCCACTTTGTCTATCTCTGGCTCCGTCGCCTCCGCTCTAATACCATCTTGTCCTCCTTTGTAGTCGAGAAACCCAGCCTAGATCTGACGATCTTAGCCTCATTCTCGACGTTGCCCTTCGGGGCACCGTCTCGGCTTGATAGGCTTGGCTTGGCTTGGGCTCAGGCTCGAACTAGCTCGGCTTGATAATAGGCTCAATTCAAACTTGAGCTCGGTTTAGACTCGATCTGGCTTGCCTCGAGCTCGGCTTGAATTAAGCTGAGCCGAGCTTGAGCCTACAGTTGAGGCTCGAAATTAATTTTAAGCCGAGCCCGAGCTGGAGCCGGCTCGCTTAGGCTCGGCTCGTTTACACCCGTAGTTGTATATTGGCATGCCTCTAATAAATTTTTAGGAACTCTATACATATTTTTGCTTCTAATATATGTATTAAAGGCTACATTAGTCTTTGATCCATGGATAATGTTGTAAATGACCTATTTTGTTAAAAACATAACAATAATCTAGTAGAAATATAATTCAACACATAATATATTAGACATATTTATTAATTGACAATGATTAAGTAATTAAGTACAAAAGTTAAGAGTAAATACATAGTTGCACATACAATGATGAAAAGGATCAAAGAGAGTGAAAATAATTTGGGCGAAAAAATAATATTATCAAATAATTTCCACGTATATTAAAATTTTAGCTCAAAATTGTAAATCAACTAATATGAAGTTAAATCTAACATGTCCTATACCACTTTTGACCTAATTTGAATGAATTCGATTATGGACTATTTAATATTTGGGGGAAATCAAATTTATTCTTTGATTGCTACATCTTAAAGAGTACTTTTAAATCCAGAACCAAAATACTATATTTATGTAAAATGCCTCTTGCGAATGATAAACCTAACAAAACTAAGATCTATCATTTGTACCCAAGTGTAAAACAAAGGAAATACTTAAGAAAATGAAAAAAAAAAATTACCTTTTGATGGGATTTAAAAAGAAATCTTAAATCTCACCTAGACCTTCCCTTTTTCACATCTCGTTCTGTTCTCTAACTCTAACTCTCTATTTAGGATGGCAGTTGCTTTTGGGTCTCTTTAACTTTAGCTCAGGCGGCATCGATTATATCTCGCGCGAAATCCATGATAGGTTCGGCATAGCATGGCACAGCCCAGCACAAGGTCGTGCTATTGACACTCTATAGACAGGTGCCAGTATCCCAGTGGTGGCCAGTGCTAATCGACCCATGTGGGTGAATAATAGAAGGAACTTCTTTCTGTTGAACAGAAAGAAAGAAAAGAAAGGAGCCCATTATTCTGAAATCAGTCAAATGTACCTGATCAAAAGTTCCACTAATGCTCAATTAGGTGGACTGGATAAATTCCTTACTATGCAAGATCCCTATTTTGAATAAATTCCTTACTATGCAAGATCATAACACCTCCACCATAATACCTCCACCACGTGGACAACCTACAAGTAAGACTCAACAATGGCAGAATACTTCCATGGGTTACAAAATATTGATTCTTAATCATTGTTTTGCCCCAAGTATATCAGCAGAACTGCAGAAGTGTGCCTTTACAGCTGCATGCCATGAGGTTATTCAGGTTGTGAGTATCGATGGAGTGACATGAAAGAAATCAACAATATGACAAACCAAGTTACTCGCCACTCTAAAAAAAACTAATGCCATACATGCAAAGGTGAGGTCCTGCTACCACATAGCTGGTGAGGAAAAGCAGATGCAGATAGTCATGAAAGGAAATTGCTGATAAAATCACATATAATCAAGAAATTTACAAAATTGTATCATTTTCCTTAAGATTTCCAGTATCTCTCCTAAAGATTGAGCACCGGAAGAAAATGTCAAAGAGGTGAAATTGAATAAAAGATTCATTAACTAGTCCAGGCAAATGCGTTACAGTAGCAACCAACAAGTTGCTATAACAATCCTATATGATCAGGGGAAAAACCTCAAAACTTATGAGTTTCATCCCATAAACATGTAACTGTTGGTGTGCACCTCTCAGTAAAGCCAGGACAGTATAACTAAAGATGCTTCTCCAATGTAGCAGGACTTTATCATCTCGAAATTCTCTACAATGTTGTTAATTACTTGAAATCTTCCTATCGAGGAGTACATAGTTTGATGAGAGGCTGGAAATTTCTAACCCAACACAAAGCTGAGACAGCTGATATGTGTTTGCTATTAATATAAAGAGGTTTGCATCATAGATGGTTGACCGTTGACCCATTTAATTTCATTTAAAAGCACGTAGCTTATCACATATTACATGTTCGTGGTAAACTAAGCTTACCTAGGGCAACAGGAACTATATCACAGAGAAAACAAACCATTAGAGACTATACTTACCTTTCATTCGTCCGCCAGAAAGATCCTGCATTGTCTACCACCATCTTGAGCAACTCTAGAGACAGAACCTTCCCTCTCAGCAACAGCGGATCCTCCGGATTCTCTGGCGTTGAGAACTTCATCGAGAGCTTGCACAAGTTCTTGAACAGCAAAAGCCCATCCTCCCTAATCTTACTCAGCCCATCTGCCTCCCCATCCCCCACTTCTCCCTCTCCCTGCTGCTGTGAATTGGGTACAACCACCTCCAAGTCGCTCCCCTCCATAACTTCATTGATAAAATTCTGCGCGGATTGCACCAGAGTCGAATCATTCAAGCTGCGATCAGACAAGTCCATCATGTCGGCGATCGACACCGTCCGCACCCTGACGTCCATAGCATCCGCCTCTACTCGCGCGAAGATTATGACAAGAATCTGAGCAAGAACAAGCTTCGAGCAGAGCTGGTTGGCGCCGCTCTGGCTGCCGAGGTAGATGTTATAGCAGCTCTTAACGATCTGACCCAAGCACTCGCCGCGGAGCGCGACACCGGGGGATCGCACGGCGGCGATGAGGACTCTAAGCACGGCGAGCTCCATGGCATCATCACCCATTCCGCCGCAGGTGAGGACGGCGGCGAAGAGTCGAGAGGAGGGAGACGAGGCAGCGGCGTCGTTATCGGCGGCGTCGATGTCCCCACGGAGGAGGCGGTGGGAGAAGAGCTTCTGGATGCATTGGAGGGCGGGCTCGGCAACCTTGGGGGAGGCGGCGTCGAGGGCGAGGGCGAGAGGGTGGAGCGCTGCTTCGGCGTCGGAGGCGGAGAGTCCGGAGAGGGAGGAATCCGCCGGAGAAGGGGAGGAATCTTGGAGGGAGTCGAGGAGGTCGAGGGCGGACTTGCAGGCGGAGACGAGGGAAGAATGCTTGCGCCACGCCGCGTTCTTGATGATCTTGTCGAGGGCCGGGCCGATGATACGACCAGCGCGGGAATTGCCGCCCAAGGAATGGAAGGTCGCCATTGGAGGGAAGAGGAGAAAGAATTAGATCGTCGGAAGATGGAAGGGGTACACCATGGATCTGATCGGATAGGAGGTGATTACGCTTCGGGGGAGGATTGGGGATTGGGATCGTGGAAGGAGGAATATAGAGCCATGGGATGGAGGAGATCTGAAAGAGAGAGAGAGGGGAAGCTTCTCCGTTCGTCCACATGGAAATATGGAATTATAGGAAGGAAGGTGAGGGTGCTTTGGTCAATTTGACGAATTCTACGCGACCGGGACAAACGAGAGAGAGATAGAGAGAGAGAGAGAGAGATCACGTTTAGTTGCGTTGAAGCACTGGGATCACGTGACAAGGTATGACTATGACTCGCTGTATAATTCTGGTGCGGGTCGTTCTATTATTTTTCGGACTTTATTCACTGGGAGGGGAGGGGACGTGGTTTTGTTCGTCAGTTTGGTGTGTACCGGCCTGTGTTTGAGAAAATGCCGCAATCCACTTTTTTGCTTGCAGAAATATTTGGACAGGAGAGAATGTTTCTTCCTAAAATCTGAAGCACTATCTTGCAATTTGCAACTCAGCTCTGCTACTGAGATTACTTTTTTTGCGTCTAGACTGAACACATTCTTTACGTATGTAATCAATCATATTTGCCTCTTTCGCAACTTAATATCAGGTTGATACACTCGTTTCTTACGAAGGCCATTGCAGGGCAATTGTTCAGAAGTCAGAAATGGTGTTTGAAAACAGGAAGTGATGAACTATGTATTTCAAGGGTCACTGCAATACTGGTATATAGTGCCATTTTTACTATTTAAGTATTCATTTTTATTTTATTGTTTTCTCCTGTCTTTATCTCAACTTTTAGATTCATAATAGAACACACAGATCAGTGCTTGTTTGGTACTGTAGGATTTACATTTCTTTTCAGGAAGAGTGTCACTGTTGGATACTACTAATGCAATACCCACGCGACTCAATAGTATACCCAAAATTTTAGGAGCACAAACAACCCATGACAGATGCTCAACAAAATCGATTGTGGCCATAGGGTTTGCACATCTTATTTTGCTCATGCCATATTCAAGAGCTCTCTGTATTTGTAGGAATTATAAGAGGTGTATTAGGCTCTTCGGTATCAATTTTCCAGTACCAAGAATATAAATCTCACTTGAATTGTGGGGTTCACTCACCATGATACATTATGATTTATCACTTTACTTGATATATTTTGTGTCTGATATTCTTGAGAGAATATATAGTGCAACTTGTTCTTTTCTGGATTTACGGCTCTATAATGACATCAACTCTCCTATCAACAGTTTCTTCTTCACTCTTGAGTTGGTTTACTAGTATTTTCTGATCAGACTAGCTTCTCCTACTGTCAATAATGATGGTAAGACCTGAAATTTTTTCGTAAGGTAAACCAACCTGCCACTGTAACTCATGAATTCTATGCTGAAGATAACAATAATAATCTCTCTGCTGGATATTGAGTATCCAACTAGTAAATTTTCCTATTCATATCTAATTATCGAATGTCCAGATATGTTCAGATAAATTGCGATACTTCTTTTCTTTTGGAATGAGCTGTCCTTTATTTAGTATATATGGCATTTATTTTTAATGAAGGAAATGGTGGACATCATCAATGATTGTCAACAATCTCTTTGGAAGCACTAACGAAGAGAGGATGTGAACAAACAATTTATCTAAGCCCTGTTGGTCAATAATTCATGAGTCTATGACTACCCAAGGTGAACATTGATACCAATATGCTTCAGTTTATAGAGCCAGAAAGCTGTCTCTATTAATTTATGCAATTGTTTATTTTTGAAGGAATAGAAGGATTGGAGGATCTTGAATAGGATACCACTGCCTACATTGTATATTACTCAGACAATGTTGCAGGCCAGATATAATGGTGGCGTATTTATGTAATAAAAGATTGTCAAAAAGGCTCCATTAGATTGAGGATGAGTTGGAAAATAGTTATCTAATCTTGACTGCCTTTTCTTTATAATGAAGGTCGTTGAATTAGAGTAGAATGACTGAAATAGTGCTTTTGCTGAATTTTATGCCTATCTTTCACATATTCAGGCATATGTGGCGTGGCGTGGCATGATCACAGAAACCAGTACTCAGGCAATTTAGATTGAGAGATTCCTGCCTTGTAAAGAAGTATTAAAGCAGAACTGTTTTCATTTTGTCATGGATTATTCAACGTGTATCAAAGGGGTAGATTATGTAGGCAAATACAAACTGTTTAACCCATATTTTACAGTACTCAAACTGCATCATCAGTTCTTCATAGCCTCCGTGGGCTTATCAAATTCTGAATCTCATTATTTGAGTGGCTTACGATGATTTGGTGGAAATTATGCCCAGATAAATGATAAAAATGAAGGAAGAATCCCCAATATCTCGCAGTACCAATGGCGTAGAGCGAAGAAATAGTGCAATTGGTGAAGCACAGCCTGAAAGTTGTTCAGTCAGTGAAGAGCAGAGGAAGCATGCTTAGCCGGAGTCGGTAGATAGCAGAAGCTGAACAATGGATTTGCATTTATCTTCTTGTTGACTATGTTTCCTTTTTCTTTTTCCTATTTTGTTTGATGAGGAACAGCGCATAAGAATGTGATGGTACCTGTTTTATTTGGGCAAGTCATTATGGCTGCACTTTTCCAACTAATCTTTAGAACTACCATTTCCAACTAAATTCTTTTTCTCCAATTAAAAGTGGAATGAAGCTCTTTCCATTGAATTAGTACACAAAAAGGAAGAGGAGGTCTTGGACGAGTATTCTATAAAACCATGTACCAAATGATATAATTTATGAATTCAATGTAAAGTAAATTAATAGAAGACTTGAAACACTGGATAAGCTAATTATTTAAATACTTTCTTGATTCCAAGTAATGAACAGGCCTTGTCTAGCCAATCTATTACCATAAATAATGGAAATGACTTTCAGAGACATCAATCTTAATCAGAGACTGGATCGAATGGTTCTGTGGGTGGCTTGTGCGGTTATGCCACATTACAATCCTCAATCCTAACAAAGACATCTGAACCTATCAAGTTTTATTGCGCTCAACTCATGCCTTAAAAGTCAATATCAGCAGAGCAGCTGCAGCTGCAAGCAGTAGTAGCATCAAGAGCACCAGGACTGAAAGTCAAGTGAATAACTTGATTTTTGTAGGCAAAAATTAAGAACCTTATAATAATTAAATCATGGCCTTCTGGATCTTCCACACTGGTTAACCACCTCTATCTTATGTAAAGATGCTGCTGGCGTTCTGTATAGACGGGGTGGTTTGATGTAGCCTTTTGAGGCTCCTGGCCTTTCTTATTCTAAATTTCTAATGAAGAGAGGTCACCCAAAAGTACACAGCAAATCCAGTATATACGCAAGCTAGTATATTTCTCTACAACACTAATGATCATTTTGTACAGACTCGGACAAAGGAAAAGAAAAAATAAATCAACAAAAACTGCCATTGCGAGATAAGATTGGCAAAACTTTCAACAAAAACCACTTAGATTTCACAAAACTATATCCAGATTCATCTTAAAATTTTACCCCGTCTTGTCTTCCAAGATCTTATGAAGATCAGACGTTGTACCCACCCCAAGGCAGCACTAGGAAACAAGCCACAATCATCCAATCCACTTCTAATATCAGAACTGCAAAAGCATGTTAAGTCCAACATGACCATAGAAGGTAGCCATGCTTGTGAATAACTTTTAGGTATAAGATAAAAGATAACTCAATTCACAAAAGTGTAACTGCAGATCACAAATTTAACATACAAGAGAAGTATGATATTACACTGTGATAACCTAAACTTACAAGACACAAACAATTGGAAACAAAATAGATTTCATTCTCATCTTCATTCCCCTGAAGCGTCTTCCTATAAGAGTCAATTCCAACCAAAAATTTGTTATTAATTTCTCATTTGCTTTTCCTGCGGCCACCACTAATTGAACGAGACCTCTTTCTGGACTTCTGGCAGTCCTTGAACTCTGGCTGGGTAACCTTGGAATTAGGAATAGGCAGATGATGCTCACGAGCCAAAACAGGGAACCCAACAGCCGGGATTCTGAAAAGGAGAAACAGCAGGAAGAGAACAACACTTAGCAAAATGTGCATAATATGAAGCATCAGAAGATTATATCTAATGAATGTTTTATTCGATAGTGGTTCTAATATAATACACCACCAGCTTCCTAGGAAGGGCGAGAAAACAGACTAGCTATTATATAAGCAGCAAACATGCTGCCGATCATGACTGCAATCATGGACAGGAAAGAAAAACCAAAATCTCAGGCTATCTAGAATCAAAGCAACCTACTGTTAGATTTATATATAAAACCTTCTCTCTAGATCTAAACATCCAAATAGTAAGGCATTAAACAGCTTCTTGGAACTCGGAATGTGTTACAACAAGCAAGCTATATTAGGCAACTTTATCTAGAGATATATTCAACAGAAAATGATTTAATTCAAGTGATTCTTAAATGATATGCTAGGTAGATTGACTATAGAAGATATCTACTTACTATGATATTTGATTGAGAAAAAATATATGATTGGGTTCTTAGGAAGTTATTGTGATAGATAAGAAAAATAGTGTCTACTAAATATATTGACGTGTCATCAAGGATGTGTAAGATAACTAAGAGAAGATATGATGGGGCTTGATTTGATATAAATCGATGCATTAAATAGAGATGAATGGAGAAAGAGGTTCCATATATCCAACCCCAAATAAAAATTGATTATTGCAGTTCTGAGAACAATATTTATCCATGTGCTCTCAAATTATGTTGCTTCTAACGGATTCCATATATCCAATGCTAAATAAAAATTAATTACTGCAGTTCTGGAAAGTGAAAATGATATCCATCCATTTGTTCTCACATTAGGTTGCTTCTAACGGCAAAAAAGCACAAGGGCCAGATCCAGATAGAAGGGATAGAATAAAAGATCTTCATGTGAGCTAATCAGAAGGATAAAGTGCAAACTGCAAAGTAAGAAACTCATATTTGGTATCTCTAAAAGTAAATTTCAGGAAAACAAAATTGATTTTGAATGTCATAGTGGCTTAGGACAATGGGCAAAACCAAGCTTATCGTCAAAGAAATCTGCATGCACAACCTAATGGAAAGGTCTAAGACCTTAGAGATAAAGTCACGATTGTACATGGAAAGAAGTGTAAAGTAAAACTTCTTCCTGGAAATAGAGATTGACAGCTGTCAGTATTGAATTTCTATGGATTTAGATGGATTATGATTAGCCATATCCTGTCTGTGGTAAAGGCAAAACAAGAACATAAAAATTCCTCTCTCAATCTATAAAGACTCTTCGTAAGGATATTGGTTTCAGGTTGGAATTACAAAGTTCAGAGTAAAATGATCTATAAGGCAATACATGGCTCCTAGCAATTGTAAGTATTAAGTAACTCAATAGCAAGCTCAGAAATTTTATAGGACTACACAACCTGATGATGTAGAATTTGGCAAATTCAAAAGCCAAGGAAAGGAGAATGGGTGACACTTTTTCATCCCAAGATAGTTGCAGATAGAACTTTATATGATGCAAATAATTTCTAGAACATAGATCAAGACCTCAAGTAATGAATAGCAACAAGCAGTAGATTTGATCAATCAGATATGAATTTCATGTCCATGGAAACATTTTCTGCAAAAAGGATCCCCTTTCTTAATACTTGCATCCCTGGTTTAACTGTATGCACTACCCAGCTCTAGCAAAGGAAGATATGTCTCAAATTTCATGATAAATGTTAATGCCACATGCTTGATACTGTAGCTTTAGCCAGTAAAGTTGGTTGCATTGGAACTGCTTAATAAACTGGCACACAAGAAAATCCTTGGAAAAAGGGTGACCGGCAGTAAGTGTAAACAAATATATACGACGAAAGGAACCTAGTAGCTTCCTAACTCTAATATTGGAGATGCTGTTACAGATATTCTAGAGAAAAGTTCAACGTGAGTGCACACAGCTCTAAGTGTTCTTATTGATGAAATGTAAAGTGGTTCACACTCTTACAGTTCTAATTGTTCTTGGTGTTGTCTTGTCCATTCCATAAAAACAAGCAGATAACTCCATATTTCTAACTAAGGCCATTTATCATTAAAAGGAATCCCCAGTAGAAAAAGAGAGACAAATATGCATACATTCACCACTACCAACCAATTGATTAGATCGACAAAAGACAATGCCTACCATACCAGATAAATAGTGAAGTAGGAACAAACAGTGAATATTTCCAAATGTCTTACCCACAAAGAGTGCGGCAGACTCCTGTTTGGCTAGAAGATCATCTGAAAGCCTTCCCTTCTGCAAGCTCTGGTGGAGGGCCATGTTCTCTGCTGCACAACACTGGAGAGCATAGTTGAGACGCCTGCACTCCGATTCCAGATACTTGCTTTTCATCTCTAGCTCCTTTATGTACAACTTCTTCCTCTCCCTCGATTTCATGGCAGAATCCCTATTCCTCATCAGCCTGAGGAACGCAAATGACAAAATACAGGATTACAGAGAGCAATAATTCATGCGAACTAACAACAAAAATTACATACAGTCAAATTTCCTTGGGATTAATCTTTTATACAATCTTATGTCAATTTTCTGATAAATAGGACATAATTTAGTCCGATGGCCCTTCCTGGCTCAAATACAACAATAAAAGCTTATTAATTTACAAATCACAGAGAGTTTTCTTCTTCCAATCATATTGTTCTATCAATAATCCAATAGAGTCTAGACGCAGAAACTTTACTTAAAAAAGAGAACACAATCCTAGTTCAAACTATATCAGTTTTCAAGCCAAAAGCCTCATTTTTAAAAGCCTGAGAGCCAATTCGAAGCAAAAGGAGGATGTTAAAACAAGAAAGTACCAATTTACTAGTACCTTCTCTGTTTCTTACTGATTGGACCGTCGTCCTCCGAATCAACTACCACGGGAGCCTCCTCCTTCTTCTCCTTATCAGAGCTCTCAGCTTCGGGAGTAGCAGCCTCGCTGACCCCGTCATCGGAAGCATCTGCGAAGAACCCCGCAAAGAAGACATCATCCAGTCCCTTGCCCCCGTCCTCCTCGGCATCCGCGTCCTCCATGAGAAACTTCTCGAGCTCGGTCACGTAGGACGAGATAGAACCAGGAGAACCAGCATCGGTCGGTCCATCAGAAACCTGTGGCTCCGAAATCGGATCAGATACAAGAGAATTCGGGGAACTGGACTCCGATAAGAGGGGGTCGGCAAAGTCGTCGGAGAAGCCGGCCAAGAGATAGTCCAAGTCGAAGTCGAAGTCGGGGCGGCTGTCGGGTTCCGAACATTCGATGACGCCTCCATCCATGACGAGAAGAAGAGTTGTAGACAAAGATTAGGCTTAGGATTTGGCGAGAGAGGTGGGAGGAGATGGATATATAAGAAGGAAGGAGACGGTCTCGCTTCCTTGGGGAGGAAGGAAAAGGATGGTGCGGGACAAGTTCTTCGAAAGAGAACGAGTTGTTTATTTATAGAGTCCGCGTTGATGTGGGGGCCACAGTTGCATTTTCATCGTCACGCGACCAATAGGAATGCAGAGAAAAATAGTTTTTATTTGCTTAGCCTTAGGAATGGGATTAGAATTTTAACACTGTCAAATACCGATCAACGACCAAGAAGTTCAAATCAAACTCCAAATAATATTTTAAATAAATAAATAAATGAGATTCGATGATAATAATCATCCCATAATCGATGCATTTAACAAGTATTTAAGTTATTAGCACATGGAATGCTACCCTAATCCCATTCAATCTTTTTTTATCACTACTATTAATTAATGATTGCTTAGCATTTGGGATCCTCCTGGTCCTGGGACATCATCTTCGTCTTGATGATCTTGGGCAATGGGCATAAACCCCAAAAAGTTAAAAATAAACAAGTTTAAAAATCTCCCCAGCGCTGCAACGGTCGATAAAGCGGACCCTCGATCAAGATCCCCGGAATCAGACGGTTCAGGATTAATAAACACAAAGGTCCAGTTTCAAATAAAAGATCCAAATTCAAGAAAGAAACCCCCAAATCCCCCAAACCCTCTGCCCTCTCGATTCCAAGCTCTCTCTCTCTCTCTCTCTCTCTCTCTCTCTCTCTCTCTCTCTCTCTCTCTCTCTCTCTCTCTCTCTCTCTCTGCTCGTTCTCTCTCCCCCGCCTCGCCAAGAAAGGAGAGAGTGAGAGAGATAGATCTCTACCGAGGGAGAGATGGAAACCCTAATGGTGGATCGCGTGCAGAGCAGCCTCCGCCTCTTCATGCACCGCAACGCCATCTTCCTCTGCGAGCGCCTTTGCGCCGAATTCCCCTCTGAGGTTTCCTTTTTCTTCCTACTTCTTTTCCTGTCTTTCAAATCGCATCTTTTTCTTGGATCTTTGCTTCTTTCTGCCTTCGGAGTTGTTGTTCTACTTCTGGGGCTTTCTTGAGCTCCATTTTTCTTGGTGAGATTGTATTCATTCTTTGTTTTCCTTTAGTTACTTTTTCTTTTCCAAGTTTTTTTTTTCGTTTGGGAGTAAACGTGGGTTTGGTGGGTTGAAAGCTGAGATGAGTTTGCGTTATTCTTGGTGTTTCTTGCTAGTAGTCATTGTTGAGCTGGTGATTTTGGGGGTCTTTTCTTTGGGTTTGCCTGTATTTGAATTGCTATTTTAGTTGCGAAGTCTTACTGTGAGCTAGGATTTAGTGGGTAGTGTGTGATTTTGTTCTAACATTTGTAGTGATTTTTTGTGATGGAACTTTGCAATACAGCTAAACTTGCAACTTCTGGCGACTTGCTACTTGCACAATAATCAGGCCTACTGTGCATACCATATTCTGAAAGGTAACATATTTTGGTAGTGGAAAATCTTGAATCTTTACAGTGTTTATGAATATGATGATCAAAAGCTCACTGAATTCTGTAGTTTAATTAAGTTGCTCTATTGGTTATTATCGCTTGCTTTCGGAAAACTTATTTTGTGAATCTTATTCTCCTTTTTGGTCTTTGATTTGAGTTGTGAAGGTACGAAGTTGCCGCAGTCCAGGTACTTGTTTGCGGTATCATGCTTTCAGATGAATCTCCTTCGTGATGCAGAAGCAGCATTGTGTCCAGCCAATGAGCCCAATACCGAGGTATGTAGTTGCTCTTCTCACAATTGAGTACATTTTTATCTCGAATTCTACGTGCCTCAATACTTTGTTTCTCTTGTTCTTGCCTGAAAGTCGAAGAACTAAAAGTAGGAGGATATTTAGTTGCTTCACTTTACTTCTGTTTTGATACTTGTTGCTGAATTTTTTAAGTAGTTGGTTGGGCATCAGATCATCCTTCTCTTTTCTCCTCATTTCCCATGAACTCTGCATGCAAACAGCACATGCAAGTTAATGTGCTTCTATTTTCAAGTTCTAGAATACAAAAACAGAAAGGCCAATTGTGGGTCTTACACAGCATTTTCAGAATTGTAACACATGCAAACTTTTACATGAAAATATGAATTGAAAACAGAAAGGGAATGCCAAACCTACTGTTCTTCTCTTCCTTTAGACCAGAAGGTCATAAATATATGTAGAAGATGTAGCAGTATCATTGTCTTATTCTTTCGTGTGGGAAGCATATACCAAAGCAAAGCCTCTGAGTTCCATAGAGCTGCTTAAAATGGCTGATCCTGCTTGATACAAATAGATTGATACTTGGAATTCTTGTTAGGATTTTATGATCAAGTTATCTCTAAGCTCTTCATCTCTTCATTTGTACCAGAGGCTACAAAAAACACTCCTTAGTGTAGTGACATCATTGTGAAATTATCTAAAATTTTGACTGTACGTGTAAACATGCATATTGAGAAATGAAACCTCTGTTTACCTTGGAACTGCTAATTTTTTTTTGATTGGTTTGATATAAAGGATTGGTCCTATAGCGGCGATAGTAAAACATGCAATAGGATCCTATTTGGATTTTTAGAAACAAGGTTATTCTGTATATATGTTATTTTCCTCTCTTCCTTTTTGCCAAGAGATTGTAGATCAATACTCTACAGCATAGATAAAAAATTGATGAAAATGATGTTGCCTAAAATTTTGATCTTCACACGAAAGATAACATATACTGAAAGAAAGCATCTATTTCCTTGGTAAAAGATTTCTTACTCATGATACAGTAGATTGGCACTAGAGCTTGGTTATAAAACATGCTATAGAATTCTAAATTAAGCTATCTCTTCCTTTTTCTTTGATATTATACATTTTCCGTTTCCACCTTTCAACCCTCTTTTCAAATAAAAGGATTTGTCCTTGGTTATGTTCTTTTGTAAGCTTCTGTAGTTTGGTCCGTCACTGATGTCCTTACTCACATATACAAAAAACTAAAAACTAAAAACATCAAAATGATTTACTGAGTAATAATAATTCGAGAAAAGATAGGAAGATGAACAATGATATTCATACAAATAATTTTGTAGTACCATCAAAAACTCATAAATCAAGGCTGAAAATTATAGAGCAAGGCCAAAACTTGCAAATTTTTTATCTTGACCTTTATTTCAACAATTATCAGCTGAAATCAATTAGTTTTAACCATGGATGGTTGTGCCATGGCATGGCTTGTGTTGACCACCGGTTTGCACGACATGTCACGTGCTGGCTGTGCCGCAAGAGAGAGAGAGAGAGAGAGAGAGAGAGAGAGAGAGAGAGAGAGAGAGAGAGAGAAGAAATGAGGTAGACCACTTACCTTCACCTTTTGCCGTTCGCCGTTGATGCTTGTCATCGACACTTATTGTTCTAGCAGCATATCGACACGTGGCACGAGGGGTGCCACATGGCACCTCTCCTATGGTCGACCTCGTTGTCATCGCTCTTTGCTGACCTTGTCGTCGCCGCACATCGCCGATCTCGCCATCGTTCGAGTTAGAAGTATAGATCCGCAACTTAAGTTTTTATCCAAACTTGATGACCCGACCTATCCGCTCTTCTTCCTCTTCGAGCTAGGGCTTCAACACGAGCGACACCTCTAACTCAGACGATAGCGAGATCGGCGAAGAGCGGGGATGGTGCAAGATCCGCGAAGGGCGGGGATGGTGCGAGATCGGCGAGGTACAGTGATGGCGAGGTCAGGGAAGAATGTTGACAACGAGGTCGACGGCATGAGAGGTGCCGTGCGGCACCCTTCGTGCCACGTACTAGTACGCTGTCGGCATGGGGTGTGTCGGTCAACATGACCATTGTTGGTTTCGACCCAATATTTTGCTTTTTCTAGGGGTCAAAAGCCTAATGAATTTTCATATGAACTCCAAAATATGATCTTTAAAACTATAGTCCCAACCCATTTATGCTAAGTTCTCATTTTTAATAAGAAAGAAATATTTTACCCAATTGAAGAGTGAAATTGCTTACCTCTCTTCAATTTGATTGCATAAGTACTGTCATCTTCTCTTGAATTGTGGCTTGTAAATTATCATAACAACTTCCTGCAAAGTATCCAAAAAGTGTGCTAAATGCAATGAGCCACATAATACTTTGTTATTATCAGAACATTTATACCCTTGAGGAATGTAATTGATCTGCATGCTTAAGGTATTGACATGATCATTGGTTGAGTTGTTGCTTCATAATTTTTTTTATACTGTGCTAGTAATTTTTGCATGGTTTCAAGTTTCGGTCGATCCCAAACTGATCAGGTTTGGTCGTCGAAACTAATCTAATGATTGGTTTCGGCAACGTATCGGCTGGATCGGTTGATATTTGATCCATATCAGCTGATCTTGCCTGATATAGGCTCTCCCGCTCTCTTCTCTCACTCCATCTCTCTTCTCTCTCTAATTTCTTTTCATTTTTTCTCTCACTGGTGCCTCATCTCTCTTATTTCTCTCTACTTTCTCCTTCTAGTGTCTCCCTCTCTCTTCTTCCTCTACGACAGTGATAGAGAGTGAGATTGAGAGACGAGAGAGAGAGTGAGATTGAGAGACGAGAGAGAGAGTGGAGAGTGAGAGAGAGACACAGCGAGGAAGAGATTGAGAGGGATTAAGAGCAAGAGAAGGAGGAAGAGATTGAGGGGAAAAGAGAAGAAATGAAAAAAATCAGAGAAAAATAATTACTTTGCAGTAGTAAGAGAGGGAGAAAAAGAGAGATTGAGAAAGAAAGAGAGAAAGAAGAGGGAGAGAGAAGAAATAAAAAAAATAAAATTTGCCTTGTGGCAATAAGAGAGAGAAGGTAGAGAGAAGAAAGGAAAGAAAATAAAAAATAAATAAATTTGCCTCAGCAGTAATAGATAAAGGAAAGAAAAAAAAGAAGAGGAAAGAAAAGAGATAGCCAACTTGGTTTCATCAAAGTTTAAATAAGTTAATATTGTTTTTAGTTTTTAAACTTCATATAAATAATGATTATTTTCTTATCATTTTTCTAAATTTTTTAAAATTTTCCTGTATTTTTAAATAATATCTATGATTTATATGATTAAAAAATAGTTTGATCTGATACTGGTGGCCGATACGACCGATACGGCCGATGCGTATCGTTTTTCTGAATGACCGATCCCGATCCCAAATACTGAGTTTTGGAATTGTTGCTCGTGGCCAATAATCCTCCCATAGTTGTTTGCTGCCTTGGATTAAGAGATATTATGGTTATTGATAGATTCTGTAACTATTGATGATTTCCCTCTTGTCTTGTTCTTGGCATTCTTCTTTTGCAAGGTAATGACTTGCTGCTGTTATTTACTCTACTTCCTATTTTTCAGGTTCCTAATGGAGCAGCTGGACACTATCTTCTCGGACTCATTTATAGGTTCCTAACTTATATGCAGTTTATTTTATCTGTATATCTTAATTCCATTATCCTGAATTTTAGTTTAGCTGCCTTTTAGATCTATGCTTCACTGTTTGCATTTCTACATGGGGTTCAATTTCAATTTGTCTGAAGTTGTTATGAATATAGTAAATTGCTAAAGTTGTTATTATGAATAGTGTAAATTGCTAACGAGACATTGCTTGGCTGAAAATTAGTCATTAATAATAGAATAAAATGGCAGCCCAATGCATGAGGTTCCCACTTACGCAGGGTTTGGGGTTTGGGGAAGAGGAATCTATTAATGTTAGAATAATCTTTTCTAATTCAGCATTGGAATGGAAATATTTATCGATAAGTTTGTTATGGTATTAATGCCATGCTCTCTATGATCAATTTGCAAACTCATTGGCACTAAAACTTGCCATCTTCAGTTTTATGTTTATGCTAGCCGAAGTGGATATTGATGAGCTACTATGCTAAAAGTTGTATGAAGAGAATTGATATTATAAGTCTATAAAAGCTACTGTTGCATTAGAAGACAATGATTTGGGCCTTAAGTTATGGCTGTTTTGGCACATTGCCTGCATTATTATTGATCTTGCAAGGTTTCATAGTTCCATTACATTTTTCTAATAGATGAGACTATTGGAGTGATTTAAAGATGAGAGGAAGGAATAGGAAGGATTAAAACTTATTCTTGTATTTTGGCTCAGAATATTTCCTTGTTATGGAATTGTGGTTTTAGTTAGTTAAGAGAAGATTCTGCAATAAAACTTCAAAGTCCATTGGTTGGTAATAGTGTACTTTTATTTTGTTGTTAGGCTAATGGAAACAAGTAGTATTAGAGATCTTCCTGCTTTGAAATGTTATTTTTGTGTGGAAAGTTTGGTAACTTCTAATTGAACAGAGATTTTTTTCTTTAAAAAATTAAGCAAACAGACAGACAGGAAAAGGAAAAAATGATGCAGCTGCACATTGCTGCTTTTTGTTGGCAATATATGTGTAAGTGCTCACTTTTAATAATGGAGTGCCTTTGACAATTTTGATACATATTGTATATACATAGTTTAATGAGAAGTAACTTTGACTACATTCGTTTGGTTTTAACTTGAACAACAGCTACCTCTTTATGGTCAAGCTTGTCCAAAAGTTTTGAGCTTCCATAACAGATTATTGTTCTTCTATATTCTTTAATATCTTTTTATTCTGGATTTCTGATATTGTTGTTTCTTCCTTGAGTCAATGCATTCTTTGTCTACAAATACTGCTTCAACTGCAAGTTTTTAAAAGGCTATAGATGGTTGACGGACGGACAAGAATACGCCTAGAATTCAATCTTAAAAGATAAAGAAACAAAACAAATAATAGTTAGAGAAGAAGTTAAAATTAATATCTACAATGATACAATCTAAACAATGTACTAACACATTCTTGTTAAGAACAATAGTAAGCTATTAGAATTCATTAATTTATCAACATGCATATTAATTTTAAATTTCGGGGTCAATCTACATACTAAAATATGATACGAGATGCTAAGATGGTCACTTAGGCGGGACTTAAGCAGAGCCTAGTCATATTCTAAGGCGGGAGCCTAAGTGTTAAGACAAAAGTCTTGTAAAATAATGTTCAACTCTTGTGTTCAGTGGATCTGTGGCTGTGTATCAAGTGACTCATTTAACTTTAGCAGCCATGCCAGCCTTAATAATTTGTAGTATTGGGCTTCTATCTTATAGGTACACTGGCAGAAGGATGGCTGCAGTTGATCACTTTGTGCAAGCATTGTCTGCAGATCCTCTATTATGGGCTGCATATGAGGAATTGTGTGTACTAGGTAAGTCTATTGCATCTGATTGCCAACTCTTGTTACAACTTTCTGCTTTACACTGACAGCTTTAGCTAGTAAATATTTAATTTTGTTGTTCTGCTTGATAGATGTTTAGAAATTGTATATAATTCATTTTCTTTATCTCCTAAGAAACTCTGTAGTAGAGGAAATTTCAGGGAAGTTACTCTGTATGTGTGTATGTGTTTGTGTATATATTTAATATTGGCTGTAATCATGGAAAGGACCATCGAACACATCTTTTTAAAATACACTGGCATTCATAGACTTTCACTGCAGTTGATAACATAATGTGGTTGTGTGATGTTTGCCTGCTTGGTTTCAGTGATAGGATTATATTTAAAGTGGGTGATGGTATCCATATTTTGTAGTTTTTGATATTGTTGGAGGTGGGATGCAACTTGGGCAGTCTTGCTCAGTTCCATGGCACATATTCCTCATGATGTTCATTAAACAGTCATAATGCAGATATCTGCCTTTTGGTTTAAACTGCTAGTTATGATTTGTCGTTTTGTGTCCTTACAAAATTGTCAATGCAGAGAGAGAATATTTTATGAATAGCTTTTGTGGGATTATGATCTGTTTAGTTCTTGGCTCATCTATTCCTTCCCTAAAGGAAAATCTTGTTATCTTTCTCCTTCATCTAGGGTGTTTCCATTCCTAAAGGACATTCCTGAAGGGATTCTCCTTGATTGCATGCGGCTATCACTTCAATTCACCTTGTAGCTTTTCTGGCAATTCCCTATCTTATCTGATTCTTGCTTTGGCCAGGAATTTGCCCCCAACTTTAGAGCTTTACAGTGAGGTTGACAGCTGGTCATTAAAAAAAGGCAATACGTTTGGAGCCTTCTCATCATTGAGTTGTGCTCTAGCCAAGCCACAGTTGGAAAGACTTTTGGATTATGATGCTGAATTATAGTCCATATTAAGTGAAGATACTGCACATTGTTTACTGAATAATTTGATCTGTCAATTTTCTTCTTCACCTAGTTATACTCAAGTCTTTACAATTTCATTTTGCAGGTGCTGCAGAAGAGGCGAATGAATGTTTTAATGATGCGGCTGCTCTACGTATCCAACAGCAGCATTTGTCTGAGTTAAGTTTGCAGAAGTTGAATACATCTAATGAAAATCGAGGTCCATCTTCAAGTGTATCAATGGACTTGGGGGATACAAGTCCTAGACAATCAAAACAACTGCACTCTAACAACAAAAGAGAGGTACCTGGTTATCCTCATGGCATTGCGCTAGCAGCAAACTGTATGCCCTCTAATGTAGCACAATATGATACTCCATCCCCGACAGTAACACAGGTCAGCATTATCTCTTAAAGACAACTCTAGTGGACCATTTTCTTGGCAATGTAATTATTTTATGTATCTATTGTACATTTAAGTGCAATGTCCGAAAATTAGACTGAATGCGATACTCTGTTTTTGAACCCCATAACTTTTTTCCCACTACAACTGTGTTATGATTTAAAAATGTAAAAGTTCATAATATTCCATTTGGATGTCTTTAAAGTTGGCCACCTCTATCTCTAAGTTGTTGGTTATTACAGACTTATGTGTAGAAATCCAATCTCCTTGGAGATCTCTCTCAGGATTCCTTTTATTTGAATTTATGGAATCTCTGTGCATTTACTGTACTCTGTCCTTTTAGCATGTCATTATATTCCTTTTGCCCTAAAACTATATGAAGAAAATAAATTCTCCACTTGCAATTTGTGATTTCATCTTGGTGGTGGCTTAGTGCAGGTCATCATTCACTTTCTTATTTTGACAGATTTCTGGAGTAGCTCCACCACCTGTATGTAGAAATCCTCAGATATATTTAAATTCAGTGGGCGGTGACGCCCCTATCAGGTCAAACATAAATGCAGCAATCCAAGCACCTCGAAGAAAATACATGGATGAAGCAAAACTACGTAAGGTGGTTATTATTTACCAATTTATGTTTCTATATATTCTTTGCTCCTCTTCCTCAAAGTTATTCTGTTTTGGAAAATTTAGCATATTTAGCATATAGCCAAATGACTCTCTGTTCGTTATCTTGCTTATTGTCATTCTTAACATTAACATCCCTTTGCAGGTCTCTGGGAGATTATTCTCTGATTCAGGACCTCGAAGGAGTACAAGACTTTCTGGAGAAGCAACAGCCAATACAAACTTTAGTGCCTCACAAATGGGAGGAAATGGAGTAAATCATTCTTCAGCTAAACTTCTAGGAGGATACTCTTCGTTCTCATCATCAAAAATGACTTCGGCAGCCTTACGTTCTGTCATAGTTAGAAAAGGACAACAATGGTCTACTGAAAGTTTTGAGGAAGGTGATATCAGTATAGATTTTGGAAATATAAAATTAAAATTTAATATTTTCAGTGGTTTATTCGAATGTCAATCATGTTCTGACCTTCTCATAAAGTTGTATGACTATGCTGCTGTGTGAGAGTTCACTTAGACTGAACTCATGCTGTTAATTCAGAATGCATGTATGTGTGTCTCTATTTACACATGTACATCTATATTTGCAGTTTTCTTACATATGACGCTACTAAAGATGAAAGATAGGTGTCTTGTAAGATCATCGATTAGTATAAAAAACAAAAATCTTAAGTTCAAACTAAGCTCATTTCTTTGACAAAAGGCTCATTTTATGAGTCAGGACTAGCCAAAGAATTTGTTGCTATGGTTGCCTCTAATATATGACTTTTCTGCATTATGGATTCCAACCATCTTATTCTTTTTAATACTCATGTGATATGTATGATATGATTTTTCAATTAGTTCGAAGAACCTACACATGTAATCTCTGCTTGATAAGAGAGTTATCACTTTATCTTAGAACATAGAGTGTCTTGGTTGTTCCTATGGAAGATGGTGCCTTAGAAGGTTATGCAGTTTTTTTTTTTTCTGTTTTTTTGTACATTATGGGCAATTCGTTGGCCCAGGTGTTCCCTTTTGAGGTCATTTGAAAGGTAAATCTCCTGAATCCAATGAATGTAGTATATGTACACTAACCTGTCCTTCCTCTAGTGACTTTATACTTTATTTGTGCTGCAATTTGTAGTCTATTATATTCTGTTTAGTCATCAACAAAAATTGCAATACTAATCTAGCAAAAACTTCTACAGGGAGGAGACCTGAGGGTTTTGATGTTTGCCGGGGAGATAGTATGGCAACAGCTTCATCTGATACATCAAATGTAGCTGATGGCAGATGCTTTGAGCAAGATACAACTGGTGGAATTTTGGCTCATGACTCAAGATTGCTAAGTGGTATTCAGAATCTGTTGGGCCTTCTGCGAACCCTTGGAGAAGGCTACAGGCTTTCATGTTTGTATAGGTGCCAGGTATTGCAATTTAGTAGGTATAAAACAAATTTGCTTTGATAATCATATTGATGTTAGATTCATGACCTTGGCAGGAAGCATTGGAAGCTTACCTAAAACTTTCAGAAAAACATTTTAATACTGGATGGGTGCTATCCCAGGTACTTTTGTTTCTTAAAGCATTATTGCTATTCTTTTGTTAGATTGCCCGACAGGACATATTTTTATCTTTTGTGGTTGTTGGACAAGAGCAGTGAATTGTTAAACCTCAAAATGGGAAAAAAAAGAGTTGATGGGAATGTTAAATTATGGAAGCATGATAATGGACCTTGGTGAAGAAATATTAAGTAGAACTTTCTGAGAGGGCAATTTACTCTCCTAATTGATGTCCTGTTTGCTCTAAATTGGGAACTACTCTATTATCATCAGCTCATTATTAAATACTGGAAGTCGGTAGATCATGCTGCGTTTTGAGATGTTAGTGTTTTGCTTTAGCAGAATAACTGTTGTTCTAGAAGCTAGACACAAGACATTGAAGTTGAAAATTACTATATTCCTTCAAGCTAAGTTATGAGAAGAATATTGTTGCAACTGCTATGAACTTTCCTTTTATATTGCTGAAACATTTTAGTACTAGGTTTCTCGGTGTTATTTTCTTCTATCCCAAGAAGATACTATATGTTTTGTGAAGAACAATTTATTGCAATTTTTGACCAACCTATCACCTTATCTTTTGTTTCTGGAAACAGTTGATTTTGATTACATTGGCAATTTCTATTTCTGATCTCATTTAGAATATCTGTGATCTGTGGCTAATGCAGGTAGGGAAAGCACATTTTGAATTAGTAGATTATTTTGAGGCTGATCGCTTTTTTGAATTAGCACGCCGACTATCACCATACACTTTGGAAGGAATGGATATCTACTCCACAGTTCTCTATGTAAGTCAATTTCAGTTATTCTCTATGCAAGTTTATCTTTATGATTACTATTATTTATTGAGCTTCTCCTTTTTTGGAACTTCAATAATCCTAGCCATAGGAAAAGCGCAAAAAGTTTATTCTGGTGCTTTCAGGTTATCATCTATTATTATTTACTACAGCAGCCAGGAAAACATACATTAGCTAGAACTGATTATTCTAGATTTGTCACATAAACAGAATCTTTCAAGGGTGGAAACCAAGCGGCACTGATATAGAACAATAATATCAATGGAGAAGAAGAACAAACTCATGGAGTCTACCAATGGGCTGTTGGAATTCAAGAAAAAAATAGTAGACAATCTCCAAGTCTCCAAATATTTATTAACCTCAAACAGACAAAAGACTAAAATGCCCATAATGCAAAAAGAGAAATATCATGAAAATCTCCCTCACGACTCATTGTCCAACCAAAGCATCATTGGATGGTCTGCCCTCCTGTGTCTGCATGAATACACGAGTCTGAAAGTAGTGCCCTCCCTAGGTAGGGTTGAGGGCGGCTCTAGTAGAACTGCTAGAGGTTTGGATCAGGAACTTTGAACTCCTCCATCAGCGTTAGATTTACCTGTTCATCCAAAATAACATCTATTTTTTCTTTTTGTGTTGATGGTTTGAAACATGTATATTAGGAGGGGTGAAGTAGCTGCATCATAAGGATCATCGGGGATGATTACCGAAGGTTTATTGGCTACTAAATCTTCGATATTAAAAGTGAAACTAATGCCATAATCAGAGGGAATATTTAGAACATAAATATTAAGTTCTACATGTTTCAATATCCAAAAAGGTCAGCACTACGGGTTTGCAATTTCCTTGCGGCATGCAAAGGAAATCGCTTGGGTTTGATGCAAATCATGACATGATCTCCAATGGGATCCCTTAGCATGTATATGCAAACGACTTGTAGTTTAAAGATTATTAGCTTCAGTTCGTTTACTAATCTCTTGATGTAATGAATATATATGATATGCAAATACTTCTATAGATTCCAAGATTATAGAATACGGTGCATAAGAAGGTCTAAAGGTTTACGAGTTTTATACCCATGGACAACCTGAAATGGACTCATGCTTATACCTTTTAATGGAGTTATATGCAAATTGAGCTGTAGGAAGAATAGAGTCCCAATTTCTATTATGCTAACCCATGAGACAATGTTAACAGATTTTCCATGCTATGGTTGACAACCTCTGTTTGACGTCAGTTTGAAGATGATAAGCTGTTGAAAATTTTAGTTTTGTGCCTACCATATGCTGTAATGTTTTTTTAGAAGTAACTCATAAATCAAACATCTAGATCAGACACAATAGCTTTAGGTAAACCATATTGTTTGATTAAATGGTCAAAATAAAGTTTTGTAACAATCTAAGCATATGCACAGAATAAAATGAGCCATTTTGAAAAAACGTATGAGGTATGCAATGTTTGTTGGTCTTAAATAAATAACTTTCTTAGAGGGAGTAGTCATTGAGAGATTCGTTTGCATCATTTGATAAAACAAGGTAGGCTACTCCAAAACTAGGGCATGAGACATAATCGTCTTTCAGCTTGTCAAATCCCATGATAGTGATACTTGTGATAGAAAGAAGATTAGGTCTTCGTTTGAGCGCATTAGCCACCTTGTTTTTGATTCTGGCCCTATGTTTTAGAACAAAAGTGTTACTTGTAAAATTTTAATCCAGCGACCATGCCGAGTAGTCCTTCTAAGAATGTAGGCATTTTTTAGTTTAAAGCTAAACCTTGAACTCGATTAGTTAGTCTCATTTCTTAGTTTTGATTTTTTGGAGAATAAACTTAGTTAGATATGAAAAAGATAAAAAGATGTTTGATTACCGAACCAGGTTAGGAATCCCTGAACCAGGTTAGGTGGTGAGGGGGGGGGGGGGGGGGGGGGGTGGTCCCTAAACTCAAAACAACCGAGGTCTGAGGTATCAGAGGTCTTCATAGGTTGGAGTATAGCACAAATTCGCACGAGAGTAAATAATGACGCTAGTATAGCAGAGTTTGACTAACCGTATAAAATTCTTTATTATACGTGGAATACCTTTGTTTTGCCTCATTTAACTTTTCGTTAAAATAAGTAACATGGTGGCGTTCTTGACTAAGGTTGTCTTCTATTACAATTTCTAAGGCATCATTTTCCATTTTAAAAGCTTTAGAGAAATTGGGAAGGCATGTAACGGGAGCTTCAGTTATTCTCCTCTTTATCTCCTCAAATGCTTTGCAAATCGAGTCCACTAAAATCATCTTTTTGAGGTAGTTAGTACTTGGGGATATGACTGTACTGAACTCGTGAATAAAATATCGATAGAACATAGCAAGTCCATGAAAACTAGAAATATCATGAATAGTTTGGGGCTCAAGCAAATCAAGAATTGCTTTGATTTTTTGCAGGTTTGCGTATTCCTTCAGATGAAACCATAAGCCCTATGAATATAACTTGATCTACAAAAAACGAGCACTTTTCTCGTGAGCTTAGAGGTTTGAAGTGTGAAGCGCGAGATAGACTTGGCACAAATAATCTAAATGTTGTTTCTTCTAGTGACTATAAATCATGATGTCATCAAAGTGCACACTAAGAATTTGCTCATGAATGGTTGGAGCACTTGTGTCATAGGTCTTGCATAAATGTATTTAGTTCGTCGGAGAGTCGAAAAGGCATCACTATCATTCATCTCCTGGATGATTCTTATCTGGTGATAACCAATTTTAAAGTCTATTTTGAAAAAAAATGGTAGCTCCAGGCATCATATTAAGCATATTATCAAGTTTAGGAATTGAGAAACGGTACTTGACCATTATCCTATTGGTAGCACGACTATCGATGTACATGCACCACGAGCCATCATTTTTTGACGTAAATAAGGCAGAGATAGGACGTGGACTCCGGCTTTCACGAACGAATCTTTTATTTAGTAGCTCATTATTTACATGTAATTTGCCATGTACTCATTCAATAGTGAGTCAAATTAGGAAGAGAGGCTTCGGGAATCAAATCAGTGGCATTTTGAATATCATGCATGGGTGACAAATGCTCTAGTAGATCTTTTGGGAAAACATCTTAAAATTTTGCTGATAGAGGAGTTACTTTCGGAGGTGGAGCAATAGTGTGATTCCGGTTTGCCTCCTTTTCAAATTCTTTTGGATTTATGATATGCAAACCTTGTTGATTAATAGCATTCTTGTTATCTTTGTTAGCTAGTTTGGGGTGCATAGGATTAATTTTGATCTTCATACTGTCAAAACTAAAAGAACACAAGTTTAGTTGACCAAAAATGGTCGCATCCTGATCGAACAACCACAGATAGCCCAAGATGATATGCCCTATATCCATTGGTACGATGTCACATCAAATATCTTTTTTGTACAGAAGAAATTAAATAGGAATAAGATAAATGCTCATTATTGGAAATAGATAAGTTGTTAACCCAAGGTGCTTTGTAAGGACTTGGGTAAGGAGTAAATTTTAATCCTAGATGGACTAAACACTAGAAGAAATTGCATCAATGTAGCTTCCACTATTGACAAATATTTTGCAGTTTTATTTCCACATTTAAGGTATGTATGAAAAATTATGTTTCCGATGCCTTATCAGTCTCCTTCAGTTGAGTCAATGCGCATTTGACGACCCCAATCGGATGGTCCTCATAGGCATGTTCCGTATCACTATCATACATTGCATTAATGTCCGCTTTATGAATTTGTTCATCGATATCTTCTTCAACTATGTTCTCCTATTCCTCAAGGTATAAAGCTTTGTTAGGACAATGCATAGCCACATGACCTATTTACCTACATCTATAGCACCTTCAAGGATCGGTGGAAAGCATAGTGTTATTCATGTCTTTTCCCTTCTATCCTGTTTAATCGGCACTAGATTCGGAATGTTTCAACGAAGTGATGTTGCTGTTTGGGTTTTAGCTCCATTTGGAGCAAGATTAAAAGGAGTTCAACTCATGGGATGCCTCGACACTTGTTGCTTAGCGACCATTTCATAGTTTAGCGTAGAAGTGTAGGCCTAGTCTAGCGTGGTTGCTTCTCGAAAAATTAACTCACGTCTAATTCCTTTGTTGATGTTGCGTCTGAAATGGCTCAAGATCATCCTCTCATCTTCTACGATGTTGCACCTTAACATTTACTCTTCAAATTGAGACACGTAATCGTTCATCTATCTCATCCCTTGTCCTAAAATTGTTTCATTGGTCTAATAAGTTGTTGTGATAAGAATGGGATAGATATTTTTCTTCTTTTTCTCTTTCATTTCTTTAATTATTGGAGGTTGATTTCTCTGGATTAAGATCTGTTTATTACTTTGCAAAAACAATTAGGCATGCTCGATTAGCTTCATTTAGACAAATCTGACTTTTCGATCTTTAGACAAGTTATACCATTGAATGAAGTGGTCCATTTCATGAATCCAGTCGCTGAACACCATTGTATCCATTTGCCCATAAAAAATGGCAGCTTCCACCTTAATATTTTTCATTATTTGATCCTCAGGGTCTCTATGTTCTCTGTAAATAGTATTGTTTCTAAACGTTCTATTAATTTTTGGGTCCACAATTTCATATTGATAATGGCGCCGCCATGTGAATCAGTTAGGAATTCTTTCTTGGTAAGGAGGATTAAGAGCATGTTGAGGGGTCTCGATGTCAGGATCGACACGTGCAGCTCCCATATTGGACACTTCCGTATCAATTCCATTCCCATGCCTCTTATGATAAGTTTTAAGAGCCTAAAGGCGGGTATTATATCATCAAGTTTGGTGGTATATTTTTCAAAGGATTCTTTAATGAATTTTCAAATATCATCCATAGCGTTAAATTTCATAATGGATCTGGATTGAGAATTGAAAACTACCAGACCACTATGTGGGTTTATGCAAATTTTTTTTGAATAATGACAATGCAAAGGGGAATGTGACAACTAATGCTAATAATGCAATGATATGATAAGAGATAGCAACGAATCTTAAATAGTAATAAACTAAATAATGTAAGTTCGATTTTAAGAAATTTCTGGTTGGAAAAAATGTCAAAATTCAATAGTTAATTGCAATCCAACAGTACACGCCATTGTAATTAAATGGTGACCCACATGTTAAGATGTTCCATTTAATCAAATTAGTTTCCCCATTCATATCAAGTTTAGTGTTTTAACAGTAATATAAGGCATAAGAGTTTTGTTTGGCAATAGTGACACTCAACTATTACTATCAAAGTTCACAAGGAATAATTCTACACAAAATTAAGACAGACGCTACTAAAGATGATTAAGTAATACTAACGAAGAAGGATGTTACCTGTTCCAACGAATTCGTTGGACAACACATGGTTGGCAGGATAACAATGGGATCCAACTTAATGGGCAATGACAATGGCAAGTGGAATAGCAGTGGCGGTGTCATTGAAGTTAGCAGTGACGATGATGCTGCAACAGAGGTTCTGTGAGGTAGCAATTGTAGTAGCGGTAGTAGGTGGAGGAGGCAGTGGTGGTAACAATGAGGTTCAACAGAGGTTCTGTGAGGTAGCAATTGTAGTAGCGGTAGTAGGTGGAGGAGGCGGTGGTGGTAACAGTGAGGTTGGTAAGTGACGACAGTGGCGGTAGTGGCAAGAAGAAGTGATGATTGTGGTGTAGTGGAGAAGACAATGGTGGTCACGGTAAGGCGAATATAGTGAAGAGGCGGTGCAGCAGTGGTGTAGTGGGGAAGGCGGCAGCGGTAATGGCAGGAAGTGACAATGAGGCGGTGCTGGCGGTGATAGTGTGGCAGACAATGGTTGGTAGACCGATGAGAGTTGCTCGGCAAGGCATTGATCAACAAAGTGGTGATCAACGGACAGAGGCTTGCGAAGAGGTCGTGCCTGTGGGTTGGAGGAATGGCAGCTAAATTGAGACGATTAGTTGTGGAAGAGGCGACATTGGCTCAATGAAGGATCTTGATGAGGTGACGTTGAGGTGGGTGGTTTCGGTTGGAGGATGAAGGCCGGCAATGGCTAGGGTTTGTGGTTGGTCGATCGGGCTGGTGATTGAAGGTGAGATGGGATTAGTGGGACAGGTTGGAAGAAGAGTTGCATTAGGTTAATGGGTTATGTGGGTTTTTTTGGCTTTGGGATGATGGTTTTGAGTTAATAGGTTTGGGTTGATGGGTTTGGTTTAATGGATTATTGGTGATTGAGTTGGTTTGGGTTAGCCTGGATTGAATGGATTATGAAGGATTGGATTTTGGGTTGGAGTTGATTTGGAGGGAGAAAAAGGCTATTCGAAATTTGGGATGATTTGGTTGTTTGGGTAGTTTTGATAAAACAAGATTTAAATTAAAAGATTAAGGAAAGAGAGGATTTCCTAAGATATTCAAGGAAATAATCTCCTAAATCTTAACTTTGAAATTTCAAAATTCAAAATTTAGAGATATAAAGAAACAATAGCTAATTGAATTTGGGAATTTATTTTTCAAAACATAGGCGTTCTCTATTTTCTTTTGAGGGATCTACGATGAAGAGAAAGACCGATCTCGACTTTGGCAATGGATTATTGAATAACACATGAGCAACATACTTTTGATGATAGTTAAGTATCACGTGGAGGTTCGACGGTGATGATGGATTCTTCTTGTTTCTCGTTGATGGTGATCTTGTCATACGATTTGGTATTTATCATGCTTGTTGTGCGCCCGGCTTCGTAGTGTTCATGGGACGATCGATCGAGCGAAGAACAAATGAGGCGCGGTGTAGAATCCGAAAGGCAAGACGTCCATAAACTATACAAAAAACTGATGCAGAAGGATAGTGTTAATCGAGAAGAAGAAGAACAAACCTATGGAATCCACCAATGGGCTGTTGAAATCCATCAACAAAAGGGAAAAAAAAAGACAATCTCAAAATCTGTAAATATTCATTAACCTCAAGTGATAACATAACAAGTCTTTATATAGGCAAACCCTAAAAATGACAAAAGACTAAAATGCCCATAATGTACAAAGACTAAAATCTCTCCCTCACGACTTATCGCTCAACAAAAATGTCACTGGATGGCTGCCTTCCTATGTCTACGTGAGTACACGTGCCTAAAAGTAGTGTTTGCACCAAGCACGTCAAATGATTTAGTTTCTCAGGGGGAGAGAGCCCTGCCAAGTTTTTTTTTTTTTGGTTTACCTTTGGTTGTTGCTGGTCATGTATGTTTTTTTTTCAGAACGTTACCTCCTATATTAATATCCAAAGTGAATGATTGGCAAATGTCTATCTTGTTTAGGTTTTATCTGTTAGTCATCTACCTTCATTTAGCTACTCTTTCTTTAGCTTGGTTAATTATAGTTGAAGTATTAAGTGTATTATATTGTCTACCCATCTAAAAGAAGGAAAAAAGAATGTCCCACCCCCCCACCACCCCAATATATAAAGTAATAGTACCCCTACATTTATAATTATATTGAGAACTATTATTTCTTAGTGCTGGTTAAAAACTTCTAAATTTATATCAAAATTTTCTTGCTATGTTTGGCAGCATTTGAAGGAGGAAATGAAGTTAAGCTACCTTGCTCAAGAGCTTATCTCTATTGATCGATTGTCTCCCCAAGCATGGTATGCATTTTAATACCCTTAAAGTAAGAAATTCTAAAGCTGTCTTTTCACAGGATTGCTTTCTAAGAAATGTTTGATTTCTGTCCTAGGGGTGTTATATATGTCTTATAGACAATCTGCTGATTTTCATGTAGCTAAATAGGCATTTTCATAAGATGCTCTATTACATATTGCAGGAATGGTACTGAACTGAATAATCTAAATGTGCTTGACAATAATTCAATTTTGGGATTTCCTAGAAGCGGTTGATTAGATCATATTTCTGATTATGCTCACTGTGCTTAATGAAGCACCAAGTGTCTACTTGTCTGACTATCTGGAAAGAAGTGGCTGAAACATCTTTGTTATGGGCCTTTGTGTAAATAAATGAAAGCATTTAAAATGACAAGTTATATTATGCAAAATGCAGTTAAAGAAAAAGAAAGATTCATGGAGATAAAGGGATTCTATAGATAAGCATGTTAGAAGAAATTGCTCTCACCTTAGTTAGAGTGATATACAATATGTTACAGAGGAAGAACCAACAAAATGCCATCTTTCACATCAGTGTGTATTCAATCTTTATCTGTACCGCATCGGTGCATCCTTCATCACTAATTTCTCATGTAATGTTCAGACAAGTAGCGCTGTTTGTTTCCATATGCCCAACTAATGATGATACCACAATCACTTTCCATTACTGACATTTATCTGGTGATCAACAAGGTTCCTTTAAGGAATTATGGTGATACCTGCATTTTCTAGAAAAGAAAAGAAAAGAAAAGAAAAGAAACCTTCTTTGAGGTGCTTCTAAAATATTGGTATAATCTTTTGCCAATTGTCACTGGTGCTGTATTTCTGCATATCAGGCTTCTGAATGATGTGATCTGAAAACTATTGGAAGGATGATGATTTATATGATCTGCTAGGGAAGAGTATCTGTTATATGTGCCGCAATGAATAAGAAACTTTGCTCTTTGCCATGATAATGATTTGAAGAAATGGCAATCAGTTCATAAGCTTACAGTTTTAACTTTTTCGTTTTTTTTGTTGAGAAAACCCAAAATATGGCTGCATTTCATTTCGGAACAGCCAAAACATATCTACATGAAGCAGATACTAACCATGAACATCCACAGTAGTGAACAACTCAGTGAGGTATTGATCATCTCACATCCAAAACAAAACCAGAAAGTCTAAACACAGAATAACCAAACTTTAGACTAGTCCTCGTCTTCAATAGTGATCGTGTCCTTTCGCCTTCCATAGAACTGCAACTTAGCTTTTTTCTGCAGCTGCTCCCTCTTAATACCTGTCCAACATATGAAGACATTATTAATGTGATGAACTAAGTCCAAAGCTTGCTTTGTCTTAGTATTATTAAAAGTTCTGATATTCCTCTCAAGCCAAACGGATCAAAATAATGCTGCCATCCAAATTCTCCATGATGGCTTTAAAGTTAACAGTTTATTCCAGATACCTTTGCCAGTGCTTGCTGACTTGTTATTAATCAGGTTCAGTAGCAACCTTCAGACAACTTGGAACTTTATTACTCTATACTTTATTTCCATATCTTTTCCCTTTTCTCTTTCATCAGCAAGGTGGTTAGAGAAATAATAAGTATCAGTAAAAATGTAAATTAAAGTGACATTTTTTTAATAGTCCATTTGAAGGAAGAACTAAATTTTAAAAGAGACAAATAATTACTACACATGATTCTGTTAGAATCTGATAATTTGATTGACTTGTAGTATCTACTGTAATTTGTTTTAAGTTTCTGAAGAATGTATATCCAGAATCCTTATTATCTCGTGTCTAGTTTTGCCCGTGTATCGTTATGTAATTGTTTATTTTTTCCAGACAACTTTATAAGGAAATTTATGGAATCATTTTTTGTTTATATACTTCACTGTTTCTGGGCTATCATATGAATTGTCTTTTATTGAGTTGAATATCGCATCAGTCAGTTCAGGAGGAGAAGCCACAGTTGGTGTTCAGAAAATAGATAGCAAATGGTTGATAACTTTTTGATATTTTATTATTTTCCCTTGTAATATCATTCCTCTGTAATTTCAACATGTTTGGACATCTTTATGACTGTTGATCTAAAACAAAGTTCATTTAGAAAAGTCCCAAATTATATTGATAGCTGCTAATGTTGTCTTAACCTTAGCTCATTATCTCCTGTCTGCATATAATTTTGCTCTTATTTAAGTTTTAGACAACTATGTTTAGCAGAGATGGTTGCTTTGTCTGGCTGAGACATAGTTCACCTAACATAGTTATCTTGAAACAAAGGCGCTTCCTCTGCTTGTCCTGTAATGTACATGTTCACTGTTGCTTATTTTTGTTATGCTTTTTAGATGTATAATCTAATTGAATCTTATGTAGGTGTGCTGTGGGAAACTGCTATAGCTTGCAAAAAGATCATGAGACTGCATTGAAAAATTTTCAGCGTGCAGTGCATCTGGATTCAAGATTTGCATATGCTCACACACTTTGTGGCCATGAGTATGCTTTTAGTTACCTTACTGTTTCAATTGTTTTCTTTTTTTCCCCAGTTGTTATGCATTAATGACAGTCTTCAGTTCTGTCTGCTTTCAAACCCCATATTTATATCCTTGCTACATTTTGCAGATATGCTGCTTTGGAGGATTTTGAGAATGGGATAAAGTGCTACCAAAGTGCACTGCAGGTTGATGAAAGGCATTATAATTCCTGGTATGGCCTTGGCGTGGTATACCTTCGCCAAGAGAAATTTGAGTTTGCGGAGCATCATTTTCGAAGAGCATTTTATATAAATCCGCGCTCTTCAGTTCTTATGTGTTATCTGGGAATGGCATTACACTCATTGAAGGTCTATAGCTAATGCTTTAAAACAATTCAATCAGTCTTTGACCTCATATTTGTCCTCTTTATGATCAATGCTTGCTGCTAATTATCATGCATCCATGGGCTAAACTGTCTGAGACTCTTGTCGTTACTTGTGAATTCAAATTTTGCAGAGGGATGGGGATGCACTGAAGATGATGGAACAGGCTATATCAGCTGATAAGAAGAATCCACTCCCTATGTACCAAAAGGCTCAGATACTTCTAAGTCTCGAAAAATATGATGAAGCTTTGGAGGAGTTAGATCAACTAAAGGAGTATGTGCCTCGTGAGAGTAGTCTGTATGCGTTGATGGGAAAGATTTACAAGCAACTTAATATTCATGACAAGGCAATGTACTATTTCGGTCTTGCATTGGATTTGAAGCCTCCTGCTGCTGATGTTGCTGCAATTAAGGTATCTCTTTCAAACTTTCCTGCTGATCCGAATTATAAAATGAAGATGACAGACCTGTACTCCTTGAAATGAATATCTACAGAGTCTGTTAATTGTGGTAAACATTGCTTGTTATCTTTAAAAGATGCATGGAAGAATTGCCTTAATTTTTCTTTCTACAATCAGCATTCATGCATATTAAGTCATCCATTTATACATCTTTGGCAGTCGGCAATGGAGAAGTTATACCTACCAGATGAAATGGAAGACCTTTAGATTTCAAGTACACCAAAGGAACGGCAAGAGTTCCTTGTGCGCATAGCTCGGTTGGCTTGTGCTTTCGAGTTATCTTGGAGAGAAAAGAAGTGGATAACGTTGAGTTATTTCTCAGTTGCACATGGATTTCTCTTACGACGAGTGCGGCATCAACTTTCAGTTTTGTAGCTCAGTTATTAGTAGAGGAATGACAGATTCAGGCAGAGCATCCCAAATGATAGGGTCGTAAGAGGCGAGTCTCATTGTATGCTTTTTCTATTCTTTTACCTCCTTTCTTTTACAAGGAATCCGTTTGTATGCTTGGACTATCATTTTTCTAGTAGTATCTTGTAATAGCCAATAATGAACAGATTCAGCAAGAAGGTGGGTCCACACTACAGGACCCTAACATCGGTGACAACTTACTCCCATACAAAATTACAAAAAGATAAAAAGCTTTCCATGAACATCAACTGTGAGGTCAGTCTTTCCTCAGTCGATTCTTTGTTTAGGATTTTTTTTTTGTTCTCTCAAGATATCTAACAAATTTGAGGTGGCATTTTAAGTAAGTTAGAAGCATGCTACAGTTGCTGACATGTTTAATCTCCTTAGTTTTTGATGCATAAACTCACCAGAACTAGTGAATCTCAAAACATACATAATCTATAAGTTGTCATGTAAGTTACACGAGCAACTACATGACATGTGTATCCTTATTATGTTTTGGAGTTGACTCTTGACATTGCAATTTGCAATTGACATTGGGGTCATGGTTTGCAATTTGCAATTAATTAAACAAATCATAGGTGTTGTTAATGGATTTGTTAGGGGTTATCGGGAAAAAAAAAATCAATACTTAACTGTTCAAGTAAACCATCTTTGCTGGCAAACCTCTGTATGGTTAGATCTGGCAATATATCTAATAAATCTTTGGGCAATTAAGTATCCATGGGCAAATCATTCATTAAAGAATAGAGATTATCTGGCTTGGTGGAAGACTAAAAGACTAGGAATGCTGTAGCCTTCAATAGTTGGAATTCCTACTTATTTGAACTCTTCCTTCACATTTGGTGGTATAAGTTCTTTTATATACTATATAGCAAGTAAACAACCATTGAGATTTATGTTAGTATTATAATATATATTTCTCTCTCCTCTCCACTTCTATCTAATATTTTTTCTTTTAGAAAAAAAAGAAGACATCACTTCAAACACTATATTTCTCTCCTCTCCTCTCCTCTCCTCTTTATGCATTCATTCGTTCACTGTAAAAGCTATTTTGGTCATTTGTCAAATTATCATTTAAATTTTATGCTACATTTAGTGTAATTATTTTATACTATACTAATTTATAACTAAACATTATAATATATATAAAAAATTAAAATAACTATACTAGTATTGCACAAATAAGCAGAGCTGAAGGGTTTAAGGGGCGATGAATAATAAATCACTATTGTAGCTCGGTTAAGGAGAAGATATATATATATATATATATATATGTATGTATGTATGTATAATTTAGGATTATTTATTGTGACTTGGCTCACTTGTCAACTTAGAGATTCTTTAGTTGTCTATTAATTTGCATGAGAGACAAGTTAGAAACTAAAGAACAATCATGTATATATTAAGAAGCACAAACTTGTATACATCTATCTCTCTATCTACAAATCCATCCCTGAAATCTAATTAACAACACAATGGAGAAAAAAAATAGCAAGAATAAAAACCTCCACACCCAGAGCTAATAAGTCCTTAATAATTAATTAGTATGGAAAATTAACATGAGGGGAAGTAAAAGAGAAGGAGGAGGAGAAATCCGCAAGGCCTTGGAAGAATTCATCCTCCTCCCCGTCTTCCAGACCATTCAAGAAGCCTCCAGACACCCACTCCACTCTCCTCACCTCATCCTCCTCGCCACCTTTGACTTTCTCATCAAGAGCATCGGCGGCACGCGGCGGCGGCGGCGGCGGCGACCTCTTCTTGCCGGAGATGTTCCCGGCGGGCTTGCCGGTGAGGCGCTGCACGAGGTGGCGGAAGTTGTCGATGTCGGTATGGATGATCTCCGGCGCGAAGATGTGCACTATTCGTATCTTGGGCTTCGACATCTTGGCTATTGCGTGCGAATCTTTGTGCAAAGCTCTTGGAAGGATTGCTCCTCTTGCCATTAATTTAGTAGTAGTAGTAGTAGTAGTAGATTGAGAGAAAAGGGGAGAGTAGGGGAGGGGGATTATATAGAGAGAGATAATTGAGGCGAAGAAGGGGAGGGGGTTTAAATAGTTAATAAATAAGAAGAAGGAAGAAGATTAGCACGTGTTAGTATAAGTTTCTAATTTTCTTTTGTGTCTCCTCTGCAAGTAGCATCATTGAGATGAGACCTTAAATCTAACTTGGAGATCCAAGTCCACTTGTCCTTTTCTTAATTAATTAAGAAAATGAGAGGAGAGGAGAGGAGGTTTTCATCCTAATCTTTGGCAATAAGGAAGAGTCTCTTATTATATTATTTATATTTATAGCCTCTTTTAAAAAGTCCTCTCCTCTTCTCTGCTGTGAATGAATTGGATTACCCTTTTCCTAATTATTTGGAAATTTTACGAATAAAATAGGGGCAGGGCAACTAAACTATCCTTATAATTAATAGGTTTCTTTATTCGATTACTTAAATGTGCTTTTAAGAAAGATTAATTAACCAGTGATTGATTGTGATTGGCGGCTATGGGACGTGGGTCCCAACTCCCAAAGATAGAAGCAGAGATTTCTTTTATATATATATATATATATATATCCATGTCGACACGATTCTCGGAGCACATCCACGTTTCACCGAGGGCGGCAAAGGCTAACGTGCGCCAGAGGGGCGCTGGAGGAGTCCGTACGAGAGTAGATCTCATTTCATCATCATCATCTATTTGTGTGGTTATAAATTAAATAAAGCTACAGACTTTTTATTATTAATATTATCACATATATCTTCATAAACTATTAATTAAACCCACTTGCCCAAGTCAACTAAACTATATATATATATATATATATATATTATTTAAGATAAACAGAGGAAAGAAGACTTTAATAGTATAATTGGCATGGATGAATAAATTTGGGGTCTAAGACATATTAATGTAGAAAATTATATATTAATTAGCAGATGAGCAACTACTAGTGCCTTGATATTTTCTTGCAACCAATTGGTGACATCTCCCACTTGATCAATTTTATAATTGATAGAAGAAGATGCCAACACATTGTTGGTGATTGTTCAAACCTCGTGTGTTGCAGTACTGAAGTGCACAATTAAATTTCCATAGACTTTATTACAAGGACATCACCATTTTAGTACTCATTCAATCAAGCTATGAGACTTACTCATCCAACAACTACTACACGGAAAGGAAGAATTTTGGGGCACTACGATAAACCTTAAAAGCCTCCCTTCATTTATGGAGTAAGAATAACTTTCTTCTAGAATAAGCCTTGTATACAAATTTATTATTTTCTCTCCTTTTATTCTATATATTTTCTATAAATTAATTTAATAATAACTTAAAATTACTATTTTGTTTATAGATTAGACAACACCTAATTTGTACTACTACTTTATATCCAATCAAAGATATTTTTATTATTTGATTTAAAATATCACTAATTTTTTATATAAATTCTATATTCTTCATTACTTATATATTAATTTTATATAATATAAAATATAATTATTACTCATTATATTAATATTTAACGAAACAATATAATAATTTATACTTGTATTAGCTCTCTTATTTTAGTATTAAAATTAAAATACATCTTTTTAAATTGACCTTATTTTACAAGTGAAGGGAGTGTAAAGGTGGAAACCAAGTGACCTTTCATTTGAGTAGATTACAAGCAAATTCTCCAATATGGAATAGCATCTTCTATAATTTAAAAATTAACTCCAATATGAATAGCATCTTTAACTCCGATCTTAACTATTGGCTTTTTAAAATATAGGTTGTTATTTGAAAAATAATAATAATTCAATAATGAACAAAACAAGTTAAAATATAATGGATGGCCAGTTGGCCACCCAGATTGAAACAACCACAAGAATACAAAATACACTTAAAAGTCTTGTTGTAATATTAAAGCCAAAGGAAGATGAAAGAGTCATACTCATTTCTCTATGTGGATGCAAATCATCCTCCTGCTTATTTATTTGATCAAACTTACGGCCACCTTTCAATATACATACATATAAATATACGAGAAACCATAATCACATTGAGAAGGTATTTTAGGTGTATAGTTAGTTAGTTGGTCAGTTTTGGGGTAGACCATAAATAATAGATTAGTGTTTTATGACACTTTGTTATGGGCTTGATAACATTTTACTCATCAAACCTTTGATTGTTAGAATTATACTCAAAATAAAATCACAACTCCTTATTTGCATCTATATACCCTTAAAAATCTATCCACTACTTTCATACTCATCATTGCCCGCGGCTTTTGTCCTCTCATTTACTGTTATGTTAGATGAGCTTCCTAAATGAAATGAAAGAGAATCCACACCTCAACCATCACCCTGTCATGTCCGTGTCAATCGCAGGAATAACATCGACGAATACAGCGATTGCGACAATCGCAGAACATGCCAATTAATAAGGTAAAGCTACTCATAGCCCAGCGTTTATACTCAAACAGCATCTACTGTTTCGAACCTTCAGTAGTAGGCTGATAGATAGCATGCCTTTCATGGTATCAAGCAAAGAAGCAACAGGACATAATCACAGACATCCACCACTCTAGAAAGTAGAACCCATCCAATGAGACATGCAAGTAATGCATAGGATCAGTAATAGAGTGTCTTGTCATTCATATCAGGCTTCAATGGCGAAGAAATAAGTCAACGTTCATGGTGTATTTCAGGAACTAATCAACTAAATCACCACTAGAATATCATATGGTGATGGGTGGCGACATCCTTACACTGAAATTAACCTACATTTTCTACAGACGGCTACATCTAAGCTGTCTAATATGTCAAATATCTCCAGTATTTTCCAAACTGAAATTAGCAGCAACAGTAATACTTCAGTCTGATGACAAGGTACATGTAAGAGCACCACCTGTTGAAACAAATAAACAGACGTTAATTAAATTTCTGCAAAATATTGATGGATGTGCCATTTCAATAACATTCTGGTCACTGGGAAAACTATAAACAGAACTAATTTGAACACTAGTTAGTGAAGTGCTATGAGAGAATAAGATTTACACAGCCTGCAGTTTGCACCAGTGCACCATCCCAAACTTTCTGATATGTATCACTATTCTTCATTGCAAAATGAGGTTATGATTCCGATGACTCGAAAGGTGCACGTACAAACAGCTGACCATGCAGGGTAACCACGGCTGAAGTTTGATGCGGATCAATGCGTGATGGTAAAGTGATGACCTGCAGAGGATGTCCAGCTTTTGTTTTTCACTAACTATGTACTAAAGCAATAAAATGTTTTCTGGATGTACTTCAAGTTAACCTTCTTGAAGGGGGTGACACCCCAAGGATTGTCTGGCTGCTCTGGCTCCCCAGAAATAATTAAACGACCAGCTGGATCTGACTGCACTTGTACCTGAGTTCATCCCTAAATTAGTTCAACAAATATCCATAAAGCAAATATTGTAGGATCTATCTTGCTACGCACTCACAAAATTGGACTTATCTTTCTAAAAAATATATAATGCAAAAGAAAAGCTACCTACTAATACAAAGATAGCAGAACATATTATCTACCTCTTCGCGCAAAAGTCCAGGAACTAAAGCGTAGACCTCATAGCAATCTTTCTGCAAATAAAACACAAACTTCCCTGTGAAAACGCTACCCATATTCCTGCTGCTAAAATTGTAATAATCCAAAATTACAATCATCACGTAATAGACAACTTCTATAAATACAGATGAGAATAAAATCTAGTTACTTGAATACAAAAAACTTACAGTTGTCCGCACATTTATTTTCACCCAATCAGCAGGAACCCCAGCATCAACAACCATTATATCCACTCTGCCAATAAGCAATACTTAGCAATTCTTTTCATCGTTCCAGAATAATGACAGAATTCCAGGAAAATTGAAGTGTGCAAGAAAGCTCATAGTGACAGAAGAGCTTCTTGTGCAAAGCTTCATAGGTTTCACTAACATCAAAAATGTCACACAAAAAAGGGATAAAAGGAATATAAACAAATATGAGGTGAGCTTAACTGTGGCTTATCAAGTCTTGATCGTGCAACTTTCTCAGTATGTTCCAGGCTAGATGGTTTTTTCCTCTTAAGTGAAGCTAAAAAGAAAAAAAAATGTAAGTATTTGGGGTAAAGAATGTTCATCAGTTGCCAAGCTTTAAAACATACCAAAGCTCTTCAGGTGTTTATCACGCTTCAAAAGAGAAGCCGAGCTTTTATCCTAACCAAAAAAGGTTACTTAATAGTTAGTACATATGGACAAATTATAGTTGTTTAGATAAGCTTTGACAACCTAACAAGCAGTTACAAACCTTAATTATCGGATCCCCAACCTCACCATTGCACAGTAGACGCTGAGAATGCCATCCCTGCATAGCACGGGCAGCAGCATCTCTTCTAGCTCTACCAGAGCCAGATGATTGTATTCCACCTACCTGCAAAATAGGATGTTGAATCACAGTTGTATTCACATACTTTCCAGTAAATATGGCCAACTGCTTTAAGCTAGCTTCGGCTTCGATTTATTAACCTATAAATGGACAGTCTCATCAGCAGCATTATTATCATTTATCAATTATTGACTTCTCGAAGTCATAACATGATTCAAACTTGGTCAGAACCAGAAAGAAAGCTAGCAGGGCAAGCTTTCTTTAGATATGCAAAGACTGCCCCATCTTTTGCTCCTGGAGTTACTCTATGAGTAAATCTGAAAAATCCTGTGTGGACACTGTCTAGTATGCAAAACACTTCAAGATCCAAAAGTTCTGCTATGCAAATATGCATGGATTCATTTCAGACATGATGTGATATCAAAATAATAACAAATTAACCCTCATATGAAGAAGGTTTAATACATGAAAAGAGCAAAATCTCAAGATCATGAAAAACTTCCAGTCCAGATTATAAGAGGTGAAGTTATCAAGAGCCATATTATCTTCCAGACACACTCTACACGAACTACAAAAAGAATAAAAAGTGACCAAGCAGCTAAATTTGTCTCCCCAGTTTACAATTTAAATTTTTTAATGGTGCACCTTATGGTTAGATATATTAGTGTAGTAATAGACCAGGTTAAATTTTAGTCAAACACGACATAATCCTTTTATTAGATCTTACATATCAAGACAAAGCATGTGTCTGCTCTCGAGGTATAAAAGTGGAAAAGGGTATTCTGAGGATGAATCTTCGATGCGAGATAATTGTCAAAATTTACTGAACTTGTCAACTCTGCATGCCAAAAGGTGCCATATTGATGATAACTTGAAAAGGTAATGACCAGCAGAAAGAGAGGAGCACCAATGCCATACAGAGACAGATCCAACCATTTATGCACCATGAAATGCTTCTTGATGGACAAATTAAGCACTAGGGAACACAGCTACAGAAGATCCGCAAATAGCATTCATGCACCATGAAATGCTGCTTAATGGACAAATGAAGCACTATGGAAGATAGAGAAGATCCGCAAATGCAAGACACTCTATGGTATTGGAAGGTGGGGGCACACGCAAGGTTGAAATAACATTACTAGCTTACTCAAACAGTCTGATACGAGATAGTGAAGCAACCGTGAGAGTTGAGATAGCATGACAAAATACTACAACCATTAAGTGCTTGGTTGACAAGTATGATCATTCATCGAAATGCAACTACCAGCAGTTTGTATATAAGGATCATAAACAGATTGCTCATTCATCAATATGCAACTTCGGCAGCTAAGAAAGAACAAATACAAAGGTTGACACTCAGACTGCCAAAGTTGAGTCACAAAAAGACAAAATGCAGAAAAGATAAACTATCTAGAAGCAAGACAAATATAGTTATTTATATAAAATATAAGGACTAAAGCATATACAATAGAGAAAGGCTTTGAAAAATGAGGAACCCTCATAACAGTAAAGTTTCATAAAGAAAGAGATTAGGAGGTAGCATCATATAATGGCACAAACGCAGAATATATGTCATTGAACAAGAAGTCAAGAAAAAATACACGGAAAATAGTGGGAGGTACAGAATCAGAAGGTTTGCCTCTGATGAGAGCATGATATCTCAGAGGAAATTCATAATCTTGACTACCTACCATTATATGTGCAAGAAGATCTCTCCGTGCTACCACATTACAAATAAAATAACATCTGAAATCTTCAGAACAAAAAGTCTCACCTGACTATCAAGAACCATTGGGTCAGAGAGATTGGATACAGCCACCTGGAGCTCCCCAGTACGGATTTTATGTTTCTCATACTCAAGGAGTGCCTGCAGGATAAAAGAGCAAACGCTCAGTCCCATATAAATCCCACAGAAAACAACAAGATCAATACTAGAACCAGAAAGCAATGAAAAGAAACCAATCAACAACAGCTAAAGCCGATTAACCAGTGCCATATGATTCATATATTCTGATAAGTTTTTACAGGTACCTGAGAATTTATCTCAGATAGCTGCACAAGAGATTTCACGGTAAACCAATAGTAGTAAAACAAGATAAAAAGATAGATAACTTTCATAGGTGGATACGTAACTAATCAACTATGGTCCTATTCAAGAATACATTCTGCAAGACATCAAAAAAGAGATAGTCATAGCTGTGAGAAGTCATAGGAAAGACTCATAATTAGTTCAGAACCTACGTCCACATAAAATAGCTAGTAAACGATTTAACAAATTTCGATACACTGTACCTGCTAACTTTCTTTCATTTCAGAATATGGAAGGTCTGACCCCAATGAATACCTAATAAAGAGAGACACAAGTCCATTGTGCTAGTAGAATAGGAGTTGAAAGAAAAATGACACAAAGGATTGTTCCACACGCTAAAATTTTCTAGTTTATTTGGATTTATCTTTTATTGTACAAGCTATAAATTACTGTGTTCTACAAATACATTCAGTTTCTTATATAACCAAAAAGGTTTAATACTTCTACTGCAGCATTACAAGTTGGTAAAACATGTTGATGTAGAAAACAAAGGAGATATGATACTTTTCCTACCAAATTACAATAAATAGTTTTCTCTTTTCTTATTACCATATAACCTATATCTGAAAATTTAGTTGAATTTTAAAATTTAGAAGCAAATGCATCACCAGTAGGTTTTGGTTAAACATCCGAGAACTAACATACAACAATATTGTTGAACATCAGATAATCGACATAGTTGAAAACTTGAAATCTATGGTTGATTATCCTTTGTACAACTAAAGCATGATCTCATGCACAAGAAACAAGTAATATAGATGATGGTAGTATAGTGAAATACTTGTGATACTGAAGGTAGAGACCACATTAAGCATTTAGCAAGTAACTCAGACAGTCCAACCATTACCTTCTCGTAGAAACCTCGAAATGTCCAAGACACAGTCGTACAGGTCCTGCACACAAACAACGACATCAATGTCAGCTTTTTAGTACAAGTGGTTCAAGCTAATATTTCACCATATTTTGATCCACAACGAAGAGACTTCTAATCTAATCGTCCAGAGATCATGATCACATACTTCAACCATTAATAACGGCCTTTAAAGCGAGCAAATAACTGTTTCTACCCACTGGTCGGTTTAATGATTCCTGATAACTACTAAATTATATAAGATATATTGGTAGAATTATATGGATTATCTCACAATGAACTTATAAGCATACCGCTGAAACCACAAGATAGTCAATTAGAAATTTTAATCAAATGATCTGATCCACAAAAAATGATTTTTATCCATGACCAACAACCAACATCACCTTGGTGAATAGATGTCTAAATGTCATCTGTTTTTCTTAGATAGTCATAGTCCTCAGTCTCTACAAGTAATTTGCTAATAAAGATGGTCGTGCAGCTTCACAAAAGTTACAAAGGGCTAATCAAACTCTTTCCTATTTCAAACTTGACTATATTTTTGAAATAGAAGAATTGCATCTTGACACCAAACAAAAAGTGAAATAGACTATAAGTTACCAAGAACTGAATCAACTGACCTATGTGTTTAGTCTCATTTAGAATCTGAAATTATCAAATTAGCCATTGTTTTCAAATTGCTCTGAAAGATAATGACGTACGGTACCGAACCCAACTTATGTTTTTAAAATTTGAATTGCTTCTTCAAATTTTCAGTTCAAAGTGCCAAATATGCAAAATGGCAAATCTAACTTTTCCATATCAATGATATTAATTTTAGAAACAACTAACCGGTAAAACAGTGGATATACCAATTCTAACAAATAATGATATCACAGGTAGAATACGTAGCAAATTCAATGTATATTTCAAATAAGGCTTTGGTTTAAATCAAGGTTCTCAGTTTCGGTCGATCCCAAGTAGGATCGGCCAAAACGGATCGGGATCAGCTACGGCCGATCCCGACCGAAACGGGTGGGAATAGGTCGAATCCGACACCCACCTACCTCTCTCTCTCTCTCTCTCTCTCTCTCTCTCTCTCTCTCTTTTCTTTCTTTCTCTTTTCTTTCCTCTTCTCTTTCTAACCAGTCTCTTTCTCACCGGTGACAGATCTCCAGTGACCTCGACCTCCGGCGACCTAAGGTGAGTTTTTTTTTTTTTTCAGTTTCTAATTCCTTTCTTTCTAGTTTTCTTTTTAACCGCGCATCAGCTGCTGCTGCTATGATGAAGCAGCAGCACCAGGTCCCAAGCATCATTATTTACAAATTTATGGTGATTATGAGAATGAAAAGCATAAAAATTTATGAGATCCAACTTGGTATTCATATTTTGAGTAAGTTAATTATTTTTAAAAATTTTAAGACTTCATATGTGAGTAATTTTTGTTTTCTTATTTTTCTGTCATTTTTTATAAATTTTTCTGTACTTTTAAATAATATTTAAAATTTTATATAATTAAAAAATAGTCCGATCCGATACGAATGACGATACGTATCGTTTTTCCGGATGGCTGATACCGATCCTGATATCAAGAACCTTGGTTTAAATAGCTCATGATAACAAATCAGCTAAATCTAGAGCAAATCATATCAGGAAAGTGATTCTAGTTTCCCTCTAGATCTAGAAAAGCCATATGTGCATAAAGTAATCTTTGAATTTTGACTGTTAGATGCAGTTTTGATCATTCAAATCTACCACTGAATATGAATTACGTGAACATAAAGGCTTGAACTCTGAGAAATGAAAAAGAAAAACTATGTTATAATAGCCAAACTCTTACTTTGGAGGCCTGAAAGACTCTCCCACTTGACGCCATAGTTTGCACGATGTTACCTAGAGATACAAATTGAAAGTCAACTAGGTTAGAAAAGTAATCACCTACAAGACTAAAGTAGCAAATGAAGTAGAGATATATGGTCACCAATACTGATTAAAAGATGTAAATGAAATATTGTGATGGCATTTCTTTCTCATATTTCAAAAGAATAGAAACATGATGCTGCTCTTTAATAGGATATGTAACATATGCATGAACAATGGTGAAAAGAATGATCAGGTTGCAAATTCTTTAGAACTCTAGAGCTAGCAATTGCAGCTCGATGGCGTGAGAGTTTCAGATAAGTTATATGCATATAAACCATTGCATAGCACATGATCTACATATCCTTCCACGGCCATCTAGAGGGGGGCAGGCACGGAATGGCATGTAGTGCATTAACTAGTATCCGCGCTCCTAAAGGCATGTAGCACACTAACTCACATTGCTCTAAAATAGTGAACTAAACAAAAGCACACCTACCTGGTCATAACCACCCAATCTAGTCACTTGTCTCCATAACCTGGAAGGGCATAAATTCAGCAATGCTTGTGTATCAGCATAAACTTGCACATGATTCCTCTGGAACATATGATCTAAGTTAGAAACCACTTACTTGAGGCAATTCAGCCCTTCGCCATAGAACTTTGGTGGCTTGAACTCCATACTCCTCTCCTTAAAGAAATTCTCCAGCTCCTTCATAAAAGCAGTCTGTTCTTCCTCACTTCCGGAGTCATCACCGTCCAAGAAATGGTCGAATCTATACGATTGGTTAGAGACCTCTAAATGTGCTGGCTGAGCTCCGCCATATTCTTCCTGCTTCAAAGGTGTCTCATCACAGTGATTATCTTCCGACTGATGATCATCCTTCACATCCATCTCGTGTGAACTCCTTCCATTCTCCACTTGGGCATTGACCAGCTCACTTTCCTCTCCAATCTTCACATTGGAAGAACTATTCAAGTTGGGATCAGAATTCTCTGTCTTCTCCACTGCAACAGGATCTTGACCATCAGTTTGTGATCCACTGGGGTTGGGAGCGGAACAATTCTCTGTCTGATCCATCATAACAGTCACTTGGCCATCATTTTTCAATCCACCTGGGTTGGGAGCCAAACAATCCTCTGTCTGCTTGACCTCAACAGTTTCTTGGCCATCATTTTGCAATCCATCTGGGTAAGGATCAGAGCAATTCTCTGCCTGCTCCATTGCAGTAATAGATTTGCCATCACTTTGTGTTCCATTGGGGATGGGATTAGAAGAATCCTCTGTCTTCTCCAATGCAACAACAATCTGGCCATCATTTTGTGATCCGATGGGGTTGGGAACGGAATGATCTGCGGTATGCTCCATCGAGACAGGATCCTGGCCTTCGGTTTGTGACCCATTGGGGTTAATTTCAGAACGATTCTCCTCCTCGCCTGTCGCAACAGTGTCTCGGCCATCATTCTGGGATTCCAAGGCAGGGGCAATATCCTTGTCGGCTCCTTCAGAAGAAGCTAGTGCCACAGTATTCTCCACCAACTCGGAGCTCCCGGTGACACTAATTTCTGCACAGGACTGAGAGTTCTGCCCATTGACAGGGTTCTCAATCAGTGATTGGAGGGCCTCACCTCCAACTTCCCCATCAATCTTCTCATCAACGGGGAATTCTTTCTCCGGCTCACTCATCGAGACCACTAATCTCGTCCACAACTCGAATCAAGAAAAGCCAACTCTCGAGATAGAATAAATTAGCGTAAAAACGAAATTTCTGCGGAAAGAAAACAAGCAAACCCCCAAAGTTCCTCAATTGAAAAAAAAAATATATATATATATCCATATATTAAGGGAAAACAGTAATAAGACGAACTCACCGTCTTTGATTGAGATGAAATCCTAGCTTCACCTCCCAGAGGGCCAAATCCTTTTCCCGAATGATTCACCCGACGAGGCCGAGTTCTTTAACCAAAAGACCAAACCCTAGATTTCGGAAGAGCCGAGGACAAAGGGAAAGACAAAAAAGCACACGCGCAAACCCACGTGGGCGTGTGGGATGTATGATGTAACATTGCAAATAAGATCCTATATTTTAAATATATTGTAAACGAAATCATCTCGTTTTATTATTTTATTTATAATAAATAGGTTATCACTTTGTAAATGCTTGTCTATTTCAAATACTATTTTATATTTCCTAATTTTCTTTTTTTCGAGATTAAATATTTTTATTTATTTATAATAAAAGGAGCAGTTAAACTGTCTACATTTTATCCGGGCCAAAGCGGTCCCCAAATTGATTAAAAATAATAATAATAATAATAAAAAACAAAGTCGCTTGGGCATATCCTTAGAGTCACTTTCTTAAAAATTAATTTCTATTATTTCTTTCTCTATTAACTACTCCCTCCGCTCAGTTTGTATGATATTCCTCTCTCCATGCGTATATATATTACTTATTAGAGATTCAATTTTAGTACTTTGAAACACTTTTGTAAAGAAAGAAAAAAAAGAGTTTTATTATTATATAGCTAAATATAAGGTGTTATTTGTAATTTGCTCTATTTTCTAACCGAATTCAAAACGAACTCCGACCCGGTTCAGATGATTGGGTCGGATCAGATAAACAGCTTATCGGGTCCTACGACTAGTCTCCTACCTCCATTTGATCTTCTCTTCCTTTGTTATTCTTACTCCTCGTCCTCCAATGGCGACGCCGCCGCCGCCCACCGTACCACTAACTTCCCCGCCTCCGCCGCCGCTTCCGCCGCAATCCCCTCACACTCCATCGACTCCCGCCGTCAAAGCTGAGACACCAACCACCGCCGCCGCCTCTGCGCCATCTCGGTCACCTGAGCCCACCACCAACGCCTCCTCCTACACCATCACCATCCCCAGCTGCTCCGGTAGAACCCTAACCCTAACTATAACCCCATCATAAGACCTAATTACTCAACTTTCTTGTTCTTTTCTTCAATTTGTTAGGGTGGTTTTCTTGGGGCGAGATCCACGAGACAGAGAAGAGGCTCCTTCCCGAGTTTTTCAACGGGAAGTCGGCGTCGAAGAACCCTAGCGTGTACAAGTACTTTAGGGATTCGATCATTGGAAGGTTTAGGGCGAAGCCCTCGATAAAGCTCACTTTTACTGAGGCGAGGCGGGGGCTAATAGGTGATGTCGGTTCCATTAGGAGGGTGTTCGATTTTCTTGAGGAGTGGGGATTGATCAATTACACACCCGCGCCGAAGCCGAAGGAGAAGAAGGAGGCGGTGGAGAGGGGTGGAGAAAGGAAGGAGACTCCCAAGAAGCTATGCACGAATTGCCTCTCGGTTTGCAGCCTTGCTTGCTTCACCACTGATAAGGTGCATGGTGACCACTTAAATTTCTCGCTTTCTATTTTGTTCTTATCAAATCAATGCTTGAGAACTTGATTTCTTGTAACTTTTATTGTTGCAAACTGCAAACTCAAATAGTGTGTCATTTTCCTTCTTCTTCTTTTTTTCTTTTGGGGAAAAAAGAGATCTTTTTGCTTGCCATGCTGAAATTATATGACGTAGTAAGTCTCTCTGCTAGTTTGACCAACAAAACTTGTCTTTATGAAAAACCTACTTTAAAGTTCACAGAAGAGAAGAGTTGACGTGCAAATTAGCAGTAAACTCATTTAATATCTAGTCCTGGAGTATTGTCGTAACTGAAGATTAAGTTGCTTCTGTTCTTGTTTATGCATTTGATTTGTGCTTGGTCGTTTGATATAATTCTTGCCAAACTTTTGTTTGTAACCAGGCGGATATTACCCTCTGCGCGAGATGTTTTGTCCGTGGTAACTATCGGCCTGGCCTCAGTTCTACAGACTTCAAACGGGTTGATATCACTGAAGAAATAAAGACGGATTGGACTGACAAAGAGACTCTTCACCTACTTGAGGCCATTTTACAATATGGTGAAGATTGGAAGAAGGTGGCTGAACATGTCGGTAGCAGATCTGAGAAAGACTGCATTGCCAGGTTCATCAAGTTACCATTTGGAGAGCAATTTCTGAGGCCTTCAGAAGATGGGGAAGATGGTAGGATTTACCAGAATAATGATCATGGCACTGCTGGACCTGGAGGAGAGCCTTCAAAACGAAGACGTCTTACTCCGCTGGCTGATGCAACAAACCCAATCATGGCTCAGGTTTGGACTTCAGTTCTGTTTGCAGACAAGAAATCATCATTAATATGAAACATTCTATTTATTTTTTGATAATTAGCAGGTGCCTCGAGATATTATTTTGTTGTTTCATCTAGTCATCTTCATCATGTCCCATTTTATTTTTGTGGTTTTATAGTTTTTATTTATTTCTGCTTTCTTGTTAAACTTTTGCTTCTTAATTATTCAATGTTGAAGAGAATACATCCAATGCACTAGCCTCTTTGTTGCCTTTTGTCTGTGTGCTTGCATGTGTGTGGCCCAGTTTATATATATATACTTGTATTCTGACATTTGTATTTGTATGAATTTTTTGTTTCTAAAATGGGCTGACTTTGCCATATAAGCTATATCTTTATAGTTGGTGTGATGATTGACTTCTTTTTCATTTTTCTTCTTTCTTCTGCCATCTTTGTGTGAATGCATGTCTGTTTATGAAAAGAGCCTCCTAGGAATTTACTGGGCAGCGTTGCGAAACAGTAGAATCACCTGATTATTTATTTTTCTTTTTTTCTTCTTTGTTTGTTTGTCTGTTTTGCAATCCTCCCTCCTTGATTGAAATGACTAACTACTGTGTTCCAAAGAAGAATCTTTATTGCCTGTGGCTCATACTTGTGGCCTGCAGTATCTGCACCCGGATGCTTTACTTATCCTCCAATAATTGTGCTGGTTTGCTTTTCTAAATGATGCCTTAATTTTCTACTCCTTTTTTCTCATCAATTTTTTTACAACCTTGTGTATTAACAAACTGGTGGCTTTTAACTGAGTATATCTTTGCGGCATATACCGGATTGATAAATTTTAGAACATTTTAGTAACTGCCTTAGGAACAAGTTTTGTTCATCTCATCATTCATTTCCTTTACTAGCCTATCCACTCGCCCTGTACCTTGGTTCTGTTTCTGGCCAAAAGATCCAGTGAACTTAAGATTTTTCCTGTAACTCAAATTTGTATTGAAAGACTTGATTCAACTGTGAAGAGGTCTGGTCATACTATATGAATTGTATCTATTATTGGACTGTTATGTATTTTTTTAGAACATGATTGGTGTTAAACTTATCATGAAATGATGCCGAATTTAAAGAGATATATGTAGATGCTGACATACTAGACCCTGTCAGGCTGTGTTATACACTTAATAGTTAATACTACTTTGTGTCTCAGCAAGGTTGAGCCATAGATTAAGCTTTGCTGCACTTTTTACTTTCATGTCTTTACTTGATAGCAGTTATGTTTTCTCAGGTTGCTTTCTTATCTGCCATTGTGGGCTCGGATGTTGCTGAAGCTGCAGCTCAATCTGCCATTGCTGCATTATGTGAGGTTGAGATAAGCAGTACCAAGATTGAGGCTTCAGGGAACGAAGGTATGAATGTCTAGGTATATATGCATGACCGAAGTCAGAGACAGAAACCATTTAACGCACCTTGGGTTCTGAAACAAATTTAGTCCAAGATGAAAAGTAAAAGTACTTTGTCCGAAACACTTTGGGTTAAGTGTTTTATAATCCCAAGGCATAATAACCATGGGCTAGAAGAGTGTTGAAACTTTTCTAAAAGCCTTAACATAAATGTTATATTCGGACTCAATACATATATTGACACACGCGCGCGAGCGCGCACGCAGACACTTAGTCGGTTAGTCCAACTCAGATGTTTTATAGAAGCTATAACTGGATTAAAATTTTCTGACTCCATGACTGGATGGATAAAGCATACTTTATGCAATTTTGTTTCCTCTAGAGGTCTTTAGCTATCTATTTACCAAAAATTTTCTTTTTACCAACTCCTTTTACTAAATCATTTTCTTTGGTAGAACAGAAGAATCTTCTGCAAATGGTCAACCTGTTGCAGAACTACTCAAGGAGGCTACTGCAAGGGCACAGTCGCAGCTTGAAAAGGAATGTCAGGATGTGGAGCAGTCTTTATCAGATATCGTGGAAGTCCAGGTAAATTGAATTGGATAAACTGTTGTGATTTCCTTCTGAATCTGATCATCCTTGACTCCTTGTTTCTCTGAAAAATGCCCCAATTGAAACTTTGCATGCACATGTGCAGATGAAAGAAATCCAGGATAAGATTGTACATTTCGAGAAATTGGAGTCCCTGATGGAGAAAGAGTGGCTCCAACTACGCTATTTGAGGGATTCCCTCTTTGCTGATCAGCTAAATTTAGTGCAGCATCAACGTAGAGCCCAATTAGTGGCTACAGAAATGAGAGATGAGAAGTTTAGACCCACTAAAGATGTAAACTGACTGAGTCTGCTTTTATTAGAGGATATGCAACGCAAGGCAATTATGGAGTCATGCTTCTTCTTCCTTGCGTCTTGTAACACAGTTCTAAGTAGCCATTTAGGGTTCTGATATAGTGATATTGATTTCTTAGCTGCATCAAGTGTTGTATGAGTAGCATTTTCCTTTTGTCACACACATTCTTGTACATTAATTTCACTAATATTTTTTTTCTTCTAGAATCGAAGCTCAAGTGTAAGATTTATTTCTGTTGTCTCCAAATCTTGTTATTGCTCTTTAGATGGAAGACCTATTATTAACCTTGAGGATCAGGTCCATGCTTCTTCTCCTCACGGTATTCATAACCATATACTATCTGTAATTAAATTTCAAACAAGCAAACAGCGCCTATGCCTTAGTTGTTGAGCCATCATATATACTAATCTCTTTTTCTTGATGGATTATTTTTTTATTTTATTTTTAGGTTAAATTTTTTTTAAAATTAATCATTGTATTTACGATTAATATGAAATCATTAATTTTTCAGTTAAATTTAATAGAGCGTATTCAAATGACAAATACTCCGTAGTGTTCGTTGGATGCGTTTATATTATCAGTAGTCTTTTGCTGTCCCCTTGAGCTCTTTATATGCGAGAATAAATCATGAGTAAATAACTGTACAGATAATTGAGGATTACATAATACAGCGAAACATCAATTATAAGAAAAGTGATAAACTGGATAGTATTCTGAATGACTAGGGAAAATATATAAGAAAGGAAAAAGAGAATTAGAAAAACCATGATGGTATGATAAAGGTCTGACAATATGAGTAATGCTCCATTAATTTGCTTGCATCATATCCCCGTATCTGTGTTTGACCAAAATCAAGCTCTTCATATCTTAAGCTTTTCTTCACTGTTACATCTGCTAGATCAGCATCTCTCTCTTTCAGAGATAGCTAAGTTACAATGATGTGTTGCAGCTTTGACGCTGCCTATCCCCAGATATGATGATTGCATGATTCAAGTAATCACTCATATTTTGGCATTCAAATTCAGTACAAAAATGATCAGTAAGATCTCTTCATCTATTCCAGGAACTGTTTTCCTTCAAAGGTTTGTCCGAACCGCCAATTCGGTGGTGCGACATTATAGGATGTCACAGTTCTTCCACCGCTGCTAGTTACTTCAAAAGACAGTGGCTGCCCTTGTAGATCTGCATCACACTGCCAGTTCTGCCCCCAGTTTCTCCCCATCTGAATCCATCCTGTTTTTGATCCTTTTACTTTGACAGCCATGACCACACCATCTGAACCCACATTGGTGATCAGAACTTGATGGAAGTAAGAGCTCCCTGTCATTGTGAACCTCATGCCTCCAAATCGTTTGCAGTTTACCCTGCATTGATCCACTAATTTAATGAAAATCTACATTTCTTTAGATCTATGAAGAGCTCAAACCAATATGCATGTAGTCATGATAATTACAGCTTCCTATCCCAATTGAGCAATAATGTATCAAACCAAAATAATCTTAAGCATCGAAAAGGAGTATGTACTGAGAAGATCATGATAGCTATGCTTCTTCAATAAAGTTGGGATGAACCTACAAGTTCTTATTCCATTAAATATTGAAATTTGTTGCTAAGAAGGCTGACAACTGTTCTTCACAATGATTTGATACAAAGATGACTGATATACAAGGAGAAGGAAATTCTTTTGGGTAATGCAGGAAAATTACAGGTGATGCATTAATTCATATACCTTCTGTATTGAACTGGTATGATATCGGATTTCCCCTTTGCAATCTGAATGAATGCTGCCTTGGACATCTCAAAGTGCTCCCTGGGGAAATTGCACCAACCTCCATAATCATCAGGGAGACCATAGTTTGGAGCACAAAAGTCTGTTGCTGTGACGACAACAGACGGACTGCCCTGCAAGCACCACAGGATGTGATTCACGCACCTCACCTCAAAGCATCCACCACAAGCACTACCTCTTTCAAACAATGCACTGCTCACTCCAACACTGTTCCTCCCATAGCCTGATTTGTCCAGGTCTCCGAAACCACAAGCACCCCCTTGGGAACACCAATTCATGTAACCAATTCAGGGCTGAAGCAATAGCATCCAAAATATAGAAAGAGCTTTGCTAGAATGCCATACTAGTTTTATTCTTTTAGCTGAGGGAATATGGTGTTTGCTGCAGCAAAACAGCCTCATGTGCAAAGGTAAGAAACTGAAACGATCTCAGTAGGTGAATTACAACCCATTTAGATTTTGTTATGTTAGCTAAAGCACATTGATATATAAAAGAGCAAAGGGAGTTCAAAAAACACCAGCCTTTTATTTCTTTTTGCCTAGTAGTATGTGATTGGTTGCATAACAGGAGCCTGTTTTCCATAGAGAAAGAACTCAAAAGTTGAAACTCTATAAGAAGGGCTATTTGGGTTGTAATAGATATAACTTTTGGAGAAGACCAACATTGGATTGTAACAATTTTAAGGTGTCAATTTCCTATGAGAATAGGCATAAAAGAATCCATTCTCATTTCTTATTAACCAAAATGAAATGCCACTGGAATATGAATACAGAGTTTCATGGAAGTCCTAGCATTTATTAATAGCAAAAATCAACTCGAGGGAAGTCAAGTATACCAGTAACAGTGGTGCCTTGTGTCTCTTTGGCATAGGTTGCTGTTGCCAATCTCCACTCCTCAAACCTCTCTCTTCTGCTACTGACGCCTGCTGCTCCTACCCAAGGAAACAAGACAGAGAAGAAGAGGAAGAGGAGTCTTCTCTGGAGCACAAAACCCATCTATTTTGATTTGGAGGGAAGTGCTATTCTTTGTTTCTTTCTCCTTGCTCTTTTGGCTGGATGGATGGTAGTGCAGCAGTCAAAAGGGACAAGACTAGAAGAAAATAAGGGAAGGGAGTCTTTCTTTCTCTTTATTGGGATTGTAACTGGTAAAATGTTTTCTTTTCTTTTTTTTCCTTTCTTTTTCCTAAGCACTTGCAGTACTCTCTCTCTCTCTCTCTCTCTCTCTCTCTCTCTCTTCCTAGGAGAAAAATAAATAAATTTATTGGTTACATGGATTTGGCATGAAAGGGTGGGAGCTTTTGCAATTAATGGATGGTAAAGATCATTAAATGAGACCATGGGTGTTAATGGGTTCATAGGAATGGACATGGGAGCAAAGAACTGGCAGGCCAAAGTGGACCAACCACACTCCAGACTGTTGTTGTTTAATTACTTGTGCAGTGATGAGAGGATCCTAATAACAAATACTTGCTTTCTTCTCTTTAGGCAATGGGTATTGGTGTGGGAAGCACTAAGTAGAAAGACAGTGAAAGTGGAAAGAAATGCTTTCAATTGAAAGCTCTTCTTTGCAAGGATTATTGAGGAGTTAGGATTATGGTTTTGAGCTCTTCTTTTAAGGCCAAAACTCATGCTGTGAGGCCTTAATTATCTTATAATAATTTGGAATCCCTTGCTAGTGCTAATGGACGCAAGAAAGATGAGGTGGTGATGATTGTAGGAATTCTCTTCTCACTTGTTGTAGGACAAAGCCCCCAGAAACATAGTGCTGCTCTTTTCTCAATGTATTATTCCTCTGTGGCTTTGCAAGACAAAAGAGAAAAGAAGTTTAATTAAAAGGTCCCACCGAGATTTGAACTCGGGTTACTGGATTCAGAGTCCAATGTCCTAACCACTAGACCATGGGACCAGCACACAAAAAATTTAATAACAAAAGCACATATATATGTTTGAAAATCAATATTACATATAAATTAATCAATCCCTTTTAGGCTAATATACTTCTGCAGCATCAATTTCTAAAATATAGAATGTAGATCTGAAGGGAGAGATTCAGAATCTTATTCCACTTAAAAGCCTTCTGGAGAACTCGATCATCGAATGGAAAGTGTGGCAAGTTAAAAGTCCATAATGTATTTTTCACTCTTCAGAAACCATCCAGCAACTTCACTTTATAATACCTGATAAAGAAACATAAGGATATGGAGGTAAAGAAATCCAAGCTAAATTCCATAAAGCTCTGTAACAAGAAAGTAGTGTGAAACTTTATGATTATACATTATCCTGGACCACCTAAGTCATATAGTTCCCATGTTAAACTCAAATTGATCAAAAAGAGAGGGAAAAAAAAAAAAACTCTTGGTTTAGCTTCCTCGTGAATTTACATGCTCCAAGGTATCTGCATGCAAAAAGTACAGCCACTAGGTAATTCAATCTGAGAAATAGGGTAGATGAGGTCTCTTCTTGTTGATGCATTATAAAAATATTTGTGCCCAAGTTGACCATGTTTCACTCATGGGAAATCCTTATTCTGCATTGGAAGCTTGCAGAGTCTCAAAATTGCATTGATGGCCAATTCTAAGGTTCGAAAAATTGGGATTGGGATCAGGATCAAGATCAGGATCGACTTCCCAAAAAAATAATACATATTGGTTAGATAGACCACTCGAATTGGATCGGATTATTTTTTAATTACATAAAATTCTAAATATTATCTAAAAATACAAAAAAATTCTAAAATTTAGAAAAAATGACAAAAATGAAAAATCAATACTTGCATATGAAGTCTAAAAACAAAAACAAAAAAATTCCTCATTCAGCATTTAGGTACTGTTGTAATTCAAGTTCCACATACATTGTGCTTGCCATATCTGCAGAAGTTACAAGTTACAACCATAAGATTCCCTTAGCAAAACAAACTGAACACTTAGGTGAATTTATTGCTCTAAAATATGTTATAGCAAGTGAAATAAAACTAAAGATAACTTCGATTCATTCTACTTAGCTTATAGTCTTCGCTCAAGAGGAAGCATTTATAGGTTACGTGAAACTTAGTTTGCAAAATATGATTCATCTGTTATCTCATAGAAGAAAGGATAAGTGATACATCTTCACTAACCAAATTCATGAAGCAAAACTTGTGCATAATTAAAAAATATATATGTATATATTTTTTTTTTTCCTTTAAAAGACTGAAGAGCCAACTTGCCTTCTATATGCTGCCTGGACCCACCAGTATAATAGAATCTTTTTGGAAGAACTGCAAACTTGTCCCATTCAGGACCTTTCATCTGGTGGAACTGCTCCTGCAATGTGGGATGACACCCATGCAAGAACAAAGCTTGAAAAGATTCAGGAAGACCATTCTCTGGAAGTGATTTCAATTCTGGGCATTGTTGTATGATCAAAATCTCAAGGGAGAAAAAGATATCCAATTTAGGCAGAGTTGTTAGCTTGGCGCAATTTCTAATCTCCATCTTTCTAAGGAATACAATGTCTTGCAACTCCTCCAATGATACCAGCCTATCACAATTCTCAAATAGCAACTCCTTTAATACTGCTGGGTGGCCATTCGTGGGCAGTGCTTCTACTTGAGGACAGTTCCTTACGATCAACTTTTCAAGGGCTGGAAGCTTGTCCAGACCAGGAAGTAATATTAATTCAGGACAGCTTGCTATCTCCAAAGATCTGAGGGAGACTAGCACTCCTGATCCTGCCAGAGATGTCAGTCCATCACAACCAAAAATGTACAAATTTTTAAGCTTTGCCAATTGGTGCAAACTGAGTGCTGATTCAGAAGTACTTAAAATGGAACAACCTTGTAATCGCAAGACAGAGAGGAGGCAGAGGTTCTGCAGCAAATTGGAAAATAAGTTTTCTGTCAGAGCGCACTCGGATAATTCAAGAGACACAAGTGAAGGAGGAAGCGCGGCACTGCCATCCTCTCCCTTCACTTGGGTCAATGCAGTATCTAGCGGCTCGGTACATCCATGCAGTCTCAGATTTTCAAGGGATTTGAGAACCTGAAATCCACTCTTTGGCAAGGGTCCTCCACCAAAGTGGATAACTGCATCTTGTATAGACTCCAGATGATGAAGATGCAAGACATCTAGGAATATACATGTGCTAGCTTCCAACGCAGTAAGTGGCTTCACTGAGTCTATCGACCAACCATTGGTGGACAGCTTTATACAGTATACTGCAGATATATCTATATCAACTAGTGTAGGAAGGCAGGGAGGAAATTCCGATAACTTTGGGCAGCCAGTAATACTTAAAGTGCGAAGACAAGGAAACAGTGAGATATTTTCTGTTCTAGGCCACTCCACTAATTCTGGCATGTCTGCAAAGCATAGTTCCTGCAAAGAAGGAAATCCTGTCACCATGCCACTTCCATAGAATTCATGACCGACTCGTTTTACTGCATTCATTCTAGTGATTTTCAAACTTTTGAGTAATGGTAGCTGTCCAAATGGCGGGATCAACTTCCACCCCCTGCAATCATGGAGATGAACATATTGCAATCTATTAAGCCAATCTGACTTCAACCAAGTGGGAGACTTGGTACCCGGATACCCTACAATGATCAGATCCTCAAGACTGGGATGTGGTCTTAGAACTTCCAGTACTTCAGTGTCCTTGTCAGACACGCTGGTCCTGGCAGATGATCCCCATTCCAAATGCAGTTTAGTAATGTGTCCTTTGTGATCTAACTGAGCCTCAACAGCCTCTTGCCTGCTCTCGACATTCTCAAGAAACTTAATAGCAAGTTTCCTTCGAAGCTTGTTCATGTTCTTCAGCTCTTCTATGCTGTGTCCTCTCTTCCTCTCAACACGTAATTCTCCTGCTCCCTGAAGACATGGAAGTTTGCCCATCCCAGCTAACATGACAATGTATTCATCAACATTAATGTGCGAAATGCTGGTTAAGTTGCTCGTATTCCTGGGAAAACTAACATATCTTCCAATGGAAAGACATTGATGATAGTGTACAGATAACACCTGTAGATGGTACAGTTTACAGATCGAATCAGGCAGTGGATAATAAGTGTGTTGGAGAGCTAAGTACCGCAGGTGAATTGAATGATCAATGGTATCTGGCAACCTTTCCAAACAACAACCACTTAAGTCCAGCACACGCACATTTTCCAACTCTTTGAACACATCATCTTGCTTGAAAATGTTTGAGCAAAACTCAGATTTCTTGTGAAATATTAGACTACGCAATTTTTTCAATTCACAGATACTCTTAAGCTGATCTACAATCACAGAACAAACAGACAAATGGCGAACCGATGGTGGTATCTTTGCAAAGTTATCTTCTAGTCTAAAGTATTCACCCTCAGAAACATAGAGGGCCAAATCACTCATTAAGTCATGCATAACATAATATGTTTCATTACCGCGTCTAAGTATTTGGAAGAATGATCTAGATAATAAGTCCTGGAAATAGCTCTGTCCAATATCCTCTATGCTCAGACCAGTACTACCTTGAGGCTGAACAAAACCCTGTGCGATCCACATATTAACCAACCGGTCAGGCTCTAGAAGACAATCCTTGGGGAATAAACTGCAGTATGCAAAGCAGTTCTTAAGGTGATCTGGTAAGCCTTTGTAACTAAGGCTTAGCATTGTTATGACGTCATTTGATACATCATCTTTCAAACTTCTATGCCATTCTTCGGCATTGGGATTAGCACTCAATCGCCCTCCCACCACCTTTATGACTAAGGGCGAGCCCTTCAGCCTCTCAACAATCCTGTTACCAATACTTTGCAATTCTGGATGATCATCTGGATTTTCAGACCCAAATGCATATGATCTGAAAAGTAACCAGCTATCCTTGTTGTCTAGACCATGCAAAGAGAATGGGCACACTGAATTCAACATCGTTGCTACTAATTGCATTCGAGTTGTCACCAAAATTTTGCTCCCTCTCTCTGCATATTTCAAAGGAGCAAGCAACTCCCTCCATCTTTCCTTATTTGTAGTCTCTCCGACCTTCTCATCATACCAAACATCATCTAATACTAAAAGAAACTTCTTTGAATCCAGTTTCTTTTTAAGTTCTTCTTGGAGTATATTATAGCTGAAATTTGTTAAGTCAACACTTTTATCATCAGATGCAGATATTAAGATCTCCTTGGTAAGTCTGATCTTATCAAAATTATTAGAAACACAAACCCACATCCTCAGTTTGAAATTATCTGCTATTCTTTCATCATTATAGATCAGTTGAGCAACAGTAGTCTTCCCAATGCCTCCATTACCAATTATAGGATGCACTGCAGGATTATATCCATTGTTAGATTCAGTGTTACCCTCTATCTGAAGCAATTGCTCTATTAGAGCCTCACACTCCTTGTCTCGCCCAAAAACTTTGTCTTCATGCAAGAAGGAGCTAGTTATATGCCATTGTGCGAACTCAGGTTGTTGTATGACATCACAATTCTCTGCCCCCATCATTTGGAGAAATGTCTTCGTGTTGGTTCTAACTCTATCTAAGCTCTTCAGTATCTTTGCTAACTTTGATCTGAACTTGTCATGGCCAACTAGACGCTTGCCTATACTAAGAGAGGAGGAGGCTAGGCGGCTCATCGAGCTTTTGTGCTCAACTTTTGATTTCAGCAGAAAATATTCAAGCTCATCCATGAAATCCTCTGCATCATAAACTGCATCTTTAATTTTGTGCAGCAGTGTCAATTGGCTCATGTCAAAGTTCTGCCTCTTTTCTGCCATGCCCACTACCATGAGGGTCTGCATCAGAGTGGTCTCTAGCGTTTTGAGATCGTTCTCCATGCTCAGCCGCCAATTACACTGGCTCGATAAATAGGAGCGAGTCTTGTTGATCATTACCTTGATAATAGGAGACACAAGCCATCCTACAGCACTAGCTATTGATAGTTCAGCCATATAAAAGAAGCACCACGTTTCTGCAACATACAACAACACCTAATGTAAGTGGATGGAGAAAGAAGAAGCAAAGATAAAGTCAAAGATGGAATGAAGAATGCAGGAAAACTCCTAGGCTAAATCAAAATGAAAGATGAAGTTGGATGGAGCAAGAAGACGGAAAGAAAGATTAGAGTCTGTCTGGGCCGACATAAAAACATCCAAACCATAGTTTTGAACAGATTAGATAAATTTGATCACATACATGTTAAATAAAAGCTCAATGGTAATGGGTAAAAGAGAAGTTCCAAATTTTGAGGGGAAACAAAACTGCAGCAAGATGGTAGATAAGTGAGATGAGACCATTAGTACAAAAATACTCCAATAAAAGCAACAAGGAAAATTATTGTAATACCCGAGCTCAACCACACGCCCAGCATCTGTTTCAACAGATGCATGTGGCTAACTTCAATGAGTGTCTAGACAGCCACGAAAGCCTAAGAAAGAAATCACTTTCTCCAGTGGATTCCAAAGGATCCACGCATACAACTTAGATGATACATTTAAATGAAAATTACTTACTAGTGATAGACTCACATAGGCCGTGACAACCTATCTGCTAAAACCTGCACCAACTCTTGATCCACAATTGAAAATATAAAACAACATCAAGTGAGCCCACATGATCCCAATCTTCTACAAAGTTTTTTTTTTAAAGCACAGGTAAATGATAGGATAAGCCATGACAATATTCAACGCTTGCTTATACCCGGTAGACAATTTGTCTAATTGTCTAGGATTTACAGACTGGGACCTCAAAAGTAAGCCCTAATAATAATAGTATGAATTGTTGAAAATTGGCTTGAATAAAAAAAACCGTTCAAACGGGTTGACAACATTCGAATGGATTTGTTACATATTGCTGGCATTTTGAATTTTTGTTCCAGCATTCAAACAACGTTTATCTCTATTTGAACGATTCGAACGTTTGATAACTTGAGAGTTTGGAATGAGCCAATGTTCGAGAACCATTTGAATAGGTTTGCAGCAGTGCATGGGCGTTCGAACGCAATCCACCCATTCGAATGGTTTGTAGAATGTGTTTACAGCATGCACAGGCATTCAAAGTCGTTTGTCCACTCGTTCAAACGGTTCGTTGATTTCTTTTCCTCCATATCACTCATAAAGGGAGAAAAATAGAGCGAGGGTTTTGCAAGAGGAGAGAGCTTTTGGAGAGAGCACTTCTCTATTGTATTGGGAGAGATTGGAGTGTAGAGACACTTATATTTGCATCTCTACTAGTGGATTGAAGCTTTGCACTGCCTGTGGATATAGGCACATTGTTGAACCACATAAACTTTATCTCTCGTTCTCTCTTCTTTGTGGTTTGTGATGTGATTCGAACCAGACTCGTGTATGAATGGCTTCATATTTTGGTTTCTTAATTTTCTTATAGAAAAAATTTTTTGGCTCTCGTGTTCGAACACGGGGAAATCACGTTTGAACGCCCAGTTCGAATGCCTGTATACGCTTGTAAATACAGAGAACGTGATTTGCACGTTCGAACGTCTACATACGTTCGCACATACAGAAAACGTAAATTACCCGTTTAAACGTGCTCAACCCCATTCGAACGCACTCGGCGAGAAAGCACTATTTTTAAGTTTATCATTTTTTTGTTTTGCTCGTTAGATTAGCCTCTTAAGATGTGGAAGGCAACTTTATTAGATTATTGATGAATATTAAGTTAACATTTCTTTTTCCCCTATTCTGATTCGATGAATATTGAGTTAACATTTCTTCTTCCTCTATTCTGAATGTTATCCCTCCTCGCTCAAACTCTAGTCGTGTGCCACCTCGATACCGGCTACCCTTAGTCTTCATCGACTGTTGGACCCTCCTTCTTAGGATATCAACCGCCATCTCCCCCTCGTTCTTCACTCAACATCTTGTGCAAACCCTACCTATATCTCGTGTCCATTCCATCTCCTTTATCACCACTAGCAATCATCCTCACATCTACCATAACTTTGCCTATTTTCACTCTAGCTATAGTCTGCAAATACTGTAAATACCAAAAACGTAGATCAGAAAAATACGAAACGAATCCATTGGTTTCATAATTTTCTAGCTACGGGAGAATATCTGACAAATATTTTCCTCCGACTGCGCAGATTGCTTTCTTGCACCCGAGCTTGATCGGGTAGCCGAGATCGGGCCATAATAGTTTGCATATATTTGGAGTTCTTGTTTAGCTTGGGTATTTGAAGTTCTTTATATTTAGCATCTTGATTGTGAATTTCTCATTTGATATTAACATTAGCTTAGCGAATATTTAGTTTACCCTAATCTATTGCTATTCCTATTAGATTTGTTTGTGGGTGATTAGGAATCATTTTTGCTACTCTCTAGTATCAGAGCCAAAGGTCTAAACCTAAGCCTTTAGATTTAGCGATAGCATTAGATTTAGTGTATTGATTTGTAAAAATATTGGAATCATCCAAATTGAGAAAAAAAATTTCAAATGCAAAATTTGGAGAGAAATTTGATAGCATTAATAATTTTGGGATGTGGCAATGTGAAGTAATGGATGCCTTATTTCAACAAGATTTGGACATTACATTGAACGAAAGCCCGAAGAAATCATAGACAAAAATTAGAAGAAAATGAATCGATAAGCTTGCAGCATGATTCTGCTTTATCTTGCAAAGGACCAAAAGTATTCTATAATGAATGAGACATCAATGAAGAGCTTATCGAAAAAATTAGAGGATAAGTTCATGATTAAGAGCATCTCAAACCGGACTCCAAAACTCCAAATTTGGAGCCCGATGGAGCTCCAACCGGGCTTCAAATGGGGCTCCATATTTGTAGCCAGCTATAATGGAGCTCCAAATTTGGAGCCCCTATCTAAAAATTTAGAGCCCAACTCTAGTATTATTTAACTTTTTAAAATTCTAATTTTGCCCTACAAAAGCTTAATCTGGAAATTTAAATTCTATTTGTATCCTTTATTAAATAATCTAATTAGTTAAACTGAATATATAATTAGTTTTGCTAGTCAATTTTTAACAAAAATAGTACCATTGAAAATGTCTCATCGAGATTTTTAAAATCAATATAATATTAAATTATTTAAGTTATTTTAAATTTTTTATTTTTATTTCGTGTAATATAATTTCGATACGTTTAATTAAAACAAAAGTAATTTAAAATTATTTCTGAAACTATTAAACATTAGTCTTATTATAAAGATATATGAGAGTTTTCTAACCATATATTTTTTACTAAAAAATAATAACATTAAGAGGACTTATTAAGTACTTTAAAATATAATATATAAATATATATATTATATTAATTAAATAATAAATATAGAGCCCGGTGCATTGGAGTGCACCAAGCTCTTTGGGCTCCAAATATAGAGCTCTCCCATGGAGATGCTCTAAGAGCATCAAAAATCAAGCTCTATATAAAAAAGTTCTTCCAATTTCAATATAAAATTGAAACACCTTTGGCCAAATACTTGAATACCTTCAACAAGTTATTTGTAGATTTGTAAAATTTGGATGTGGGGATATTGAATAAGGACAAAGCTTTGATGTTATTGAATTTATTGCCCAATGTATATGATCATTTGACTACTGCCTTATTGTATAAAAAAGAATCAATTTGTTATGATTATATTACAAATACATTGATAAATAATAAATATCGTAAGATGGATAAGCGAGTTCATACGGACTCTCTATCTAAAGCTTTGACAGTGAGTAATAGATTGAAAAGTAGAAAATTTAGCAAGCAGGGTGCATCATCTAGCAAAAAAATTCCCACTATGGATAGCCATACTGACAGCGTACAGGCACGTGAAACGAGGGGTGGTATGCAAAAGTAGAAAATTTAGCAAGCGAAGTGCATCATCTGACAGAAACACTCCCACTATGGATGGTCGTGCCGACAGCGTACCGGCATATGCCATGAGAGGTGCCGCACGGCACCCCTCCTAATAGCTTCGCCGCTCACCGTCGATCTTGTCGTTGAGCTACCCATCACCGATCGCTCGCCGTCACCATCGCCGTCGCTTCGTCAAGTGCCCTAGCTCGCCCGAGAGAGAGAGAGAGAGAGAGAGAGAGAGAGAGAGAGAGAGAGAGAGAGAGAGAAGGGGGGTTAGAAACTTAAGTTGCAGGTCCGGATCCAGATATTTCATTTTCTCTTATTTGTGGTTTGTATATATTTGAAATTTTTTATTAGCTTGGGTATTTGAAGTTCTCTATATTTAGCATCTTGATTGTGAATTTTTCATTTGATATTAATATTAGCTTTGCTAATATTTTGTTTATCCTAATCTATTGTTATTCCTATCGGATTTATTTGTGGGCGTTTGAAAATCACTTATGCTACTCTCCATCTAATTGTGAGTTTTGCACGACAATAATAACACTAAAAATGCATGTCTCCACACCTTGCTCCGGGAGATTCTAGGGTACTATCATACTCAGCCTTCAATTTATTTGATGTTAAGGACTAGGTGTGTACAGTGAGACATAAGGGTGAAGACTTATGTGCACGTATATCCTAAATAAAAGGAATACGTTGTATAACGAAAGATGTCCATTTATAACACAAAAGCCAAAATAGCAATTCACTGTATGCTGAATATAAACTAGTAACATACAAAATGAATGTATTGCACCGAATGCTTGATAGTATATTTCATGGTAAACAACAACATAACAATCGTCACACATCTGAATTATTGCTTAATAATAAAAGAATACTTACGTTAGGATGTCCACTTGGCTATAAAAAGGGAAATTTTGACCACCCTGCTGCAACATGTATGTTAGCCAACCTTCATACTTGGTTCTTCGCATCTCGTGTCACTTGCATGCATGGCTCTGTGGTATTGTTTCCTTCAGTTTATGCATTTATGTGTTACACAAAATAAACACAATGATAGAGAGAGGGAAAGTCGAATGCAAGGAGACACGTTGCAGCCATGCCACAATTTACACCTATACTTGTGTGTAGTTGTCCCAGAATAGGAGATTCACATGCACAAGAGTAAAGATAAATGCTACGATATTTCGTTAGGTGTATGCAAGGAAGAAGGGGCATTGGTAATAGGTTTGGTAATAATGAACAAATTATTTTTGTAATTTGACTAACACAGTAACTAGGGCAACAACTTTCCGATAAACAAAGTGATGATAGCATACTTGATTTCGATTGAAATCCAGTCGTTTCACTAAAATATTTTGCACTTTGGTTCTATTTGATCCGAAACTCTCCTCTAAAACTAGCATTCAATCGAAACAATCATAGTAATAATTTTTTAATGTATGCTTTAAATTCAAAGTTAGATTTGACATGAATCCAACTTGTATGAAACCATTACAACAAAATTAGAATCGAAATCGACTGAAACATTTCATTTTTTAACCAAGTTGAAACCCAAACGGAAACTGAAACTTTGAACACTTACTCGCATACATATCTACATTCATATATAGATATATACCTACATCTGCAAACAGATCATTGCACCTACATCTGACTTGCTGCTTAGTTCTAGCAACTAAGTATACTTAGGACTTAGCACCCTCAATATTGACTAAATAAAGAAGATGGGATAATTGAATGCATAAATTTTCAATAAATAATGCAAATGTAAAGCTCGTAAGTCATAACGATTGCTTATTTGAAATCTTTCTTTTGCCATTACCTTCAAAGGTGGGGTTTTGAGCTATGATGAAGTGGGAGGAGGTGGTGGTGGACTTATCGGAGGAGGTGACGCCGGTTGCCTTCGGTGGCCAGAGATGGTGACATTGGCGTGGAGCCAGGACGGCGAGGGGCTGCCACCGAGTTGAGAGAGGGAGAAGGATTGGGGAGAAAAAGAAAGCGAGAAAGAGGGGAAAGCATGGATTTGCTGGGTCAACAGGGAGGTAGAGGAGAATGGCCACCTCCACTCCTCCTTTCTTATATATATATATATATATATATATATATATATATATATATATATATGCTTTCTCTTATTATTAAAAAAGAAAAAAGAAGAAGAAGACTGTAGGCTTGTATTTTGACAATGATAAGTGGTGATAAGAAGAGCCAAATAATGGAATAGCACACTGATTCACCCTAGTTTAAGGGGGAAACAGCTTTCCACAGTAGTGCCGAGCCATGTAATACATGTTAGAACAAAATTCTGTGTAAATATATTATTGCTTTTATAGATTTTTTTTTTAAAGGTTTTAGTATTTGGAACTTTATATATAATATTTAAAATATTTAAAGTAATCATACATAAAAATCAGCAGTTTGACCGACCGAGTAACCTCGGTTGAACTAATAACCTAGTGATCCCACCTCTAATAGGGTAACTATACTATATAATAGCTAAGGAAGTCACCATATTTATTCAAATTATTACCGTCTGCTAAATCTTTGAAGTAATAACTCCCAGGACTGAAAATAGTTTAACACTATAATTTTCCCTTCTTTTGAAAGAGAATATGACAAGAAAATTAGTGAAAAAAGACTACCATCTTAAATGAGGGAAAACTATCTTACAGAAGCAATGCACAGAGAAAAGGGAAAATGAGAATGAGCAGTCTCCAAGGCTCTTCTAACGTAATAAAGGTCGGTCAGGGTACCAGAATGCAATCAACAGCATGTCTTTAAACAGATTTACAGCAAGACGTCGCCTACAAACTCGATTGCCAATTGATGGTAGGAAAATGAAGCATCAGCGACTTATGTTACTGAGCCAGAACAGCAGAGGAAACTGGACTGCAGCCATGAAGAGAAGAAAATAATGATTCCTGCTAGGATGTTTCTCATAACTCCTAGTTCCCCCAAGAAGAACCCTCTTCATGGTCTTCACCAGGAAAACTCCCATGCACACACACATCCATGGCAGCAGAAAATAGTACGAGAAACTCCAGATGATCCTAGCCAAAATTGCAAGAGAAATACCGGCAAATCCATATCCTGCATAGGCCACAAGGTCCAGCAATGGTGCCTCACCGCTGCCCAAGGAATATAGTAAACTTTTTAAAAGCAGGATTTGAAGAAACCAGCCTACTAATCCTTTTGTGAACTGTAGACTCAGAGCTTCTGGGGTAAATCTGCACAGTGGAGTAATGTTTTTCAGAGTGAAGTCATTCTTATATGATTGTAGAAGCCCAAAGTATTCACATTACCTTCCAAAAACACCTAAAGCGAACCCTGCAAGGACAACGTAACTACCGAATGCCATGAGAGGGATATACAGATCTGGTGCATTTATGTCATGAATAGGAGGTTTGTAGGAAAGCCTTCCCCCAACTGGTTCAGTAATTCTTGTCCAATGTCCCTGGATAAAACCAACAGAAAATGGTACAATACTTTAAATTACAGTTAGCTAACCAGGAAGACATAGGAAAATTAGAACATAAACTATCCCTCACCCTGTGTAAGAAGGGGAACAAAATAACCTTCAATTTGTTCCTCACGTATTGACCATTTACTTGAAAATAATACTGAGGGTCAGATAGGTATTCTGTAATCTGTCCACAAATAATGAAAAGTTCTGAGCTTCTCTATGGAATGTAAATATCAGATCTAAAATCTGCAGAATGAGAGTGAAATAGTCCTACTACAACGATGAACGCTGTCGTCATTATGTCCAACTCACATTGCTTTGCATAAATTCAGAGCTTGACCCTAGAAATTTCTCCCCATATGCTCCTAGCCCACTACGGATTAGTCCAGATCCAGCTCCATAGAAGGCATTTCCGAAAGGGTTTGGCTGAGAGTTTGTGGGAATCCCAGCTGAGCCTCCCAGATTGTTATTCATCTCTGTGAAAGCACCTGAAGAACTGAACAAACACAAAATGTTAATGAAAAGCATTATTTGACAACTGACAGCTATATTCCAGCACGACAAGCATGATAGCCAGCTGCAGGACTTGACAAAGTAACCTACAAGTTGACTGATGGTCTAAAATGTTGTCTTATTCACATACCGGTCATAGGTTTAGAAAACGTAATAAGACTGATGCACAAGAACTAGGACTACTGAAAGTATAACAAAATAAAAATCAATATGATCCTTCAAAGCACTCTGAAATCTTTAGCACATTACAGAAACTCCATCATTCCCTTATAATTATAATATCCCCCTCCACAAGGAATCGATGATGCACAAGAAAATGTAAGAGTTAAGTCTACACCATCCCCATTTAACATGATTCGCGTTTTCTCAATCACTTGACCCTGTCTCCTAGAAAGTCTAAACATTTTTCTTAATCTCTTTAAAATGTAACTGTGGTCCTTCTGGAACCTAAATTTCACATGCGATACTAGATCTTTGTTCAGTTTAATACAGAAGTTTATGATCAAACATACACTTGGAATGGTGCCACATCATTGGCAGTGATCAGAACAAGTTTAACCAAATGGATGTCATGTATCTAATGAGTCCGTTTATCTTGTTAAAGATGAAGTATTTGCATGATGTCTAACATAACATGTGTTGGCACTGGACCATCCAATGCTTAAGGTCAATTTGGACATCTGTGTAATGAATTGATTGCAATTGGTTGCTTATATATAATGTATTAAAGTATAGACAAAATTATTGCCAGGTGTACCCTGCCAAAAATTGAGTAGAGAAAGTAACCTTCATTTTTATATTGTAAACCGACAACTCCCAAAAGGAAAACAAGAGATCACAAGAGCTCAAGATAGTTACCAATATGACTAATTCTCTTCTCAATATTGTGTGAAAATTGGAATGTAAGGTTAGAATATGCATTAGATCAATAAAAAATGCAACTTTCGACACCCTAATTCAGAAATAAGCTACTCAAATTAACAGAATTATCAACAAACCATAATTCTATCTATATAAACTAAACTATCTGCATAAAAGGCTAACATTCCCAGTTTTCGTAACAGTTACTAAAGCAAATGATTAACCAACAAGCAAATCTATAAGCAATAAGCTCTATAACATCATGTTCACAAGTTGAAAAGGACATCTTATGTTAGGGATACTACAAGAAAAATGAAACAAAGATTGCATGCCACCATAGATGCAGCAGGCAAATTCCTCATTTCGTAAGCAAAACATGCTTTACAAAGTAACTTTCTTCTAAGTATCTTAAAGAACCATTCTTTTGAGATCTAATCTACTGGCAGTTAATAAAAAAAAAAAAAAAACCCTTCTAACCAACTGAAGAAGCATTATTAACTATAGTCCCAGGAGAGGAGATCTCAACACAAAAACCGATTCCAATCTAAAGTTAAAGTCTTTCGCTTCCCAAATTTGTACCTTGAGCGAAACACATCTCCTCAAATTAAGGAAGCAACTAAATTCTAGCCAGATATACGTTTAACACAGCGCTTCCCATTCCGAATGGGAGATTATCCAACTAATCAAACAGAGCAAGAAATTGCATGTTCTTAGATACCAACAAAGGAATGATCCAGATCTGAAGCCAATTTGAGAATGCTACGGTGGTGGTATGATAGGGAGAAGAGCGAGGAGTAATACCTGTGAGTCGCCTCTTGGATCGCAGAAAGTCGCGGGGGTTGGAGTGGAGATCAAAGTAGGGAAGAGCGAACGGCGAAGCGGTCCGTAGAATAGAGAGGCAAATTTTCAAATGACTCCCTAACTTTTTAGTCTTTTGTGGTTCGACCCCTACACAATTGAAATTTATTTAGACCAATGATAAAATCGCATCAGTATCCGTATTTTTTCGATACAGATACAGACAGACAACTTTAATCATCATATTTATAAAATATATACACAGTTATAGATGGAATATCAAATATATCTATATTTATTTTTTGAATCTATTTAAAAAACTTTTAATATTATAAAATTATACCACAATAGTAGGTTACGAACTGGCTTAATCTGATCCGCAACGGTTTCGAAACTTATATCCTAATTTGATAGCCCTCCAATGGCTAGATGAATACTAGGGTTAGTTCGTGGTGTAAAGGGAGAGAAGTTGTTGTGGAAGCGGGAGGTTAGAGGTTGGAAGAGGTCGACCAAAGTCTTGGACGGTGAAAAAAAGGAGGTGGGAGAGGGCGTCAATGGCTAGAGTCAAGAGAAAAGGAAATGAGGCTAAAGCCCATTCCAATCCAGATAAAAAATCTCAATTAGGGTTTCCTCCACATATATATAGAGGCTCACCCTAAGGACTCTATATTTAACATAAAAACACTCCAAACAACCTTAACAATCCCTAACTTCACCCACACTTTTACCGCAGTACGTTCGAACACGCCCTATTGCGTTCGAACGCAAAATTTTCGTTCTCTGTCGATGCGAACGTGATGTAGGCGTTCGAACACGCCAATTCCGTCCTTTGTCGATACGAATGTGATGCCGACGTTAAAACCACCCCGTTCGAACGCGGTCCTTACATTCGAAACCCTGACAAAAATAGATTTTATTGATTCTACTTACTCAACTAGATAAATAGGCTTATTCCCATGAACTTAATGTCACGCGTAGAGCCAATATAGATCGAATCATATCAGTATATGTGCAAGAAAAGTAAATCCACATTAAAAAAAACAAATAACAAAATGACCTTTTTATATCACCATTTTTATAATATTTTAAACTATATATATAGGCATATATGGATATTGATTTTTTAGAATACTATTTCCAACTCATATCCGTATAGACACAAGGCTCAAAATGTAAATATTGAATTAGTAAAGCATAATTTAAATTATTTTCAGTTTTTCATATAAACATCTGAGGAAATGGCAAATGGAAATTTATATATAGTTCTGATTTTTATAAGAAGTAACCTTCACCAAGTAATCAATCATATGCTCAGAGTTATATTCAGCGTTCCAGATTGTCCATTGAATCAAATAATTACAACAATCAGGAATACATGCAAATAATGCTTGTAATGTAAATTTGATATCGAATACGAAGGAGTAGTCCATCTTCTACAAACTTTTCAAATGCATTTCTTCCAACTCAATCAGGAAGTAGATCATCTCACAGTAAGGTTGTACTAAGAAGAGCTGATTAATTGAAGTCTTCAGCTGAGATGGGAATTCTTTATTTCACTTTTCTCCACTTAATACTATCAGTAGTCTACTTTACCGAAGAGAAAATAACCTTTGATACAAAAAAAGTCGAGGCTCATCATCCTATTGCGCTTGAATAAGCGAAAAGAATTATGCTACTGCAGTAATGCTTCTGAAGTTGAGTCTGCTATCAGAATTCATTACCTAGAGAATTAAGTTAATCCTCCCTGCAGGCTAAGAGTATGATTTCCAAATCCTGATAAAAAAAGAAGATAAATTTAGATGAATTTACCATTTGATAAAAAAAGAATAACCACAGAAAAGGGCGATATTGGTCGAGCTGAAAGCATATATGAGCTTTAGAAAGATGTACCTGGGAACTAGTTAAGGTTTGTGGTAGAAGAAACAAGCAGCTCAGAGGAGAAGATGCAAGTACAAGCTTTAGAATGATTTACCAACCGAATGACTAGGAATTCAGCATCAAGCAGAACTTTCTTCAAAAAACATCAGCAAGTGATTTAGCTCTACCTGCCACCAAAGATGATCAGAAGTAAATATCCTTACAATAAAAGGAGTTTAACAGCCAAAAGTAATCGTTAACTTAACTAAAGGACAGATGGTTATAGCATTGGAACCGTTAAGGTCTGTATGGCATAACTTGGATATTACCTTGAAAAAAATTCATCTCCTGCACATTATTATAACGAGACAATGTAATTGAGCTAAACCTTTTTGACAATGTAGTTGAGAGAATAACGAGGTCAAGAGAGGAAGGCCAACTGGTAACAGGAAAACAGTGAAGGCTTGGAGGATTTGTACAAGAAACACTTATGAAGGACATCCATTGGTTCTTTTATGGAGGAAAATGACCATTCCATTGGAAAAGCATATGTGTTATGTATGTTTTTCAATTAAGAACTTCCTGAGCAAGCAAGTAAAGCATTATGGGATACCTGTAAAGTGACAGTGGTTTCAATTTGGTTCCTTCTTTGTGCTCTCCAACTCACAGACTACAAATTCACTGGCTACCTTCTAAGTATATATTACGTTGGAACTGTCTTTTACCTTTCCAGATAGAGTAGTACATTTACATACCTGTAGAATCTTTTCAGGAACATGGGCAACCTTGTTCCATTCAGGGCCTTCCTTCTCTTGAAGCTGCTTCTCTAACATTGGATGACATCTTGACACCAAGATTGTTTCAAGAGAGGCAGGCAGGCCATTCTGTGGCAGTGATTTCATATCAGGACATCCACATATGCCTAATGTCTTGAGGGATGTAAGACTCTCCAAATCAACAGGAAGAGAACAAAATCTGCAGCAATCTGAAATCATCAACTTCCTAAGGGAGACGAGAGATTGTAATCCAACCAATGAAGTTAGGACTTCACATTCTTTAATATTCAAAGTTTGTAGAGAAGTAAGGTGGTGCACATCTAGTCCCAATGATAAGGAAGCCATAGAGTGGCAGCTGATAATGGTTAAAGTGGAAAGACAGGTGAGGTTCTGCAGGTATCTGGGCAATAAATCTGCTACAACCTTACAGTCATTGATTTCAAGAGATACGAGTGATGGAGGGAGGATGCCTCTGCCATCATGTTCCACTTCACGTGCAAGCAGCTCTGAACAATGAGTTAGCCTAAGTATGTTGAGGGAGCTTAGTAACAGAAACCCTGAGATTGGCATGGGCTCTTTGCATTTTCTAATGTCCAACTCATGAATACTCTTTAAGTGGTCAGCATGGAAGCTGCTATTAAGGAAACTACAGCTGCTAGCTCTTAGGATAAAATGTGGCGCTGATAATGTCAATGAGTTCAACAAAGATGAGCCTGGGAGTGATCCTGATGTTATATCCACTTCTATTCTTAATGTACTAGGGAATTGGAATTGCGGTGTTCTTAGTAATCGTGGACATCTACTGATAGCTAGTCTTTGTAGACATGGAAACAGAGGGCCATTCTCTGTTCCAGACCACTCTACCCATTCTGGCATTCCATCAAAAAGTAAATCCTCTAAACATGGAAACCCTTTCACCTCTCCATTTCCATAGAATTCATGGCCTATTTGTCTTACTACAGCCATATTTTTCACTTCTAGACACTCCAGAGATGGGAGCTGTCCCAAAGGTGGCAGAACTTCCCACCCCATGCAGTTGTACAAGCAAATAGAGCTCAATCTGCTCATCCAGTTTGCCTCCAACCAATTGGGAGACCTGACTCCACCATACCTTATTATGCTCAATCTTTGTAGATTTGGATGTGGCCTAAGGGCTTCAAGTACTTCAGAATCCCTATTACAAATGCTAGCCCTTGCATGGTCACTCCATTCAAGCGTCAGTGTATGAATGTGTTCTTTGTGATCTAGATGGGCCTCAGCACCCTCTTGCTTGCTTTCAACATTCTCAAGGCACTTAACTCTAAGACTTCCTCGAAGCTTATTCATGTCCTTCAGCTCTCCTAATTTGTGTCCCCTCTCCTTCTTCACATGGAATTCGCCTGATCCCTGTAGGCAAGTTTGCCTTCCAAAACCAGATATTATGGCACCACCCACATTTGTAACATAAGCATGCCTCAACTTGATCAGGCTATCAATATTTTTCGGGAAGCTAACGCATTCACTTTCACGGCAAGAATGACCATTTACTACCAACACCTCTAGATGGTAAAACCTACTCAGTGACTCAGGCAATGGCTTAATAGGAACTTGGAAAGCAAGGTAGCGCAGATGTATGAGTAGATCTATAGATCTTGGCAACTTCTCCAAGCAGCAACCAGCCAAGTCCAGTACACGGATGCTTTTGAATTTTCTAAATAGATCACTTTTGAGAGATGCTTTCCGGCAGTGCCATGATTTCCTCCAGATTAGCAGGGTACGCAATTTTTTCGATTTGTGTATCTTCTCAAGCACTTGCAATGAACTAGAGGCAACAGACAAATGGCGAACAGTAGGTGGAACTTCCAGAAACTTATCAGCTTCAATTCTCAAATATTCATCCTTTGATATGTTTCGGGCCAAGTCATTCATTAAGTCATGCATTACATATTCTATGGGAAGCCCTAGCCATGATCTCTGGAAAAAAGATCTAGACACTAGATCATTGAAGTATCCTTTCCCTATATCTTCTACATCATTATCTTTGCCCTGGGTTTGAACAAAACCCTGTGCAATCCACATATCGACCAACCTATCTGGCATGAAACGCCAATCCTTGGGAAACAAACTGCAGTATGTAAAGCATGGTTTGAGGTGTTCTGGTAGGTGTTGATAACTCAATCTTAGAACCTTCATTATATCATCCGATATATCACTTTCCAAAATTTTATTCCATTTTTCAATGTTTAGATTAGCTTTTAGCAGCTGTCCAACCACCTTTGCTGCTAAGGGTAAACCCATTAGTCTTTCAGCAATTTGCGTGCCAATTTCTTTTAATTTTGGGTGCTGATTTTCGTCTTGATCACCAAATGCATGTTTCTTGAACAACGACCAATACTCTTCACCTACTAATCCCTTTAGAGGTTCTGAAACTATTGTACCTAGCAGTTGTGCGACCTTGTCCGTTCGAGTTGTAACCAAAATTTTGGATCCTCTTGACCCATTACTAAGAGGAGCGAACACCTTCTTCCATAGTACCTCGTTCTCCCAATCCGTCCTTTCCTCATCACACCAAACATCATCTAAAATAAGAAGAAATCGCTTGCGAATTAACTTCTCACTAAGGACCTTCTGCAGCTTATCAAAGGTCCTTATATCACTGTGATTCTGATCTGATGCTGACTCTAAAATATCTCTTGTAAGCCCAATTTCATTGTAGGTATCAGAAACACAAACCCAGATCCTCGGATCAAAGTTTGTTTGTATGCTAGCATCCTTGTAAACAAGCTGGGCAAGAGTAGTCTTCCCAACACCCCCAACACCAACTATGGAAATAATAGGAATATGCCTACTGCTAGATCCAGGTTCATCATCTGTCTCAAGTAACAGCTGCACAATCTTATTCAGCTCATCTTGTCGGCCAAAAATTTGATCTTCTTCAATAGAAGAGCTAGTTATGCGTGATGATGAGATCTCAGGAGTTCTACCTGCAGCAATAACATCTAAACCAACCAGTTTAAGTAAACAATCTGCAGTTTTTTTCACTTCATCTAATCTCTTCAAGATTTCAGTCAGCTTCTTTTTGGGTTGGTCAGCTCCTAGCAAACGCTTGCTAATTTGAAGTGAAGATGAGGTAAGGTAACTTACTACGGTTCTATTATCCGCCTTTGATCTCAGGACCATGTAATCAAACTCATCCAGCACATCCTCGGCATCATAAACGGCGTCTTTGAGCTTGCGAAGCAATTTCTTCTGGTTCTCATCCTTGATCCGCCGCCTCTCGATAGTGGTTACCGTGGCAAGGATCTCTGTGAGGGCAGTATCAAGATTTTCGAGGTCTTTCTTCATGTCCTTCGTCCAATTGCGCTGGCTCTCTAAGTAGGAAGAAGCAGTGTCCATCATCTGCTTTACGATTGGAGATGAAAACCATCCAGCCACCGCAATCTCTGCCATATGAAAAAAGAAGACCCTCTTCCCTACTAATGGCAAGAACACTGAATCCAGAGAGGAGGAAGCCAGGAACTAAGCAAACAAAGATTAGCAGGGGATGAATGATTTCAAGAGAGAGAGAGAGAAAGAGAGAGGGGAAAAAGAAAAGCTAACAGAACAATGGGCAAGAGGATTGATCAGAGATAAGTAGGAAGAAATCAATGCCAAAAATGAAAAAGCTACAAGAAAAGTACGGTTATCGGTGGAGACCCAGTCCCAAAAGCCACTACCAACTAAATTTGATATCCTATTTACCATTTTGTGGCGCTGTGAAGTAAGATAGCTAGATCTGGTTGATAGTTATGGCTTTGATATTAAAAAGTATACATGTAGCCTTTACAGTTTAAGAAAAAGAAGGAATTCTACCTGCAAAGTTTTACTGAAAGATGAACAAGAATAATAAGAGAAATGATGCCCAATCGGCATGCAGTCAGTTCAACAACTTGCCGAAAGATAAAAGTAATAAAAAGAAGAAGAAAAGGAATCATGGATTATTTATGAAGACATATGACACACATCATTACGCACTATTCTAGCAAAATATATATATATATATATATATATATATATATATCTCAATAACAGTCAAACTATTCCCGGAGAAAAGCATCTATACCTAATTGCCTCACCTACAAAAGGGGCTCCCGAGCGACCACGCAAGCTATTTCGTAATAAAGCTTCAATCTTTGGAGCATTGGCAAAAGAAAACCCCACATCCTAATTGTACATACCCTCTTCACAAAATTGAACCTTTTAGCAAAAACTCGGATACCCATCTCCTCCTTTCCTGAAAATTCCACCGCGCTCCGACCAAAGTTGAGATCTTTTGCGTTGGGCCATTGAAGTATGTCGGATTCTTTGCAAACCTTGAATTCCATTTTTTTTTTGTCACCACTCCATTATACTATTTATTGGTCCAATAGTAAAATACTAACATGTGCTTATTGGATTCGGATTTTTATCCTTCATGGAGCTTCTACTAGATCATGCATGAATCGATTCAAATGTCTCTGTCTAAAAGAAATGCCATAGCATGGACGCATGCAAATTGAGATAAATCGAGAACAATGGTTTCTCACTGAAACAATTCAAACCAACAATAGCAATAATTATTCAGCATCAAATTCAAGTCTTTGGCCTCTCAGCAACCATGGCTCCTGCATGCTTTCTTCTCTTTTCCTCCATCTCCTTCCTGTGTGAAGTCTGCACGGTGACCTCCTAATGCCTGAAAGCTCTTGAAGGATTTGCTGCAGTGTGAACATGCATGGCTCTGAACTACTAGAGAACTATATCGTTTAATGATACTTCGACAACGACGGTGGCTAATTTTATCCAAAAAATTATGGCAGTGGTGGCTATAACTGGGCATGCAATTGCCATCACTCATTGCAGTGCAGGCTGATAGCAAGATCAATGCTCACATAGGTCCATATATGGTTCTAAATATATGAAAATTATGCCAAGTATATGGTTTAGTACGAAAAATTCTATAGTAGAGCTATCTTTCAGAAGGAACAGAGGTATGTATATATATATATATATATATACCTGAATGACAAGTTTATATATTTCTGGACTGGATTTCTAAGTTTCCTTGTAGTTTTATATGCAGTGAATATATACCGTAATAATTCATTGATTGTTTCCTTTTCCATTTTATGAAATGGACGACGCATTATCAATTCTTACAAGAAATGTTCAAAAACTCATCAAGTGAATCAAGGAAGATTCAAGGCTGGTGCTTAATTTTATTCTGCTATATCTTTGTAGATGCCACCTAATGGATCAAACACACATTTGCTTTAGCAAGGCATGAAGATTGTTTACTCCACAGTAAAAGGACTAATATTATATCTTCAGAGCATCATGGCTACTCACTAAAACTTTTAATGGCATATTCTAAATCCATTTGAAGAAAGAATATTAGATAATAAAATTCCACAACACCTTTTCCTTTTTCTTCTTATTCTCCCTAAGCAAATTTCTTCCTTCAGCATAGTACATATATATATATATAATTCATGCCTCTCCAAGTACTTCCTTCTAGTTCAAAAAATAGTATTTCTTCCTAGAAATTATAATTCTCATGTAAACATACCATAGTAGTAAGCATTTAGTAATTCATGTTTATGCATGTGACATACTTTAGAATTTAACAACTTAAGAAGATGTACAACTCGCATTATTTATAATGATGTTAGGAGAGTTACTACTTCTAAGTAAAGAGAAAATTCATACTTTAAATGGTTCCAGGTGATCAAAAGAAAGCATTTTGACTCAAAAGAAATGCAAAGAATTACAACTTCTTGTAAATTCATCAATGTATTCGTATAAAAGACAACAAAGAAGGATTACCATTCAACTCTACTATAGAGCCTTGAGCACTTTTTGTGTCTTTTTGCCATTTCATATATGAAACTACTCAATTATACACTTACAGAATAACACAAATGAACGCAAGACCCCACTTTGCACTCATATGTAATCTAGTACCTAGAGAAGACATTAAGTTTCATATTTCACCAAGTCAAGTTCAATGTATCATCGAATGCGACAAAACGCAATACATTTTTAGATATGCTAGGAAATTCTTACCATAAAATGAATGTGAATACATACGAATACCACCTACTATCATGTTTATGCAAACCGTATACAACACCGCTCATGCATGAATCAATTGATTGTGGGGAAATCGGACGTCAAACAGTGCATTCCCGCACACACCACTATGCGTAAAATTGCATTATTCAATTAGAGATAGTCGATGTTGGATAAAAACTTTCTTCTAATAAATCAATTCTTGATAGGTTGAATTCTCTGCTTGCCTGTCATTGCCTTTAGAGGATTTGATAAATGCACAATATATAGCCCTCTAATCACTCAATCCCTGCAATATCTCATAGCTCTCAACCCTCTTCATCATTTCTCTTGAAATCTCTCTCCCCCATCCCCTTGCTTATGGAGAAGGGTGACATGAGTTTTTTTCATGGCCAAGCAAGTGATGGCTCTCGTTTCACTAGACCACCACCACCAACACAAGAGATCCTTCTCACCTCTCCTTTCCTTCAAACAGCCAATAATACCTTGATCATGTCTAACTCACCTAGAGCAAACAACCGGTACGTGCATACCTCTCCTATCGTCGACCCTGCAGCAAGGTTCGCAGCAACCAGAGAGCTTACAATGACTTCACTTAGTCTATCCAACACCATGAACTCAAATGATAGGTTTGTTTTCATGCCAACTCCATCACTCCCATCCTCATCTAGAATAATCAAACCAACAACCATTAGCAGCCCTTTTGGCTTTGGCATGATGAATCCTAATCTATATGTGGTCGCAAACCAAAGAGTTCCATGCCCAGATGCTCTAGGATCATCATTCTTGAATAGAGCACCTCCTCTTCCTGAGGCTTATATCTTGGATAGCACATCTCCTACCATTTCCTTCTGCCCAAGAATCCAACCACCATACATACAATACCAGCAGTACTTGAAAAGAGCACCTCCTCTTCCTGAGGCTTATATCTTGGATAGCACATCTCCTACCATTTCTTTCTGCCCAAGAACCCAACCACCATACATAAAATACCAGCAACACTTGAATCCTTACCTCAATGTCAACCCAAACAACTCACAATATACTTTCCAAAGCCATGACAACCTCCTAGAGTATCTACTAGAATTTTACCCAAGAGAAGAAAAGGAGTCATTTCATATTCACAAATGCAGCTTATGTGACATAGAGTTTCCTACTGCTGTAACGCCCCGCCCGGCACGGACACGTGCACGCCCACGCGCCCACACGGCACGCGCGGCGCACGCGACAGGTCGGGCGGGGCCCGCCACACACGGATACACTCCTGTGCACATACAATCATGACATCATCAAATAACACCTGCTAACATATCCATGATCACATAATCCATCACCAAATAAATCATACTCTTAACCAAATAAACCTGTTAACATATGAATATCAAAATACACAATAATACACACTAGACCGCTACATAATCTGGCAGGACCCACACAGGCCACAACAAACCATCAAGATACAACTAAACAACTGATACAAGAGTACACTATGATTCGACCTGTATTATACAAATCATCGTCTAATATAAAAGAGTACAAATATCAAATACTGGTACAACTCAATTTCTATATAAACTATCATCTATGCCATCTCGCATCTATAGCTCACCTCATCATTACTCTAAAATATCTTCTCAAGTCGCTATCACGTACCACATATCTGAGAGGTTAGAAAAGAAATAAAGAGAGTCATGAGCAAAAGGCTCAGTGAATAGACCTTACCCCGAATCAGTGAAGCCAAACAGAGAGTAAATCATGTACTGGATAATATGAATCAGAAAACAGTATGATGTCATGTATGAACATATATATATATGTATCCTCAATGACATATATATGAATGAAATCAGTTCTCATGAATGACCATATTATATCCTCAACCGAAATTATATAACATGATGAAATTACCATATAACATCACCGACTATAACACCATATCATGTATAACAATTATGATCCAATGATACTAGTCATAACAATGATGATGCATGATGCATACCAACTACTAGATAATCATATATGTTAGAGCCAGATATAATTCACATATCTCTCACTATCACAATCATCCGTCTCAACTCTGAATATCATCCACCATGCTGGACTACGGTATCCGGCCCCAAACTCGATACACATCATGTCACAAGCTCAGAGCATACCCTGTCATACGCTAAGAGTATCTCTGTAGATAAATCATACCCTGCCATACGCTAAGGGTATCTCTGAAGAAAGTAATCATACCCTACCATACGCTAAGGGTATATCAATGATAGTTGTACCCTGTCATACGCTAAGAGTACAACTATCAGCCATCACCATACTCTGCCATACGCTAAGAGTATGTCCAGTACCAGTCTGGACCAGATACCGTTCCAGCCATCACATCACATCACATCACATACACATGTACTTTTATGATTTCCTATACATGATAAATCATATGCATATATCCAGTACGACAACAGATCATACAACTCAGGAATTTAGGTGGTAAAGAAGCCGAGAGAAAAATGATGTAATGCAAACTCCAACCATGTATCTAACACATGCATACTCATGCTAATCTATCACATACATACTCATGATAGAGATCATCCCGACATAAAACCATAATAGCATAATCATCTCCAATCATCTTTATATATCACCAATGTACTCATATCCTAGATCAGTCTAATCAAATACATGATAAAATATATGCTCAACTGAAATCATCTCTATATAAAGTCATATAATCATGCTGGAGGCCAAAACGTGCATGTACATAATATATAATAAATCCTAATTTGAGAAAGGGATCTAGGGGATAAGACTACTCACAGTCTGATCAGAAGATACAAACCACGCATCTCTCACGTCCGTCAGGTAACCGAGTGACACTCATCGCTAGCAAGGTCCACGGGGTCTCAAATAAGGGGGTTCGGGATCTGAAAATGTTTAAGTAACATAAAGTTAGTTGTTTATCCCATTATAATCCGTTCGAGTAAAATATGATGATTTATTAGATTTTAGAATTTCTACTTGTTTTTATGATTGGCTAGATTTTAATTATAAATAAAATATAGATAAAAATCTAATTATAATTAAATTATATCTTGATTAATTAGGGACTATGTAGTCATTATCTTATTTGCTACAAAATAATAATGTATAATAAATTAATAGAGTTACTTAAAAATGTATATCATAAGAATATTAGAATATAAATCTAATAATTATAATTTACAAATTTATCTATTAATCTAATATACATATAAGTAAGTAAATAAATAAATATAAGTATTACCTATATTTATGCCTAATTAATCATTAATTATAAAAATTATCATTAATAAAAATACATTGAAGGATATATAATATTATTAAAATAGTTAATGTCTAAATAATCTATTTGCATTAATTAAGAAGCAAAATACTTAAATAAATAACATAAATAAACTAATTAATTAATAAATTAATTACAACTGCCATCAGTGCTGGGCTCGGCCCAGCACTGTCTGCTACAGTGCTGGGCCGAGCCCAACACTGTGCAGAAAGAGAAAAGAGGAGCTGAGGAAGAAGGAGAAAAAGAAAGAAAGAAGGAAAGAAAGAAGAAGAAGAAGAAGAGGAAGAAGAAGAAGAAGAAGAAGAAGAGGAAGAAGAAGAAGAAGAAGAAGAACAGAAGAGAAAGAGAAGAAAGAGGGGAGGTGAGGGAGGCGGTTGCGGACCCGGGCCGGCGGGGAGGGCACCGGCCGCTGCTGGCCAGCCAGCGGCCGGCCTCTCGCCGGTGGCTCGGCTCCGACAAGCCCACCCGCGGGCAAGAAAGAGAGAGAGAGAGAGAGAGGAGGGTAAGAGAGAGAGAAGGTGGTGCGGCGGCGACGACGGCGACAACGAGAAGCCGTCGGCGAGGAGAGAAAGAGAGAAGGGTAGAGAGAGAACGAGGGAGTTAGAGAAGGAGAAGGTGGTGCGGCGGCGACGACGGCGACGGCGGCGGTAGGCTGGCGTCGGCAAGGGAAGGAGAGAAAGAGAGGGTTCGAGAGAGAGAGAGAGAGAGATCAAAAGAGAGAGAGAGAGAGGCGGTGAGGGTGGTGCTGCGGCGGCGATGGCAGCGACGGCGGTGGTAGACCGGCGTCGGCAAGAAAATATGTGAGAAAAGAGAGAGAGAGAGAGGGAGAGAGAGAGAATATGTGAGAGAGAAAGAGAGAGAGAGATATATAAAGAGAGAGAGGGAAGGCGGTGGAGGAGGGGGAAAGGCGGCGGCTGCGGCGGCGGCGGGGCCCGCCGCAGCTAGCTGGTCCGGCCCGGTTGGCCGGGCCGGCGGTTGTGGGCGCACGTGGCGCCCCCAACACGCGCCCACGTTGCATGGCACGAGCTCGTGCCATGCAACGCCAATATATTTTTTTTATTTTATTTTATTTCTTTCTTTTTGTCTCTTTTATTTATTTTTATTATTATTTTTTTTTCAATTTATATATTATTATTATTATTCTTTTTTTTTTTTTTTTTTTGGGTTATTACAACTGCTCAAGCCTATGGAGGTCATATGAGCTCTCACAGCAAGACCAGAAAGGTAAAGATGACAGTCCAGGAGGCATCAAAGAGACCACGACTGATTCCTCTAATCCATGAACATAAGGAGGGCTCTCATGTCTATGTAAAGATGTCCAATGAGAATGGCACAGAAGAAGTTCCTACAACTGTTGAGGCCAAGAAAGAAGAAGAAGAAGATGATGAACTCCTCGAGGATGATGGCGGATTGAAGTACCTCGTTGAAGAAGATCAGAACATAGAGACTGATCAAAAGGTGATAGCAAAAGCTCTTGCCACCATTAGTGAGAATTCTGTGAACAGTGAGCCTAAAACTAATGGTGGCACAACTCCCTCCAATGTCCACTGAGATTCTGAAGGAGGAAAGCATTAAAGTCCTGCCATTTTTTGCTTTCCGTTATCGGTTTTCAGTGTATCTGCTCCTGGTGTTGCTTTTTTGACCATAATTATCATTTCATCTTTCCTTTTGACTGCTTTCATGTATCAATCCATATTATGAAAAGAGAAGTTGAATCTAGAACATTAATACAAAAGGGCAATCAATTGCTATCTTTTGTCTTAGGTAATATTTCTTTACCAAGTACTTTTGATAGTACTGTTTTGATAACCCTGAATGCCTCCCTCTACAAAATGAGACTCAATTACTAACTTGAATGGATCAGTTAGTTCACAAACTAATACGCACGGTAAAGGAGTTAAATTAACTTCCCTGTTTCAAAGGAGATGTTATCAAATCTTATAACACACACACACACACAAGTTCGAAAATTCATTTCACAACCTAGCTTTCAATGATCTATACTATTCATACCATATGTGTTAAAATTTTCAAATGAAAACCTGTATTTCTAGTTTTTTTTTAATAGAAAGTACTCTCAACAAGATTAAACCAACAAGTTCTAAGAGAAACAGCATAATCAATCTGTTTTCCTCGAATTTATCAAGCGATTACTGAATATTTTGCAAACGATTAGATTAGCCCAAACCTAATGATTAGATTAGCCCAAAACTCGAAATACAAGTCCCCAACCACATACTAAAAATCTTGGGTCTGAAGTATAGTATGCAGGGGTTGAAATCAAATTTGTAGGAAGAATAAACAACATTCTAAGAAAGAATTAGGTGAAACAATATAATCAATATATTGAGAATTCAGTAGATATGGAGATACATCGTTACACTAGATCATAGGGGAAACGACGAGCACCGTATATATTATTAATAACTTGGCAATTTTGATAAAGGCGAACCGAACTGCACCAGGACAGATTTCATCATTAGTTTCTCTTATTTCTCACATCAGTTAGAAGATGTAGAATATATTCGAGGATATCAGTACGTTCCCTTAGTCCTACGCTTATGAAAATTACCTAATTCGAGAAAAATATATCATGTAAAACCGTATTGTTGGATCTTATGTACATTTTCATAAGAATTACATATCCCTGAGTAGAAAAAGAACACTAAAATTTTAGCAATAAATTCATATACTAAAATGTCAAATTTGGAATTTCCCTTCCCTATTCAGAAATGAAGTCTGAATCTACAAAGAGATATACCTATGCATCACAATTTCCCTGCCCAAAAAATGTGTAAACGATATTCTTCAACTCGCAAACTAGTCTATATATATATATATATATATATAGTAGAATATAGGAACAAAGAAAAAAAAATACATTAATTACAAATTTGTAAAGACAAATTACACAATGTAAGCAACTTTTGAATGTTGCATGTACCAACTCACATGGAAAATCCTATGTGATTACCACCTCCGATTTTATCGCATAACTTTCCAGAGTACTTCATTGAATGCAATTCCTTGGCTCGATTCGCAGAAGATTTCGTGTATGTGTACAAATACTCGCCCGTCCTCGCTTCTAATATTCATCTCTTCATATTCTAGACCTATTTCTCCTCCTCCTTCAATCTTCAAAGTTCTCTTTCATCCCTGTTCCTTTCAACATGGATGAATTCTCTGATGAAATAGATGCACTCCTTAGCCAAAATAGCCCTACAAATGAGCCACCCCTCGTCGTCCCACCGCCAAACAACTCTACCTCATCCATAGTGGTCAGTGCATCATCTACCATTCAAAATTCTCCAATTCCTCCAAATAACAACACCACCACCACCATTGAGGCTAGCAACCAAAGACCCCTCTCTCCTGAGCCATATGATCCATTCAAATCCACAGCCAACCAGTTTGTATTCATGCCGACACCGTCACTCTCATCAATCCGATGCAGCATGAGCTACCCAACAACCACCATCCCTGATCTCGACATCAGCTCGACAAACATTCCATATCCTGATCCTCAGCAACAATACAATCCATTATCGGATTACAACAACGTGAATATTGATGGCCTCCTCCAAACACCATTCATAGATCAGCAAGAAGTCTTATTCAATCAAACTCCAAGTTATTGGAACGCTCCTGAAGATCCTCTTGATCCAAACTGGGAGGCCATCAGTGCTTATCTGGCAGGGCAAGTCCGACCGGGGGTTGATGGCGACCGCATCTTTAGGTGCACCACTTGCGGCGTGGAGTTTCCGAATGCTCAGGCATTTGGAGGGCATATGAGTTCACACAGCAAGACTAAGAAGGAGAAGAGCTTGGCGCCGACCAAAGCAAAACTCAAGAAGGTTGCAACTAAGATATCTAAATCCTTTGTAGATGTTGAGGAACTGAAGGCCATGAAAGAAGAAGCTGCATCAGGGAAAGCGAACAAGCTGAGTACTGGTTACCAGAAGGCTAAGGTGGAGGATAGCAGCAAGGGGAAGAGCATCAAAGGTGATGAGGGATATGAGAGCGAGGAATCTGTGAGCAGTAAGTTTGTTGTTAAGGATCAAAGTAGCACAAATGAGGAATGATGAGAGAGAGAGAGAGAGAGAGAGAGAGAGAGAGAGAAGAAGAAGAAGAAGTAGTAGTGTGTGTGTGTGTGTGTGTGAGTGAGGGAGAGAGAAAGACATCTAGTATGAATTGGGTAGTTTATTTTCTTGTTGCTCTCTCCCTAACTCCTCCTTTGTGTGGGTATGAAATTACCTTATCAATAAATCACACACACATTTATAAATATATGTTTTCTTTTGGTATATATATATAACGATGTATATATTATTCTTCAATTACCTAACAGCTTAAGTAAGTTATATATCAAATATAATATATTTTAAGGTTTAAATCTCATTAACCGACTTCAATTCCTTACGATAGATATCTATTCTAGTGAGATATATCTTATCATCTATCATCTGTCGATACGCAGTATTAAAGAGACTTACATAAGATACTCCCCTCCACACACACACACGTAAAAAAAAAAAAAAGAAATCATGGAAATGGTGAGGTCTGTAAGGTTTTTGAGTAAAGTGGAAAGTTATATGAGGTAAAACTGTCCATAATATAATTAATTGAGCCGGCTCTACTACTCTTTTAAAGTCTTATCTACAATCAGCAGCCGTTATGAAAATTTACGTTTTTGACGTTATTAACATACAGATACAGACACAGACACAGACACAGACACAGACACGACAACCAAAACCAGGCCACCAAAATCCATCTAGAGAAATGTGCACTGACAACTACCAAAAATAGTGCTTCATTGTTTCCTTTTCGACCAATACATAAAACTACGTAACTGTTCATTGTTTCCTTTTCTTGCTTTTGGTTACGCTCATGCATCTCGCTTGTTTATTATTATTATTATTATTATTATTATTATTTCTAAGACTTACTATATTACAAATAAACCCCTCCTTTTTCTTTATTCACAATGAGAGCCTCAGATTTTTCTCTTTTTTCTTGAGAAATAAAAATAAATTTTTATTAATCACCGAAAAGGTCGCAAAAATACATTAAGTATACATCAAGTATTTTTTTTTAAACGAATAAACAGCTTATTTGTAAATATATATATATATATATATATAGCTAAATGTTGGTTTAGAGTTACCTTGAACTTTCTCTTCTTTTTATTACTCTAGGAATTGGGTAAATTTTCAAACTAATGAGTGATAGAAGCTGCTTCCTTATTAGACCAGTGAACCGAATTAGACCAGTTTGGTTTTATTATTAAACCCAATAAGCAATTGGGTCGGCTCAACTATTTTTGCAAAGCTACCTAAATTCTTATTATTTAATTATTCTATTTTTCATCCTGACCTCATCTACTTATACAACAAAGTCGATTTTAAAAAGAAGTATTCTAAATTTTAATAACAAATGAAGAGAGCTAATACCACCAGTATAAATTATTCTATTGCTTACTTAAATATTAATATAAAGAGTAACAGTTATATCTAATATGATATAAATTAATAATAAAATAATAAATAATAGTGAATTAGTATTATGAATCGGTGACATTTTAAACTAAATGATAAGAACACTTTTAATTAGATGTGAAGTAGTGGTAATTAGATATTGTCTAATCTAGGGGCAAAATATAATTTTAGAAAGTTGTATATAATAAAAACAGAAAGAACGATGAATTAATATACCAGAAGAATCTACGCTGCTGTTTAGTTACTATACCAAAATAAAGATGCTTATTTTGAAATAAGGTTATCCATATTGCACAAGTGCATCCAAGCTAAAGGTATTTTAATCCTAGAAAATTAAAAATATTTAGTTAATAAGACATGTGTTTTAGAATTATGCTTTTTTGCACATATACTCTTGGAAATCATTTATTTGATTGTATGCCCCCTGAAGTTCACATATATAAATATGTAGCACTTGAAATACAAAATTTTGCTTTAAAATCCTTAATTTTCTACTTGAATACCCCTTAGAATAAACTATCATTAAAATTTAAACCATTTAAAAAAATAATAAATCATCCTTATTTAAAGGGTTTTTTTTAATCTTTTTCTATTAAATGATTTGACTTGAAAAATAATTCAAGAGGATACCTATATAAATAACCTATATTTTGAGGGATTTACTGCTTCCATAGATTATTTGGAATTATTTATATATTACTTTACATATTTTTTGAAAATCCTAGTGGTTCGAGGGGTGTCAGTCCGATTCTCTCATAATTATAATTGTGATGGAAAGAGTATCTTTCTTGAGAGGAAGTTATAGCATACTACTATTTTCTTGGGAAATTAACCCCAATAATATTTGATGCCATTGCAACCTGGTAGGGCACCATAGTTCCCTTATGGTAAAGTGCTTCAACAATTTAATTTAGCAATGTTCTTCTACATTCAACTCACTGAAAAGGATACACTCAGTAGCCATCAAAATGTTACTGAAATGGCCGAAATTTCCGGACATGAAAATTTCTATCTACATATCAAAATTTTGGGCCGTGGTGATAAAAATATAAAATTAATGCTCCTCAATCAGCACTTACCCATGTAGAGCATGTCATGCTCTGTCTATTCTGCATTACCTCCTCTTAAATTTCTTGGATGTCTTTGTATTTTTGCGATTAAAAGCATATACCTCAGCATCTTCATCGTCAGCTTCTGCATTTCTTCTCTTCTTGTTGCGAGGACCTTCCCTGATTTTCTGTAAGCAAAAGGAAAACCGTCACATTTTTGTTTCCTCTAATTGAATAATCCAAAAACAACAGAGTTCTTTGAAATGATGACTGAAAAATAGAGAATACAAGCATGTGCTCCAGCCACTTTTAAGACTACAAATAGGCCATCCATTTCAAGGGACGACAAACTCAGGGTTCAATATCTATGTTTCTCTATATTCATGCCTGGATCCAGGTTGAAATGCACCGCATATTGGGGTAGATTTGCATCAGAAAGTACAAATGTTAAAAAAGAAATCCTCCAGCTCAGCTCAACGACAAACAACTATGATAATGGCAGAAGTTGCATACCATCTGTGATATTCTCTTGGCTTCAGATACACGCTCGAATAAAATAAGGACTTGTGCTTCCTCTGCAGGATACTCAGGAAGCTTTTTACCTAATAAAACAGCAGACCATCAGAGGATTCCACCATTTACATAAATGTGTGTGTTTGTGCATGAGTGTGTGCATTTATACATTATGTGAAACCTTTGGGAAGGATTTGACTTCTTTCTAGTCCTTAAAAGCATCTCAAGATTCAAAATGCTTTATATCAAGGTGGAAAAAATAGTAAAATCCTTGCAAGAAGATTTCACCTTTTCTAATCCTGAAATGCATTCAATACTGGAAGAAGTGTTGGGATCCTTTTTCAAATTTTTACATTAAGTTTGCAGTACATGAACCATGCAAAGAAAAGATTTCATACCAATAAGCTGCTCTATTTGTAAGTACCACTCAACCTCATACTGATTCACTAAAGATACTGCAAATCCAGAACGTCCGGCACGTGCAGTTCTACCCACACGATGGATGTAATCCTAAAACATAAAAGATACACAAATAAAAGATCTCATAATTTGGATCTCATGAACTATTAAAAACACTCAAATCTCAAGTATAAAAGTAAGACATACGGTTTAACAAAAAGTTACAGAACAGACATTATTCATGTGAGCAGCACACTTCAGTATCAATATGTCATAAAGATTGGAAAACAAGAAACATAGTCAAAGTAAAAGAGATAAACAGAGGATCGTGTAATCTGTAGGATCAAGTAATACTTCTGCTATGATATAACTGTAAGGAAAATTAAAATAAACAGTTAAGGTGTACCCTTATGTCAATAAGTTATCACCACTAATGATGCAACATCAACTAAAGCGAAACTTTCAACTGCACAAGGGAATGTAAATGGATTGTGTTCTCATCAAGCATGTTCCCTGTACATTTAGCACTGGGCAAAGTGTCCCACTATGTGTACGAAGACATGGAGATATTTATATTTCATAACAATCATTAATATCTAGATAAATAAGAGGCATAATTCCAAAAAGGTTTAGATAAATCCCCACGTTCACTCGTTTATACTTAATGCAAAGCTGTGAATGTAACTGCTAGATGCTGTGAAATTACTCAAACAAGTAGTACCCAATTAATGGACAATTTCACTGAATACTCTTAAAAATTTCTATTTCTTATATTGGTGGCTACTGAAATGTTCTACCCTTATATCAGCGACGGGTTTATACTATACAACACTTTTTGTCTGACAATTCTGACTCACTTCTTAGGCCACTATAGAGAGCTGAATATGATAGTGCCAGAACCCATGGTGTCATATATTCCAAAAAGAAGTGCCAAGTTCATCAATTTTTCCTGACATCAACATGCCAATCGATAGATGATCATCGAAAGGTTTCAGGCCATCATGTAATTTCCATTTGTTTAGAAGTGTTGACACTGAAGGATAATCTGAAAAGGAAAGATACTGAAGTTTCCAGATGGCCTAAGTACAATCTTACAATGGTTCTGTATCAACAGAAGCATTGAACAGATAGATTGAGGATAAATCTGCTCCTTAGTTCTTTCATCTTGACTATTCCATACTATAAAAAAATTAAAAAAACTTTGGAAAGGAATATAACACCCCTCTTGCAGATTGTAAAGTTAAAAAATAAGTCAATTTTTATACTACAAGTTTAAGAGTAAACACATTCTTGCATAGAAGGAGAATATGCTCTTACTTAACAAGACACTACAAAGTATTCTGAACATTCATTTGATGGAATATGTACCTTAGAATTTGTTGGGATGTCATAATTAATAACCAAATCAACTGAAGGAATATCAAGACCTCTACTAGCCACATCTGTACATATAAGAATGTTGCATTCACCAGCCTTGAACATGTTCAAAGCCCCTAATCTCTTAGCCTGCAATAAAAGAAACCATTTGCTGCTGAAGTTTATTTACGCAACAGATAATAATGTAAAGGAAACAAGAAAAAACATGTGTTCCATCTACATGTCTATAATTCAGATAGCCAATATAAAGTAATTAATCACATAAGTAAATTTTGTAATACTTCCTAACATTTGGAAAAGGGAAATGAGCTTAACCTGGCTCATTTGGCCACTTATTGGAATGGCCTTTAAGCCAAGATTCCGGAGAATGAGAGACAAAAGCCTTGTCGCTTCACATGTGCGTGTAAAAACCATTGTTGTACTTCCAGACATCTCAGTCAAAATGTAGACAAGATAGCAATCCTGGGAAACAGATGCAGAGGTGACGTTATATTCAAAGGAAAGCCCAAGAGAAGAAATTGACTCAGGGCATTGCAAGTGTTAGTAAACTTAATATAAGAAACAGCGAGAATCACAAGGGGAAAAAAAGGTAAGCAGAGCTATTTCCTGTATGTGCTCTCATATATGGAAATCATAACCAATAATTAGAATGCTTTGCTTGTATATAATATGTTAAAAATTCTTTAGATGATAGGCATTGTCACAAACCATGCCATATAATAGGTTCTGCTTCAGGCAGGCTAAGCATAAAAACAAATAGACAGTTTTTTAGTCATATCAATTATCAACAACTCTTATGTAAGGAACCTGGCATGACAGCATTGATAGATTATATGGAAATCAAAGCTACCGACACTTCTTAGAATAGAGACTTGTTGTAGGCCATCGATTGCACTCGACTCCCACCACTGCGAGGTCTAAGAAGAGGAGATGTAAGTAGCCTAATCTTCATTACTGAAGAAATTCAAGCCTTATGTCACACTATACCTGTGGTGATACAAAAACCCAAGTTTTAGTTACCCTAGTACTCTAGTGGATATCACATCAAAGTTCATGGACACTTTTCTTTATATTCTGTGGATTTTAGTATCACGGGCTAATATTTATGTAAGCAGTGGCATGCACACAAATAACAGTCTTGGTAACACAACAACAACCAAAAAAAAAGAAAAAGAAAAGAAAACTAACCTTGTACTTTGCAGGAACTAAGCGGAATTGTTGCTTGAGTGTATCAACGGTGGAATATTTTGAGGCTGCTTCGATCTGAGATTTCCAGCAAGTGATTTAGTAGAGATATAGGAAGAATCTTTACAAGTTTCTGATTCTGTATGCCAACATAAATAAGAAAACTTCGAAAGAAGCAACAGACAAACCTTGACAGGATTCCTGAGACAAGCACGTTGGAGTTTGCCAACCTGCATGAGAGCACAGGAATTAACTCTTTAACAAATTCAATTCTGCCACAAGAAAAACAAAGCATGCAAACGAGTTTGTTACAGAAATTGTATGGAAATTATTTCCTCCAAAGAACAAATTATTTGATAAGAATCTTATGAAAAGAGTGCAGATGACCCTAAAAAGTAGAAACTCTACTGAGAAAGGAGCGAGCTCTAATTATTGGCAACTTTATTACCTTTTGTTCTGATTCTTTCAACACTTCATCCAATTTTTCCCAACTACTATTTTTATAGTACTAAGAGGAATAAAGGAGCAAAAGAAACTAGAAAAGATTATGTAAATAAGATGCTTAAGATAAAGTGTGTGCAAGAACCACTAGAACCACATTCAATAACTTGACATGAGTAATCACTTCTTTTAGATTAACTAGATTCACAATCTGTCAACAGAAAACAAAACTTCACATGTTAATGAAAGCCCATATCCGACTCCACCAGCTCTAGTGATTAACCCTCATGCACTGCTCAGGCCTGTCCCCATCAATATGAAAATTAATGAAATGAAAAGAAGAGGCATAAGCTAGGTATATCTTCCCAATCAGCAGTTGATCACTACACAGTATGGCACAGTACTTCATATATGCTGACAAAAATCTCCAAACTCAGTAATAACCTTCTTGGTCATAGTGGCAGAAAATAGATAAGTTCGCCGTTCTTTAGGAATAACTTTCAGGATGTCGTCAATGGCCTTCTCAAAATCCATGTTGAGCAGCCTATCAGCCTCATCCAAGACCTGATAAATCATAAATAAATCATGAGTGATTATGTATCACAGATAACTGTTGAGAACAAGGAATATAAGCATTTACATAAGTAGTTCACACAAGTCCATATAGATCATTTCAAGTTGTTGGTGTAATGCAGGTCCATATATTCAATTAAATCAATTGACGGATCAGTTCTTACCAAGTATTTTAACGTGCGAAAGCTAAAACCTTTAGTATTTGACAAATGATCCAAGAGACGCCCAGGAGTAGCAACCTACAATTCAATAAAGATAAGGCAAAATGTCAATTGAAACATGTGCAAGTTCTCACCCTGCCCTAGCTAGAATGTCCATCCAAGGAAATAGTACAAGTATAGGAAACATTTATCATAGCATGATGCAACGCCACTTTTAAATCTCGTAAACATTCATGCCACAGTTGAAAGTAAAAGGACTAGCAATAAACTAATACTCAAGCTAATTAAGGTATTGTAATAAGTAATAAATATGTAGCATCCATGTCACTAGAGATTTCTCTGTGTGAGAAGCACATAAAAGAACCATTCCTTCTATCATAGACATAAAAGATGATATTTGAAGGACCAATAGGCAGTGACATACATTACAAAAGGGGAAAAAAGATACTGCAACTATAGTAAAAGAGAAAATGAAATAGAGAACTATCACCATGTTCACCACAGTCGAATTGACTATCAAAGATCAATGTGGAATTTCATACTATGTTAACAAGACAAAACACATATTTCCAACCAGAATTATCCAACTTTGCAAAAAAGAGAGACAAAATTGGTTCTAGAATAATAGTTAATGCTGAGGATAAGAGAAAATTATTGCTTCCATTTCCTAGAATTCTCTCTTCACTCATCCATTTATAGATTCAAAGCACAATTCAGAATTTACAATTAAAGTCCGGTGGATTTTTTTTTGACAAATTGGGTATTGTAAACAAGAACATCAATAAATTATTACCACTATATGAGGACGCTTCCCAAGAGATGTTGCTTGCTGCATCATGTCTACCCCACCCACAAGCTGCAAGAAAAAAGGTCCTTTCTCAATCAGAACTTGATCATGAAGCAAGAAAAAAATGTAAAATCTGTAAAAGCATCAGCTAAGAGGAATACAATAATTACTAGGAGAAATTTAATACATTCATGTTGTAATCACAAATTCACATAACCAAGTCTATTACAACAGCAAGGATTTCAAACATGAGATCTGATGTGATAACAACTATCTGCGAGAATTGTTGAGCAGAGCGATTCAAATGAAAAGATAAGGTGACTTGAAAGGGATTGATAAGTTTCAACAACCTACTGTCCATCAAACATCAACATACCCAAAGTTGAAGCCAGATATCAAGCCAAACCAAAATCTGATAATAAAGAGATCTGTTGCAAGTAATAAAGCCAGTGAGCCACTAGTGTAGTTACCTTCTGGTTGAGTTTTAGGTTCATGTTACTCAAAGACTGACATTTCTAAAATGTCCTATATACCTGGGAAATATAAATTCTACTATTAATCACTCACCACAGAACACTTCACTCCAATACCAGACCCCAAAGCTTCAAACTGCTCAGCAATCTGAATCGCCAACTCCCTGAATCCAATCAAAAGAAAAACAATAGAGCCCTCAAGTAACGGAAAAATTAACAACCTATACAAGAAAACCTTGTTCGGGAACCCCCCCTTAAAAAAAAAAAATTCAACCTTGTCGGAGAAAGGACACAAGCGAATAATGCCTCCGGTTTCGCAAGCAGCGCTTGAAGAATCGGAAGAGCGAAAGCTCCAGTCTTTCCTGATCCCGTCTGTGCCAACCCAATCACATCTCTCCCTACAAAGAATCAAACGACACGGTACAGAACTCGTTACGATTTCGATTTCTCAAAGGAACAAATCAAGAATCAAATATCTAATCTTGGACACCATACCTTGGAGTGCATAAGGGATCGATTCGACCTGGATCTTTGAAGGCGTCTTCCACCCCAAACTCTCGCAAGCCTCGACCAGCTCTTTGCATACCCCGAGGTCGGCGAAAGTCTTCGGCTCACCGACTTCCTCCTCCGCCATGAATGCGCAGAGACTGAGATCGAGACGGAATCGAAGAAGAGATAGGTTGCTGTAGGGTTTAGAGAGAATCTAATCGGCCGGGTCGAGTTTGAGACTAGGGTTTAGATACGGGATAGAGGAGACGAGGAGAGAGTGAGGAAATCCGAAAATACTTTTTCGGATGTTATCAAACCCGATCCGAATGACACTGATCCGACCCACTTCATTAAGTTAGCGGGCCGATCTATGAGCCCACTAAAGCGGGCCGCCCGGCCCACTATCTATCTATCTATCTATCTATCTATATATATAAAGTGAAACTTAATTAACACCCCTAATTAGATGCTAATTGTGATCCCACCTTAAGAAAATGAATTTAAAAAAAAAAAGATGTATTAAATATTAACAAACTCCTAACTTAGCCATTTAGATTCTACATAAATTCAGGACACTAGCCCAAGCTATGTTTTAATCAAATGATAGGAACTCTCGTTGTAGAGATGTCATGGCAATGCTAAGTACAAGTGCAAGTGGGGGTGATTTTAATTAGAGCTTTTATGAATCATATAATAATGTCAACTTGTCTTAAATGGCTTATTGACTTAGGGAAGGGTCGTTGGCAAATTCCCCAAGTCAAGTCAAGACAAGAAGATAAGTGTCACCCAAATAAACATTTTGTAAATTAATCCCTAGTCCGAATCAAAATGCTCTTTTGGTGCTTGGATCCACCGGTCAATTTATGATGTTGATCTCCTGACATGGGAACAGGTGGATTAGCACAAGGGTTGAATAAGATTGGAGATCATTTACATCCACACTTCAAAATGGAGAAATGAGTATGGCTTTAATATAATTTATCTAGTACAGCTAATTTTTAAATACAATTTGTAATCTGACTCATTCTTGTAAATTCATCAATGTATTCGTATAAAAGACAACAAAGAAGGATTACCATTCAACTCTACTATAGAGCCTTGAGCACTTTTTGTGTCTTTTTGCCATTTCATATATGAAACTACTCAATTATACACTTACAGAATAACACAAATGAACGCAAGACCCCACTTTGCACTCATATGTAATCTAGTACCTAGAGAAGACATTAAGTTTCATATTTCACCAAGTCAAGTTCAATGTATCATCGAATGCGACAAAACGCAATACATTTTTAGATATGCTAGGAAATTCTTACCATAAAATGAATGTGAATACATACGAATACCACCTACTATCATGTTTATGCAAACCGTATACAACACCGCTCATGCATGAATCAATTGATTGTGGGGAAATCGGACGTCAAACAGTGCATTCCCGCACACACCACTATGCGTAAAATTGCATTATTCAATTAGAGATAGTCGATGTTGGATAAAAACTTTCTTCTAATAAATCAATTCTTGATAGGTTGAATTCTCTGCTTGCCTGTCATTGCCTTTAGAGGATTTGATAAATGCACAATATATAGCCCTCTAATCACTCAATCCCTGCAATATCTCATAGCTCTCAACCCTCTTCATCATTTCTCTTGAAATCTCTCTCCCCCATCCCCTTGCTTATGGAGAAGGGTGACATGAGTTTTTTTCATGGCCAAGCAAGTGATGGCTCTCGTTTCACTAGACCACCACCACCAACACAAGAGATCCTTCTCACCTCTCCTTTCCTTCAAACAGCCAATAATACCTTGATCATGTCTAACTCACCTAGAGCAAACAACCGGTACGTGCATACCTCTCCTATCGTCGACCCTGCAGCAAGGTTCGCAGCAACCAGAGAGCTTACAATGACTTCACTTAGTCTATCCAACACCATGAACTCAAATGATAGGTTTGTTTTCATGCCAACTCCATCACTCCCATCCTCATCTAGAATAATCAAACCAACAACCATTAGCAGCCCTTTTGGCTTTGGCATGATGAATCCTAATCCATATGTGGTCGCAAACCAAAGAGTTCCATGCCCAGATGCTCTAGGATCATCATTCTTGAATAGAGCACCTCCTCTTCCTGAGGCTTATATCTTGGATAGCACATCTCCTACCATTTCCTTCTGCCCAAGAATCCAACCACCATACATACAATACCAGCAGTACTTGAAAAGAGCACCTCCTCTTCCTGAGGCTTATATCTTGGATAGCACATCTCCTACCATTTCTTTCTGCCCAAGAACCCAACCACCATACATAAAATACCAGCAACACTTGAATCCTTACCTCAATGTCAACCCAAACAACTCACAATATACTTTCCAAAGCCATGACAACCTCCTAGAGTATCTACTAGAATTTTACCCAAGAGAAGAAAATGAGTCATTTCATATTCACAAATGCAGCTTATGTGACATAGAGTTTCCTACTGCTCAAGCCTATGGAGGTCATATGAGCTCTCACAGCAAGACCAGAAAGGCAAAGATGGCAGTCCAGGAGGCATCAAAGAGACCACGACTGATTCCTCTAATCCATGAACATAAAGAGGGCTCTCATGTCTATGTAAAGATGTCCAATGAGAATGGCACAGAAGAAGTTCCTACAACTGTTGAGGCCAAGAAAGAAGAAGAAGAAGATGATGAACTCCTCGAGGATGATGGCGGATTGAAGTACCTCGTTGAAGAAGATCAGAACATAGAGACTGATCAAAAGGTGATAGCAGAAGCTCTTGCCACCATTAGTGAGAATTCTGTGAACAGTGAGCCTAAAACTAATGGTGGCACAACTCCCTCCAATGTCCACTGAGATTCTGAAGGAGGAAAGCATTAAAGTCCTGCCATTTTTTGCTTTCCGTTATCGGTTTTCAGTGTATCTGCTCCTGGTGTTGCTTTTTTGACCATAATTATCATTTCATCTTTCCTTTTGACTGCTTTCATGTATCAATCCATATTATGAAAAGAGAAGTTGAATCTAGAACATTAATACAAAAGGGCAATCAATTGCTATCTTTTGTCTTAGGTAATATTTCTTTACCAAGTACTTTTGATAGTACTGTTTTGATAACCCTGAATGCCTCCCTCTACAAAATGAGACTCAATTACTAACTTGAATGGATCAGTTAGTTCACAAACTAATACGCACGGTAAAGGAGTTAAATTAACTTCCCTGTTTCAAAGGAGATGTTATCAAATCTTATAACACACACACACACACAAGTTCGAAAATTCATTTCACAACCTAGCTTTCAATGATCTATACTATTCATACCATATGTGTTAAAATTTTCAAATGAAAACCTGTATTTCTAGTTTTTTTTTTAATAGAAAGTACTCTCAACAAGATTAAACCAACAAGTTCTAAGAGAAACAGCATAATCAATCTGTTTTCCTCGAATTTATCAAGCGATTACTGAATATTTTGCAAACGATTAGATTAGCCCAAACCTAATGATTAGATTAGCCCAAAACTCGAAATACAAGTCCCCAACCACATACTGAAAATCTTGGGTCTGAAGTATAGTATGCAGGGGTTGAAATCAAATTTGTAGGAAGAATAAACAACATTCTAAGAAAGAATTAGGTGAAACAATATAATCAATATATTGAGAATTCAGTAGATATGGAGATACATCGTTACACTAGATCATAGGGGAAACGACGAGCACCGTATATATTATTAATAACTTGGCAATTTTGATAAAGGCGAACCGAACTGCACCAGGACAGATTTCATCATTAGTTTCTCTTATTTCTCACATCAGTTAGAAGATGTAGAATATATTCGAGGATATCATTACGTTCCCTTAGTCCTACGCTTATGAAAATTACCTAATTCGAGAAAAATATATCATGTAAAACCGTATTGTTGGATCTTATGTACATTTTCATAAGAATTACATATCCCTGAGTAGAAAAAGAACACTAAAATTTTAGCAATAAATTCATATACTAAAATGTCAAATTTGGAATTTCCCTTCCCTATTCAGAAATGAAGTCTGAATCTACAAAGAGATATACCTATGCATCACAATTTCCCTGCCCAAAAAATGTGTAAACGATATTCTTCAACTCGCAAACTAGTCTATATATATATATATATAGTAGAATATAGGAACAAAGAAAAAAATACATTAATTACAAATTTGTAAAGACAAATTACACAATGTAAGCAACTTTTGAATGTTGCATGTACCAACTCACATGGAAAATCCTATGTGATTACCACCTCCGATTTTATCGCATAACTTTCCAGAGTACTTCATTGAATGCAATTCCTTGGCTCGATTCGCAGAAGATTTCGTGTATGTGTACAAATACTCGCCCGTCCTCGCTTCTAATATTCATCTCTTCATATCCTAGACCTATTTCTCCTCCTCCTTCAATCTTCAAAGTTCTCTTTCATCCCTGTTCCTTTCAACATGGATGAATTCTCTGATGAAATAGATGCACTCCTTAGCCAAAATAGCCCTACAAATGAGCCACCCCTCGTCGTCCCACCGCCAAACAACTCTACCTCATCCATAGTGGTCAGTGCATCATCTACCATTCAAAATTCTCCAATTCCTCCAAATAACAACACCACCACCACCATTGAGGCTAGCAACCAAAGACCCCTCTCTCCTGAGCCATATGATCCATTCAAATCCACAGCCAACCAGTTTGTATTCATGCCGACACCGTCACTCTCATCAATCCGATGCAGCATGAGCTACCCAACAACCACCATCCCTGATCTCGACATCAGCTCGACAAACATTCCATATCCTGATCCTCAGCAACAATACAATCCATTATCGGATTACAACAACGTGAATATTGATGGCCTCCTCCAAACACCATTCATAGATCAGCAAGAAGTCTTATTCAATCAAACTCCAAGTTATTGGAACGCTCCTGAAGATCCTCTTGATCCAAACTGGGAGGCCATCAGTGCTTATCTGGCAGGGCAAGTCCGACCGGGGGTTGATGGCGACCGCATCTTTAGGTGCACCACTTGCGGCGTGGAGTTTCCGAATGCTCAGGCATTTGGAGGGCATATGAGTTCACACAGCAAGACTAAGAAGGAGAAGAGCTTGGCGCCGACCAAAGCAAAACTCAAGAAGGTTGCAACTAAGATATCTAAATCCTTTGTAGATGTTGAGGAACTGAAGGCCATGAAAGAAGAAGCTGCATCAGGGAAAGCGAACAAGCTGAGTACTGGTTACCAGAAGGCTAAGGTGGAGGATAGCAGCAAGGGGAAGAGCATCAAAGGTGATGAGGGATATGAGAGCGAGGAATCTGTGAGCAGTAAGTTTGTTGTTAAGGATCAAAGTAGCACAAATGAGATATGATGAGAGAGAGAGAGAGAGAGAGAGAGAGAGAGAGAAGAAGAAGAAGAAGAAGTAGTGTGTGTGTGTGTGTGTGTGTGTGTGTGAGAGGGAGAGAGAAAGACATCTAGTATGAATTGGGTAGTTTATTTTCTTGTTGCTCTCTCCCTAACTCCTCCTTTGTGTGGGTATGAAATTACCTTATCAATAAATCACACACACATTTATAAATATATGTTTTCTTTTGGTATATATATATAACGATGTATATATTATTCTTCAATTACCTAACAGCTTAAGTAAGTTATATATCAAATATAATATATTTTAAGGTTTAAATCTCATTAACCGACTTCAATTCCTTACGATAGATATCTATTCTAGTGAGATATATCTTATCATCTATCATCTGTCGATACGCAGTATTAAAGAGACTTACATAAGATACTCCCCTCCACACACACACACGTAAAAAAAAAAAAAAGAAATCATGGAAATGGTGAGGTCTGTAAGGTTTTTGAGTAAAGTGGAAAGTTATATGAGGTAAAACTGTCCATAATATAATTAATTGAGCCGGCTCTACTACTCTTTTAAAGTCTTATCTACAATCAGCAGCCGTTATGAAAATTTACGTTTTTGACGTTATTAACATACAGATACAGACACAGACACAGACACAGACACAGACACGACAACCAAAACCAGGCCACCAAAATCCATCTAGAGAAATGTGCACTGACAACTACCAAAAATAGTGCTTCATTGTTTCCTTTTCGACCAATACATAAAACTACGTAACTGTTCATTGTTTCCTTTTCTTGCTTTTGGTTACGCTCATGCATCTCGCTTGTTTATTATTATTATTATTATTATTATTATTATTATTTCTAAGACTTACTATATTACAAATAAACCCCTCCTTTTTCTTTATTCACAATGAGAGCCTCAGATTTTTCTCTTTTTTCTTGAGAAATAAAAATAAATTTTTATTAATCACCGAAAAGGTCGCAAAAATACATTAAGTATACATCAAGTATTTTTTTTTAAACGAATAAACAGCTTATTTGTAAATATATATATATATATATATATAGCTAAATGTTGGTTTAGAGTTACCTTGAACTTTCTCTTCTTTTTATTACTCTAGGAATTGGGTAAATTTTCAAACTAATGAGTGATAGAAGCTGCTTCCTTATTAGACCAGTGAACCGAATTAGACCAGTTTGGTTTTATTATTAAACCCAATAAGCAATTGGGTCGGCTCAACTATTTTTGCAAAGCTACCTAAATTCTTATTATTTAATTATTCTATTTTTCATCCTGACCTCATCTACTTATACAACAAAGTCGATTTTAAAAAGAAGTATTCTAAATTTTAATAACAAATGAAGAGAGCTAATACCACCAGTATAAATTATTCTATTGCTTACTTAAATATTAATATAAAGAGTAACAGTTATATCTAATATGATATAAATTAATAATAAAATAATAAATAATAGTGAATTAGTATTATGAATCGGTGACATTTTAAACTAAATGATAAGAACACTTTTAATTAGATGTGAAGTAGTGGTAATTAGATATTGTCTAATCTAGGGGCAAAATATAATTTTAGAAAGTTGTATATAATAAAAACAGAAAGAACGATGAATTAATATACCAGAAGAATCTACGCTACTGTTTAGTTACTATACCAAAATAAAGATGCTTATTTTGAAATAAGGTTATCCATATTGCACAAGTGCATCCAAGCTAAAGGTATTTTAATCCTAGAAAATTAAAAATATTTAGTTAATAAGACATGTGTTTTAGAATTATGCTTTTTTGCACATATACTCTTGGAAATCATTTATTTGATTGTATGCCCCCTGAAGTTCACATATATAAATATGTAGCACTTGAAATACAAAATTTTGCTTTAAAATCCTTAATTTTCTACTTGAATACCCCTTAGAATAAACTATCATTAAAATTTAAACCATTTAAAAAAATAATAAATCATCCTTATTTAAAGGGTTTTTTTTAATCTTTTTCTATTAAATGATTTGACTTGAAAAATAATTCAAGAGGATACCTATATAAATAACCTATATTTTGAGGGATTTACTGCTTCCATAGATTATTTGGAATTATTTATATATTACTTTACATATTTTTTGAAAATCCTAGTGGTTCGAGGGGTGTCAGTCCGATTCTCTCATAATTATAATTGTGATGGAAAGAGTATCTTTCTTGAGAGGAAGTTATAGCATACTACTATTTTCTTGGGAAATTAACCCCAATAATATTTGATGCCATTGCAACCTGGTAGGGCACCATAGTTCCCTTATGGTAAAGTGCTTCAACAATTTAATTTAGCAATGTTCTTCTACATTCAACTCACTGAAAAGGATACACTCAGTAGCCATCAAAATGTTACTGAAATGGCCGAAATTTCCGGACATGAAAATTTCTATCTACATATCAAAATTTTGGGCCGTGGTGATAAAAATATAAAATTAATGCTCCTCAATCAGCACTTACCCATGTAGAGCATGTCATGCTCTGTCTATTCTGCATTACCTCCTCTTAAATTTCTTGGATGTCTTTGTATTTTTGCGATTAAAAGCATATACCTCAGCATCTTCATCGTCAGCTTCTGCATTTCTTCTCTTCTTGTTGCGAGGACCTTCCCTGATTTTCTGTAAGCAAAAGGAAAACCGTCACATTTTTGTTTCCTCTAATTGAATAATCCAAAAACAACAGAGTTCTTTGAAATGATGACTGAAAAATAGAGAATACAAGCATGTGCTCCAGCCACTTTTAAGACTACAAATAGGCCATCCATTTCAAGGGACGACAAACTCAGGGTTCAATATCTATGTTTCTCTATATTCATGCCTGGATCCAGGTTGAAATGCACCGCATATTGGGGTAGATTTGCATCAGAAAGTACAAATGTTAAAAAAGAAATCCTCCAGCTCAGCTCAACGACAAACAACTATGATAATGGCAGAAGTTGCATACCATCTGTGATATTCTCTTGGCTTCAGATACACGCTCGAATAAAATAAGGACTTGTGCTTCCTCTGCAGGATACTCAGGAAGCTTTTTACCTAATAAAACAGCAGACCATCAGAGGATTCCACCATTTACATAAATGTGTGTGTTTGTGCATGAGTGTGTGCATTTATACATTATGTGAAACCTTTGGGAAGGATTTGACTTCTTTCTAGTCCTTAAAAGCATCTCAAGATTCAAAATGCTTTATATCAAGGTGGAAAAAATAGTAAAATCCTTGCAAGAAGATTTCACCTTTTCTAATCCTGAAATGCATTCAATACTGGAAGAAGTGTTGGGATCCTTTTTCAAATTTTTACATTAAGTTTGCAGTACATGAACCATGCAAAGAAAAGATTTCATACCAATAAGCTGCTCTATTTGTAAGTACCACTCAACCTCATACTGATTCACTAAAGATACTGCAAATCCAGAACGTCCGGCACGTGCAGTTCTACCCACACGATGGATGTAATCCTAAAACATAAAAGATACACAAATAAAAGATCTCATAATTTGGATCTCATGAACTATTAAAAACACTCAAATCTCAAGTATAAAAGTAAGACATACGGTTTAACAAAAAGTTACAGAACAGACATTATTCATGTGAGCAGCACACTTCAGTATCAATATGTCATAAAGATTGGAAAACAAGAAACATAGTCAAAGTAAAAGAGATAAACAGAGGATCGTGTAATCTGTAGGATCAAGTAATACTTCTGCTATGATATAACTGTAAGGAAAATTAAAATAAACAGTTAAGGTGTACCCTTATGTCAATAAGTTATCACCACTAATGATGCAACATCAACTAAAGCGAAACTTTCAACTGCACAAGGGAATGTAAATGGATTGTGTTCTCATCAAGCATGTTCCCTGTACATTTAGCACTGGGCAAAGTGTCCCACTATGTGTACGAAGACATGGAGATATTTATATTTCATAACAATCATTAATATCTAGATAAATAAGAGGCATAATTCCAAAAAGGTTTAGATAAATCCCCACGTTCACTCGTTTATACTTAATGCAAAGCTGTGAATGTAACTGCTAGATGCTGTGAAATTACTCAAACAAGTAGTACCCAATTAATGGACAATTTCACTGAATACTCTTAAAAATTTCTATTTCTTATATTGGTGGCTACTGAAATGTTCTACCCTTATATCAGCGACGGGTTTATACTATACAACACTTTTTGTCTGACAATTCTGACTCACTTCTTAGGCCACTATAGAGAGCTGAATATGATAGTGCCAGAACCCATGGTGTCATATATTCCAAAAAGAAGTGCCAAGTTCATCAATTTTTCCTGACATCAACATGCCAATCGATAGATGATCATCGAAAGGTTTCAGGCCATCATGTAATTTCCATTTGTTTAGAAGTGTTGACACTGAAGGATAATCTGAAAAGGAAAGATACTGAAGTTTCCAGATGGCCTAAGTACAATCTTACAATGGTTCTGTATCAACAGAAGCATTGAACAGATAGATTGAGGATAAATCTGCTCCTTAGTTCTTTCATCTTGACTATTCCATACTATAAAAAAATTAAAAAAACTTTGGAAAGGAATATAACACCCCTCTTGCAGATTGTAAAGTTAAAAAATAAGTCAATTTTTATACTACAAGTTTAAGAGTAAACACATTCTTGCATAGAAGGAGAATATGCTCTTACTTAACAAGACACTACAAAGTATTCTGAACATTCATTTGATGGAATATGTACCTTAGAATTTGTTGGGATGTCATAATTAATAACCAAATCAACTGAAGGAATATCAAGACCTCTACTAGCCACATCTGTACATATAAGAATGTTGCATTCACCAGCCTTGAACATGTTCAAAGCCCCTAATCTCTTAGCCTGCAATAAAAGAAACCATTTGCTGCTGAAGTTTATTTACGCAACAGATAATAATGTAAAGGAAACAAGAAAAAACATGTGTTCCATCTACATGTCTATAATTCAGATAGCCAATATAAAGTAATTAATCACATAAGTAAATTTTGTAATACTTCCTAACATTTGGAAAAGGGAAATGAGCTTAACCTGGCTCATTTGGCCACTTATTGGAATGGCCTTTAAGCCAAGATTCCGGAGAATGAGAGACAAAAGCCTTGTCGCTTCACATGTGCGTGTAAAAACCATTGTTGTACTTCCAGACATCTCAGTCAAAATGTAGACAAGATAGCAATCCTGGGAAACAGATGCAGAGGTGACGTTATATTCAAAGGAAAGCCCAAGAGAAGAAATTGACTCAGGGCATTGCAAGTGTTAGTAAACTTAATATAAGAAACAGCGAGAATCACAAGGGGAAAAAAAGGTAAGCAGAGCTATTTCCTGTATGTGCTCTCATATATGGAAATCATAACCAATAATTAGAATGCTTTGCTTGTATATAATATGTTAAAAATTCTTTAGATGATAGGCATTGTCACAAACCATGCCATATAATAGGTTCTGCTTCAGGCAGGCTAAGCATAAAAACAAATAGACAGTTTTTTAGTCATATCAATTATCAACAACTCTTATGTAAGGAACCTGGCATGACAGCATTGATAGATTATATGGAAATCAAAGCTACCGACACTTCTTAGAATAGAGACTTGTTGTAGGCCATCGATTGCACTCGACTCCCACCACTGCGAGGTCTAAGAAGAGGAGATGTAAGTAGCCTAATCTTCATTACTGAAGAAATTCAAGCCTTATGTCACACTATACCTGTGGTGATACAAAAACCCAAGTTTTAGTTACCCTAGTACTCTAGTGGATATCACATCAAAGTTCATGGACACTTTTCTTTATATTCTGTGGATTTTAGTATCACGGGCTAATATTTATGTAAGCAGTGGCATGCACACAAATAACAGTCTTGGTAACACAACAACAACCAAAAAAAAAGAAAAAGAAAAGAAAACTAACCTTGTACTTTGCAGGAACTAAGCGGAATTGTTGCTTGAGTGTATCAACGGTGGAATATTTTGAGGCTGCTTCGATCTGAGATTTCCAGCAAGTGATTTAGTAGAGATATAGGAAGAATCTTTACAAGTTTCTGATTCTGTATGCCAACATAAATAAGAAAACTTCGAAAGAAGCAACAGACAAACCTTGACAGGATTCCTGAGACAAGCACGTTGGAGTTTGCCAACCTGCATGAGAGCACAGGAATTAACTCTTTAACAAATTCAATTCTGCCACAAGAAAAACAAAGCATGCAAACGAGTTTGTTACAGAAATTGTATGGAAATTATTTCCTCCAAAGAACAAATTATTTGATAAGAATCTTATGAAAAGAGTGCAGATGACCCTAAAAAGTAGAAACTCTACTGAGAAAGGAGCGAGCTCTAATTATTGGCAACTTTATTACCTTTTGTTCTGATTCTTTCAACACTTCATCCAATTTTTCCCAACTACTATTTTTATAGTACTAAGAGGAATAAAGGAGCAAAAGAAACTAGAAAAGATTATGTAAATAAGATGCTTAAGATAAAGTGTGTGCAAGAACCACTAGAACCACATTCAATAACTTGACATGAGTAATCACTTCTTTTAGATTAACTAGATTCACAATCTGTCAACAGAAAACAAAACTTCACATGTTAATGAAAGCCCATATCCGACTCCACCAGCTCTAGTGATTAACCCTCATGCACTGCTCAGGCCTGTCCCCATCAATATGAAAATTAATGAAATGAAAAGAAGAGGCATAAGCTAGGTATATCTTCCCAATCAGCAGTTGATCACTACACAGTATGGCACAGTACTTCATATATGCTGACAAAAATCTCCAAACTCAGTAATAACCTTCTTGGTCATAGTGGCAGAAAATAGATAAGTTCGCCGTTCTTTAGGAATAACTTTCAGGATGTCGTCAATGGCCTTCTCAAAATCCATGTTGAGCAGCCTATCAGCCTCATCCAAGACCTGATAAATCATAAATAAATCATGAGTGATTATGTATCACAGATAACTGTTGAGAACAAGGAATATAAGCATTTACATAAGTAGTTCACACAAGTCCATATAGATCATTTCAAGTTGTTGGTGTAATGCAGGTCCATATATTCAATTAAATCAATTGACGGATCAGTTCTTACCAAGTATTTTAACGTGCGAAAGCTAAAACCTTTAGTATTTGACAAATGATCCAAGAGACGCCCAGGAGTAGCAACCTACAATTCAATAAAGATAAGGCAAAATGTCAATTGAAACATGTGCAAGTTCTCACCCTGCCCTAGCTAGAATGTCCATCCAAGGAAATAGTACAAGTATAGGAAACATTTATCATAGCATGATGCAACGCCACTTTTAAATCTCGTAAACATTCATGCCACAGTTGAAAGTAAAAGGACTAGCAATAAACTAATACTCAAGCTAATTAAGGTATTGTAATAAGTAATAAATATGTAGCATCCATGTCACTAGAGATTTCTCTGTGTGAGAAGCACATAAAAGAACCATTCCTTCTATCATAGACATAAAAGATGATATTTGAAGGACCAATAGGCAGTGACATACATTACAAAAGGGGAAAAAAGATACTGCAACTATAGTAAAAGAGAAAATGAAATAGAGAACTATCACCATGTTCACCACAGTCGAATTGACTATCAAAGATCAATGTGGAATTTCATACTATGTTAACAAGACAAAACACATATTTCCAACCAGAATTATCCAACTTTGCAAAAAAGAGAGACAAAATTGGTTCTAGAATAATAGTTAATGCTGAGGATAAGAGAAAATTATTGCTTCCATTTCCTAGAATTCTCTCTTCACTCATCCATTTATAGATTCAAAGCACAATTCAGAATTTACAATTAAAGTCCGGTGGATTTTTTTTTGACAAATTGGGTATTGTAAACAAGAACATCAATAAATTATTACCACTATATGAGGACGCTTCCCAAGAGATGTTGCTTGCTGCATCATGTCTACCCCACCCACAAGCTGCAAGAAAAAAGGTCCTTTCTCAATCAGAACTTGATCATGAAGCAAGAAAAAAATGTAAAATCTGTAAAAGCATCAGCTAAGAGGAATACAATAATTACTAGGAGAAATTTAATACATTCATGTTGTAATCACAAATTCACATAACCAAGTCTATTACAACAGCAAGGATTTCAAACATGAGATCTGATGTGATAACAACTATCTGCGAGAATTGTTGAGCAGAGCGATTCAAATGAAAAGATAAGGTGACTTGAAAGGGATTGATAAGTTTCAACAACCTACTGTCCATCAAACATCAACATACCCAAAGTTGAAGCCAGATATCAAGCCAAACCAAAATCTGATAATAAAGAGATCTGTTGCAAGTAATAAAGCCAGTGAGCCACTAGTGTAGTTACCTTCTGGTTGAGTTTTAGGTTCATGTTACTCAAAGACTGACATTTCTAAAATGTCCTATATACCTGGGAAATATAAATTCTACTATTAATCACTCACCACAGAACACTTCACTCCAATACCAGACCCCAAAGCTTCAAACTGCTCAGCAATCTGAATCGCCAACTCCCTGAATCCAATCAAAAGAAAAACAATAGAGCCCTCAAGTAACGGAAAAATTAACAACCTATACAAGAAAACCTTGTTCGGGAACCCCCCCTTAAAAAAAAAAAATTCAACCTTGTCGGAGAAAGGACACAAGCGAATAATGCCTCCGGTTTCGCAAGCAGCGCTTGAAGAATCGGAAGAGCGAAAGCTCCAGTCTTTCCTGATCCCGTCTGTGCCAACCCAATCACATCTCTCCCTACAAAGAATCAAACGACACGGTACAGAACTCGTTACGATTTCGATTTCTCAAAGGAACAAATCAAGAATCAAATATCTAATCTTGGACACCATACCTTGGAGTGCATAAGGGATCGATTCGACCTGGATCTTTGAAGGCGTCTTCCACCCCAAACTCTCGCAAGCCTCGACCAGCTCTTTGCATACCCCGAGGTCGGCGAAAGTCTTCGGCTCACCGACTTCCTCCTCCGCCATGAATGCGCAGAGACTGAGATCGAGACGGAATCGAAGAAGAGATAGGTTGCTGTAGGGTTTAGAGAGAATCTAATCGGCCGGGTCGAGTTTGAGACTAGGGTTTAGATACGGGATAGAGGAGACGAGGAGAGAGTGAGGAAATCCGAAAATACTTTTTCGGATGTTATCAAACCCGATCCGAATGACACTGATCCGACCCACTTCATTAAGTTAGCGGGCCGATCTATGAGCCCACTAAAGCGGGCCGCCCGGCCCACTATCTATCTATCTATCTATCTATCTATATATATAAAGTGAAACTTAATTAACACCCCTAATTAGATGCTAATTGTGATCCCACCTTAAGAAAATGAATTTAAAAAAAAAAAGATGTATTAAATATTAACAAACTCCTAACTTAGCCATTTAGATTCTACATAAATTCAGGACACTAGCCCAAGCTATGTTTTAATCAAATGATAGGAACTCTCGTTGTAGAGATGTCATGGCAATGCTAAGTACAAGTGCAAGTGGGGGTGATTTTAATTAGAGCTTTTATGAATCATATAATAATGTCAACTTGTCTTAAATGGCTTATTGACTTAGGGAAGGGTCGTTGGCAAATTCCCCAAGTCAAGTCAAGACAAGAAGATAAGTGTCACCCAAATAAACATTTTGTAAATTAATCCCTAGTCCGAATCAAAATGCTCTTTTGGTGCTTGGATCCACCGGTCAATTTATGATGTTGATCTCCTGACATGGGAACAGGTGGATTAGCACAAGGGTTGAATAAGATTGGAGATCATTTACATCCACACTTCAAAATGGAGAAATGAGTATGGCTTTAATATAATTTATCTAGTACAGCTAATTTTTAAATACAATTTGTAATCTGACTCATTCTTGTAAATTCATCAATGTATTCGTATAAAAGACAACAAAGAAGGATTACCATTCAACTCTACTATAGAGCCTTGAGCACTTTTTGTGTCTTTTTGCCATTTCATATATGAAACTACTCAATTATACACTTACAGAATAACACAAATGAACGCAAGACCCCACTTTGCACTCATATGTAATCTAGTACCTAGAGAAGACATTAAGTTTCATATTTCACCAAGTCAAGTTCAATGTATCATCGAATGCGACAAAACGCAATACATTTTTAGATATGCTAGGAAATTCTTACCATAAAATGAATGTGAATACATACGAATACCACCTACTATCATGTTTATGCAAACCGTATACAACACCGCTCATGCATGAATCAATTGATTGTGGGGAAATCGGACGTCAAACAGTGCATTCCCGCACACACCACTATGCGTAAAATTGCATTATTCAATTAGAGATAGTCGATGTTGGATAAAAACTTTCTTCTAATAAATCAATTCTTGATAGGTTGAATTCTCTGCTTGCCTGTCATTGCCTTTAGAGGATTTGATAAATGCACAATATATAGCCCTCTAATCACTCAATCCCTGCAATATCTCATAGCTCTCAACCCTCTTCATCATTTCTCTTGAAATCTCTCTCCCCCATCCCCTTGCTTATGGAGAAGGGTGACATGAGTTTTTTTCATGGCCAAGCAAGTGATGGCTCTCGTTTCACTAGACCACCACCACCAACACAAGAGATCCTTCTCACCTCTCCTTTCCTTCAAACAGCCAATAATACCTTGATCATGTCTAACTCACCTAGAGCAAACAACCGGTACGTGCATACCTCTCCTATCGTCGACCCTGCAGCAAGGTTCGCAGCAACCAGAGAGCTTACAATGACTTCACTTAGTCTATCCAACACCATGAACTCAAATGATAGGTTTGTTTTCATGCCAACTCCATCACTCCCATCCTCATCTAGAATAATCAAACCAACAACCATTAGCAGCCCTTTTGGCTTTGGCATGATGAATCCTAATCCATATGTGGTCGCAAACCAAAGAGTTCCATGCCCAGATGCTCTAGGATCATCATTCTTGAATAGAGCACCTCCTCTTCCTGAGGCTTATATCTTGGATAGCACATCTCCTACCATTTCCTTCTGCCCAAGAATCCAACCACCATACATACAATACCAGCAGTACTTGAAAAGAGCACCTCCTCTTCCTGAGGCTTATATCTTGGATAGCACATCTCCTACCATTTCTTTCTGCCCAAGAACCCAACCACCATACATAAAATACCAGCAACACTTGAATCCTTACCTCAATGTCAACCCAAACAACTCACAATATACTTTCCAAAGCCATGACAACCTCCTAGAGTATCTACTAGAATTTTACCCAAGAGAAGAAAATGAGTCATTTCATATTCACAAATGCAGCTTATGTGACATAGAGTTTCCTACTGCTCAAGCCTATGGAGGTCATATGAGCTCTCACAGCAAGACCAGAAAGGCAAAGATGGCAGTCCAGGAGGCATCAAAGAGACCACGACTGATTCCTCTAATCCATGAACATAAAGAGGGCTCTCATGTCTATGTAAAGATGTCCAATGAGAATGGCACAGAAGAAGTTCCTACAACTGTTGAGGCCAAGAAAGAAGAAGAAGAAGATGATGAACTCCTCGAGGATGATGGCGGATTGAAGTACCTCGTTGAAGAAGATCAGAACATAGAGACTGATCAAAAGGTGATAGCAGAAGCTCTTGCCACCATTAGTGAGAATTCTGTGAACAGTGAGCCTAAAACTAATGGTGGCACAACTCCCTCCAATGTCCACTGAGATTCTGAAGGAGGAAAGCATTAAAGTCCTGCCATTTTTTGCTTTCCGTTATCGGTTTTCAGTGTATCTGCTCCTGGTGTTGCTTTTTTGACCATAATTATCATTTCATCTTTCCTTTTGACTGCTTTCATGTATCAATCCATATTATGAAAAGAGAAGTTGAATCTAGAACATTAATACAAAAGGGCAATCAATTGCTATCTTTTGTCTTAGGTAATATTTCTTTACCAAGTACTTTTGATAGTACTGTTTTGATAACCCTGAATGCCTCCCTCTACAAAATGAGACTCAATTACTAACTTGAATGGATCAGTTAGTTCACAAACTAATACGCACGGTAAAGGAGTTAAATTAACTTCCCTGTTTCAAAGGAGATGTTATCAAATCTTATAACACACACACACACACAAGTTCGAAAATTCATTTCACAACCTAGCTTTCAATGATCTATACTATTCATACCATATGTGTTAAAATTTTCAAATGAAAACCTGTATTTCTAGTTTTTTTTTTAATAGAAAGTACTCTCAACAAGATTAAACCAACAAGTTCTAAGAGAAACAGCATAATCAATCTGTTTTCCTCGAATTTATCAAGCGATTACTGAATATTTTGCAAACGATTAGATTAGCCCAAACCTAATGATTAGATTAGCCCAAAACTCGAAATACAAGTCCCCAACCACATACTGAAAATCTTGGGTCTGAAGTATAGTATGCAGGGGTTGAAATCAAATTTGTAGGAAGAATAAACAACATTCTAAGAAAGAATTAGGTGAAACAATATAATCAATATATTGAGAATTCAGTAGATATGGAGATACATCGTTACACTAGATCATAGGGGAAACGACGAGCACCGTATATATTATTAATAACTTGGCAATTTTGATAAAGGCGAACCGAACTGCACCAGGACAGATTTCATCATTAGTTTCTCTTATTTCTCACATCAGTTAGAAGATGTAGAATATATTCGAGGATATCATTACGTTCCCTTAGTCCTACGCTTATGAAAATTACCTAATTCGAGAAAAATATATCATGTAAAACCGTATTGTTGGATCTTATGTACATTTTCATAAGAATTACATATCCCTGAGTAGAAAAAGAACACTAAAATTTTAGCAATAAATTCATATACTAAAATGTCAAATTTGGAATTTCCCTTCCCTATTCAGAAATGAAGTCTGAATCTACAAAGAGATATACCTATGCATCACAATTTCCCTGCCCAAAAAATGTGTAAACGATATTCTTCAACTCGCAAACTAGTCTATATATATATATATATAGTAGAATATAGGAACAAAGAAAAAAATACATTAATTACAAATTTGTAAAGACAAATTACACAATGTAAGCAACTTTTGAATGTTGCATGTACCAACTCACATGGAAAATCCTATGTGATTACCACCTCCGATTTTATCGCATAACTTTCCAGAGTACTTCATTGAATGCAATTCCTTGGCTCGATTCGCAGAAGATTTCGTGTATGTGTACAAATACTCGCCCGTCCTCGCTTCTAATATTCATCTCTTCATATCCTAGACCTATTTCTCCTCCTCCTTCAATCTTCAAAGTTCTCTTTCATCCCTGTTCCTTTCAACATGGATGAATTCTCTGATGAAATAGATGCACTCCTTAGCCAAAATAGCCCTACAAATGAGCCACCCCTCGTCGTCCCACCGCCAAACAACTCTACCTCATCCATAGTGGTCAGTGCATCATCTACCATTCAAAATTCTCCAATTCCTCCAAATAACAACACCACCACCACCATTGAGGCTAGCAACCAAAGACCCCTCTCTCCTGAGCCATATGATCCATTCAAATCCACAGCCAACCAGTTTGTATTCATGCCGACACCGTCACTCTCATCAATCCGATGCAGCATGAGCTACCCAACAACCACCATCCCTGATCTCGACATCAGCTCGACAAACATTCCATATCCTGATCCTCAGCAACAATACAATCCATTATCGGATTACAACAACGTGAATATTGATGGCCTCCTCCAAACACCATTCATAGATCAGCAAGAAGTCTTATTCAATCAAACTCCAAGTTATTGGAACGCTCCTGAAGATCCTCTTGATCCAAACTGGGAGGCCATCAGTGCTTATCTGGCAGGGCAAGTCCGACCGGGGGTTGATGGCGACCGCATCTTTAGGTGCACCACTTGCGGCGTGGAGTTTCCGAATGCTCAGGCATTTGGAGGGCATATGAGTTCACACAGCAAGACTAAGAAGGAGAAGAGCTTGGCGCCGACCAAAGCAAAACTCAAGAAGGTTGCAACTAAGATATCTAAATCCTTTGTAGATGTTGAGGAACTGAAGGCCATGAAAGAAGAAGCTGCATCAGGGAAAGCGAACAAGCTGAGTACTGGTTACCAGAAGGCTAAGGTGGAGGATAGCAGCAAGGGGAAGAGCATCAAAGGTGATGAGGGATATGAGAGCGAGGAATCTGTGAGCAGTAAGTTTGTTGTTAAGGATCAAAGTAGCACAAATGAGATATGATGAGAGAGAGAGAGAGAGAGAGAGAGAGAGAGAGAAGAAGAAGAAGAAGAAGTAGTGTGTGTGTGTGTGTGTGAGAGGGAGAGAGAAAGACATCTAGTATGAATTGGGTAGTTTATTTTCTTGTTGCTCTCTCCCTAACTCCTCCTTTGTGTGGGTATGAAATTACCTTATCAATAAATCACACACACATTTATAAATATATGTTTTCTTTTGGTATATATATATAACGATGTATATATTATTCTTCAATTACCTAACAGCTTAAGTAAGTTATATATCAAATATAATATATTTTAAGGTTTAAATCTCATTAACCGACTTCAATTCCTTACGATAGATATCTATTCTAGTGAGATATATCTTATCATCTATCATCTGTCGATACGCAGTATTAAAGAGACTTACATAAGATACTCCCCTCCACACACACACACGTAAAAAAAAAAAAAAGAAATCATGGAAATGGTGAGGTCTGTAAGGTTTTTGAGTAAAGTGGAAAGTTATATGAGGTAAAACTGTCCATAATATAATTAATTGAGCCGGCTCTACTACTCTTTTAAAGTCTTATCTACAATCAGCAGCCGTTATGAAAATTTACGTTTTTGACGTTATTAACATACAGATACAGACACAGACACAGACACAGACACAGACACGACAACCAAAACCAGGCCACCAAAATCCATCTAGAGAAATGTGCACTGACAACTACCAAAAATAGTGCTTCATTGTTTCCTTTTCGACCAATACATAAAACTACGTAACTGTTCATTGTTTCCTTTTCTTGCTTTTGGTTACGCTCATGCATCTCGCTTGTTTATTATTATTATTATTATTATTATTATTATTATTTCTAAGACTTACTATATTACAAATAAACCCCTCCTTTTTCTTTATTCACAATGAGAGCCTCAGATTTTTCTCTTTTTTCTTGAGAAATAAAAATAAATTTTTATTAATCACCGAAAAGGTCGCAAAAATACATTAAGTATACATCAAGTATTTTTTTTTAAACGAATAAACAGCTTATTTGTAAATATATATATATATATATATATAGCTAAATGTTGGTTTAGAGTTACCTTGAACTTTCTCTTCTTTTTATTACTCTAGGAATTGGGTAAATTTTCAAACTAATGAGTGATAGAAGCTGCTTCCTTATTAGACCAGTGAACCGAATTAGACCAGTTTGGTTTTATTATTAAACCCAATAAGCAATTGGGTCGGCTCAACTATTTTTGCAAAGCTACCTAAATTCTTATTATTTAATTATTCTATTTTTCATCCTGACCTCATCTACTTATACAACAAAGTCGATTTTAAAAAGAAGTATTCTAAATTTTAATAACAAATGAAGAGAGCTAATACCACCAGTATAAATTATTCTATTGCTTACTTAAATATTAATATAAAGAGTAACAGTTATATCTAATATGATATAAATTAATAATAAAATAATAAATAATAGTGAATTAGTATTATGAATCGGTGACATTTTAAACTAAATGATAAGAACACTTTTAATTAGATGTGAAGTAGTGGTAATTAGATATTGTCTAATCTAGGGGCAAAATATAATTTTAGAAAGTTGTATATAATAAAAACAGAAAGAACGATGAATTAATATACCAGAAGAATCTACGCTACTGTTTAGTTACTATACCAAAATAAAGATGCTTATTTTGAAATAAGGTTATCCATATTGCACAAGTGCATCCAAGCTAAAGGTATTTTAATCCTAGAAAATTAAAAATATTTAGTTAATAAGACATGTGTTTTAGAATTATGCTTTTTTGCACATATACTCTTGGAAATCATTTATTTGATTGTATGCCCCCTGAAGTTCACATATATAAATATGTAGCACTTGAAATACAAAATTTTGCTTTAAAATCCTTAATTTTCTACTTGAATACCCCTTAGAATAAACTATCATTAAAATTTAAACCATTTAAAAAAATAATAAATCATCCTTATTTAAAGGGTTTTTTTTAATCTTTTTCTATTAAATGATTTGACTTGAAAAATAATTCAAGAGGATACCTATATAAATAACCTATATTTTGAGGGATTTACTGCTTCCATAGATTATTTGGAATTATTTATATATTACTTTACATATTTTTTGAAAATCCTAGTGGTTCGAGGGGTGTCAGTCCGATTCTCTCATAATTATAATTGTGATGGAAAGAGTATCTTTCTTGAGAGGAAGTTATAGCATACTACTATTTTCTTGGGAAATTAACCCCAATAATATTTGATGCCATTGCAACCTGGTAGGGCACCATAGTTCCCTTATGGTAAAGTGCTTCAACAATTTAATTTAGCAATGTTCTTCTACATTCAACTCACTGAAAAGGATACACTCAGTAGCCATCAAAATGTTACTGAAATGGCCGAAATTTCCGGACATGAAAATTTCTATCTACATATCAAAATTTTGGGCCGTGGTGATAAAAATATAAAATTAATGCTCCTCAATCAGCACTTACCCATGTAGAGCATGTCATGCTCTGTCTATTCTGCATTACCTCCTCTTAAATTTCTTGGATGTCTTTGTATTTTTGCGATTAAAAGCATATACCTCAGCATCTTCATCGTCAGCTTCTGCATTTCTTCTCTTCTTGTTGCGAGGACCTTCCCTGATTTTCTGTAAGCAAAAGGAAAACCGTCACATTTTTGTTTCCTCTAATTGAATAATCCAAAAACAACAGAGTTCTTTGAAATGATGACTGAAAAATAGAGAATACAAGCATGTGCTCCAGCCACTTTTAAGACTACAAATAGGCCATCCATTTCAAGGGACGACAAACTCAGGGTTCAATATCTATGTTTCTCTATATTCATGCCTGGATCCAGGTTGAAATGCACCGCATATTGGGGTAGATTTGCATCAGAAAGTACAAATGTTAAAAAAGAAATCCTCCAGCTCAGCTCAACGACAAACAACTATGATAATGGCAGAAGTTGCATACCATCTGTGATATTCTCTTGGCTTCAGATACACGCTCGAATAAAATAAGGACTTGTGCTTCCTCTGCAGGATACTCAGGAAGCTTTTTACCTAATAAAACAGCAGACCATCAGAGGATTCCACCATTTACATAAATGTGTGTGTTTGTGCATGAGTGTGTGCATTTATACATTATGTGAAACCTTTGGGAAGGATTTGACTTCTTTCTAGTCCTTAAAAGCATCTCAAGATTCAAAATGCTTTATATCAAGGTGGAAAAAATAGTAAAATCCTTGCAAGAAGATTTCACCTTTTCTAATCCTGAAATGCATTCAATACTGGAAGAAGTGTTGGGATCCTTTTTCAAATTTTTACATTAAGTTTGCAGTACATGAACCATGCAAAGAAAAGATTTCATACCAATAAGCTGCTCTATTTGTAAGTACCACTCAACCTCATACTGATTCACTAAAGATACTGCAAATCCAGAACGTCCGGCACGTGCAGTTCTACCCACACGATGGATGTAATCCTAAAACATAAAAGATACACAAATAAAAGATCTCATAATTTGGATCTCATGAACTATTAAAAACACTCAAATCTCAAGTATAAAAGTAAGACATACGGTTTAACAAAAAGTTACAGAACAGACATTATTCATGTGAGCAGCACACTTCAGTATCAATATGTCATAAAGATTGGAAAACAAGAAACATAGTCAAAGTAAAAGAGATAAACAGAGGATCGTGTAATCTGTAGGATCAAGTAATACTTCTGCTATGATATAACTGTAAGGAAAATTAAAATAAACAGTTAAGGTGTACCCTTATGTCAATAAGTTATCACCACTAATGATGCAACATCAACTAAAGCGAAACTTTCAACTGCACAAGGGAATGTAAATGGATTGTGTTCTCATCAAGCATGTTCCCTGTACATTTAGCACTGGGCAAAGTGTCCCACTATGTGTACGAAGACATGGAGATATTTATATTTCATAACAATCATTAATATCTAGATAAATAAGAGGCATAATTCCAAAAAGGTTTAGATAAATCCCCACGTTCACTCGTTTATACTTAATGCAAAGCTGTGAATGTAACTGCTAGATGCTGTGAAATTACTCAAACAAGTAGTACCCAATTAATGGACAATTTCACTGAATACTCTTAAAAATTTCTATTTCTTATATTGGTGGCTACTGAAATGTTCTACCCTTATATCAGCGACGGGTTTATACTATACAACACTTTTTGTCTGACAATTCTGACTCACTTCTTAGGCCACTATAGAGAGCTGAATATGATAGTGCCAGAACCCATGGTGTCATATATTCCAAAAAGAAGTGCCAAGTTCATCAATTTTTCCTGACATCAACATGCCAATCGATAGATGATCATCGAAAGGTTTCAGGCCATCATGTAATTTCCATTTGTTTAGAAGTGTTGACACTGAAGGATAATCTGAAAAGGAAAGATACTGAAGTTTCCAGATGGCCTAAGTACAATCTTACAATGGTTCTGTATCAACAGAAGCATTGAACAGATAGATTGAGGATAAATCTGCTCCTTAGTTCTTTCATCTTGACTATTCCATACTATAAAAAAATTAAAAAAACTTTGGAAAGGAATATAACACCCCTCTTGCAGATTGTAAAGTTAAAAAATAAGTCAATTTTTATACTACAAGTTTAAGAGTAAACACATTCTTGCATAGAAGGAGAATATGCTCTTACTTAACAAGACACTACAAAGTATTCTGAACATTCATTTGATGGAATATGTACCTTAGAATTTGTTGGGATGTCATAATTAATAACCAAATCAACTGAAGGAATATCAAGACCTCTACTAGCCACATCTGTACATATAAGAATGTTGCATTCACCAGCCTTGAACATGTTCAAAGCCCCTAATCTCTTAGCCTGCAATAAAAGAAACCATTTGCTGCTGAAGTTTATTTACGCAACAGATAATAATGTAAAGGAAACAAGAAAAAACATGTGTTCCATCTACATGTCTATAATTCAGATAGCCAATATAAAGTAATTAATCACATAAGTAAATTTTGTAATACTTCCTAACATTTGGAAAAGGGAAATGAGCTTAACCTGGCTCATTTGGCCACTTATTGGAATGGCCTTTAAGCCAAGATTCCGGAGAATGAGAGACAAAAGCCTTGTCGCTTCACATGTGCGTGTAAAAACCATTGTTGTACTTCCAGACATCTCAGTCAAAATGTAGACAAGATAGCAATCCTGGGAAACAGATGCAGAGGTGACGTTATATTCAAAGGAAAGCCCAAGAGAAGAAATTGACTCAGGGCATTGCAAGTGTTAGTAAACTTAATATAAGAAACAGCGAGAATCACAAGGGGAAAAAAAGGTAAGCAGAGCTATTTCCTGTATGTGCTCTCATATATGGAAATCATAACCAATAATTAGAATGCTTTGCTTGTATATAATATGTTAAAAATTCTTTAGATGATAGGCATTGTCACAAACCATGCCATATAATAGGTTCTGCTTCAGGCAGGCTAAGCATAAAAACAAATAGACAGTTTTTTAGTCATATCAATTATCAACAACTCTTATGTAAGGAACCTGGCATGACAGCATTGATAGATTATATGGAAATCAAAGCTACCGACACTTCTTAGAATAGAGACTTGTTGTAGGCCATCGATTGCACTCGACTCCCACCACTGCGAGGTCTAAGAAGAGGAGATGTAAGTAGCCTAATCTTCATTACTGAAGAAATTCAAGCCTTATGTCACACTATACCTGTGGTGATACAAAAACCCAAGTTTTAGTTACCCTAGTACTCTAGTGGATATCACATCAAAGTTCATGGACACTTTTCTTTATATTCTGTGGATTTTAGTATCACGGGCTAATATTTATGTAAGCAGTGGCATGCACACAAATAACAGTCTTGGTAACACAACAACAACCAAAAAAAAAGAAAAAGAAAAGAAAACTAACCTTGTACTTTGCAGGAACTAAGCGGAATTGTTGCTTGAGTGTATCAACGGTGGAATATTTTGAGGCTGCTTCGATCTGAGATTTCCAGCAAGTGATTTAGTAGAGATATAGGAAGAATCTTTACAAGTTTCTGATTCTGTATGCCAACATAAATAAGAAAACTTCGAAAGAAGCAACAGACAAACCTTGACAGGATTCCTGAGACAAGCACGTTGGAGTTTGCCAACCTGCATGAGAGCACAGGAATTAACTCTTTAACAAATTCAATTCTGCCACAAGAAAAACAAAGCATGCAAACGAGTTTGTTACAGAAATTGTATGGAAATTATTTCCTCCAAAGAACAAATTATTTGATAAGAATCTTATGAAAAGAGTGCAGATGACCCTAAAAAGTAGAAACTCTACTGAGAAAGGAGCGAGCTCTAATTATTGGCAACTTTATTACCTTTTGTTCTGATTCTTTCAACACTTCATCCAATTTTTCCCAACTACTATTTTTATAGTACTAAGAGGAATAAAGGAGCAAAAGAAACTAGAAAAGATTATGTAAATAAGATGCTTAAGATAAAGTGTGTGCAAGAACCACTAGAACCACATTCAATAACTTGACATGAGTAATCACTTCTTTTAGATTAACTAGATTCACAATCTGTCAACAGAAAACAAAACTTCACATGTTAATGAAAGCCCATATCCGACTCCACCAGCTCTAGTGATTAACCCTCATGCACTGCTCAGGCCTGTCCCCATCAATATGAAAATTAATGAAATGAAAAGAAGAGGCATAAGCTAGGTATATCTTCCCAATCAGCAGTTGATCACTACACAGTATGGCACAGTACTTCATATATGCTGACAAAAATCTCCAAACTCAGTAATAACCTTCTTGGTCATAGTGGCAGAAAATAGATAAGTTCGCCGTTCTTTAGGAATAACTTTCAGGATGTCGTCAATGGCCTTCTCAAAATCCATGTTGAGCAGCCTATCAGCCTCATCCAAGACCTGATAAATCATAAATAAATCATGAGTGATTATGTATCACAGATAACTGTTGAGAACAAGGAATATAAGCATTTACATAAGTAGTTCACACAAGTCCATATAGATCATTTCAAGTTGTTGGTGTAATGCAGGTCCATATATTCAATTAAATCAATTGACGGATCAGTTCTTACCAAGTATTTTAACGTGCGAAAGCTAAAACCTTTAGTATTTGACAAATGATCCAAGAGACGCCCAGGAGTAGCAACCTACAATTCAATAAAGATAAGGCAAAATGTCAATTGAAACATGTGCAAGTTCTCACCCTGCCCTAGCTAGAATGTCCATCCAAGGAAATAGTACAAGTATAGGAAACATTTATCATAGCATGATGCAACGCCACTTTTAAATCTCGTAAACATTCATGCCACAGTTGAAAGTAAAAGGACTAGCAATAAACTAATACTCAAGCTAATTAAGGTATTGTAATAAGTAATAAATATGTAGCATCCATGTCACTAGAGATTTCTCTGTGTGAGAAGCACATAAAAGAACCATTCCTTCTATCATAGACATAAAAGATGATATTTGAAGGACCAATAGGCAGTGACATACATTACAAAAGGGGAAAAAAGATACTGCAACTATAGTAAAAGAGAAAATGAAATAGAGAACTATCACCATGTTCACCACAGTCGAATTGACTATCAAAGATCAATGTGGAATTTCATACTATGTTAACAAGACAAAACACATATTTCCAACCAGAATTATCCAACTTTGCAAAAAAGAGAGACAAAATTGGTTCTAGAATAATAGTTAATGCTGAGGATAAGAGAAAATTATTGCTTCCATTTCCTAGAATTCTCTCTTCACTCATCCATTTATAGATTCAAAGCACAATTCAGAATTTACAATTAAAGTCCGGTGGATTTTTTTTTGACAAATTGGGTATTGTAAACAAGAACATCAATAAATTATTACCACTATATGAGGACGCTTCCCAAGAGATGTTGCTTGCTGCATCATGTCTACCCCACCCACAAGCTGCAAGAAAAAAGGTCCTTTCTCAATCAGAACTTGATCATGAAGCAAGAAAAAAATGTAAAATCTGTAAAAGCATCAGCTAAGAGGAATACAATAATTACTAGGAGAAATTTAATACATTCATGTTGTAATCACAAATTCACATAACCAAGTCTATTACAACAGCAAGGATTTCAAACATGAGATCTGATGTGATAACAACTATCTGCGAGAATTGTTGAGCAGAGCGATTCAAATGAAAAGATAAGGTGACTTGAAAGGGATTGATAAGTTTCAACAACCTACTGTCCATCAAACATCAACATACCCAAAGTTGAAGCCAGATATCAAGCCAAACCAAAATCTGATAATAAAGAGATCTGTTGCAAGTAATAAAGCCAGTGAGCCACTAGTGTAGTTACCTTCTGGTTGAGTTTTAGGTTCATGTTACTCAAAGACTGACATTTCTAAAATGTCCTATATACCTGGGAAATATAAATTCTACTATTAATCACTCACCACAGAACACTTCACTCCAATACCAGACCCCAAAGCTTCAAACTGCTCAGCAATCTGAATCGCCAACTCCCTGAATCCAATCAAAAGAAAAACAATAGAGCCCTCAAGTAACGGAAAAATTAACAACCTATACAAGAAAACCTTGTTCGGGAACCCCCCCTTAAAAAAAAAAAATTCAACCTTGTCGGAGAAAGGACACAAGCGAATAATGCCTCCGGTTTCGCAAGCAGCGCTTGAAGAATCGGAAGAGCGAAAGCTCCAGTCTTTCCTGATCCCGTCTGTGCCAACCCAATCACATCTCTCCCTACAAAGAATCAAACGACACGGTACAGAACTCGTTACGATTTCGATTTCTCAAAGGAACAAATCAAGAATCAAATATCTAATCTTGGACACCATACCTTGGAGTGCATAAGGGATCGATTCGACCTGGATCTTTGAAGGCGTCTTCCACCCCAAACTCTCGCAAGCCTCGACCAGCTCTTTGCATACCCCGAGGTCGGCGAAAGTCTTCGGCTCACCGACTTCCTCCTCCGCCATGAATGCGCAGAGACTGAGATCGAGACGGAATCGAAGAAGAGATAGGTTGCTGTAGGGTTTAGAGAGAATCTAATCGGCCGGGTCGAGTTTGAGACTAGGGTTTAGATACGGGATAGAGGAGACGAGGAGAGAGTGAGGAAATCCGAAAATACTTTTTCGGATGTTATCAAACCCGATCCGAATGACACTGATCCGACCCACTTCATTAAGTTAGCGGGCCGATCTATGAGCCCACTAAAGCGGGCCGCCCGGCCCACTATCTATCTATCTATCTATCTATCTATATATATAAAGTGAAACTTAATTAACACCCCTAATTAGATGCTAATTGTGATCCCACCTTAAGAAAATGAATTTAAAAAAAAAAAGATGTATTAAATATTAACAAACTCCTAACTTAGCCATTTAGATTCTACATAAATTCAGGACACTAGCCCAAGCTATGTTTTAATCAAATGATAGGAACTCTCGTTGTAGAGATGTCATGGCAATGCTAAGTACAAGTGCAAGTGGGGGTGATTTTAATTAGAGCTTTTATGAATCATATAATAATGTCAACTTGTCTTAAATGGCTTATTGACTTAGGGAAGGGTCGTTGGCAAATTCCCCAAGTCAAGTCAAGACAAGAAGATAAGTGTCACCCAAATAAACATTTTGTAAATTAATCCCTAGTCCGAATCAAAATGCTCTTTTGGTGCTTGGATCCACCGGTCAATTTATGATGTTGATCTCCTGACATGGGAACAGGTGGATTAGCACAAGGGTTGAATAAGATTGGAGATCATTTACATCCACACTTCAAAATGGAGAAATGAGTATGGCTTTAATATAATTTATCTAGTACAGCTAATTTTTAAATACAATTTGTAATCTGACTCATTCTTGTAAATTCATCAATGTATTCGTATAAAAGACAACAAAGAAGGATTACCATTCAACTCTACTATAGAGCCTTGAGCACTTTTTGTGTCTTTTTGCCATTTCATATATGAAACTACTCAATTATACACTTACAGAATAACACAAATGAACGCAAGACCCCACTTTGCACTCATATGTAATCTAGTACCTAGAGAAGACATTAAGTTTCATATTTCACCAAGTCAAGTTCAATGTATCATCGAATGCGACAAAACGCAATACATTTTTAGATATGCTAGGAAATTCTTACCATAAAATGAATGTGAATACATACGAATACCACCTACTATCATGTTTATGCAAACCGTATACAACACCGCTCATGCATGAATCAATTGATTGTGGGGAAATCGGACGTCAAACAGTGCATTCCCGCACACACCACTATGCGTAAAATTGCATTATTCAATTAGAGATAGTCGATGTTGGATAAAAACTTTCTTCTAATAAATCAATTCTTGATAGGTTGAATTCTCTGCTTGCCTGTCATTGCCTTTAGAGGATTTGATAAATGCACAATATATAGCCCTCTAATCACTCAATCCCTGCAATATCTCATAGCTCTCAACCCTCTTCATCATTTCTCTTGAAATCTCTCTCCCCCATCCCCTTGCTTATGGAGAAGGGTGACATGAGTTTTTTTCATGGCCAAGCAAGTGATGGCTCTCGTTTCACTAGACCACCACCACCAACACAAGAGATCCTTCTCACCTCTCCTTTCCTTCAAACAGCCAATAATACCTTGATCATGTCTAACTCACCTAGAGCAAACAACCGGTACGTGCATACCTCTCCTATCGTCGACCCTGCAGCAAGGTTCGCAGCAACCAGAGAGCTTACAATGACTTCACTTAGTCTATCCAACACCATGAACTCAAATGATAGGTTTGTTTTCATGCCAACTCCATCACTCCCATCCTCATCTAGAATAATCAAACCAACAACCATTAGCAGCCCTTTTGGCTTTGGCATGATGAATCCTAATCCATATGTGGTCGCAAACCAAAGAGTTCCATGCCCAGATGCTCTAGGATCATCATTCTTGAATAGAGCACCTCCTCTTCCTGAGGCTTATATCTTGGATAGCACATCTCCTACCATTTCCTTCTGCCCAAGAATCCAACCACCATACATACAATACCAGCAGTACTTGAAAAGAGCACCTCCTCTTCCTGAGGCTTATATCTTGGATAGCACATCTCCTACCATTTCTTTCTGCCCAAGAACCCAACCACCATACATAAAATACCAGCAACACTTGAATCCTTACCTCAATGTCAACCCAAACAACTCACAATATACTTTCCAAAGCCATGACAACCTCCTAGAGTATCTACTAGAATTTTACCCAAGAGAAGAAAATGAGTCATTTCATATTCACAAATGCAGCTTATGTGACATAGAGTTTCCTACTGCTCAAGCCTATGGAGGTCATATGAGCTCTCACAGCAAGACCAGAAAGGCAAAGATGGCAGTCCAGGAGGCATCAAAGAGACCACGACTGATTCCTCTAATCCATGAACATAAAGAGGGCTCTCATGTCTATGTAAAGATGTCCAATGAGAATGGCACAGAAGAAGTTCCTACAACTGTTGAGGCCAAGAAAGAAGAAGAAGAAGATGATGAACTCCTCGAGGATGATGGCGGATTGAAGTACCTCGTTGAAGAAGATCAGAACATAGAGACTGATCAAAAGGTGATAGCAGAAGCTCTTGCCACCATTAGTGAGAATTCTGTGAACAGTGAGCCTAAAACTAATGGTGGCACAACTCCCTCCAATGTCCACTGAGATTCTGAAGGAGGAAAGCATTAAAGTCCTGCCATTTTTTGCTTTCCGTTATCGGTTTTCAGTGTATCTGCTCCTGGTGTTGCTTTTTTGACCATAATTATCATTTCATCTTTCCTTTTGACTGCTTTCATGTATCAATCCATATTATGAAAAGAGAAGTTGAATCTAGAACATTAATACAAAAGGGCAATCAATTGCTATCTTTTGTCTTAGGTAATATTTCTTTACCAAGTACTTTTGATAGTACTGTTTTGATAACCCTGAATGCCTCCCTCTACAAAATGAGACTCAATTACTAACTTGAATGGATCAGTTAGTTCACAAACTAATACGCACGGTAAAGGAGTTAAATTAACTTCCCTGTTTCAAAGGAGATGTTATCAAATCTTATAACACACACACACACACAAGTTCGAAAATTCATTTCACAACCTAGCTTTCAATGATCTATACTATTCATACCATATGTGTTAAAATTTTCAAATGAAAACCTGTATTTCTAGTTTTTTTTTTAATAGAAAGTACTCTCAACAAGATTAAACCAACAAGTTCTAAGAGAAACAGCATAATCAATCTGTTTTCCTCGAATTTATCAAGCGATTACTGAATATTTTGCAAACGATTAGATTAGCCCAAACCTAATGATTAGATTAGCCCAAAACTCGAAATACAAGTCCCCAACCACATACTGAAAATCTTGGGTCTGAAGTATAGTATGCAGGGGTTGAAATCAAATTTGTAGGAAGAATAAACAACATTCTAAGAAAGAATTAGGTGAAACAATATAATCAATATATTGAGAATTCAGTAGATATGGAGATACATCGTTACACTAGATCATAGGGGAAACGACGAGCACCGTATATATTATTAATAACTTGGCAATTTTGATAAAGGCGAACCGAACTGCACCAGGACAGATTTCATCATTAGTTTCTCTTATTTCTCACATCAGTTAGAAGATGTAGAATATATTCGAGGATATCATTACGTTCCCTTAGTCCTACGCTTATGAAAATTACCTAATTCGAGAAAAATATATCATGTAAAACCGTATTGTTGGATCTTATGTACATTTTCATAAGAATTACATATCCCTGAGTAGAAAAAGAACACTAAAATTTTAGCAATAAATTCATATACTAAAATGTCAAATTTGGAATTTCCCTTCCCTATTCAGAAATGAAGTCTGAATCTACAAAGAGATATACCTATGCATCACAATTTCCCTGCCCAAAAAATGTGTAAACGATATTCTTCAACTCGCAAACTAGTCTATATATATATATATATAGTAGAATATAGGAACAAAGAAAAAAATACATTAATTACAAATTTGTAAAGACAAATTACACAATGTAAGCAACTTTTGAATGTTGCATGTACCAACTCACATGGAAAATCCTATGTGATTACCACCTCCGATTTTATCGCATAACTTTCCAGAGTACTTCATTGAATGCAATTCCTTGGCTCGATTCGCAGAAGATTTCGTGTATGTGTACAAATACTCGCCCGTCCTCGCTTCTAATATTCATCTCTTCATATCCTAGACCTATTTCTCCTCCTCCTTCAATCTTCAAAGTTCTCTTTCATCCCTGTTCCTTTCAACATGGATGAATTCTCTGATGAAATAGATGCACTCCTTAGCCAAAATAGCCCTACAAATGAGCCACCCCTCGTCGTCCCACCGCCAAACAACTCTACCTCATCCATAGTGGTCAGTGCATCATCTACCATTCAAAATTCTCCAATTCCTCCAAATAACAACACCACCACCACCATTGAGGCTAGCAACCAAAGACCCCTCTCTCCTGAGCCATATGATCCATTCAAATCCACAGCCAACCAGTTTGTATTCATGCCGACACCGTCACTCTCATCAATCCGATGCAGCATGAGCTACCCAACAACCACCATCCCTGATCTCGACATCAGCTCGACAAACATTCCATATCCTGATCCTCAGCAACAATACAATCCATTATCGGATTACAACAACGTGAATATTGATGGCCTCCTCCAAACACCATTCATAGATCAGCAAGAAGTCTTATTCAATCAAACTCCAAGTTATTGGAACGCTCCTGAAGATCCTCTTGATCCAAACTGGGAGGCCATCAGTGCTTATCTGGCAGGGCAAGTCCGACCGGGGGTTGATGGCGACCGCATCTTTAGGTGCACCACTTGCGGCGTGGAGTTTCCGAATGCTCAGGCATTTGGAGGGCATATGAGTTCACACAGCAAGACTAAGAAGGAGAAGAGCTTGGCGCCGACCAAAGCAAAACTCAAGAAGGTTGCAACTAAGATATCTAAATCCTTTGTAGATGTTGAGGAACTGAAGGCCATGAAAGAAGAAGCTGCATCAGGGAAAGCGAACAAGCTGAGTACTGGTTACCAGAAGGCTAAGGTGGAGGATAGCAGCAAGGGGAAGAGCATCAAAGGTGATGAGGGATATGAGAGCGAGGAATCTGTGAGCAGTAAGTTTGTTGTTAAGGATCAAAGTAGCACAAATGAGATATGATGAGAGAGAGAGAGAGAGAGAGAGAGAGAAGAAGAAGAAGAAGAAGTAGTGTGTGTGTGTGTGTGTGTGTGTGTGTGAGAGGGAGAGAGAAAGACATCTAGTATGAATTGGGTAGTTTATTTTCTTGTTGCTCTCTCCCTAACTCCTCCTTTGTGTGGGTATGAAATTACCTTATCAATAAATCACACACACATTTATAAATATATGTTTTCTTTTGGTATATATATATAACGATGTATATATTATTCTTCAATTACCTAACAGCTTAAGTAAGTTATATATCAAATATAATATATTTTAAGGTTTAAATCTCATTAACCGACTTCAATTCCTTACGATAGATATCTATTCTAGTGAGATATATCTTATCATCTATCATCTGTCGATACGCAGTATTAAAGAGACTTACATAAGATACTCCCCTCCACACACACACACGTAAAAAAAAAAAAAAGAAATCATGGAAATGGTGAGGTCTGTAAGGTTTTTGAGTAAAGTGGAAAGTTATATGAGGTAAAACTGTCCATAATATAATTAATTGAGCCGGCTCTACTACTCTTTTAAAGTCTTATCTACAATCAGCAGCCGTTATGAAAATTTACGTTTTTGACGTTATTAACATACAGATACAGACACAGACACAGACACAGACACAGACACGACAACCAAAACCAGGCCACCAAAATCCATCTAGAGAAATGTGCACTGACAACTACCAAAAATAGTGCTTCATTGTTTCCTTTTCTACCAATACATAAAACTACGTAACTGTTCATTGTTTCCTTTTCTTGCTTTTGGTTACGTTCATGCATCTCGCTTGTTTATTATTATTATTATTATTATTATTATTATTATTTCTAAGACTTACTATATTACAAATAAACCCCTCCTTTTTCTTTATTCACAATGAGAGCCTCAGATTTTTCTCTTTTTTCTTGAGAAATAAAAATAAATTTTTATTAATCACCGAAAAGGTCGCAAAAATACATTAAGTATACATCAAGTATTTTTTTTTTAAACGAATAAACAGCTTATTTGTAAATATATATATATATATATCTAAATGTTGGTTTAGAGTTACCTTGAACTTTCTCTTCTTTTTATTACTCTAGGAATTGGGTAAATTTTCAAACTAATGAGTGATAGAAGCTGCTTCCTTATTAGACCAGTGAACCGAATTAGACCAGTTTGGTTTTATTATTAAACCCAATAAGCAATTGGGTCGGCTCAACTATTTTTGCAAAGCTACCTAAATTCTTATTATTTAATTATTCTATTTTTCATCCTGACCTCATCTACTTATACAACAAAGTCGATTTTAAAAAGAAGTATTCTAAATTTTAATAACAAATGAAGAGAGCTAATACCACCAGTATAAATTATTCTATTGCTTACTTAAATATTAATATAAAGAGTAACAGTTATATCTAATATGATATAAATTAATAATAAAATAATAAATAATAGTGAATTAGTATTATGAATCGGTGACATTTTAAACTAAATGATAAGAACACTTTTAATTAGATGTGAAGTAGTGGTAATTAGATATTGTCTAATCTAGGGGCAAAATATAATTTTAGAAAGTTGTATATAATAAAAACAGAAAGAACGATGAATTAATATACCAGAAGAATCTACGCTACTGTTTAGTTACTATACCAAAATAAAGATGCTTATTTTGAAATAAGGTTATCCATATTGCACAAGTGCATCCAAGCTAAAGGTATTTTAAGGTTTATCGTAGTGTAGTTGTTGGATGAGTAAGTCTCATAGCTTGATTGAATGAGTACTAAAATGGTGATGTCCTTGTAATAAAGTCTATGGAAATTTAATTGTGCACTTCAGTACTGCAACACACGAGGTTTGAACAATCACCAACAATGTGTTGGCATCTTCTTCTATCAATTATAAAATTGATCAAGTGGGAGATGTCACCAATTGGTTGCAAGAAAATATCAAGGCACTAGTAGTTGCTCATCTGCTAATTAATATATAATTTTCTACATTAATATGTCTTAGACCCCAAATTTATTCATCCATGCCAATTATACTATTAAAGTCTTCTTTCCTCTGTTTATCTTAAATAATATATATATATATATATATATAGTTTAGTTGACTTGGGCAAGTGGGTTTAATTAATAGTTTATGAAGATATATGTGATAATATTAATAATAAAAAGTCTGTAGCTTTATTTAATTTATAACCACACAAATAGATGATGATGATGAAATGAGATCTACTCTCGTACGGACTCCTCCAGCGCCCCCTCTGGCGCACGTTAGCCTTTGCCGCCCTCGGTGAAACGTGGATGTGCTCCGAGAATCGTGTCGACATGGATATATATATATATATATAAAAGAAATCTCTGCTTCTATCTTTGGGAGTTGGGACCCACGTCCCATAGCCGCCAATCACAATCAATCACTGGTTAATTAATCTTTCTTAAAAGCACATTTAAGTAATCGAATAAAGAAACCTATTAATTATAAGGATAGTTTAGTTGCCCTGCCCCTATTTTATTCGTAAAATTTCCAAATAATTAGGAAAAGGGTAATCCAATTCATTCACAGCAGAGAAGAGGAGAGGACTTTTTAAAAGAGGCTATAAATATAAATAATATAATAAGAGACTCTTCCTTATTGCCAAAGATTAGGATGAAAACCTCCTCTCCTCTCCTCTCCTTTTCTTAATTAATTAAGAAAAGGACAAGTGGACTTGGATCTCCAAGTTAGATTTAATGATGCTACTTGCAGAGGAGACACAAAAGAAAATTAGAAACTTATACTAACACGTGCTAATCTTCTTCCTTCTTCTTATTTATTAACTATTTAAACCCCCTCCCCTTCTTCGCCTCAATTATCTCTCTCTATATAATCCCCCTCCCCTACTCTCCCCTTTTCTCTCAATCTACTACTACTACTACTACTACTAAATTAATGGCAAGAGGAGCAATCCTTCCAAGAGCTTTGCACAAAGATTCGCACGCAATAGCCAAGATGTCGAAGCCCAAGATACGAATAGTGCACATCTTCGCGCCGGAGATCATCCATACCGACATCGACAACTTCCGCCACCTCGTGCAGCGCCTCACCGGCAAGCCCGCCGGGAACATCTCCGGCAAGAAGAGGTCGCCGCCGCCGCCGCCGCGTGCCGCCGATGCTCTTGATGAGAAAGTCAAAGGTGGCGAGGAGGATGAGGTGAGCAGAGTGGAGTGGGTGTCTGGAGGCTTCTTGAATAGTCTGGAAGACGGGGAGGAGGATGAATTCTTCCAAGGCCTTGCGGATTTCTCCTCCTTCTCTTTTACTTCCCCTCATGTTAATTTTTCATACTAATTAATTATTAAGGACTTATTAGTTCTGGGTGTGGAGGTTTTTATTCTCGCTACTTTTTCTCCATTGTGTTGTTAATTAGATTTCAGGGATGGATTTGTAGATAGAGAGATAGATGTATACAAGTTTGTGCTTCTTAATATATACATGATTGTTCTTCAGTTTCTAACTCGTCTCTCATGCAAATTAATGGACAATTAAAGAATCTCTAATTCATAATTTGACAAGTGAGTTAAGTCACAATATATAATCCTAAATTATACATATATATAAATCTTCTCCTTAACCGAGCTACAATAGTGATTTATTATTCATCGCCCTTTAAACCCTTCAGCTCTGCTTATTTGTGGAATAAGTTCAATACTAGTATAAGATATTGTTTAGTTTTACACTAAATGTAGCATAAAATTTAAATGATAATTTGGCAAATGACCAAAATAGCTTTTACAGTGAATAAATGAATGCATAAAGAGGAGAGGAGGAGAGAAATATAGTGATTGAAGTGATATATATTATAATACTAACATAAATCTCAATGGTTGTTTACTTGCTATATAGTATATAAAAGAACTTATACCACCAAATGTGAAGGAAGAGTACAAATAAGTAGGAATTCCAACTATTGAAGGCTACAGCATTCCTAGTCTTTTAGTCTTCCACCAAGCCAGATAATCTCTATTCTTTAATGAATGATTTGCCCATGGATACTTAATTGCCCAAAGATTTATTAGATATATTGCCAGATCTAACCATACAGAGGAATAGTAGAACACAGAGGTTTGCCAGCAAAGATGGTTTACTTGAACAGTAAGTATCGATTTTCTTCGATAACCCCTAACAAATCCATTAACACCACATGATTTGTTTAATTAATTGCAAATTGCATACCATGACTCCTATGTCAATTGGCAATGAAATCTACATCAAAATCTACAAGAGGAAACGTGGGCAAAAAGTTGCCTCTGTTTTCCACACAAGGTCAACTGTAGTATGAAAGAGTGTAAACATGATCAAGAGCATGGATGTAAGTAAGATAGAGAGGGGGAAAAAAAGAAAAATTTAAGGCATTAGATGGTCCAACTTTAAATAATAAAATATTCAACTGATAGGCTCACAACAACTACTATTTGGCCACCTTGTTAAGAAAAATCAAAGGCCTTATGGTTGTTGCTTTGTTTATTCTGTCATCCAGAAGGTAGAAAAGTGAAGGGAAGAGGAATTTTCATAACTAGACTGCATCAGCTACAAGCCTACAAGTGCATATGCTACAAGATAACTGTTTCCCTCTGGAAAATGAAAAGAATAAAATATATAACAAATATCATGGAGTTTAATAATGTAAATCACCAACCTAGGAATTAAATTAAGCGAAGAAGAGATTAACGAAATGGATGGGTTGATGCAAAAAAAAAAAAAGGCCATCTATGAAGTTTGAATGAGAAATCATAGATTTAATGATCACGAAATAAAACTTCAAACGGTGGTCCTCAAAAGAAGCTAAGACAACAAATTAGAAGCCTGATGACCAGTAAGGCAAAAGAATTGCTATCTATATGAACCTTGCAAATCTTATTTGCAGTAATTAATGGTTCCACCAACAGTGTTAGTTTGATGTAATCAACAGGATAAAGGGTTTTTTTTTGTCTAGTTTGGCCATTGTAAATCAATACCATTTCACAGATTACAAAGTATCATGAGCATGTTGAAAAATATGAGATCATGAGCATTATAGAGTTTACATCTTAAAGCAACTACAGAAGCATACTATATATATATATATATATATATATATATATATATATATCTGAATTTGTAATAACAGGGAAAATGAAATTTACTTTGAAGTAAGCTCTCCAATCCAGTTTTAGGGCGATTAACTTTCATATTCTGAGATCATGGGATCTGCAGCCACGGATGCTGGAATCCCTTCCAACCTTGTAAGAACATCAGGAGCTCCAGCAGAATCCCTGATAATCTGAAAGAAAACAAAGATGCCACAGGGAGAGTTCAACAAAATGACGCCAGCAACTCAAAAGAAATCAATGTAAGAAAAAGCATATCTACGTTGCAAACAAAAAAAATTCTTCTTTGCTTGAGCCACCAAAAGAGTATCTCCTAATATTTTCAATCCATAATAACTGTAAAAGGACACTGATCCAACTAGTTGTGTTATGAAAGAGTATGTTAGGGAAGACATAATATATTTTCACTTTGACAGAGAAGAGGAAAAGAAAAGAAAAGATATCACTCAAATGTTATTTAATGAATTCAAAGTTCCTAACAATCTTTAGAGACATGGGAATTGAAAATAGGAGTCAAGAGAAATTGTAGTATACAATGTAATACTTTCCCATGTCTAAATGGAAAATAAAGTAGCAATTTCCACAGGGCAAAGCTGTATTAGGATAGCAAATTGCACTTATTTCACTTTGTGCAAAGCTGTTACCAGAAGTATATATCCTAAACTGTTATAGCGAAAATGCACGGGTCATGTTACAAACAGCTGAGAGATGGCTCTCAGATCACAAATTTACCAAAAAATAGGGTGTCAATGAAATATATTCCATGATTTATGATACCTTACAATTGCCTTAAAATTGAACAAAAAGAAACCTTAATAAGAATCCATCTGTGAGAATTCCAAATGAAAGTAACCTGCCTAATAAGTAGGACAAATAAGAAACATACCATTATTTCTTCATCTAAGTAAGAGATCATAAACAATCTCTGGAAAGTTCCACCTGCAAAATAAATGGAGAGTATGTAATTAATAGCATATGTAGTATCCAATAAAGTCATGATTAGAAAATAATAAAGATCAGGCACCACCAGGGTTTCTGATGGACACCAAATAGAGATAGCTGACCAATTCAGCAATCCTACACAGGTAGTTATGGACCACATGAAGGATGAGAATTATCAGGAGTACGAATAGTAGAAGATAGGCATATCACTATGGATGAATTTAACTGCTGGCAAAGAAATTCTTCTAGTATGGTAAAAAATATCACAATGAACACTTAATCCTGGACTAATAACAGATAGTTTCAGAAAATTTAACAAAGATTTGCCAAAGTATGTGGAATTAAGTAGAAAATTTCAAAATAACATCCACCAACACCAACTTCTGAGCATGGGCACTTCTATGTTGAAGAGCAATTACGCCAATAAATAATTTATTGGAGTTGCTATTGATACATAAAAATATTTAAGTACCAACTTTCATATAATTTATGCACCTGTAACATTGTTCCATCACCAAATATCAGCCTTAATATGTGTGTGAATATACTTTTAATATAATTCACAATAAGAAAGTTGAACACAGATTTCTTACTAAGTGGCAATCTTAGTCCATTGGTAAAGGCATCCCTTATAGGAGCTGGAAGTTGCTGCAGAGTGCCAGCTGCTTGTCCTAATGCTCCTTTTAGCTGTTCAGGAACAGCTGCTTCACTGAATGTGGGTGTTTCAAGAAAGCCCTCTACATACTCTTCCTTCATTCTCATAGGGCCTTCCAGGGACAACTTAGTAGTCAGGAGGAACTTGCTTTCTATCTGCATCAAAGGATGGACCATCAGCACTATACCTACAATAATATATCTGTGTATATACATACATACGTACGTATATATGTATACATGCATATGAAAGCACGGATATATACATAAAAAAATACAAGATACGAAGGAGGGCAAATGCATGGAATTATATATATATATATATATATATGCTTATCACACATGCAGACAGGCATGCATGTGCAAGCACAGATATATACATAAAAAATACAATATATGAAGGAGGGCAAATGCATCGAAAAGTATTTGAGCTTTTAGGGGAACACAGTCTCCAAAATCAAAAAGGAAAGCATAACAACAAATGGTCGGTCTGTTGGAATTTACCGTGTCTAGGAACTTGAGATTTGCTGTAACCTTTGAATATCCATCCTTAATCAGCATATGAAGTCCCATCAAGTATGCTAAATTTGTAGGGGATCTCCTATAGAAGAGAACAACATGATTACATTAATATAGTTTTACTCACTGAGCAACCTAATATCAGTGCAGCTTGCATTGCATAACCTTCACATTAACCGCATTTCACTGCTAGAAATTCTCAATATGGAACCTTGAATCTCAGAAGGTTTTATGCATTATGACTACACAAAATACAGATTATAGAAAATGATAAAATACAGTAGATATGGATTTGTAAATTGTCTATAATAGTTTCTCATAGTGCCACCAATCATAGCATTAGGAGTAGGTACCTACTCAAATAGATATCTTGCAGCAAATGATCCAGGGCTACCAGCAGCAATCCATTCAAAACTCCACCGACCTTCTAGAAAGGGCGATCTGGAAAGGTCAAGCACATCATCGTCAACAAAACAGGCCATTATATTAATGATAAAAGATAGACCAAAAGTGAAGCAATCGAAGTCTTGGAGCTTGTAGGCACATGATCCAGAGATTTAACATAAATAATCCACCATGTCGTAGATCCAAACACGCAGGTACACAAATAGATTCTTACAAACACTACATATCCTTCTCGGACGAAACCTACGTCGTAGGACGGAGAGTGGGATTAAGCCGTTCAAGACCAACGATTCTCTCGTTTACATCAATCTTCTGCATCTCCGTGTTCTTGCCACTGACTAACGATTGGAAGCCCCCAGCATCCTTAAACTGAAATGGATGATTTTCACTTATAATGAAGTTACATAGGATGTCATAATTAAGAAAATGAGAATAACCGTTCTCAGAAGCCAAAAGCAGAGTAAAAGCGTAATTTAGAAAAAAAAGATTACTGGGTAAGCTACTCAAATATTCAGGAATAGAGAAATCCATTAATTATGAAGAGAGAATAAGAGAGTTTTCCTAATCAATTTTCTTTTAGTTAGGGCGTTTTCGAGCTCACCACCTTGTGAGATCTGCACTTGCTTGCTTAATTAGCAAAACCAAGCATGAGCTGATCTTAGCTCACTCAAGCGCAGTCTAAAATAGCTTATGTGCATGCGTGTAATCATGTATTTCCTTATGTATATGTATGTAGTATTCATGATATATTGTGAATTATATGCTATAGCGTCGTACAATATATACCAATATTTTGAGTTGTTATATCAGGTTTTACCAAGGCTGATCGAGAGAGCTGCTTGAAAACATCATATGTTTGGGTTTTAGTCCGAAAGGAATCACCTAATTAGCCCGAGACAAACAAAGGTTGACATTAAGCTTTCTCGTACTTGGCTCAAGCAAGCTAAAACAAAATATTTTTGGGATTTACTTACACACACTAATATATCTTCTATATGATACGCATAGCACAATGCAAAATTTTTGCTTCATATATAGCACTACAATCTCAGTGAACTCATCTATCTCATTCCCTACTCACACCTATACTTATAACAAATCCGTAATAAATCGAAAGGAAGGCCATATCGAAAAATGGCATCAAAACTATCCTCAATTTGACTAGAAATCCAGCAAATATCTTCGAATAGTGAGTTATTTATTTATCTTGCAAAAGCCCAGAAATTACCGCAAAATTACATCGCAACTCGAAAACCCTACCAATTCCGACTTCAAGTTAAACTCTTAAGCGAAACCAATTCGGAGCGAAAGATAAGGACTCACGGCAAGGAGAAGCGATTCCTTGGCGGAGAGCCGCTCCATTTCCCTCGCGTAGGTGGCCGCGGGGCCCTGGAACGTCTCCTGCTGCACCATGGCTCTACACGCACCGCTGGAGCAGGCGCCTCCGCCCCACGGCCGGGGGCGGAACCCAGCGGCCCGGCGGTTCTCTCCGTAGGTCACAGAAGGGGGAGAGACAAGAAGCGAAGGAGAAACCGCACGTAGATTCCCGAGAGCTGCAGCCATCGATCAACTTCCCAAGAGCTTCAATGTCTCAGAACCCAAATCCTATCCCTAACGACACCTTCTTCTTCTTCCTCCTCCTCCTCCTCCTCCTCTACGAACAAGGGCAATTTCGTCAGATAAAGCTACAAGGACGAACCGAACGCACCCATTCGGCTATCGGCTATCCAGACAAATATAAAAGCAATTTAAAAATAAAAATAAAAATAAAAATTTGTTATTAGAGTAGCAGAACGAACAGCACATGCATTACATGAGTTCGTCTTATTTATTCATATTTACACCTCTAAACCCTAAATTATCTTTCTTTTTTCACCTAATTCACTTTACCCCTCTCTTCCTCTAATTATAATTAATTATAGGAAAATTTTCTCAAATAAATTGGATGTGACATGACTGCCTTCAGTTAATTCAAACTCTTTTTTTCTTTTTAATGTAGAATTAGTACAAGTTTTTTTTTTTTTTTTTAAACATATTTTTCATGTCCTAAACTAAAACTATTCACATGGTATGAGATAATAACGAAACTGGCATATGAATGATGCAGTTTCTAAGTTTTATTGGCCCAATTAGTATCCTTATCCATAATTCCATGTCAAGAAAGAGAAGATGAATATAGTCTAAATGGCTTGCTTATTGGTGATTCTCCAAGCTGCTCCTTTTTTTTTTTTTTTTTTAAATTCATCAGCTTTAGTATGCATTGTATTATATTATCATCTCCATTCTATAAAAGCTCATGTTATAGGTTTATAACTTAAAAAGGTCACCTCAAATTTGTTGGGTATTTAGAGAGAGAGAGAGAGAGAATAAAAATCCAAAATAAGAATCTGACTGAGGAAAGACTGGCCTCACAATTGATGTTCATGGAAAGATTTACTATATTTAAGAGTTAATACAATCAAACTGAGGTTTACATTCTCTTGAACAGGACTTCAAACCATGACAATGACTGGAAGGTAATGTTCTTTTACAGACCACTCCTTCATTCCCATGAAACATAAATCAGTTTTTCTCTGTGTTTTTATTAGACAATGCACAGACTAATGAATGCATATACATTAGACAGATGAACAACAACAACAAAGAGGTCGAGCTTTCAAATGTTAACGATGACATTTCTTCCTCAGATAGCAATTAAGAGATTCTTTATTTGAATCCCCGAGCTCAGATCCTGAGTAGCAGCAACATTCGATAATACTCTTCTTCTGAAACAATTGAAGGGAAAAATCTGTAACAAATTCCTGAATGGTTTCACTCATGCTGCAACATTGACAAGGATAACCAGTTATAGGGCTCTTAATTTAGTGCTATACTACCATATATAACCATGTAAGATAAAAATGTGAAGTAAACTTCTAGCAACAATTTCAGCTGAAAGAAGATGTAGAATAAAAGTTAGAAAAACAACAATAATGTCTACTATGTTGTTTTCCTGATATGCTGGCCTATTATGTGAACTTTAGCAAAATAGCAACATCTATTCATGAATAACACAATGTTAATGTATTCTCAGATAAAAAATAGAAGGATAAGCAAATGTTGATGTTCCCAAAACTAAAAGAAAGATCTACAATCGAAACATTCATCTCAAACTTGGAAAACCTTACAAGAAACCAAATAAAGCAATATTCACATAATATCAAATTGGAAATTACTGCTCCAATAATTTTATCAACTAACTCTTTGATGCAATAGTAGGAATAGGAAAAAAAAAACACGGTAGTTCTCTTCTTATCCTTCTTCTCGTTATAGAAAGGCAACAAAAACAAAAATAATTCTACATATGTGTTTTCCAAGTTCATTTTTCTCAACTCACTCAGTTTATTTCAACCCCAGGAACATAGACAAGGACACAGGATCATGTAAGAAATTTTCTACACATATTTGTAAGAACATTTGATTCAATACCTCAGCCACCAATATGTATCATAGGTCTATTTGTTGTCTTTGCTATGTCAAACATCCCTGCATGTGCAGCTTTTTTCCTCTTTACCTGAGACAAAGGGCAGATACAACTGTAGTCACATTGGTATTGGTAAAAGCTAAAATGCAAATACACCAAATTAACCTTCACCAATTGCTCAGCAATGCTAGTGAAATGCATATTTAGCTGGCACGGGACATGTAAAAAGGGGTTATGTTTAATCAACTACTATGAGAAGTAAGAAAGTTTACTTACTGCAGCACCAATTATTTCCTTTAGCTCGAGGTCATCAACACCAGCACGAAGTGGATCTCTTAGACTCACCTACAGAGGATCAAAATTCAGCAATATACAGTTCTTAGATTGACTGAATAACTATTCCAACAAATTGATCATTGAAGATGTTAAATTGTTAACCTCCTATGGTTAAAAATGCAAATATTATATGGTTGTTGTAATAAGAAAGAAGTCACATTTCATCCATCAGACGCACCATTAGGGCATTTGCACAAAATAACCTTTTAGTTTTAAAAATAAAAAAATAATTTTTGTGCATCTCTTATATAAATTATATGCATTTCATTATAAAAAATGTGTGCATTTAATATAAAAAATGAATGCGTTCAGTTTCAAGAGCTCAATTTTATTATTACTAAAACCTAAGAACTTTTTTTTTCTGCAAATAGCCCCACATCACGTCTAGCAGAAAAAATCGAAGGAGAGAATGTTAATATTATACCATTGGATACATTACATATGTTGTTGAATCAAGGACATAATATCTTACAAAAATACCTGGAGAGTAGAACCTAAATTACCATGCAATTTAGTAGATTAGTCATTAGTCACCTGTCACTGAACTGTGACATTTCGACCTTGCATAACCACAACCCAAAGTCTCAGGTCATCATAATTGAGTGTGGATAAATAGGAACACAAGAGGTTCAGTCATTAGATGCAGAAAGAATCTCTCTATATAAATGTTTTACTTCTTTATAGGCAACGGAGTTCTGTAGTCTTTCTTGTACTCTACTCCAGGTGTTGAAGGCAGCATTTTAACCTTGGCTGTGCTCCAACAGATTTTAGAGCTTTGGCCATATTGCATATATGCAAGAATGGGTATCACCAAGTAACCATGTTAAACAACAGATGAAATAAGCTCTACCTATTTGATATGATTATATCTAAAATAACCTCTTCTAGGAATAGCTATAGACATGATCCTAGCTTAATGTATGAATTAGGCCAATAATTAGCTGTGTAAAATGATAAAAACTAAATTAGTAAGTATGCTAAAAGAGCACAATATATAATGCACTAAGATCAACCCAGTCATGGAATTAAAGGAACAAAGGCAACCTTTAAAAGAAGAAAGGATACCTCAGAGGGACCAAACAAGCATACTTTAAAATTTCCATCAGCTAAGAGCCTCAATCTGTTGCAACCCGCACAAAAGTGCTCTGTCATTGATGTAATAAATGAGATAGTTCCACAATGCCCATCAACCTTGAAATTCTTGGCTGTATCTGTAGGGTGATCCTGAAGCCTCTTCACATCTTTAAACTGTCCTCGCTGCTCAAAAAGTACCAGAAAAATTTAATTATTACTTTTCATCTTAGAAGTTACTAAATGCACAGAAAGATACAAATAACGTGGTGCAAGTGACCACACACATACCAAGACATTTTTAGACTACAAATTGTACATTGAGATATGACAAAGTTTAAACCTTTTGGACCATTGAATGCACCCCAAAATTCAGAAAAAGATATTAGAATTTCTGTGGAAAACTTAATATAAAGTCTCATATACACATATACATGTATTCAATGATATGGTTGCACTTGCCAGAGTTCTACCTTACCACTTTATCCAACATCTCTGCATAGGGAACTAGCTTTTTGACATTCCAAACATTTCCATCAAATGGCATAAATTCAATAAATCGAACATTAATTGGCTTCAGCTTGGTCAATTCTACAAAATTGCAGATCTCGTCATCATTCACTCCACGCATTACAACACAATTAACCTGGCAAGGGAAGGAAAGATCAGGATGCAAAAGAATCAGCTTTGTAAGACAGGAAAACACCTTATATGATTTAAAATATTAAAAGACTATCATATGATGGAATGTCTAAGAACAAAAACTAAATTCAGCAAGAGTCTGCATACTTTTACAGGATTATAACCAAGCTCTATAGCAGTATCTATTGACTCCATAACCCTTCCATGCCCTTTCCGCCTAGTCATGAACTCAAACTTCGCAGGCACCAATGTGTCCAGACTGATATTTATTGCATTGAGACCGCATTCTTTCAACTTTGGAAGTTTCTTAGACAGAACAATTCCATTGGTGGTCATAGCAAGAGTCTTTAATCCCTTTAAGCTAGAGAGATGTAAACATATATCTTCAATATCTTTTCTTATAGTTGGCTCTCCACCTGTTAGTCTGATCTTATCCACCCCAGAACTGACAAAGAGGTCTGCGACTCGAATAATCTCGTCATGTGACAGAAGCTCAGAACCGGGGGTCAATTCCACTCCTTCAGCAGGCATGCAGTATTGACATCGAAGATTGCAACGTTCTGTTAAGGATATCCTCAAATAATTGTGGAACCTCCCAAATGAATCAACTAACATGTCAGATGAGTGGCTTTGTCTTGGCTGTGCTTCAGACAATGTAGCACACGAGGTTGCATATCCTATTGAACTGGAGCAGCTTGGACTACCACTAGTAAGTGGAGAGCTGCTGCTTATACTTCTATATCCAAACTTAGAAGCGTCAACCTGAAGACAAGATTCTACAGTTATTACAAGAAATTTTTTTAAAAAAATTCCTACTATCTTTTGATAAGTGTCAAGTTGATGATTTCATAAGGAGCGAGTGACATATCTTTTCAAGAGCTATAACTAAATGCTATCTAACATGTATAAAATGCTAACAAAATCATTCACTAAACAAAGAATTGCTGCTATGAGAAAGCAAAGCAAAAGGCAAAACCCACTAATGCTGTGAAAAGACTGAAGTAATTGAAAAAATTATTCTTAAGCAGAGAAGACACCTATCAGTCAAACACTGCAAGTTCTTAATAGAGCATATCACAAGTGGTATGAGATTATCAACTAATCCTGTAAACACTCACGGTTATGTTTGGAACCAATTCTAGATGGAATTCAACTGATTTCATTTGATAGAGTTCAATTGATTTCATTTAGAAATGAATTCTGTTCTTTGGAAAATAATGGACTTAGAAATAAAATCCATCTATCTTGTTGTTCAGAATAGGGTAGGAATTCATTTCATAATATGTTCAATTTTTCTATTTTACCCTTGGGCATCATTATTGTTGTGACAAAACAATTGAGACTTGGTAAAGTTCATTTAAATGGCAAATGAATTTCATCCAAATCCAACCTCAAATCATTGGATTTTATTATATATATTGAAATACATCCAAATCCACTGAAATCGCATCATTTAATTATTCCAAAAAGTTGATTTGCAGAAGATAAAAAAAAATAACAAATGAATTGAACTCCGGGGATTTGGGGTTTCCAAAAGGGGAAGCTTGGTTTCATGTATCTGAAGACACTGGATTTATGCACCCCAAGTGGAATATGAAAATCTTCTCCCATAAGAAATTATAATATGATATCAGTTTTTGTCTCATATGAAGCATTTTGACATCCACTTACATTATCAGGAGTCAAAACACGATTTCGCAACCTCTGGTGAGAAGGAAAAAAAAGGGAAGGATAGAAGGGTTTTGCTCATGTCGGTTTCTCATTTAGAACAACGGCAGATGCAACATCTAGAAACACATGAAAACAAACGACCTGGAATTGTTTGGAGGAGAAAAAGAAGCAAAATGGAACTAAGAAATAAGGAAAAATAAAAATAAAAACAACCCGTTCTATCCTACAAACGCCAAAACGGAATCATTCTTTGAAAACTAAGAAAAACTGGTTAACAATCATACTTTTTCATCAAAAGGAAACAAAAAACATTTTGTGTGAAATTTTACCAAATAATTGAACCTCCGAGAATCCGAACACCGTCGGAGAAGCTCCAGAGCACACCGCGGCATCATCGCCTAAGAAAATAAATATATATATATATATATATATATATATATATATCCGCAGCCGGAAACTAAACCAAAAACAAAATATATCTAGAGACCTCAATCCCACGGTATCAGGAGTCCACACAAACAAAAGAAAGACGAGAAACAAATCGATCTCGTCCACTCTTCTCGCACTCCCAAAATTATCGGAGCGAAGTAAAACGGGATGGGAGGATAAAATGAGATCGAGTAACCTTGTATTGAGAATCTTAAATAAACAACCGGAAACAGTCGGTTTTAGTACATCACGGTAAAACGGCGGCGGCCGTTTCCGAGCCCGATCCGAGTTAATGACACTCCGCTAGGCGGTAGCGTACCTTACCGGGTCCATCCGATTTTTAAATCGCAATTTAGTGGAAGTGGAGATCTTGTTTTGGGGCCAGATCAGGATTCAGCGTCTCGAGTCTTAACCCACCAATAGCTGGCTTTTAAATGGGTGGACTGCTAGATTGAGTGTGTTTTGCTGGACTATATCTAGCAAAGGTGGTTAAAAAAAAAAAGGCTTATTAGGTGGATGATATTAATATTAAAATAAACACGAACATCCCATTAACAAATAGTTGACATTAAAAAAATAGATTGGTGCGTCATTGCATACATCTTAGATGTTAGAGTTGATACTATTCTCTGGGAAAAAGACAAGAGTTGATACTAACCTAGTCTTAGCACTTCAGCATCTAGTCTTGTAAACAAGTCGCTTTAAAAGAAGATGCCTACAACCACCTGGCACAAGATGCACGCATAGATTGCCGTCTACTTTTGTATTATGTTGTTGGTGGTTCCTTGCATTTTCCCCCATACATCTAACACTGTGTGTAGTCTGCAATAAGAATTTATATTATTCAACATATCCATATCAAGAAAGAGAAGCTCATGTTATAGGTTTACAACTTAAAATGGCCACTTCAAATTTGTTGGATATTTAAATAGAGAGAGAGAAGAAGAAAAAACATCCATTGAGTAAAGACTGTGGCATCACAATTGATGTTCGTAGAAAACTTTACTACGTTTAAGAGTCATTACAATCAAACTCAAGTCAAATATTGCGTTGAGTTGACAATGACTGGATGGTGATGTTCTTTTACGTACCACACCTTTATTCCCATGAAAAGACAATGCATAGACCAGCGAATATATATAAATTAGATTTACCTCCTCTTTTTCACGTAAGATTGCAAAAATATCTATGGTTAGGCAATTACCAATTGCTGCAAGAAACTCTCTTATATGCAACTTAGTAAGTCATTACCATTATCTGCAAGAAAGAAGAAATTGTATTTAATATCGTTCAAGGTCACCAGTGGTTTGTAAAGCATCTCAAAACTTTGCTGTCCATATAATAGTTAACATGCACAGGAAGAAAAATCATGTGTAGCGAATTGAAAATCACGCGTAAAATGAGGGTAACAATTACAGATGAATTATATGCTGTATGCCCACTAATTTGCACTACAACTTGTTTCTTCTAAATTATGCAGAAAGTGCAAGTATACATGCATCTCTGCTGCCTTGAAGAAACCAAGTATCAAAGATACCCTGCCCACAGACTTGTTGTAGCTTGAGGCAGCACACAAACAATGTCGGTAGCTATTCGCCATGCATAGTCAATGCTGCCAATATTTCGAGTTTAGGTCAATGGATTCACAACGGCTGGAGGAAGAAGTCCCCTTTACTTCCCACTGTAGGTATCATCTGAGAAAGAAAGAAAGAATGGTCAAATAACAATGAAAATCAAACCAATTATGAGCAAAGTAGAGTAGCAGTTCGCAAAGTAGAGTAGCAGTTCGTACGGAATTCGTGTAGGAGTCAAGAAATGTCATCCCAAGAATTCTCATCTACAGATCTAAACAAGATAGGATGCTTCTTTAATCACATGTATGAATTGACATCTTTAAATTTGGTTTCAACACCTAGAACTCTCCAAAAGAAGCAACTGAGAAAGGAGACAGAAATGTCACTTGAGTTGGGAACAATAATAACCAGAGTTTCTACAGAGATTTACAAAAATTTAAAATGTAGTTCTGTTGGATGTTTTTTTATTATTTATGGACACCTGGAAAAGCAAGAAAAATGATCAAATAGGAAATTTTGGCTCAAAACAAAAGAATTGAAACAGAAGATTGTCACTTTAGGAATTAGGGATGCATAACTGTATTCTTATCATTTTGACCCAAGTAATTATGCAAAAAGTAAGAAGGTATGAGGAATAAGAGTGCATAATCTAGTATGCACTTACTACTCATTGATCAACAGTTTAGGTCCTTGAATGCAAAGGTACTTCAATCAAAATAAGGACTTCCCAATAAGTTTGAAATACCAATAGGTTCCTTGCCACAAGTTGGTACAACTTTCAAGTTGAAGTTGGGAGATAATATCTAAGACTTAAAGCTCATGTAAGATAATCTTCCTACAATATAACAGTACTTTGATAACACATTAAAGAACTGGAAGTTGCCTGCTTTTTATTATGCAGGCATTGTTCTATGTACCAATTTTCATGCATACGTATGTCGAAAATTGCTAAAATTTAAACTCTCATAACATGCCATTGACAAACACACTACTGCAGAAGACAAGGCCAAGATAGAGGAAAGAATCTTTATAAAAACCCCAGGTTTAGGGGTTTAGCTAACCTTCAAGAGTGAAACAGATTCCCAAGAGGCAAGGGCTTATCATTTCTCGTCTGTGCAGCTTGTCTCCGTAAAGGAGGTGCATATACTGTTATAGGGAGAACCCAGTCCCCTTTTTCTCTTTTCTCAACAAGGAGAGGATGTTCATACCTGCCAATCAAAGATTGCGCTACCATATGAGTAACAGCTAGACAATAAATGATATTAACATATAATATATTGGTATATACCGGAAGTATATAATAATAAGGCAGATTCTAAAGGGAGGGAACAAGATAAATCGCCATATTTGATGTGTATGATATGTATGTGGAAATTTCAGCAAGGAAATTGGGGCAAAAGAAATCAGATGAGAAATTAATCTTTTGTTCCATGCTTTGAATATTATACCCTAACCTACTTATTGTTGGAAATGGTGAAAACACATTACATCTATCAAATATTAGTTATTAAACGTGATGCTTTATATTCTGTAAACCTTTTTCTCAAGTGATGCATGTAATCTCTAGAAATCTAAGGGAGTGTATATGCATAAAATGACTATCATTTTAAAGGCTTTCAGCAACCAACTTGGAGGTACTATACACGACATAGGTTACACAGTACTTCTGTAGCAGTACCTAGTCAAATCCAATCCCTCTGGAGTGGTGAAGAACTCAAAACGAAGAGACCACTGAACTGAAATCTTTGATGTAGAGAATGACATTGGCCCATCAATAGGAATTGAAAAGAGAAAACTTGTCTGAAGCAGATCAGCTACAACCTCATGGTGTTCACTGTGTACCTGCACATGACATCCAGCAGTTAGAACAATTGAATCCGTCCCTTAAAAAATAGTCAGGCTCCATACAAAACCAAACGAAATGTACATCACAGAAAAGGAAATTAATTAGAGCATAACTCCCTGAAAATTATTTTTATGTTGCTTCTTTAGTAGGTTTTAGACAAATCTTATTAACAGGCCTACACATCCAGATTCAGCAGAAATTATTCAAATGATGCATATCAAACTGTTAACCAATAACATACAGAATGTTAAACTCTGCAGAAGCTATGAGACCTATGCTCTAGCCAACTGCGATGCTACCCCTTATGACAGATGCTGAACAGTAGGTTCCAATTGTTGAGGTAATCACTGCATTTCTTTAAATACAGAAACACAAACTTCTATGGTACCACACATTTTCTAGGACAATTTTTACACCATGTGGCCAACTCCTTAAGATCAACAGTAATACATCATAAAACGTACCTTTGTTATGGTAGGCGAGCCCTTCCTTGAAGGATGTAAAACACGCTGGTTGATTGTTTCTGAAGTCTCCAAGGTTATTGAAACCTGTTAAAATTTCTTAAGCACTTCAGATCAAGAATTCAACTAGTAACCTAGATTTAGTGAAATTAATATCCTTTTACCTCGAGGCATCTCCGATCTCCTTCTCCATGGAAAAAGGTAAGTGTGCCACCAATCTGTTGTCAGAAAATTATAAATAATCATGCTTCTAAATTAAAGCTTGCATAATGGTTATGAAAGTTTGATAAACTACCACATCCCCAAAGTAATAAGTTGAGTCTGAGTTCTTTGGTGAGAAGCGCAGTAAAACTTGGTCATCTATTCTGATATTGTAGGATCTTCCTCTAATGAAGCCTTCTGCTGCAGAAAATGTTCACTGCAACTTAGCTTTACTAATTATTTTTAGCTAAAAAGGAGATCTAACTTAGGTGAAAAAAAAACATAAATCAGAAAAATAAAATAGGATAACTTACATGCAGCAGCAGGTTCAACATATCTAGGTGTAAATGGCAATCCAACAACATCTTTAGAGAAATGATAATCCGACGAATTTCTTTGCTCATTTGAGAAAGACGAATGGTTTGACTTCTCTTGAGGTGACACCAAACCTGTGTAGATGGTGCAATTTTATCATGAGATGTTGAGTTAAAGAAAAGCATGTGATAGGCATAAAGCAAGTTAAAATCTGATGAATATTCTATCCAAAAGGAAGAAGCATGATGCAGAAAACCAGCAACACACATTTTTGAATTCTGTATTATACATATCCACATGGATATGACACAGACATGACACAACGAGTGTACATACTAATGCAACAGATCCTTAAAAGAAAGGCACCATTTTCTAGGGATAGAGCAAAACATATACATAAACAGCAAAATATATATCCTATATATATGGAATATGTTAGTATATGCTTGCGTTTTATTTAATTGAGAATCATTATTCTTTCAATACTGTACACATCAGCAATCACCTCCCATTGATTCATTAACAAGAAACTAGTCCTAACAAGTCAGAACAAATTGTCTAAAACATTATATAGCAGATGATTTATTAGATGCAAGGGGAAAATTTGGTAATTCAACTTTTCTGTTGCAATATTAGTTACTATGTAAAGTTCTGCTCCCTTCAAACTATAGATCCCATATAACAGCATAAGGTTTTATACTTTTATAACAAAGAAAAGCTTCCACCAGACCAGAAATGTCAGACAGTAGTCTCTCTTCAATTAGAGACTAGTGCATATGATGACTCCCTCTCTGATAAGTATCAAATAAGCATGTGAATTATTTTTAACTTTATGAAATCAGATTTTTAGTGGAAGTATCAAGCATGAATGGACATCAGATGACTAAAATATCCAATAACTACTATGGACATCTCAAGAGTATTAAATCCAATATATGCGTGTGTTTGTGTGGTGTATACATATTGGCTCCTGCAAATAATAATAAGGGTAATAGATTAATAAAAGCTGCAGCAAGAGTGCTCTTAAATCAGGATTTACATCCATTTAGGTGCTATTGACAGAAGAGTAAAACTCGATCTCATACTAATTAATGATATACAACTATAAACAGCCACAAAGACAATCAGGGACAGAAGAAAAGCAGTTCCCAAGATTGAACCGAGATTTTGTAATAGATACTTCACCTCCGCCAGAATTATCTATGACTTCCAAAACAGATAGTTGAGGAAGGGGCATATATGAGGGGAAATTGGAACGCTCTCCTTGAGAGTACTGGAGTCCACTGTTGGACATTCGACTTGCAAGTGACTGCATTGATAAAGAGTTCTTGAGGGAGAAGTCAGAATTTGCTTTGGCAGGATTGTATGAGGAAACAGATGAGACTTCATCTCTGGAGCTATCGTATCCTTCTTCTAGTCCATCAATATTCTCATTTGCTCTAGTCTGTCATGAAAACAATAATCTATTAAATATTGACTTGCAAAACTGCAATTAACTCATTAGTAGTGTAAGAAACAAAATTGTGTCAAGACCACCCTCATCTGGTGACAGCAAAATGGAGTACCAAATTTTTTTTCCCTATATTTGCTTTTCATTGTATTTGAGAACTTTAGATCTTTTTTCAAAGAGCAATGTACAATTGCAAGAGAGTAGTAGGAAGATGATAGCAGACTTATTATTTATATTTTCTAGATTGTTTGGGTTGACACTCATGAAGGAACTAGTTTTAATATCAAGAATTGATAGTTCTAACTTCTAAGATCATGACTATAGACATCTCTTTTTTTCATTCAGAAAACAAGTAATCTACTCCTAAAAGACACATAAATGTGAATTTCTTAAAAAAAAAAAGGGAACTGCATAACACAAGCCATTGGACCGTAAACCTAAATTTTGTTAAATCAACTCCTTACCCATTCCGAATCATCATCTTTCTCTTTCCAATAAATACTCAATTGACCAGCAGAAAGTAGTAAGTTCCCTGAAATTTAAACCAAAAGTATTCGGTTATCTAACTTGCAGTGACAGTTACATGTATAAATCAAGCAAAGAGCTCAAGAACATGCAAATTGTTAAGTTAAAAGCAAGCTTCAGTCATGCCACATAAGCTCTTTATGTTGAGATTCTGCACTAATCCAGCATTCTGTATAGCATTCTTTTGTATAATAGTATCCTAACATTCACCATTATGCATTGCAATTTGAAAAGAAGGAAAACTGTAGAGAATGCTTTTGCATAACTAGTTCAGAACACCTTTGCCTAAAGACTTTAACCCTTTTTATGTTGAGTTCCTAATTTGTAGTAGTCATAATGTGAATTCTGCTTTTCTCATTCCTGTTACCTATTTCATAAAGCAGATATAAGAGAATAGAACGTGTATAATATATAGATAGGAGCCAGACATGTTTCTACTGCAATATACATTGAAAAGGGCCAAGTCCGAGCCACAAATTTATGCTTACTTTCCACCTGATTCTCCTCAAATAGGTACTTGGAATCTCACAGAAGAAACTATATGGAAACTGTATTACATTTATAAAGCCAAACTGGGAAAAACTGCCAGTAGAGTTTCTCTTTTAAAAATCCAGGAGATTCCGAATAGGAGATTATGCCAACAAGGCTAATAATTAACAGTGCAATCCTTGCGCAGAAAGAAAAGACAGTTGAATTAAAGTGAATTTCCAAGTTTTTTTTAGCCACAACATCTATGGAAAGCTCAACTAATAACCTATAGTTAATAGCCAAAACCAAGGTATCTAGATCTGGTTCTGTTAACTATATTGATAGTTTGTACATTATTATAAATGAAAAATTTAGGTAAGTACATATTAAGTAGTAGTATCAACTATCAAGAATTAAGATTAGTGACATATATATATGCTACCAAATTGACAAGTATGCCCATCAGTGCAATCCTTGCGCAGAAAGAAAAGACAGTTGAATTAAAGTGAATTTCCAAGTTTTTTTTAGCCACAACATCTATGGAAAGCTCAACTAATAACCTATAGTTAATAGCCAAAACCAAGGTATCTAGATGGGCATACTTGTCAATTTGGTAGCATATATATATATGTCACTAATCTTAATTCTTGATAGTTGATACTACTACTTAATATGTACTTACCTAAATTTTTCATTTATAATAATGTACAAACTATCAATATAGTTAACAGAACCAGATCAAAGCAGATAGCTTAAAATATAAGCATACGAAGCAAGAAAATGTCATAGCCCTGACCTTCTTCATTCAGCAGGTTATTGCTTTTCTGAGAAACCCAGATTTGCAATGGAGCTCGAGCTTCCTACATAATCCATGATGAACAAAAAGCATATTAGGAAAACAAAACCATGACGGGATAAATGAGGAATTGTCATACTAACCAGTTTTAACAAATTATTTTTGAGCCCTTTACTCTGATGCCCATTATCCAATAAAAGCCACCTTCCATAGAGTGTACTTCTAACATAGTAAATGTAGCGAATGTTGACACCCCTGTATGATGGTGGTAAAATCTTTGGGAGGTCCACTCGTACTATGTCTGCATAGATTGTTGAATTACTGACATTTACTTCTAGAGAAAGAATGCAATTTTATGCAACAGGAGAAAAATGTATATTTCCAGTTCATCATAAGAATACACTGTGCCTAAACTGCTCAGTGAGGAGAATGAAAGTTCAGAAGAAAAATGTATTTGCCAGTGCAATCCTTGTGCACAAAGGAAAATCTCCAAATAGATTTTGTTAACATTTAAGTCAGACAAATATCACATTTAATTGATATCAAGGCCATTTAAGTCTGTCAGGAACAAGCAGAATGTTAGCCATTTAGACGAGATTTGGAGAAGATAAGTCAAGCCAGAATAGAGACACAAAGGGAGTCAAACATCTATTCTCATTGTTTCTTGTGTCATGAGTCATGACCAAGTGACCAACAGTTCTATTTCCCCTTTTACTGCTCCAACACCGAAATTTATCTCTTTTTTTTTTTCATATGCAGCTCATATATGCATTGGAATGTCAAAAGACTCAAAACCATGATCATAAGTGAAAAAAGATTTAAACTCTGACTTCCATTTAACATTTCATAAAGATAATCAATACAAAGAGATGATAAAACAACTATATTTCATCTCAAAGGTATGACCATATTACCCTAGTCATAAATTTTCTATGTCTATGCAACAATAATAACAAGAAGAACAGCAGCAATGTTAAACAAAGAACTATATTGTCTTCCCTTCCTACTCTTATTCAACAGAGCTCCTTCCAACAGATAATGAGCACAAGTAATGGGCACTTCTTCAAGAACAATAATGGGCACATGTAACTTGCCATGTTACATTTGTACAATAAAGTTTGCAATAAATCAGCAGCATAGTTCCAAGTAACACTAGGAGAAGAATTTAAATTAGGCTCAGAGTGAGCAGAAGTAGACAGACTTACCCGCACAATAGTCAACCCAAAATACAAAAAGAGTTAATAAGTAGTTCCCAGTTCTTCTACAATGAACTAATTGTTTAAAACTATGATACAAGAGTTTGTCCAAGTACTTCTAAAATATCAGTTCCTCAAGAGTACCTTAAGACAAATAATCAAAATTAAGGATGTCCGAACCTATTTCATCGCTCAACCTTGTGCACTAAATATGGAAGAAATAACAGAAAATGTATTCAACCCCAAATTAAGTGCAAAGCATTTTATGTGCATTTAAGCCATAATGTACAAAAAGAGATGACCCACTGCTTTGTTCAATTAAGAGAGATTTCTTACATGTTTTTGTGCTTCCAGAAGTAACAATAACTTTTGAAACTATTGATGGTGCTATACAATCCAGAAACAGATGTTCCCCTGCATATAAATAAAGACAGAAGATAAAGAGCATGAAACATCAGAAAATTTTATCAAGCAAGCAATATTAGGTCAGAGGAAAAGAACTACAATCCAACCTCATAAACTTAAAATTCTTGCAGAAAATGGTACACAATGCTAAAAAGTTGTGACAGGAGACCAACAAAAATAGTCAGGTTGCATCTTCATACTTGCAAGTGTTTGCTGAGCTACTAATGCAAAAAAGGGATCAAGTACTGATTTTACAAAAAGAAAAAGAAAGGTTTCCACAACAATTTGGCCAAGCGATTCAGGAACGAAGTGGAACACACAAACGCCATTAGTCTTTATGAATGTAATTGTTCACACTAGTAAAAGTGCAAGGAATGGCCATATCAAATGTTTAAATTATTATGACGAAATGTGGTGATCTGGTATAAAGTCTGAAGGAAAATTACAGTCAATATTTGAGGATAGATATACACTCATTAACTGCCTAAAGACTAAACTGCTGAATTCCAGCAACACTTGCATTACTATCAATTTGATCCAGTGGATGTGTTAAACCTTTTTATCTTTGAATTTCTTGATCCATAGGAAAAGTCCTTATCATCAATATATCCATGCATTTTTTCAGAAACATTAGGTTAATTATAGTACATGAAAAGAAGGCTCAGAAAGAAATGATAGATTTATGCAATTGCCTGCCTACCTGATGATAACCCTCCAAAAAATCGCAAAGAGTCATTGTCAAAGTAAAATCAGACAAGAGAAGTTCTTTGGCAGAAATAAAAGATGCAAATAGATTTTAGGCTACTCATGTTTCATATTTTTGATTTCGAGAATATTAGTTGAGTGAGTTTAGAGAAGTGCCTTAAGAGTATAGAATTTATTATCTAAATCCTTAAAAATCAAGAAATTGAACCTTATTAGGCTGGATAATCTTGTTTTATAAGGAAAGTCACACTTCGGTTGGTTTACTGTCACTGGGATCAGAATGACAAATTATAATGTATCAAAGGAGATCTAATTTGGTATTTAGTAGATTTCAGAAGGCTTATATGTTTTAGAATGAAACAACATTTCTTTGGTTCCCTTTTATTCTTGTCCTCTTCCTGTTCTACCAGGTGGAGGAGACTACCTAAATCTTGTGGGTTAGCCACCCAGTGAATGAATAAAGACATCAAGAGGCATACAACTGTATATGCTTCCTGAGGAATTCCACAAAAGTTCAAACTATAAATATTCAACTTCTTTTAACTAATATTATTTCCAAAGAGAACAAATGCATACCTCTGCGCTGCTTAGATCCAGGCAAAGGCTTTTGAGTGGAGAACCATAGGCTGTCCAACTTCTCAATACCTTTAACCTCAAAAGATAGATTGTCAACCAAAAGAGACGAAATATCTTCCGTCGAAACTGCTGTCCCAGGATCCTCTTTTGAACTTGTCGGGCTACAAATATCTAAAGTCACAGTGACTGAATCACCTGGCCTATAAATCTCCTTATCAGTCTGAAGCTTCAAAGTCGGCGACAATTCCTTCTTGGCAGCTGATTCGCCACTCTTGTCATTAAACCAACCCACGCTCTTAAAGAAGGAGAAACCCTGAGGAAGTTTCAATGACATTTCCCCAAACACAAGATGCCCATCCAAGAATGGGGTTCACCTTTTCATCCAATGTGATGCCTCATACAGAACAATAATCTCCTCAAAGCTACAATATTTTGATCAATTGCCGGCAGTTTAGTCGCTCCACCTGATAATTCGTTATTCAACGAAGAGAAAACCAAACAATCATCTAATAGATAACTAAGCAAGAGACGAAGAGCACAAGGAAGCAAAAACCCTAGGCATTACAATGTCAGATCACACATGAAGAGAGATCAAATAGAAAGCAACACGGAGTCTTATCAGAAACGAGGTGAAGATCTATAATTACACCCACAACGAAACAAAAACATCCGAGATCTATGGAAAATCGACACCAACCGATACGGATCTAAGGTCAGATCGGAGTAACAAAAAAAACGAATAGCAACGGCAACAGCAGCAGCAACAACAACAACAACAAGGGATCGAATCTAAGGTCAGAACCAGGTGTTCGGAGAGTAGCTATAACGTTACCGCGAGCTTCTGAAGAGTAGTGATCGTCGCCGTCTCTTCTCGCTTTGCTCTCTCTGTCCTCTTTATTCTTCTCGCTGGAATAGCGAGATCGGACTTGGATCCAGCCGTGGGGGTCGAAAGAGTAGGAGATTACCGTCCGGTGACTAAAAACTATATAATACTCGAGGGGTTTTTTCCTTTTATTAAAGTCCTTTTTTTTTTTACCCAATTATGAAAATAATTGGATTCCCATTAAAAGTCCGATCCGAATGCGGATCCAATTCACCAAATTCGGATCCAATATCAATATCCGACCCGTTTTTGAAACACATGAAGTAACGACTCACTCGTTTGCCGTCTACGACGAGAGGGAAGACGAGGATTCCATCTGTGGAAGAAAAAAATATAAAAAGAAGAAGCAATGATCATCGTCGACGGCAATCCCATCTCCATCTCCGCCTCCAAATCCCCTTCTCAGGTACTCCTCCATCTCTTCTCGTAACAACAACACTTTCTTCTTCCTCCGAGACCAAATCGTCAAACGTAGAAATGGGTCTCCTTTTCTTTGGTCTAGGGAAGGGAAATCTTAGCTTCGTTATTGGAGAATCCCATTCTGATCAATGCTTCGACTCGCCTCAAAGAAGTTCCGGAGAGAAACTTCTCAATTTCGGAGCACGTCAAGCATGTGTACGTATTCCAGAGGGAGTACGCCACCGTTGATCCTAAGCTCGTCCAGGTATTCGGCATCTGGGTCTTGGATAATTCGACGTAATTTGTGCTGTTTTAGTGATAAATTTGGTAACTTAGAGATACTTGTTCATAGGGTTTGTTATGAATGTGGGTGGTTTAAGTTGGGTTTTTAGTCTGCTGGTTAATTAGTTGATGTTGGTGATAACAATCCGATTATAACAGTCTCAAAATCCAACCCAATAACAATAATGAAATTAATTTAAAGAAATTACATATTACAAAATACATAATACCGTTCTAGTTGAGTATAGTGTTTAACACTATCTCCTTAAGATTAATTTGTCCTCCATCGACTCCTTATAAAATTATGGACATCAATTTCTCATGATACAATAACTGTTTTGCACACAATTGCCTTGTACACAGAAGGAAGCAGCAAATTTGAGCGCCTTGTCGAACAAAATAGTGCAATATTCTCTCTCGATACAGTAGCAAAAGACTCAAGAATATATGAGCGAATGAAAGAATAAATGAATCGCTTCAATTAATTTCATTCAAGTTTTCCTAATGTAGACTGATAGCATGTATATAATAGATGAACACAGTGGCACTATTGAAAGGTGCAAAAATTCGATCAGTTAGAAAATCATCAGTCAAAAGGAAGCATCATTTCGTCAATAGAAGCATTATTTCATCAATAGATGCATCCTTTCATCAAGATATGCATCTTGCCATAATCACTCGAGTGACTCAACTTGTGATAATCACTTGACGGAAATCAACTTATGCTCGAGCGAATTGGAAAAAAGCTCGAGCGAATCAAAAAATAAAAATAAATCCATGATTTCAATTACATCCAATAGACACAGTGATGATTTAGATTTCGTATGTTACTACTTAAGTGAACAAACGGCTTAAAAGGACCTATTGGGGTCTAACCAAGATCCTGTAAGGATAAAAAATAATATGGACTTGATCACGCATGAACTGAACCGAGCTGCGCTCGTGTGTGAGTTGAGTTGCATAGATTTCCTTATCCATAAAAAAAGGGTACTGCTTGGGGCCTAAAACTTAGGTTGAACATGTTACGAATGTACTCTCAATATTTTTTAAATAGTCAACGTGGTACTAAACTCACATTTATTTTTTTATTACCATGATAGTTATTTTAAAGCTAATTTTTATTCACTTCCCTTCATAAATTTGAGCAAGTGATCATACGACATTAAAGTACTATTTAAGCCTTTTGTATTTCTTTGTTAATCCATCATTTGTAATGTGTGGACCCACTTAATTTTGGGCTTGAAGTTTACTCAAATCATGATTTTTCTTTCTTTCAAAGGTGGACAGCAATGCACATGCTTCTAAAGATTTATGAATTGCATGCAGTTTACATTTTGGTTAAATTCAAGATATTAGTTGTATTCGATGATTTCAGTTTCTCTGGTTAGTCCAAATTCTTCTTCTACAGCCTAAACTTATCTTTGTTTCTCTTCATTTCTATCATCATTTCAATTTTCAACAGAAAATATTATGAAAAAAAATTCTTATTATATATATCTAGAATCATCCACTATATTTGTGGCTTTAAATCAACAACTTGCGATGTGCATCATCCCATAAATTAGTAAAACTGATTTGATAGTTGATCATTGTACTAATATTAAAGTTCGTTCCATCTTGGAAGTTGGTAGGCACAGATGAGGCGACTACTTGTGTGGGCCTTGTAATTCGCAACCGGAGCAATGGAATGTAAGAATAAAAATAACTTGACAAACACTAAAACAAGTACAAGGCTCTCTTAGTCTGATCATCTTTGTCTTCTGCAAACTAATTGCAGGACCTCTGTCGGTCATATTGATTTTCCTGGAGTAGTTGACAAGGGCCTCACCCAAATGCTACAGTTAGTTGTTGATCGTGAGGCAACACTCGATGTTTGTCTCTTTTCTTTCATTTGGTGGCAGCACATTAGTTGTTCTCTATGAAACTGAGTGGTTTTAACTTTTCCTGAGTTGATAAATAAATTAGCATTTGAATGCAGGTTCACCTGATTGGTGGTTTTGACGACGTATCTACTAAAGTTAGTGACAACTTAATCACAAGCATAAAAGTTTTCCTTGTATTTTCTTCTTAGTTGACTGCTGACCTGAGAAAAATCTTGGTTGATACTTTGTCATGCAGCATGCGATTTGTTTAACTGGGCCAGAAGGACACAAGAAGAAGGAAGGATACTCATTCCCTTTATGTTGCAAAATAGTTGAGGCTCTACAAAATAGTCAGGAAAAATTTCACCTTCAAACACTCTGTGTCCTTGGCCATAACACCAAAATAGATTCATATGGAAATGCAAGGCCCATAATCGGCGGCTTTTTGGTTAGTTCATGCCATTTTTTCTGCATCAGCATATGTCAAGGTCCAAAAGAACTTTCCAGAACTGTATATTAAAAAAAGAGGAGTTTAACGCGTCGCACCCATAGGAATTTTGAAACCAAGAATCTATTGTCTTGAACATTCTTTTAAAGCTCATATATAATAAAATAGTGTCATAAGCTATCTAGTGGATGGTGAGCTCGTAATCCTTACTTAAGCCCATCCTACATTAACTTTGGAATTAGGCATTTGTCTCTGTACTAGGTTCCAGTTCCTATTGGTTGTCGTGCACCACCATAATAATCATAAAGTGTTTAATTCTCTCCGATTACAGAGTTTTTACTGACATGTGAACATATTTGCTACTTTTAGGTGGACACTTCATCTGGACTAATTATGCCTGCCAATTTTGATAAAAGTTCAAGATCTCCAGATGAAATTGTCAGGAGGATACGCATCAGTGTATCTTCTGATGATCCAAGTTGGCATGGGAAGTTATTGGAGACTTATGATACCCATCATGATAGATTTCAGATTGCCCCTTGCTCCTGGTATATTATTTCCTTTTAAGTCTATCCTGTTTAGAATATAACATAACTAAAATAATTCCCAAGTGATGTGCAAAAGAAAACTTTTAACACATACCAAAGAGCTTCTAGTGTTTCCAGCTTCTTGTTTCTAAATGTGGTAATAGATAATTGTGGAACTGCCAATATAGAAATTTGTAGGTGCTAATTAACATTTTATATGAGTATATCCTAATAAATAAGAATGAAGAGTTCCAATTGAACTGCTAAAAAAAATAGTGCTCAGTGAACTATAAACAATACATTTAACTGTAGTGAACAATGCAGAACCTATAGTTGTTCATAGCTTTAGAGTTTTTATAGCGCTTTTCTTTGAACTAATTTGTTCAGAATAGATTCCAACCTTCTAGAAGGACATGGAAAGATCAGTGTACCTCAATGTTACAATTTTTCTAGTTTATCCTATTTAGCTCTGTATATTGTCTACCAAATCTTATCACATTCTTCTGACATAGGATGAATAATTGGGGGCGGATCGCCTTTATGCTGCAGCAGCTTTCGGACTCTGAAATTCTCTTCAAATGTTCTACCTCACCTTCTGCAGAGCCCCTTGATTTTGTGGAGAGCCAAAGAAGGTCTGTACCGTGTACATAACTCTGGATGATTGGCCTTTTGTTTGGAAGTGTAGTGCGAGTAATAGATGATTTTAGAAAGTCTCTTAGTTCTTCTTGTTATATCTGAAATCCTGGTCGTTCTGGTTGGGTTATGTAATTTTAGCCAATCAGTATGATATATTGATATAGACTTGTTGTTTATTTAATGCCTTAACTTTTGGGCTGAAATACATGGACCTGGATCTAAGCTGACCAGACAAGCCATAAAATGAAGGCAGTTATCATAATTCTAAACTGATCCGTAGGGCTTTAGGTGCTAAGATATGTAGTGCTAGTTTTGGTGCTAACGCAATATGATGCCTAGGAAATATGATATAAAACTAACCTCTTTTGTGTATACATCCTTAGGAGTCCTTATTTCATTTTTTTATTCGCGTATTAGTTTGCTTTATCAGAATAACTCTTTTCTCGTTGAGTTGTCTGGTCGAACTCATGATGAGGTGTGACCTACTCCTTCTGTGAAAATAGGTAACGAAGAATGAACGAATAAACAACCTGTACCAGCTTTGTAGCAGATTTCATACTTCTGTGGAAATAATACTGATTGCTACAGATGGCATCATGATTTAGTGCCCTTTCATTGATGCAGGATATGGAGTTACTTGACCAAGAATCCAGATTGGAGGCAAACATTTTCAGGAAGGAAACCACATATATTCAAGAGGGACAACCATGGAGGATGGTTAAAGTGTGTCTAGTAACATCTTGTTAAATGTGTCATGATTCTTGTCATCAATATCTCTTTTAACTATTAAAAAAGTCTTTTAACTTTCGACGCACTACTGGTTTGACTCCTTGTATTTACCACACTTGCACCACCATGAAACAGAATAAGAATTGTGTACCAGTATACTTATACTGCATATGTCAATCTCCAACTTTCTAAGCTACTTGAGCCTAGAATTACTTTTAAAGAGTAAGTACATGAAATTCATGTGCCATGTCCTACGCTGAGAGCAAATTGTATGCCAACTGCAGAAAACTTGAATTGAATGAGTTGATAGCAGCATGCTTTGTGATGAACAACTTTAGATTGATTGATTGATTGTTTTGGCCAATCATTATTTCCTAATCAATCTTTTTAAATGTGCTGAAACATCATGACCCTCTGTCCTCTGATCCTTGTATATTCGGTGCATGACCATTTAATTCTAAAAGCAGCGGAGCAGACATCATCTAAAAAGGTCAGCCACATGATTGCCACCACCCAACAACGCTTATACAAATCAAGTGAATCCGACAAACAGTCAAACACGAGAGTGTTTTTTCTTCTTCTTTTTTTAAACCAAAGTGGGCCTTTCCATAAACTACTGTATTTAAATTGCTCATCCCTCAAAGGTAATATTATTTTTCATTTCTCAAACGAAAATTACTGAACTTATCTGCTTCTTTGATAGGTTAACTTGAAGACTTAGAAACCGAACGCCATTTTATTTTCGTAAGAAAACACAGAGGAAGAAAGAAGAAGAAGAAAAACTTATTATTTTTCTTTATATTTATCTATTTATTAGATTAACTAGAGAAGATTATGACAACATATTACATTTTACATGAAACGCTGAAAATGCTTACTTTGGAGTAAATAAAATAAATCTGTGGGATGTAGTTTGGTGAAAAAAAAACCTCGTCAAAAACAATGACTGCCACATGAGATCCTGGAGCAAAGCTGAAAGAAAGATACTATTCATAGGCTGATCAAGGATTCAAAGAATATCAATGCACTATTACCTGAAACGCATATCATAGAATCAACATAGGTACACAACCTGTAGGGCATTAATTAGAAAACAACGAACTGCAAATGGGATTCAATCTGCTATGCTACGCAGGAGGGAGCCCTCCCTGATTAAGGCTGCACATTTGCAAGCAAGGAGAACATAAAGCATGCATGCAATGGGGCTTTACAATATCAATAGACAAAAATAACCAAAGGGGTAACCGGTCAGTTAGAAAGAAAAGCAAACAAACTGTTCTACCATTACCATCTTATCAAGCTTGGGAGACGAAGGAAAAGGTAGAAGTGATAGCTTGAAAATTCTAAACATTGCTACTTGGCATATTGCAATCCACCAATACAAAAACCACTAACCAAGAAAAAAGATTGGAAAATGAAACTCGCTAGGAACAGTTTGGACAAAAGTAATTCAAGCAGCAGTCTTGCGCAGCTCATTTGCCCCATGGGCAAAGTGGCAACGGTCGCCAAAAGTGCAGGATCCCTTAGCAAAGTTCTCGCAAAGTTTAGTCTTGTAGTTGTTAGCAGAACCAGCATGAGACCCTGGAGCAGGCATTCTGGTCTGTGCTGGAGTTGAAGCACTGATGCTGACGATGAGCTCTCTTACCATTCCACTGGCATGCTTTATCTGATCAAAGGTTCCCTCGAGCTCAATGTTCCTCAGATTGGGATCAGAATCGTGATCCCTGATGGCTAATTTGACTCCTGTAAGTCGGCATATCTGTTTTGTGTTGACTCCACCCTTCCCAATGATGGCACCAGCAAGAGAGGCATCAACACTGATCTTGGCAGTGGCTGATGAACCAAAGCTTCCAGGAGCACCCATACCAGGTGGAGTAGGTTCAAAGCGCCCACCTAATCTGCCTCCCACAGGGGGTCCCATCGCAGCATCCTGAGATGAAATGGGCCTGCCAAGCTCTCTCTCACCATGGGCAAAATGGCACTTGTCCCCAAATTTACAGCCTTCTGCAGTGCTGTACTTGTTGCATAAGCGCGTCTTGACAGTAGGGGAAGGATGACCATCAGGAACAGCAGGCCCCATCATCATTCTTCCTGGAGGAGGTATGGCTGGGTTCCCAAGGTTGGTCATATGCGCAACAGCCTGGTAGCCACCAGGAACATAGTGCAAAAAGTGGCAGCCCTCACCAAACGGGCAACCAGCGGTGCTGCATCAAGTGTCATAATCTTTAGATATACATAATAAAAGACAAGTATAGGTCTAAAATTTAAACGACATGGTTATTTGAAAATTAGACATTATGTGTCAATCAACAAAAAAATAACTCCTAATTGTTTCTTTGAACAAGATCGTGCTACTAATGGAGGACAAAGGCTTTAATCAAGTATGGATCAATTAAGCAAGAAAAGGTGTTAAAGCTTACAATCACATAAATATAGAAAAATACGAAGATGCTGTTTCTCAGACTAAAGAAGTCACCTGGAGTATGGAACTGATAGGATCACTAGCTAGCATGCTACAAAGAAGATAAGCAAGAAAAACCTTGACGTAGCTGCAACTCTACATCTAAGGACATGAGGTTTAGAGTTTCTTCAAATGGGGGTTAAATGTTTGGAGGCAATAAATCGGGAAGAAAAAACAATCACCACTCAAAATCCTCAGTCAAAACTAGCATTCACATGAGTGACGCTCTGCAAAGAGGTGTTATCTATCACCCGGACATAAGTTAAAGAAACTTATGCTATTTCATAAGTTATAATTCTACCTCATTTCATGAAGCATCAATTTGACTCACAGTTAAAGAAACTTCTGAGAATAATAACCTATCACACTGTCCCTCCTTTAGTTGCTTGCCACTTCATTATTACCAAGTAAAGTTTTCACGAGGATCTCAAGCTCCTTGCCTAAGTTCTTCAGTGACCATTAGATCACAATATTTTATTAACAATTGTCTGTGACCAATTCATTATTATGAACATCTAGCATAGATATATGATGTACACAAAGAAAATTGCATGATAATCTCCACAGATCATCTTCCAGAACATCACCAAGATAAGATGAATACATAATACAATATCTCCAATGTATTCTCTATACAACATTCATTCATGTTTATCCTAGAGAGCTGTTAGCAGGATGTGAAACTGCAATATTATCTTTAATTTAATGAACTATCAGTTGAATAATTTAAGTCAACTAAATGCGTAAATCAGATGCATTCATAATTTCATATACCCAATATTCTGTATGAACAATTTTTCCAAATAGCCTTGTTGCAAATCCTCTTTCTCATGTTTCTCATGATAATATGATATTGACAATGAAATTAGCATGTTCACTCCTCTAAAGCATATTCCATACATCGAGAATCTTGTTTGCTGAACCAATGACAGTAACTTATTACATAGAATGCAGCCAACACAGGATGTCACTAGAGACTACCAGAAGCAAGCAACAGCTTGGAAGAAAATTGAAAAATAATTGCAATCAACCTCATAATAATCAGGAAAAATTAGCTGATGATGCAATACATAGCCTTAAAGAGATCACCTAAGCTGTCTAGATGCGCAATAGTGAAAGCTGCTATTACAAATATGTTCTCATTAAGTATGGTCACATTAATGTTCTTAAAATATAATGTTACCTATGTAAACACGTAATTCAGAGGACTCTAATTACAGAAGCCTACTTACTCCAGACAATGTTCTAACATATGAAAAGAGTAACTGACATAACGATCTGTATTATTTATCTAGTGTGGCCTAAGTCTCACCACAAAGCATTATCAACTAATGTAACTGCTTAATAAGAATGTCATCACTTGTATCAACATACTATATACATCTTAATACACTAAGAACAAATACCTCAACTTTTTTGCTGAACCAATTCTTTAAAATTCCAGCCAAAAATGCATATCAGATTAAAAGACATGAGAATTGCATGGTCACATGATCACATGATCACATGATCAAAGACGAAATTTCAACAAAGATGAGCAAATAAAGAAATATTTAAAACCACAAGCAAAACTACATAATCCACTTTCAAACAACAAAATATCTACACAAAAGAGAACACTTCATTTGCCAGTATTAATATCATATTCATATCAATCTGAATTCACATAAACTTGGCAGTATTGTTAACAAGTAGCACATGTGTGAGTTCCCATGTTATCCCGTTCAACATTGTTAACCTGATTAGAGCAGAAGCACCTGTATCACAATCTTAAATGACTGTTCATTAGCGCTAGATATATTATTTTTTATACATCCTACAAAAAACTTTATAACTTAAAATGAACACAAAGAAAAATAGAGGTTACCATCAGGTGTCCATTTTAAGTAGTTTAAGATTAGAACCTGAAAAACTTGGTGCAAGGCTTCGATTTGCTTCCTACAGCAGTTTGGAACGACTCCGATTCTGTTGCATGAAATTAATTATGTGTTCTCAGTTACAATATGTTGATTACTGATCTTGATAGTCTAAGTATAAATTAAGCATCCCAATACTTTTTAATGTAAACATATGAAAGATTGGTTGCTTTTCTGGAAGAAATACCACCACAAAGACTATCTTTATAAATTTGGCCCACAAGAATATCATTATGACTTAAAAACAATGCTAACATGGACCACTGATATCCAGAGGATACCCTCACTCATATTCGGGGAAATTGAAAAACGAAAAAATCACCATTCAATCAGCTCTCTCTTGAAGCTATGATTTTTTTAAGTATACTGCTCCATGAAACTCCTCCTAGCAATGTAATCGAACCACAACAGAAAATCACAAATGACGCAGCAAATTAAAGTGTAGAGAATGTTAAAACTTAGTGAATAATGATTTCACCATAGACCATTTGATGTTATAAACTTGCCACGAAGAGCCTAAATAACTATAGCAACCTAAAAGAAGTACATATATCCCGATATTGCAAGGAATGGAGAAACTTATGAATGAATATAAATATTACCGAGCAATAAAAAATAACCTACAAATAATAACCAACAGGCTCATCTTACTGCGTACCATACGAAGAAAATTTGGTTAACATGAAAAAAATTCATCCAATGCATATTTCGACCAACTAAAACAACAATGATATCTTGAGAAGATGACTCAAAAAACCCTATTTCTCTTCCAAGAACCCAAACCCTCCAAACTCTAGATCCAACACGAGCAAACAGAAGCCTCGAATAAAGGAACAACGACTAGGGTCAAAGAAAAGAAGCTATCGATTCGCCTCACCTCTCGTCCGCTTCGCGCCGGCTTCCCCTCCGTTTAACGCGTCCGGCCTCCCCCTCTTGCGAGCTGCTTCCATGGATCCAAGAAGGAAGAAGAGATACGAGAGAGATCTCGAAATAGAGAGGGAGAGAAAAATAATATACAAAATAAAATAAAATTTAAAACCCTAGCTCCGAGGACCAAGGGTTTGCGGCAGAGCGGCTCCACTACGAGTCTTATGAGACGGAATTGAGGCGTCGGAATTAAATCAGGTTAAAGCTCGGTGAAGTTGAGGTCCGCGCGGCAAAGGTGAAATGACGATATTACCCCTATAGTAGTTTTGCATTTAACACCCTGTTTGGTTATTAATTGCAAGAGAGAATTTGTCACAGAATGAGAAGGCGATAGAACCGGCCGAGCTAGTTAGTTACTAGCGCAGCCGAGCCCACTCCACTGAGCCCAAAACCCTAATTCGTATAATTCGAATTGCGTCGCTCTCGCCTGTCGAGCCGCCTCGATCGCTCCGAAGCCCCCACCCCCCATTTCCCTACTCCCGCCTCGGTCTCATCGAACGATCGAGATATTAAAAGCTCCACGAAGAAGAAACCGAGGAGGAGCAACAAAGAAGTGAGCCTGCGATCCAATCGTCTTCTCCTCCCGAGAAAAAGGTATGGAATTTGCGTTAGATTTGCATCGATTCTGTTAATTTCTCCTTCTCGGATCGTTCAAAACGCTATGTTGCTTGCTCTAATTAGCTTGAGAGATATAAAGAAGTGCAATGGGGGCATCGGCGACCGCGGGCATGCAAATGGTGGCGGCGAGGCCGTGCATCTCTTCTGCCCCAAGGTTTCTCACGTCGAAAGCGGTGGTTTTGGCGATAGATCGAGGAATCTCCACTAAATCTAGCTTTGGGAGCTCTTCCCATGTCTCCTCTGTGAGATCTCTTCGATTTCGGAGTAATGAGGCTTCATCTTTGAGCTACCGTAAGGTTGTTACCAGGGCGATGTCTGGTGAAAGCGACAAGAGTGGTGGATTTGGATTGCCTATCGATCTTAGAGGTAAACAAGTGCGGCGCGATCCAAATTCTTTTTAAGAGGCTTATACATTTCATCAGATAGTCCGTTTAATCTCGTAGTAATTGCCCCCTCATATTAAATTTTTAATTGTGATGTGACTAAATTGGTTTGACGGTATCAAGTTTCCTATTCTAAGCATGTTGAGGTGAATCATGGTGTCAATATTTTGATAGTTTTTAGTGCTAGGGTTTCTTTAGATCTGATGATTAGAGTTCAAGGCTTGTAATATTAAGTTCGTAGACGATTCCATTGCAATTTCTATCAGTTCTTTCGCAGAATGGTTCCATCACGAATATGCCGATTCCACTAATGCAAGATGACAACTGGTTTCATATTTTATATAGACAGGCTACCTTGACTAGCTCGGAAATTTCCCACCAAAGCCATTGTAATTGATGTGTATCTAATATACTGTCTGGACTCTAGAGCATGGCATGTGGCATATTGTCCAGAATGTAACACAACTTTGCAGCTGGTGATTGTGTTAGATGTTTGATTAAGTACAAAACTGGTCAATTTTATATGGTGATATAGTTTAGTGTCATTCTTGGTCATCAGGGCTTTCTTTACTGATATACATATTGTACTTGATATATGATCTTCAACTTACCTGATTTTTAGGTAAGAGGGCATTCATTGCTGGAGTAGCTGATGACAATGGTTATGGTTGGGCAATTGCAAAGGCTCTTGCTGCCGCTGGTGCTGAAATTCTAGTTGGCACATGGGTGCCTGTAAGTTACTTTTGTTTAATAAATTATTGATATTAGGTTAGTCATAAGATGTACATATCTATATGTGACTCCTTATGAACAATTCTTCGTATGGCAGGCACTAAATATTTTTGAGACAAGCTTAAGACGTGGGAAGTTTGATGAGTCACGCAAGTGTGTAATCTATAGAAATAGAAGCTTCAGTATATCATTTCTTTCTTTTTACAGCAGTACTGGAAAGTTTTCTGCATAACTCAATTTAGCAGGTCTTAGTTCTGATTTGTGATAGTGGTAAGTGTCATGTCTGATGCAGGTTACCAGACGGTTCTTTGATGGAAATTACCAAAGTATATCCATTAGATGCTGTTTTTGATACACCTGAGGATGTTCCTGAAGATGTAAGATTAGCAAATATTACTACTTTTGCTTGGTCTATTCTTAAGTAGAATTGATTCACTTGGGATGTGACTTTTTTAGGTCAAAGCAAACAAACGCTATGCTGGATCTTCAAATTGGACTGTTAAGGTAGGTCATGCTATTATATCTCTTGGTAGATGTGCAACTTCTCATCACATAGCATAACTGCATATTGGTAGCAACAATATTGTAGCTTAACCACGAGCTATTTGAGAATTTCTTGCAATGCCTCCATCCTTTTCCAGGAAGTAGCTGAATCTGTCAAGAATGATTTTGGAAGCATCGACATACTTGTTCACTCTCTTGCCAATGGCCCAGAGGTAGAATGATAACCATTCTCTGATATTCTTTTCCCTGTTAGATTCAATTTGCTAAGTTTCAAAGAGCAGGTAACCAAGCCTCTGCTGGAGACATCAAGAAGAGGGTACCTTGCTGCAATTTCAGCATCAAGCTACTCATTTGTTTCTTTACTCCAGCACTTCCTTCCAATTATGAATCCAGGTACATTGCGTCATTAGAGATTCCACAGTTTGGTATATTACTTGGTGTATGTTGTCAAACAATGATTCACTCGCTAGAAATTCAAAACTTTACCTTAGAAAATATTTTGCTAGATCTTTGAGATTGTTGGGACAAGGCCGCCTAAGCCTATAATGCTTGTTTTAATGCTGGTCTCTTAAGTATAAGCCATGAGTGAGATTTGATATAAAAAGATTGCAGCCTCTGGTTCATTCTCTGCTTAAAGTGTAGTACTTTTTCCTTTTTCTTGTATGTGATGCCATCCTTAATGTAAGTCAAATTCTGCAACTGTATCTATTTCAGGGGGTGCTTCAATCTCTTTAACATACATAGCTTCTGAAAGGACGATTCCTGGGTAAACACACAAAAGTTAATTGTTAAAGCATATTCTGATAATAATCTGATATTTCTTTTTCATCATCATATTGGTTTATCTGTTTAATCCTGCAGATATGGTGGTGGGATGAGCTCAGCAAAAGCAGCACTTGAGAGTGATACTAAGGTAGTCCTTTCACATCATTTTCCTATTTGCACTACTGCTTCAAGATTGCCTTATTGTGGTTCATCCTGTTTTCTCCTGAGGTTGACTCTTGGTTTTGCAGGTGCTAGCTTTTGAAGCTGGAAGAAAAGGGAAAATTAGAGTCAACACAATATCTGCAGGTACTCTTTTACGATGCTGTAGTGTCATGTCCGCATTAAAATTTCTGCATCATTTGTGCTCAGTCTCTTACATAGTTGCATTGGCTACATATCTTGTAGCAGATCTCCGGTTGTCGTGTATTAACTGTACTAGCTCAACTCAAATTACTGTTGAAAAAGTATCTGCTCTGATAGTATGAAAATCTGTTCCATGTATAACAAACTTATAATGCATCTTCATAATCTCTACATATAATCAGGCCCTCTTGGCAGTCGAGCAGCAAAAGCCATCGGATTCATCGAGAAGATGATAGACTATTCCTACACCAATGCACCATTGCAGAAAGAATTAACAGCAGGTAAGAACCGAGAACCTTAGGAGCTCGTCATAGTTGTACCTCTCAAAATGATCCTTGAGAAATATATGTCAGATATATTTATTCATATTGAATTGCAAATACATTCCTTTTACCTAGCTTCATTTACCTCTGTATTTCTTAAGAGGAATTGTGAATGATGTTCTACAGATGAGGTCGGCAATGCAGCTGCATTCTTGGTGTCCCCATTGGCTTCGGCGGTGACTGGTTCAGTTGTTTATGTCGACAATGGGTTGAATACAATGGGACTTGCACTCGACAGCCCAACGCTTGCAGTGTAACCATCTGTTCACCAGTCAGAGTGGCAGGTGGCTGATTTCTCCTGTTTGGCGGCTTCATGATCTCTTCCAATAAAGAGTTGCAGTTGGATTTTAGTTTCATAGCTAGGGCATGAGAGACTTCAAGGTATCCTGAATTTTGGAGCGGTCCGTGTATCAGATGCTTGATTACTAGTGCCATTGAGGATGTATGGAACTTGTCTGTCTTAGATCCGTCAACTTTGTAGTTTGAATACCTCATTTCACATTCCCTGTTCTGAGCTTAAGGATCTTGACGTACGATTTTTAGAATTCTGGCCGTAAATGTAAATTAAGTTTCAAATAGAAACATAAGTTATTTGAGACAGCACTCTTACGCCGAGTCCTCTTAAGAAAAATAAATCTAGTGGCAGTTCCTAAGAATCGATGCTTAGGATTCCAAGTTTCTTGAGATTCGATTTTCAAAATTCTTCCATATAATATTTTTGGTGGAATTATACTTGAATTTACTATTCGCGTCCTACATTGCATATATATCCACTCGCCAATGCTTATCGCATGTATTTATCGAGCTTTTCACCAAAGTCTCGTGTGTATTACAGTGGCACAGCTGTTCAAAAGGGTTACTCGAGTGATACAATTTACACCATAGTGTTTGGATGATGCATCGAGATGGATTTATTCAATTAGCCATTGTCTTTGATGGTCACTGATGTTTTTAAGACTCTGTTCAGTTGTGGAATAACTCAAGAATAAGCACCACTATTCTTTTTTTAGCTAATATTAATATAAATTGTTATAATATTTAGTTTAATATTAATATAAAGAGACACTGTGTGATAATGCAGGGTCATAAGCCCGTATTACGAAAAAATAATCCCGTACTCTATATAAAATAATCATGTGCTAAAAAAAAATAAAGAAACATCACGGAATAATACGAGATTAAGAGACACTACGAGATAATACGAAATTAAAAGAAAAGAATACATGCTTAATGTTTTTTTTCTCATTTTGACATAATTTACTGATCTAAAAAAAGATTAAATCCCAACTATTCGTTAAGATGATTAATATTTTATAAAAAAAAAGGAGGAGAGAGAAAATCTAAATCTGATATTAAAAAAAAGATAGTGAAGAAAAAGAATCTCAACTATAGCTATAGTAATGTATAAGTAAGTATTGTATAATCTAAGGACAAAATAATAACTATAAATTATTATTAAATTAACTTTTAAAAATCATATGAAATGATATGAGAAAAGATTATAAATTATTATATCAGATAAGTTGTTGTTTGATTACTGCACCACAATAAAAAAAACTTATTCTAGAATAAATATATTCATATTTCATAAGTGAACAGGGGCAAAGGATTGCATCCATCACCGTGCACTCTTAGAAGTATACAGAAGTTCAAATAAACATTGATGCTTTAATTCTGAAGCTTTACAAGTATAAAATATGAGCCAGAATCTGATCTAGAGAGAGAGTTGTCAAGTATCCTGCTTCCTTTCCACATAATAAAAAATGTACGCAGGAAACACTACCAGACCAGCATGGGTCACATTCTGTGAAGATACGGTGGGTGCCCCACTGTCTTAAATTTGACCATGACTAAGTCCTTGGCGTATGGAAGTATCAAAACCTCAATTCCCAGTTTGCTGAGCTTTTCTTTAGTTGTACTGTATTTGTAAATGCATGTGCAATTAACTCTATGACAGGTGAGAATTATCAAAGGAACAGGTTTACCTTCCAAGATTATAGTGTATTTCCTGAAGCCAAACTCTCACATACAAAAATAGCATCAATAAGTCATTGGCTTGTATTGATATCAACAAATTATAAGTCCATTTCAACTAAAGAAAGCCACACTAAGGTAGGCCTGCAAACTGGCAGAGCAAGACAATACTAATTGCTATCGGTAAAGCTTGGCTATATCTTGCTCAAGCAAACATTTATGTCAAGTTCGAATATCGCGAGTGCCTATGCTTCTTGACAAAAAGGCCGCAGCCCCCATTTCACGTGAGTGCCTATGCTTGGCTTGCTAACCTTAAAGTGAATGTCAAAGCATCAAATGAAGAGTATTTCGTTCAATCAAAAGAGAGTAGTACATGACTACATGCTAATCTGAAAAACTTGGGTCTCTCACAAGTACAGGCACATTTCATTCACCAAATGGCAAAAAGACCATGCTTGAGAGGAAGGATGACAGCAAGCACCAAGTCTTTACTAAATTTCCTGGGATTGGCCGAGGGAAGAGATAGCAAGTCTGAAATACATGTTAGCAGCAACAGATTGTATCAAAATATTCCTCTTGTCAGTTTCATCTAGCCAGTCCTAGCCCTTGCATCACCTTTCAGAAATATCTCCTGGATTTGAATTCCACCTATGCATCAGATCAAGGTACCCCTGCCAACAGACCAGAAATTAGAGAATCATCATCTGTATGTTGGTCAGTCTTACTTGATTTGCCAGTAATTCATACAATCCTACACTCCAACATATGTCAGTCTGATCAATGCATTTGAGGATCTTGATAGTATTGACCTTTTGCATACGGACACACCAGTCTACTAGTCCGATTGCAGGACCAAAATTTTATATTAGAGAATCATTGAAGTAATCACTTCTCGTATTACAGATAATTAAAGCAGCCACTCTAAGTTACCTGGAGTATGCCAACTGCAGCAAATTTGTCCATAATTGTTTTGGTTTGTACTGGATGTAGATTCAAAGGATGTAGCAGAGCTTCCACACACTGAGACCAGCAAAACCTTAAGATAAAATCTTCATGCATTAATTCTGTAAATGTATGGAATAATTACCTTTGAGGTATAATTTTCATCCCAATATGTGTAGCTAAGATCATCAAGTTTCCCTGTTTTCCGAAGATCTTCAACAAAAAGCCTCACTTGCGCAGCCTGATTTATGAAGAAGCAGTAAAAGAGGAGAGGACAAAGGGTAGAATTATATTGCATAATAAAATGACGTACCTCTACATTAGATTGACCTTGTAAACTGAAAGGGAAACCAACAACAAACCCAACAAGTGAAAGTCGCGAAACCTATTGAGAGAATCAGATGATGATACTTTAATTTCCAAACATTTAAGAGATGATTTTAGTGTGAAGCATATCCAGGGGGAAGGACAGCTGATAGTTAGAAGTACATACTTTTGGCTAAAATCACATAATTGATGACGATAATTGGTTGCAAAGTTAAAGATATATACTTGATAAGCTTATAGTTAAAGTACAGATAGTAAAACCTTGATAGTATACAGAAAGACCAAATTACATAATCGGCCTCTCATATATATTTTTTTTAAGAATAAAACAAATGGATCACTTTCAATCTTACCTAATAATCTTTGGATCAAAGTTTCTTATTTCAATCTTGTAGCAATAGTCAAAATATCTTGACTATTGCATGCTTTCCGTATTGAGTGCATTTGACCTTTTTGACTATTTCATGCATGGTTCCAAGTTTCAGCCGATCCCAATCTAGGGTTCAACCAGGTGCTGGCCGTATCAACCGAAACCGACCCAAATCGAAAGAAAGAAAAGGAGAAAGAGAGGGAGGAGAGTAAGAAAAAAAAAAGAGAAAGAGAGGAGAGTGTGAGAGATAACGAGAGCTCGTTGGAGGGAGTGAGAGAGGAAAAGAGAAAATACTTCACTGGAGAAGAACCAGAGAAGGAGAGACCGAGAGTAGGGAATCAGTGTGTGTGTGAGAGAGAGAGAGAGAGAGAGAGAGAGAGTTAATAAGATAGAGAGAGGGAAGTTGCTGAGGGAGAGGGAGTGGTAGTGGGAAAGTTAATAAGAAAGAGTTAGTGAGAGGGCGAGAGAGTTAATGGAAGAGAAAATTAATAAGAGACTTTAATAAGAGAGTGAGAGAGAAAGCAAGAATTTTTTTTATTTGTATGAGAGGGAGAGAGAGTAAGTGGTAGAAAGAGAGATCAAAATTCAGAAAATAATATAATTTTTTATTTCTAGATTTATATATGAATAATATATATAGTATTATTATTATTTTTTAAAAATTTTAGAATTTTTCTGTATTTTAAAAATTAATTTAAAAATATAAATTGATATGGATAGCTGATATGTATCATTTTTTTGGACAACCGATCCCGACCCCGATTCCAATACTTGGAACATTGATTTCATACTCTTCATATTGAGTGATTTTGTTAAGAAAGATTATAAAGAATTTAAGAAATTGAAACATGGATTTAAGGAATTGAAACGAAAACTTGAGAAATTTAAATCTAATAGTTATGGGTGGGCCAATTGCAAACGGACAAGCTAGGCCTCAATAGCCATAGTAAGGAAGCAATTATCCACTAAGTTTAGTAGCTAGGTATTCAGATCGTGGCTCCCACCTAAGTGAGAGAGAGGTGACAGGCCATTATTTACAGTCTCTAATGGATAGGTCGAAGTCTGTCAAATGCTACAGTCTCGAGCCGAGTCAATCTTGGACAAGGCTTGATCTGAGCTAGCTAATAGACTTCTGAGTCAAGTCAGGCCTGATCCAAAGTGGGCCTGAGTCGAGTTTAAGCCTGGTTTTATCAGGTTGGACATCGGTGGGTTTTTGGCCTGTGGGCTTTTTGAGCACCCCTACCATCATCCCTTTCCTCCTCAGCCCAGAAATCCTGTATTCTTCTTCTGAATGGTTTGGTCATATATAGCCAAGCCATGGCCTGTCATTAATTATCTCATGCTAGGTGTTCTGGTCTTCATTGCACTTCGGTCAAGCTCAAGCTATATTAAGGTTATTCACTTATTTGTTACCGACATCACTGAGAACACAACTATTTGAAAGATACTATCAACAATAGACCATCATGCTTTACAAACAATTTTCAAAAAGATGAAAAAGATATGGAAATTGACATACCAATGTTCGGAAATCTTTGGCCATTAAGTCAATATTTGTCTTCTTTCTAACCAAGACACTACACCAGATATACAAGAATGTCATATTGTAGAAATCTTATTAATACGTAATACGTATATTCTAATATATCAAAGGTACATCCAATGACAATCTAGTGACTTTATAGTTAACATCTGTCCAAAGGGATAGAAAAGATTAAAAATGCAACCAAATAGAAAAATGAAAATTCTCTAGCATTGAAGTAATCTATGGCTCGTCCAAAGCAGTAACAGATATGCTCAATTGATTGTTTCATACCTCAAAGGTGATGCAATTTTGTTGCAAGTATCAGAAACAGCCAAGCCAACATACTTATGCCCGACATCTAGTCCAAGCAACCGCCCTTGCTCCATAGACCCAGAGTTGAGAAACTTCTGAAACAACTCAATTGGCTTCACCAACTTCATGTTAATCTTGTAGAATAGGAAAGGTAGGAAATGTCAAAGAGGCAATAAAGCGAACATATTGAGCATGGAGGAGTGGTGTAAAAGAGAGGAAATGATAGAATTCGCATGACACTGCTATCTTTTTGAGATTCTCACATTGACTGAACTTACGAGATTAAATAATTATTGAGCTTATCTTTTTGAGATTCTCACATTGATTAAAGTGAACAGCTCAAAGAATTGCATTTGTTTTGCTTCTGGTTAGGTTACCAATTTCCATAATCAAGTTATGAAACTTCACTATCAGGCATGCAAATTTTATTTGATTAGAAGATCCGCATACAATTTAGATGTTGCTGTATCTGTTTGTCTTCCATTTTGTGAGTTTTCCTTTTTTTTTATGATATAGATGATATTGAAAGATCCCGTTCATATTCGTATTCGGGTAAGGTACGATCCATATCTGGATCCTATGCATATATTTAAGACCTGATCTATATTCGATCTATATCCATATCCGTTTAATCAGAATATTATTTTGAATTTTGTTATCTGTCCAATTTCCGTATCTAAATCTATATCCGGAGCAAAAATATGGATCCAAATATAAGTTTTGATTTGTTGTGAAGCCCTAGTTACAGTGGAGAACAATTCAGTATCATAGTTAAGAATGTAAGCAATTTCCGATACTCCTCTTTGAGCAGAGGAGTGCTATTAAAAAAGAGACCATAGGTAGAGAAGTCGGCCTATATTTGTAATGGATGAATAAATTGATGAAAAATCACTAAATATATGCGAACAACTGGTGAATAGATGAATAATTACTCGAGGAGGGAGGACCGGAGGAGGCGGAGCTTGGTGACGGCGAGCTCGAAGAGGGAGGACCGGAGGAGGCGGAGCTTAGTGAGGCCGAGCTCGAGGAGGGAGGACCGGAGGAGGTAAAGCTTAGTGACGCCGCTGGCGAGGAAGGATTTTATAGTGATTTGAGGGTGGAGGTTAAGCCTTGAGAGGCGGCTTGCGGTTGGGATTTGGGAGAGATGGAGGAGTTTTTGACCAAACTATCCTTGTTCTATATATATATATATATACTGAGATGAACTATAGCTCTATCCCTCAAACTTAGTACCAAATCCTGTATAATTAAGACATTTTTTTAAATTTATTATTATTTTCATGTCACATAAGGTGTGATCATAAGACCATTAAACCCGATTTATACTACCATATTTTGTTAAACCGATTTAAACTATCTTAATGATGGTTACAATATAAAATTGCTTACATTTTCAACAGTGCTTCTAGATAGACCTTATAAAATAAAAAACTAGTAATTACATACTTTATATTAATGCTTGTACTAAATATTTCTATACAAAAAGAGATCACTAATTATTTGATCTCTCTCTCTCTCTCTCTCTCGGGGGAAAAAGAAAAAATCAAGAACAGCCAGGTGATGAGATTGTCAGCTCTAAATTTATGTGGCCCTTCTTTCTGGACATAGGAACCTCTTCACTTGCATCCAACTCAATGCTTGATCTTACTTCACTTGTTTCTTCTTCGCATGCCTTCTGCATCCCAGCTTTAAAGGATGATAGTGTCAGCTCACAGTGGTCAATTTGTCTTGGAGGCATTTGGTCATTGTGTCTGAGCTGAATTAACTGCACCAAGATTAATGGAGATTACTTGACAAGTACTTCTTTGCAATTCCAATTATAGCTTATAAAGTTATAAGTTTATAGAGAAAACCTGCTGGTCTCTTGTCTTCAGGAATTCCCCCATTGGTGGTCTGTAAAACAATTACAAAATTCATACAGTTGGAGCAAAAGAGTTGTTCAGGAACTAAAAGAGGAAAGAAAATAACTAGAACTCAGTACCTGTTGAGCTGTGGGTCTCTGGAGTAACTTTTTGAAGCATAAATATAGAGATTGTCACGCTGTACTCGTAGTTCTTTGTTGCTGCCCCTTGTAGATATGGCATGGTTGCTTATAGTTCTGTACATCTGATAGGAAGAAACAAGTGAGATATTCTCATACTGACAAATTAGTTAGAGTAATTGTAGAAAAATAGACACACTATGTAACTCTTAGATACAGACTACATGAGTTTTCCGCAATAACTTTACGCCTATCATCGAAAGGAAAAAAGAGGGAGAAAAGAAAACTTGTATAAGGTTATTGAGAAGCAAAACAGAAAAAAAAAAAAAAAAGAAGGAAAAAGAACTTGACATTTTAGTAGATGATCCCAGGATGAATTATCTCCAAGAAGGAAACTGAGAGCCCTCTATTTTAGTCCTATCATTTATCCATAATACTTTTCTACTCTGATACATAGTAGAATTTTTCCTTTTTGCTACCAGAGAAAGAGAGAGAGCAGAAACTTTACCTGAAGATGGCTTTTAATATGAGATACATTAATCCCCTTCACACCCATCAATTGCAAAATTCGCACCGGTGTTGCTTCTGCACTAACAAGAATGCAATGTTAATGAGAATAGAAATATGGGCCAAGGTATTCTCTCTAGAACAAACACACAATGCAGTGATAACTTTTAATGATTTCCTAATTCCTGTTATTTGTATAGTACAGATGAACTACTGCAGTGACAGCTCTAGAGATGACAAACGTTGTTTTGTACTGATGATGGTAGCGTTTTTGCTCAGCAGTAGTCTGATAAAATCATAATACACGTTGTATTGATTTCCTACAATGGATATGATGAGAAATATCTGGACATACTGGCATAGAGATACAGGTTAAATATCTGAATTACCATTATTTTCCAAAGAAGAACAAGAATTGCCATTAAAATTTGGTTCTCTGTCCTTCTCAGAATTTTTGGTTATCAATCTATTATTCTATTCTGACGAGAATCAATAGTTTATTTTGTGATCTAACTTCCAAAGGCTGGCAAACATGAGAGTGGTTGCTGAATTAAGAGACTTTCTATAGTTTTCTAGTGCCATTAATGGTCACGGTAACTCTTCTTTTGAGAACTAAACCTAAATGAACATATAGCTTAAAAATTTTTGGAAGAGCTTATGCTGTCTTTGTAAACAAAAATAAAAATAAATGTTGGCAATAAAAGGAAGCTACACTTTACTAGGATGCCTTTCAATCATATGCTTCATCCTATCGAAAGCAATTCAGAAGATGGAAACATATTGTTTATTTTTCACCCCACTGAACTTTAGTATCAGAAATCAAATTTCCTGCATGTTCATTTGCTAAACCTGCTTTGTATTTTGCATCCAACTACAACTGTACAAGTGCTATCAAACTGAGAGAGAGAGACAGAGACAGAGACAGAGACAGAGATAGAGAGTTGATAGTATCAAACAATTTCAATCATAAAAATTTGGAGTGTAACATACTGTTGTGTCCTCCAAGGCAATCGACAGCTTCAACGAAGCAGTGGTGGAGATCTTCAGTCCATTGGATGCGAGGGACTTTGGATCGGTTGTACTGCCTCACTCCTCTCCTCTCTAAGCGTCTCATCTTTCTCCTTCCAAGGGTGAATGATAGGAAAATCTGCTGATCTCAGGTTTATAATGTGCTTGTTGCCAACCATGCAATATGCATCCACACTATCCTTTATCTGGTGACTGCTGTACAAAGGTGTGGCTTGTCATTTCCTGACTATTTCCAGTCAAATATTCTCATCGCTCTCAAAATGGTTGAGCATAGCATAGTTTGTCCAACACAATGTTGGAGGTGCATTTTCTACAGCTCAGGCCATGGAGATTTCCTATCATTTGCGTCACGTTGCAATTAGCGAATCAAGTTAAGTAAAGATTATTTTTAGATTAAAATCTACAGCCCCATTAAATGTAATTAACCACAATCAGTCAGTTTTAGAAGTTAGTCCTTAATGTGTATACGGATTGTAACTGTAGATACAAGTGAAAGATTCAATGGAAATACTAGTTAGCAAGCCTACTTAACATATGAGGAGGACAGTCAGTTGCCGTAATTGAATAATTCCTTGGACGTTGGATACTTTGAGATTGATGATATCTATCATGCATGCGTGTTTTAGGCTTACCTGAAGCTTTGTGGCTGATATGGGTACCTTGTGGAGTACAATCTTGACGTCAAGGCAGCAGTTTTCAGCTCGCCTATCCAAAACAAAAACGATGACATCAAAAAAAGTGAAAGAAAAGGCTTCATATAGCAAAGCAATGCCCTCCAAGTCAAGATATGAGACTTTTCCAGATGCAAAAAAGGCTTCATTTCTCCTTTCCTTGCCGTCATTGACATGTCAATAAGACGGTTCCTACCTTAATTAATGCAGACTTGTTCAAAATTTCCATGCCGTGTTGCAAATTGAATCTTCTTTCTCTTTCTCTCTCCCTCTCTCTGTCTGTCTCCCTCAAGAAATAACTAGAGAAACAAAAAAATAAGAAGAGAACAAAAGAATGGCAGCTCAAGGATCTGATCGCATTAATTGGAACATGGCTGCTTTCAAATGTTGTGTGCCCATATAGAGGCAAATTTGACTAATCCAATTGTCAATTCTTCATCGATCATTATCGATTGCCCCAAAATTCATCGTATAGTTGGTCAAGAGGAAAAATGGGCCAAAACAAATAATGTGGGCATTGTGGGGGGAATACCAGTCTCCTCATCTAGGCAAGATTAGAAGTCAAAATGAACGTGGCTTTTATAGTGAAGTTGAAGCAAGTTCGAAAGGAATGAGTAACGTCAAGATAGCCTAAAAGTAACTCAAGCCCTCGAAATGTGGAATGACCGGGATTTAGGTGATTCGTATCATTTAGAATTTTAGTCACCGACAACATTCTTAGAATACTCTGTTAATCCTATTGTGAAAAATTCTCAAAGAGACCTTTATGCAAACATATGATAGGCATTCCCAACAGTGTGCTGCTACAAGTTTTGACATAAACTTTGATTTAGTTAAATAACTACAAAAAAACTAGAGATGGCAAGACTATTCATAATTTGACATACTAATTAACTATAAAAGACTAACTTTAGAACTCATGACCTTAAAAAGCTTCTTAGTTAGAACTGATAAGCTTCCAAATGTCAACAGAGAGAGGGGGAGGAGAAAGTAGCAAAGATGAATTCGAAAAGTGGTAGCTTTGCATGGAGGAGACGTTTTTACGAATATATCTATATATATATATATATATATAAGGGGTTCACAAATGATTGGTTAGGTGAGACTAATGATTTTTTAATTGACTTCATCACTCCAAACCAATCTTTTGGAAGGTTACTGTTTGCAAGATTATTATAAGATTCTAATTCTTGTTCACGTATATTTTATTTCATCAACATAGAATCCAATTCGAATAACCAAAGACTTCCTTTCTCTCATGAACTTTAATTTTCTGCCGGTATAACAAAAGAATTTGAATTCAAAATCTTTTAGTCTGGATACAGAATTCATGCACAACGCTTGCCATTTAAAGAGAAGGATTTACCTCTTAAAACTTGAATCTTGATGGGAAATATAAGAGAGGGATGGTATTTATTTAAAGGCTTAATTGCACTTTGCCTCCTATATTTTGATCCTGTATTATTTTAACTTTGTATATAAAAGCGTACAAATACCTCCTATACTTTCTATGAGTTAAAACTCATGTGAGAAGCACGTGAACAGTAGATTACTTACATATAAATGAAATTATTCTTATGTTGATCAAAAGAATATATGTTTTAGATAATTTTACCATCATCTCCTTCTTTAGATGAACTACAAAATGACTTTCACTTCCATTTCCTTCCCCAAGCCATTAGTTTTTTTCATTCTATTTTTCTACATACTTGAAAAGAAGAGTAAACAAATATAGGTGAAGTATAGAATATTTATTGAGCCCTCGAAAAACCTCAAATTTGAGGTGAGGGACCAAGATATTGATATTACAATGTATCTCTAGAAAAGTCTGCATCTTATAAAAACAGAAATTTTAAGTGGACAAATCTTACAAACTTTTTAATATGCTCGATCTCCTATGATGTTGGTGTTCTGTGTCTTCTCCGATGCTTGAGTGCCTTGATATTCTTAAGAGGAAAGAGTTTAAGAGATAGGAACGACAGATTAAAATTTAAAAAGAATAAGAGAGGAAGAAGACCATCAAAGTACAATGTGAGAAATATGACTGTGCTAAGATAGAGTTATCCATCTGTAAGTGAGAGTAAATATATAATTTAATTTTTTAAATTAATAAATCATAATAATTCCGACCAACTACAAGGGATAGAAATGTAATTTCATAATTTCTATTATTAGAGAGGTATTTATATGCTTTTATAATATATGGGGCAAAGTGATACATGATCAAAATATAGAGGGGCAAAATGTAATTAAGCCTTATTTAAATTTCATAAATGCAAGGTGTGAAATATAATTTTCCCTAATTTTTTATATCTAGCTAGCATTAGACTCACCGGTCCGGTTTATTCCCGGTTCGAATTAAATCAGAGCGAGTTAACTTCACATCCCCCTAAATTAATCCGCTTCAGTATTTCCCTCTTCATACCGATTTAAATTTCAAACGAACCCTAACTCTCTCTCTCTCTCTTCCCCTCTTAATCCTGACTTCCAAACCCTTATTTTGGGTTTCTTTAATTCAATTCCTCTCAGTTTCTCGGTTATGAAGCGATCCAAGTTTCGAGCAGTCAATAAGGTCTTAGGGTTTCTTGAATCCGTTCTGATGGGTTGCTTCTTTTCGTGCTTTCGGACAAAGGACGACGACCGGAGGAATAACCATTATTGCAACAATTTGGCATCTTGTGACGATCGGGTAGAAATAGATACTTTTCTTTTTATTAATTTTTTATGATTTTAGATGATTCGATTCCATTTCGATGTCTAATGCGAATGAAAACGGTGTTCCTGATAGCAGGATCCTTTGGTGTCAAAGAACCAGCTTGGCTCTTTGTTCTTGGGGGAAGAAGAAGGTCCGATCTTGGAGCCTTTTAGTTCAGATTTCTGCAGAGATTTACTGTACCATAGCTGAATGCAAATTGTTGTTTTTCTTGTTAGATCTTAGAGAGAATGGTTCTCCATGTGGGAAATTGCAGAAGCGGAATATAGCTTATAAGTATGATAACGATTACATTGATGAGGATCTCAAGCGTGAGGTTGGTCAATAAATTATTCCCCGGTGATAATTTCACTGAATAGTGGTTTATCTGCATTCTCTTTGCCATTTCAGAATTGCTGGTCTGGGTATTAATTTACTTTTCAATGTTTGATAGACTTAGAACTAAGGGTTGTACTGATTTAGATTGTTAGTTTTTTTTTTTCTTATGAAGCTATATGCCTAAACAACTTTTTAATTGGGATATGACAATTTTTATAAGATTTTTCTCTATCATCATCATCATCATCATCATCATCGTCGTCGTCGTCGTCGTCGTCACTGGGCATTGGCTTATTGGGTTGCAGTGAGTTGATTGTGGCATCATTGGTCTCAATCTGAGCATGGTCAGCTCTTTTGGTACTTACCAAGTTTCTTTCTGATGGAAGATAATGAATTCTTCTCATAGTCTCTTCTTGTTTGAACATCATATGGATTGGAAAGTTCCAGTGCACGGGTTCATGGTTTACTAGCCACAAGGAGTCACATCTTTTACAATTTGAGGTTTAAGTAGACTAACTCTACCTCAATTCTTCAAAAGAAATACTACAATCTTGCTCTTTGCATATTTTTCGTAGATTTTTCTTCATGTTATTATGCTGGCTTGTTCTATGCTGATTTTTCTGGTCAATAATTAAATGCCATGCTTTACCCTCTGCCTATCTACCTGCTTTTGAATGTAACTTTTTCATGAAATTTGTATATATTTTAAATTTTATAATCAGGCCAAGTACCTCAAGTCTTGCGGTGCAATATCAGAAACTCCTGCAGAAATTTGGAAAGCATCATTCGGAACAACTGTTCAAAGTACTAGTGAGGCTGTCTTGTTCCAGGAATCCCGTTCACTCCTTCGGAGTGCATCCGGTAGAAAGCCTGATTCGGATCCACAATGTAATGAAGTATCTAATACTCCACCACATCTAGAAGAAACTTCAAAGTTTGAAGAAAAGATATCTGAAAGGTAAAGTTTCTTATGCCTTTCTGATTTTGATCTGATTTTGATAGTATTGAAGTATTATAAATAATTCGGTAAATTTATAAATTTGAATTTACAATTTTTTCATGTATGCCAAATTTCATGGAACAGAGTGAACTTTGAAGGCAGTGAACAGGCAGCTGGAGTTGAGTCGCAATTTCAACCTGTTAATTTCGACATGTCTCCATCCCAAAATGATACCAGAATTCGAGCCCTTAGTTCCAATGATTCGCCTTATCCAACTCCTTTAGTTTTGACAGATGAAATGCAGACTCCTGGAACAATTTATCCAGGCCACCTGGAGAATCCTAGAAGCGAGAAGCGTGCTAAGATCAGAACTCAGTACGCTTATCCTGTTTTGAAACATATTGAGAACTTATCACAAAGGAAGACAATAGGAGGAAACTCATCCTCACCGGTTCAATTGCAATGTTCAAGACCAGATTGCCAAGGGAAACTACAGCAGATTGCACTCCATCTAGTAGCTAAAGATTCAGAATTATCTGAAATTCTAACTTCCTCATCTTCAAATAACAAAAAGAGGCAGCACCGAGGGAAGATCTGTACAGAGGAATGTTTCCAAGTCATAAGTCAACAAAGTGTTCCAGAGGATATGGAAAACAGAGAGCCAAATACTCCAAAGATTGTTATCTCAAACTTATCCCATTGCTTGAAGCCTCCAACTCTGGAGGAGCATAAAGAGGATCTTAAAAATCTTATAGAAGAATCCTTGCATTGTAGTGAGAATTCTGGCACAAATAGACATATAATTGGGATTTTTCCTGCAAACTGGAATAATGATGAACCTGCGCATAGATTTCCCAAATGGTGGGACGGTAATGGAATTCCAAACTCAACAACCAAGTACAAGGAGGTATAAATTTATATTCTTTGTCTTCATTTTCCTTCATGGTTTGCATTGACTATTATAATATTGGATTTTCTTTTATCAGGATCAGAAGGTTAACTGGCATGCTACTCCTTTTGAAGAAAGGCTAGAGAAGGCTTTGTCAGATGATAAACTATTTCCTCAAAGGTCTAGTATCACTGCTCACTAATTTGTTGTTCCTTTTTGTTTTCAATTCTGCACACAAACTTTCTCACAATGTTCTTTACTTCTTTAATTGGGTTCCATTGCAATTTTAAGTGACAACGGGTTTTAAGTCATGAAAATATCCTCTTAAACTATGAGGGTTAGGCTGTTGTACCCTCATCAGACCCTGCATTTGCTGGGGCCTCGTGCAACGGACGCTCTATCTTATGCTTTACATCTTTGGGTCAGGCAGTTGTTTGATTTATGTACCAAACTTGATTAACAATGTGATGATTCAGGAAATTTCTGAACAGAAGGTTGGTTGAGCTTGAGGAAGAAGGTAAATAAAGTTTTTATACAGGCGGGCTTCCTGATAAGGATCAACACAAATGGAATTGCTAAGTGGAATACATGCCAAAAGGGCTGCTAAGCTTTACAGAACTTATATTCACAACTGTGTGCTATAATTTTTCATTGATATATTTCCATTTGAATTAGTCTTGATGGTTGTAAAATTTTAACAAATCTGCAGCTCCTTGTGGGATGTTGCTTTTGTTGTGCAAAGTAATCTTCAGTTCTGAATTAGTAAAGATCCTACATCTCTGGATATCCCTTGTATATTCTCATTTTGTTATAAAAAAATTTGCTAAAAGTTGCATTAATTTACTAATCTGAAAAAAAAAAAACAGAATTTGTGAAGGCTTGTCTGCTTATGATTTTCCTATTGACAGTATTGTGCCTTTGAAACAGTCATTCTGTTTTTCACTTGGGATTGTTTAAACAAATGTTTGTTCCCCTTGTCTCAATTCTAGAAATAGGTATGGTCCATCATTCTCCCAGTTGAGAGCGAGATTCTGCATGTAATGCTGCAAAATCTTTAGAAACAATTTTATTAATGATGGATAATGAACTGTAGTTTGTCAGATTTTTCCAACTAAAATAATCTGTTGTGCTCTTTCATATCTTACTCTGTATGTGATCTTGTGGGAAGTGTGTCCTCCATGCATCTTTATCATTTTTTTTATATCTTAAATATTAGAAAAGAAGATTTGAAGGGGAGACACTTTGGAGGAAAGTATGATTCCTGTTTCCTCCAAAGACCAGCAACTACTGAAATAATCAGTCCAAGAGGAAGGCCAAGTGTAAATTGAGAGACGACTAGTGAATAGGCAACAAATACCTTAGCCTACAGATGATCAGGAGGTGATCAACTGTCTCATTCTATACCTTAACTCAACCTACAAATACCTTGTGCCACTCACTAAGTCGCCGAAAAACCTAACCTCATCAATTTCTTCTAAAACTGAAAGATTATACCCTACGGAATATTGACTTATAACTCTCTACTTGGAGGGCCTCAACTGTCATCTCCGAGATCATTTGGAGCAGCACTATTGTTATTCATACCTAACACAAAGACAACATCATTTGTTCATTTTATGATAGTTTTCTTTATTAATAGAAAGTAATATAGTAACTATAACAGATAAACCATATTCTGTAAACAGATGTAGTCAATTATCGAGAACATCGAAGCCACTCATTGGGATTTGCAGAAGAAATGCTTAATTCTAGCAATTGCTCTGTTATAGTATATACACATATATGACCCATAAAAATATAAAATTCTTGCTACTGACTGAAAGTACAACAAATTAGATAATAGCCATTTGCACCTTCGGTTATCTTACAAAACAGAAAATTATATTAAATCATGTATATATATATATATATATATATATATATATATATATATATATATATATATATATATATATATATATATATATATATATATATATTTATGTATGTGCATATGTATTACATGTTTGTATGGACTGATGTATGCACCATTTGGAATTTTTTGACTTCTTTTGAAAAGGAAAGAAAATATACTATCAACAAAAGTTTCTTTTCTGTCCTACTCTTTCGAAACTGCTGCTTTGCTCAGTCTCTTTGGTTGATTTCATGTTAATTCGTGGATGGATACACTTTCTGTCCCACTTGAAGCCATATCTCTTCACCAATCTCATTGTCTGCATTTCTATTACCATTGTCATATCTTAACAGGATACCGAACAGAATTTTTCCCTGCTTCCATGAAGATTCAGTTAAGGAACAATTTATTTTCTTTATAGTCTCACTTATTTTTATCAGATTTTTTCCATACCTGCTGTCGTCTATATGATGCTAGTGTTGCCAATGGTTCCTTTGACTTCTGTAATTGTCCAGATTGCTGATCGAGATTAATCATCTGACAGCGGTTGCATCCTCCCAATGCCTAAAATATGTAACTATCAGCGAACTATGAGATAAAAACTTAATAATGGAGTTAAACCAAAATCCTCACCAAATTGAGTTACTATCTCTGCATGTTACTGACATGTATGAATAAGTAAATTCATGACCATGTATGAATAGGTTAGATTTCGAATTAACTAGCAAAGCTTTCGAGGTTTCCCAAATAGTAATAACAAGAAAATGCCGCACATTGATTTTTTACCAGTTCTCTCACATGGAAGAAATTTGGCATAATAAAAGGTCAAGAAAAGAGGACAAAACTATATAGATTTCAGTAACAAATAGATCAAGGGAGACAGCTAAAGAGCCTCGAAGAAAATATCATCAATGATAGTGTTCCTTATATCTTTCCACTTTCTCCAAACAGGATCAGAAGCAATACCAGTTGTAAGGAACAGAGAAAATGTGCAAAGTGTGTCCTGAAAATGTTGACACTTGTTGATACATATAGGTAGTCATGACATAGGAACACAATAATGCCACCACTGTATCGCTTATACTATTTCTTTTTATAACCATTCCATACACCCACCAGGTTGCTGCATCAAAAGCTCCTTACTACGTGTCTAGCCACAATGCAGCCTAAAGTATACGGTTGTCTGATGAGGCAGTACAAGGTAAACAGATTTAATTTTAAGAAAATAGGCAGTAAAACAAGTGCAAAAAGATAGGATTTCAGAAAAGAACATTATAAAATTGATAAAAGACAGATAGAATGTAAAAACTTGAAAAACAAAAATTGAGAGAGAAGAGGGTTTCCTCCCCTATTCTTCTCCGTCACGCAACGAAAGGGGTGGCTACAAGATTTCCAGCCACTCCGAATCAAAATCAGATTAAAATTTAAAACCTAACTTATGAAAACCCTAAATCCTCTCTTATCCACCCACCCTAGCTCCCTTCTTTCCTTTTCTTTTATCATCATCATCTTCTTCTTTGTTTATTGTCGGAGACGTTGTCATGGAATAGGACCACCAGAGTAATTAGAGACCACCATGCGACTCGTTGGTAAGTCCTCTCCCACTCCTCAAATTTAATTTAAGTTTATTAGGGTTGATTAGAAATATCTAAATTTGGTGCTCATAGTTTCGTCGGCAAATTGGGTTGACTAGCGGCTTCGGGTCGCTGCCGCTCGTGTTTAGGAGCTCCACATCGTTGGCTTCGTACCATAGTTGCCTTTTGGGAAAGCCTTCGAGGCTCGAATCGCCACCAACCAATAGTTAAGACTGTGGGTCGTCGCTGGTGTATTCTCCTCCACCTTGCATGGTTTGGTGTGTCGTGAGGAGGGGGCAAGATAGGCTGACACAATTGCCAACGATGTTCTTTCTCCCGCCCTTCCCCTCTTTTTCTTTTTCTCCCTCATCATTCTCATTGAGGGAGAGAAGGGTTAGGCTTGGTTTCAACCCGAGCCAACCTTTTCTACTATGGGGGTTTGGGTCTGGGTTTCGGACCCAAAAACCTGACTCGATCCTTAGTATTGGGTCGTGGGCTGCAGACTAACCCATAGCCCAGTCCTTTTTAAATATTGGCTTAGGCCTTGGCCTAGCCCGATTATTATAAAGATAAAAGAAAAAGTGGGCTACAGGCTAGCTACAACCCAACACAACTAATTGGGCTTAATTTGGCCCATCTGAACAATTTATTTAGCTATAAATTTTAGAAATCATAGTATTATTTAATTTAAAATTTTATTATTAAATGTGGTAATTTTTAGCACATGGATTAGAGATTAGAAATTTTAGTTGTTTAATCTAGGCTCTAGTGAGTAAGTTCACTCACATATTTATTCATATTGTATTTCATGCTTTTTATCGGGACACGTATTTTTCTGTGTGCAAAATATATGATTTAGTGCATCGATATACTTCGTGTAAATACCAAAATTCTATATTTGGTATAACTTAGAGAACAGTTTCAATATAGATCACTTAAGATTTTTCATGATGACTCAAGTCTAATTAAAAATCTAATGAAAAGTCATATTTTAGATCACTGTAATAACTTTCTTAGATTACTCTGACAGGGTTAGAGAATAGTCTAATGTTAGATCGAAAGACTTTTTGAGGTGACTATAATCTCTTAACGGTTAATGGAAAAGACATAATACATTTATCACATAGTTACACCTCCTGGTGACCCTAACTAGATTAGTTATAAGAAAAAGACTCGAATGCCATCTCAAAGTGACTTCTAGTTGACGTGGACTCACAGGGTATAGAACCAATTGAGATAAATAATATAACTATTATTGAGAAAAAATTCACTATGTTAGAATTGAGCATATTATGAGATATGACTATTTGTTATTATTATTGTCATTATTATTGTTACTTTAAGAATATGCTTAGTGAAATTATCATTTTATGTCGTTGGATATAGAACTTATTTAAAGTTATAAATTTTGAACTTATTTAGATTTTGAGTAGATTCCTCGTGCTAAGCTATAGTTGTTGGCTCATAGAATTTTTCTTTCTAATATTTCAGGTAATGGTCAGCATGGCGATTGGGCAAGATGCACCGGGACCCCACCTTCACTTAGAATCTACCATTTTGACTTTTTAGTTCTTTTGGTCTTTATGTTTTAAACTATCTGTTAATTTACTTTGCTTAGAAACACATTAGTGATGACATTGGTTATTTTCATTATTATTGGTTTAAATTATCGAAGTTAGATTTTCTAATTAATTCTTGTTATTGTGTACTTAGAAAATATTAGTAAGGTTTCATGTATCTCAAGCGTATTGAGGTATATGGCCGGTCATGAATTGGGTCGTGACATAAAAGGTGCAAATATCTTAGCAATTTGTGCCAAGCCCAAGCCACTTATTTATTTTGACACCTCTAGTTGTTAGTTCATGGGATTTTTCTTTCTAATATTTCAACAACTGGTCAGTGTGACGATTAAGCGAGATACACCGGGACTCCACCTCCACTTAAGATCTATCCTTTTTACCTTTCATTACTTTTCGTCTTTATGTTTTAAACTATTTGTTTGTTTCAGTTTGATTAGAAGCACATTAGTCGTGACATTGGTTATTTTTATTATTATTATTATTAGATTAAATTTATCTAAATTAGATGTTCACATTAATTCTTATCTTTGTGGACTTAGAAAATATTAGTTAAAACTTTGTGTATCTCAAGTGTATTAAGGTACATGGTCAATCATGGTTCCAATTTCAGGTCATGACATAAGCTTTTACAATTGAATTGTAATGATAGAAACCTTCTGCGAGTAAAAATATTTGCTTAACAAATATTCATGTGTTAGTACCTGACACATGTAAATGCTGAGTTAGCCAGGTAAGAGAAACTAAACTGCATTATTCTATGCAGTAGCAGCAGTACTCAGATAAATGGACACTATGACTTCCAATTGCAAATGAAGAGCTCACCCCTCATTAATTGTAGTCTGCTTAACTGCAGAAAAGCATAATGCAACCATGTTCATCTTATGAAATGCAGAGGGTAAGCCCTTTCCACTATGCTATCAGAACATTTCAATAGAAAGTTATAATGCGTCTTTACTCCTACGACATAGAAATAAAGAACGAACAGAAAATGTAAGATGCTTTTACTGGATTTATCTGCTATCAATCTATTTTCACAGAACAGCATGAGACATCCCTTACTGGGTACATCTGTTGACGATAATGAAAGAAATTAAGACCAATAGTTTGTGAAACGTAAAGAACTCACAGTGAAATGTGCCTTTCCAATTTGAAGGCTTCTCCAAGTATCCTCAGCATAAGGTTTTGACCCCGAAATTACAAGATTTGGGCGGAATCTCATCGCATCAACAAGGAGAGGCTGCCTAGACCTCGGTATATGTTTCTCATAATCTTCTAATCAAAGAAACTAGATATTATTTTACAATTTCACTATAATAGATTAAATGAAGACAGAGTAAAAACAAAATTTTCCCTGTGCTAAAGATTGCATTTTACCTATGCCCTGAATCGTAAGGATTAAGGAAGCTGCAATAAGTATAATATATGAAAGAATCACATCTGCTATTTGGATGGAAAATAGAGATTATAAACTTCTTGGCTGAGATTGATTGGGCAGTATCAAAATCCAAGTTGTACCAAAGTAGAGATGTCTAATAGTGGAATTCTCATGCATAATGCTTTAGTCTAATGGAAAAAATGTATGTTTACATGCATGAACCATCTAGTAGCCAAGTCTTGCAGGTTCTTCACAAACTACTACTATCTAGAGAATAACCCTTGGCTGACAGCTTATCACAAACTACTGCACAATATTCCTAACTTTCTAGGTTCTTGAATCTTCTGGAAAGAATTTCCCTTCTTCGGGGAATTACAGAGAATACTTATTATTACTAGCATCTCTCTTTTCAAATAGGAAGTAGCATCTCTTTTTTCCATATGTCATAGTACTTATTAAAGGTATAGATGAGAATAACCTCCAAATATCATTGCACAAGGAGAACCTTAGATGGAGAATTTAGTGAAAAAGAATGATCACTTCCGTTACAAGTTATCTAGCTTTGGAAAATTAACCAATGGAGTTCATCAATAAGACTAGATGGAAAGTCACTACAGTTGTGGAAAGTTGGGGTGACATACTGACTATTGATGTGGCTGACCAATTTGCTGATTTACAAATACAACAGCAAAGATTTTCCATTTTTTTTTTGTTGAGTGGGCTGGGCATAGGTAGACTTATTAACACTGGAGGAATTTACAAAACGGGAGAGAAAAGGGATTACGGGGAAGAGAAGTCCTCAAAGAAGATAGGAGAGAAAGGGAGTGAAGAACCCATCTCAGAGAGGGAGATTCGAAGCCCGGTCAGAGTTCTAGCTTCTTCCCAGAAGATCCTCCTACTGCACTCCTTGCAAAGGAGCCACCAAAGTATCCCCATGATTTGGTCAAAAGCTTTGTGGACGCAAAAATGTCTTAATATTTTGACTGTAGAAGCATACTATTCAGTACAAAAATAAAGTGGTGCAAAATCTCATATGCAATATGCAGGCTTCAGGCTTGTATCATTGTTAGCAGTGATAAAGATGAACAATATGATATAGCATTGAGCATGTAGTAGGCTACTAGCAAATTAAGCTTCAGTTTCAACTTCCAAGTATACAGGTCATAACTCAAAATGGAACCATTGGGATATGTACATCTAAAATTTTGTAGACAACAAGGATACCTCCATTTTGTGCATCAACCATCCCAACCAATGGTCATAAATTTAACAAAACTTCTTGTTCAGTTCCAACTTGCAACATTCTGGCGCATGAATAAGGTATCTAGATTAAATGATTTTTTGTTCCGACAATAATAATTGATAACTCACCATCCACTCTAAAAGCTTAAGGTGTTATAAAACAGTGCCCTCACTTCCGAGGTGAGATATTTTGATAAGCCTAAGAAGTGGTTAAATAGATGGAGATTTTATATTTAAATAAAATATCGGTATAATAGGATTTAAACTCAAGATCTTTGCTTTGATATTATGATAACTCACCAAATATTCAAAAAGCTTAAGCTTTTAGAGAACGCTGATTTTTTATATTTTATATTCTAACACCAATAATTAGATCAAGATGATAGACGACCAAACAATGATTTTTAATTCCAAAATTTTGACATAGAGTGAATAGGCCATAGAGATTTTTGTGTGTGTGTGCAAGTGCATGTGTGTGAGTACGCCAGTATTTGTATTCGTTATTATCAGGCCAAATGCTGGAACATTACAGAATCATGAGGCTTGAGCTTTGCCTATTAAGATATAAAAAGAAGATGAAAGAAAGATCTGATATTAGGCTTAGCTTGCAAAATTTATGTGTATTCCATTCATCGATACAGCATTAGATCTTAGACAAGTAGCAAGAAAAATTGACATTGTAAAACAATTACTAAGAAAGTAACCTCAAAATAGGCTAGAACAAATATCAATAAAGAGACAAACCTACTTACTTGATTTTAGCCGGTCGTTAAGATCAACAGTGCTCTCTTCAGATACAAGTAACAATTGTGCCTCGTTTGCAAAATTCAGCTTGCTCCATGTATCTCTGCAACTGTCTTCTCTGCCAGCCTTGTTTGTGCAAGAACGAGATTTGGAACTTGAAGATCTCACAAATGTACAAGGACGACCAATGGCTCTAGTGAACCACATATTTACCTCATCATCATAACTCTGTACGTCATATCTTGCTCAAGATAAAATCAAGAAGAGAAGTGCAAACATAAGTAAGAACGATTGACCAGTGAAACTTTAACTCCTGGTATTAGAAGCATTATAACACAAGTAACTAATCACAGAAACTATCCTGCATAGAACAAATAATCAGAGATAATGAACTTAGCATCATATTGCATATGAAAACCTATTGCTAAATAGAACTGAGATATCACTGCAGGAGCCTCCTTTCTAAGTTCTCGTACTTTCCCAACTACTCCCTCACTACCCCACACTTTCACTCCTTACTTTCCTATTTATCGCAAATCAAAATAGAATAAGAGGAGCCTCTTGAAGCATAAATTTTATACAGAAGCAATCTAGTTAACACTCACTACTATTAAAAAAAAAAGAAATGAAATGTCAGTATTTTCGTCTTTGAAAGTAATTTATTTCCAGACTACAAGTTGTGATCTAGAACTATAAATGCCTCCAGCTCATATAATATTGGCACCAAATCAGCAGGCCAGAACAGATCGAATAATGGCAAAACTAACCCAACCACAATTAGACCATAATATAGATCAGCCAAAATCAAACCCAACTTGGATCTGTAAAATGTCAGAGATTTGAAATAGAAGTCCAATATTACCTGACATAGCAATACCATAAAAAGTGAACTTTATCATATCACGGTTAAGAACATTGATGCCAACATTCAGAAAGTAAGGTCATTCTTAGCATGACTAGGCTCGACTTTTCATTGTCTTTGCACTTCATTCCCTAAATTAGGTGGCAATGCCACCACTTTCATAGCAATTCAATATATTCTCACCATGTCAACTCATACAGACATACCATGTTAATGTAAAATTGCAATACAATAGGTAGGGATCAATGAAGAAAGGAAAAAAAATACTTCACGAAGGTGACAATATGGAACAATTAATTTTATTGAAAAGTTACTAGTCAACTATTGTTTTGACAAATCATTTTACGAATTCATGTGTATGTTTTTGACATTGATAGTAATAATTCAACAAAGTGACAAAATGTTAAGAACAATCATCTACAGGGACACATAAGTATGATGCACATGGCCAGGTGACATCTTACTATGCATGGCGAAGATGACTACATGAGTTCCATATACTTGTTCACAACTTTCAATGTAGTTTACAGAATCATTGGTCAAAGATTATATCTTTTAGTGAATTGTCAAAGAAAGATATGAAACCATATGAAATAAGGAGTTAAGTATATCAGAAAGTGTCTCAACTCTCGAATAATCTCTAAAATGTCAAGGAAACTAAAAATTTAGAGGAAGTGTTCCAAGTGGATACCTTTGACCATATACATCCATGTCCTCATTTATGCATGATGAATTCTTCAAAAGAGAAATTTGCAATTTCTCTTTACAAATTGGTGATTCTAAATACAGCTTCCCGCATTGCAAGTCAATAAATGTACGAATAGAGGACATTTCTGGAACCTGCAGTGTGATATATCAGGCTACAAAAAGAAAGTGCAACACTTGGCCACAAAGTAAGAAACACTGATTTTAAAATTTAAAGCAAGGGAAAGGACCAGATATAATTCAATATCTTATTATTAGTCATTCAAAACTTACACATAAGTAGACCAGAAATTAAGTAAACTGCGATCCTTATGCAGCATATTCATACAGATTACAGATGGCACAAATTATAAACATAACAACATTACACATTCATAAAGTCGCACTTATATTTATGAAGATACCTTTTTCTGGGTAAGAATCTCACCGCTCGGCCCTTTAAGAAGCCATTCTCGATCATATTGTAACCCTATTCAGCAAGGACAAAATTTAACAGAAAGTTTTCTTTCATTAGCTGTAAATCAATAGTTAAACTTTAATGTAGACTTACATTTATGTCAGAAAAGATATAACTTTATTTAGTTACATCTACTGCTCACTATTGGAATTAAGATGATAAATAATTTGTAAACTTGCCACAGAAAAAGATGGTCCTTAAAGGACACGTGTACGGTGATAATCCGATACACTGGTTGAGAAGAATGGGGAAGAAAGGAGAAAGTAAAAAATGAGAGAAAAAAGAGAAAAGGAAAGGAAAGAGAAGGAAGAGAGAAAAAAGAAGATAAAGTCAAAGAAAAGAGGGAAAAAGAACGCTTGTTTGGGAAAATGAGAATGTTCAAATAACAAAAACAGAAAAAGGAAATTTCTCATTATGAGACATCTTACATATTATTATACATTATTGAGAAATTTTGAATACAAATGAATTTGCATGCCTTTAACAAATTTTCTATTTGGAATCCAGACTAGTCTGCTGCACGATTTATGATAAAAGAACAGGAAAAAAAAACTTGAATTTGCATATTTATAAACCAAAAAGAATCAAGCATACCAGCATTACTTAGGGGCCATCTATGCACAGTGAATCCTGCACAGGATTTCACAGGGTAAACTGTAATGGATTTCAGTTGAACAGCTACTATAGCCTGCTGTATTCCAGTACCTGTGATTCATAACTTTGAAAGATATAAAGTAAATCGTGTTGACATGAAATAGACATAGAGCAAAGTGCTTTTACATTTAGATGACAACTCATGTTGAAATAAAACCAAACAATATTCCACATAATACCAACTTCATTCCTTGCTTTATCAGATTTCTTCAATTCTAGGAGTATATTGCAAGTTTCTAACAACTGATTTAGAAGTGTTCATGTCTACTTATCCTACCTTCAATAAAATCCCTGCAATCTAGTGCTCTTTGCTTCTCTGCATGGCCCACTTAATAACCAAAAATAGTTAAATTCCCGAACTAGATAAATTTTCAGAACTGAATCAGAAGACAGAAGAATAATTGTTCTACATGGGAAAGATGGTCTAATGTTCCTTTTATCAGGACAAAAATATATTGCCCAAGTGCTGAACTTGCTTTACTGAGTAATTAGAGAAATTCTCAGTCATAGTTGTCTCTATTTATCCAATGCTAATCCAAAATTTTTTTGAATCATGCATATCCTAACCATTTACCACATGAACGAGCAAATTATTCAGGTGATCAGATAAAGATGGAGTTAATTACTCAAGTAACACAACTATTTTGCAGCAGGATATCAATCATTCATTCCAACAAACATGAAACTTTGTATCTTATTTTGCAGTAGGATTTCAATCATTCATTCCATGCCTCCATGGAAACATGTAATTTTTTATCTTCTTTTGTAGCAAAGGAAAGAAACAAACTGAAAGAAAACTGAGAAATAACATTACCTGAGAGGTGAAGCATCTCTAATCTTAATGGATTTCCATTTTCAAATGATATAGACTTGGATACAAAAGAACTTTCTAAAAATTTCAGAAATATCTGCAAAAGAGATTAAATGGAAACCGCTCTTAGTACCATAAATAGCAGAAGAATTGTAGAAAATAGTTACTCAAAAACAATTTTCATTACTTATGCAGTATAAAAATATGTCATGTCCAAAATCCAAGCAGCTTGAACTAAAAATCAGATCACAACTGGAAATCAATCTAGTCGACCCTTTCCACTCCTATTCTCGATACATGGGATGCTCCAGGCCCGACTATATACCCTGTAATGTCAGCTTGACTAGCACAGCTTGCCCCACAGCCCAATAACTACTACTAATTCCTAATTGCCTATATCCTTTGGTCCTGAAGTGACATATTATCTTCTGTAGCCTCATCATCTAGAGAGCTTAATTGGATGCTATGCACATCGATGAGATGGTTGCAGATAGAATTACACATTCCAGTACTCATCAACCCTGATGTTATGCACAACCTTGCCTCACTTCAGTATAACAGAAAAAATAAATTCATTCTGTAATGTCCATTTTCCACTGTCCAGTTTAGAACCTCAATCATAAAATTTTCTGGCACTTCAACTAGGCTACGGATCCAGAATAATCTGTTGAAGTTCTAAACTGTTTATTTGCAAGTAACAGCAACTTCAATGAAGGTATTGAGATGATAATCCCAAATTTTCTATCATGAACTTTATAAGCATCTATTACAGTTATAACAATTGTAATTTGTAAAATAATACTGAACAGTTGTAGTGCTTCATCTCAAATGTGTTCACTATAGAGACTAAATTGAGCATCACAAAGAGATAGTAGCTATGGTAACCCTGATACAAATCGATACCTCTGCATCTTCATATGTTGACATGTAACCAAAAGATATCCGAACGGCACCAGTTGGCTTTCCATGTAATATGTCATTATCATCCCAGCAAACATGTCCAGCCTGACACAAAGAAGAACAAGTTTTTACAGGAAAAAAAAACTTTCTTTCCTAATTACAAAATCTAGTTAAGGAAACGCCACAAAACCATTTATATTTGCAGCAACAAGCTTTTGCACTCAATTAGAAAGCCTAGGAGAGAGATATATATTAAGAAGTTGGATGACTTGTCAGCTGTCACCTCCCAGTCAAAAGAAAGAGGATGTGATGTACCTCAAGGTTTGAAATTAGATCTGACTGAGATAAACCAAGATATTTGGCACATGCACCAGGGTTGCAGAAGCATCCTGTCTACAGTAAAACCATAATATCGTAAATTAAAAGATTGTCATGCTAGCAAAACAATGACTTAGGATGTATATATTGCAGAAAACCTTTCACCAATGCAGTTTAGTTATCCTTTATAACCTCAATAAATCAAATTAGTATATGTTGGCCCTAATTTTGTTGTACAATAAAGTATGTACAATTTACAAATTTTGACATGTCTATCTTCATTCATTAAGACTCTTTCGATGACTGAACTCATGGGTAATAGACAGTAGAATATAGACATTGAATATAGACACTATCATAACTTCTATTAAATGTGCACACAGAAAACCTATTTCATCTTAGCATTTGTCTATAATTTTGTTTGTAAGTAACAATTCTGAAATGGACTTTTACCTAGTGACAGACCCAACATGTAAGTAATATACAACAGAAAGAAAGGAAAAGGCAAAAGTATGAAAAGTTGAAAACAACCTATTGAACAGTCAAGCTATCCATCTTCAACACTATCTAGAAATTGAAAAAGAACCACCATAGTTACCATACATTAATAAGCAATCCCAACACGTGTCTACTCAAAAGATCACACAGCAAGACTAATCTCATAAATATAGATAAGAAAAACAAACGTAACGCTTAATATCATTCTCTTACTCGCAAATGAATCCCTGATAATGAAGCCAACTTTTCCACCTCACGATATCCAAACCAGGAGCCATCTGCTCTCTTTAAATTGAATGTAATAATGGGACCCGTTTTCAGAGATGATACCTTAACAAGGGATAAAAAAATTGATAACGGCACTCCAAGCTATATAAAGATAATATCAAATAAAATATGTGGTAGACTGATAAGTAAATGACAAGGCAAATAACAGCATATATGAAACCCTCCTAAATTGTAATGGTAACTTATTAGAGACTATAATAAGAAGACTTACAAACATTACTGAATCAAGAAAGAGAAAACAGCAGAACAAAAAACAGATTAATTCCTTAATTTTTGTTAAGGAAGTCACTATGTCAACAAAATATTCTCTTGATCAGCCTTCCCAAAGAGTAACAGCATATGACAGGACAGGCATGGAGATCACTTCCTAGGAAGTTAGTAAAAGATGTAGAGGATTTGATAGAAAGATTGAAATGATTATGAAGTTGAAGCATCAAATGAACAGCAGAAGCACAAAAATCAGAGTACCAAGTAATATAGATTTCAGAAATAAAGCAAAGGACTATATAAGGAAGATGTTATATATCCTACCATGGTTGATTAAATCAAGTTAACTATGAAAGAAATTAGTTGTTGAGGTTGAGGAGAAATCATCAGTAAACATATGCTGTAGTAGTAGAATCCTCAGGGATGGTGACTGGATGGTCCATTCACCAAACAGATTAGAACAGCATTACTATTCCTTTAAAGGTAAGCTTGCCCATATCATGTTGTGTAAATAGACACAAAGAAGTATGAAAAAATTCAAAGCCAATGAATTAAAGTATGCTCAACCTTTGGAGTGATAAACTATACTGACTTATTTACCTTGGAAATGTTTCTTCCATAAATTGTGCAAACATTCATTCCATTTGCATGCTTTAGGTCTATCATCATGTTCCTTGTGTAAGTGGCAAGAGATGTTGTATGTCTGCACAACAATGTTCAAAACCTTGATTAATAGATTGCATGCCTTACGAAGATCAATGTGCCCCAGAATGTACCTGAACTTAAATAAGAAATGATATTAACATATATCTCCTACTATGGAAATACATATCTCACGGGAACATACATATCTTATGACAACATAATGTCAAAGTAGAAAATGCGAACAGACAGAAATTTACATTAAGTTGTGTTCTTAGGGAAGGTCTCTAGTCAAACATAAATAGTTGATATTACTAAACATAAATAATTGATATTAGTAAACAAAAAGCTGTTTCGGCTACTGGGCTTCATATATCTATTCTTAATTAAGGAAAAAGAATGATATCATGGGATAATTCAGGAAAGAGAAGTCAGCTACCTGAGGTGTAAGAAACATTTTAAATATTAATTATTATAAGGATCTTCATAGTTCTCTAAGGTTACTCTTGAGAAAAATGAAATGGTTGTGTCCACATAAACAGGACTGCATAAGCCTAGTTGGAGGTCAGGAAGCATAATAACACCCAATAAATATCTACACAATAGCCAAACATTTGCTCACTCTATGGTCGTACTTTTATAGACTTGTTTGATGTAGAACCAATGTAATGTGGTGCATTTGAACACTAGAAATCGGCTTGTGAAAATTTTATCATTCCTTGTTTCATCTAATTATGCCCGTCTTACAAGCTGGACTAGTTTAGATCTGCTCAAAACTGCAGTTACCTTCTATTTGGTCCACATCCTAATCTAGGTGTCTAGTAAGGATTTTCCACAGTGGTCCTAAATAACATCCACCTTCATGTCTGATGGATTTTACACTCATATTCTCAAAGGAAGCTCTGATTTAACCAGAAATACCTAATTGTTCCTTAAATGGTACCCATGTTCATCCAAGCTGTATATCTCCAGGATTCCATTATGGCATTATCAGCTCTTATATTACCAGCGAGTTCTTTATGGTAGAACTTGTTGTTTAATTGAATTTGCTTCATTTAGGCTCATGATTCAACTTTAGACAACCTCCACAGAGAAGGATGATATGAAAGAGTTACATACTTAGCTAGACTTAGCTAGACATGATGAATCTTACAACTCATTCACTTGCGAGAAAATATTTCAAGACCTTTTCCAATACAAATTTAGTTAAAGATAAGTCAAAATTAATGTATTTTGCTAAACATCATTTGTTTAACTAGATGATACAAAATAATATCTAATGATACCGGATGGTTGTATAGCAATACAGAGCATTTAAAGATACACCAGTTTGATGACCTAAGAAGACTAACCACATTATTACTCTATGTAATAATCTTGTGAGGTCAGCAAACAGTTCTGCAGTCTAGGCAAAGATAAGAACAATATTGCTCTATAATAAAAAATTAAAAAAAGAAAAGGAAAATCTATTGTCAACTGCCAACACTGAGATTTAGTACCTCAATACAGAGTGAAAATGACCAAAGCCATATCAGTTGCTAAGAATGTGAAACATTAATAGAAGTGATTTGTCAAGAGTAAATAAATGACTACGAGTGGACGACATTCAGAAATGACCTATTGTTGGAGATGAAACTTTATCAAGGATAAGCTGCATCACCTTCTAATCCCACATTAATCAAATACAGATTTGTTTTTAGCCATAAAAGCTATCTGAGGAAGAAAACGAATAAAGGCAACAAAAGAAATTTATCCTAAAATTAAGGTAAAGAATATGAAGGACATCTTGAGCTGTGATTGAGGTATAAAAAGAAATAACAAAGAATACCTATTAGTTAGTATTCCTTCAAGTGGAGGTTAAGTAAATTGGCATAATAGTAACATAGTTGGACTGTTTAATAGTATATATATAAAGTAAAATGAAATATAAATAGCATACATGTAAATGTTTTTGAAAGTTTTTGGAAGTTTATCGTCTACTCATCCATTAAACAAGTGCTGCAACCCTCACAATAATACTAACTCATACTCTGTGTTAACATACCGAGCAATAGCAGATATACTCAATGTATCAATAATTTTGAAACCATGACGAATAGAAGCTATGCCCAAAAATGACAGGGTTCCATCTTCAAGTACTTGCTCAATGCTCTCTCTTCTTCTAATGAAGTCAATATCAGCTATTGAAGCAGATACTGTGCCTGTATTACTGTACATATTAAAACCAAACAATGCAGAAGAAAACTTGGAAAAAATAACAAGCGAATAACTAACCTCCACTAAAGTATGTCTTTGTTAGAAAGCTTGCTGCCTCTGCATAACACACATCAAAAATTGTAAAGAGAAAAAAATAATGACATGCTCTCTAACAAGTAAGACTGCTGAAAGGACATTACGAAAGATTTTTCAAGTGCCAATATCTCTCTCGAATAGAACACAGAGATTCAAACACAGATAGCAGATAGCCTTAAATTTAGAGCAATGAGGTCAATAAAAACAGATCATGAACTAGTTTAGGGATATGTACATTTTCAGAATAAAACAAAGTAAGAAACAGAGGATAATGTTCCAGCTTTCAGGCTATTCTATTACAATGAAGAATCTCAAACCTCAATGTCAAGAATATATCAGTGTCCTCAAGAGGAAAGATACAGTTATGGCTAGTGACAAATAAGAAAATGATGCAGTCCACCAGTCCATTCATCATGTTTATCTGAATTTTAGATGATGATATATTTCTAGTACCCATACCTCGTAATTAGACAATTCAACAAGAATCCACTGGAAATATGATGGAGAACAGAATTTTCTAATAATTTTCTATTATTTCATGAATGAAAGAAGATAGGAATACTGCGGGATGAAATCTTACTTTCAAAAAGGTCACAATTGAGATGGAAGTAAACACTTTATAAATTTGCAATTAAATTTTTCTTCTCGTAAAATTACTAAACTTATCATAAATCTAAAGGAACCAGAAAAAAGAGCAGGGACTCTGATATTGTCACTGAGAAAGTTCAAAAGGAGCCAGATTGAACTTTGGCAATACTTTGTCTTAATTTGACCAAAAAAGGTGAAATAGTGACTTTTACAGCATAATTTTTTCTTCTCCTTCTCTAATGGAGAGATCATCTTGGATAAATTTGACTGCTCTGCCTCTAGATGAAAATGCTGCAATTTTAAATTGCCCATCATAAGCTTACTAGAAGTATTTCTATATTTAGAAAAAAGTAAGCTGGAAAGCCATAATTTAAGGATCAAACGAATATAAAAAGTTAATTTGACTTTGTTGAATGAAAGAGTGCTAATACAATCTAAGAGTATCTAGCAGTAAGAGGATCAAAATACTGAGATGACACATTCACAACAGAGCTAGTAACCTAAATTTCATAAAGCAATCAAACGTGTCATCTGGTGTAGGTGCAGGTCCCTCTGTAACTTAATCCATCTTGTCCTACAGATAATTTATCTAATATAAATCAAAGTAAAAGTGGACTAACTCTAAACAAGAAAACAACAGATATCAAATAATGTCGTCGACAGTGTTGCATACCATTTCGAACAACAAGCGCTCCAAGGCCAGTTGGATAACCAAATATCTAACAAAGTCAGCATATATACAGTTAATATATCAATAAGAAAAATTAGGTAATTTTGAGGGGATCAAGATGCATGCAGCATATACCTTATAGAAAGAAAAGACAACAAAATCAGCAGGATACCTAGCTAGATCCAGTGGTTCAGTTGCACATCCTTTTGCTGCATCTATCAATACCATCCAGCAATCCCTGTGCCCAATATGAAATTGACAAGCATCAGAAATTTATGCAGTCTTAAGATTCTAATCCAAGAATAAGGACAATGCTTAGAAGATTATTTGACAACAGTAAAAATTCTTTACAAGAAGATGTACTTGCAAATTACCTTAGATATCTAGGTATTATCAACTATCAACCATATCGACCAGCTACGATTTTATTCCCTATCATACAAATAGCAATGGGCAAAATAATCTGAATTTCTTGTACTTGATGACTGAGTAGGAGATGTCTAAAATTACATGCTTTTTGGTTCTTTTGAGTACTTTTATGTATGTAGATCAAATGGAAAATACATTTTGATATCGAGAGTTTTATTCCCCTCTGGATGTAAGTGAAAGAACAAGATAAATTATAGCTCACATAGATAAAACAGAGACAGACAGACAGACAGGATAAAAAATAAGCTTAGATTAAATAGATAAATAGGCAAAAATTCATGAAAGCATGTTGACCAGTTAACATCTAAATTCTGTCATGAATCTTATTGGCCTAACGAGGAGTCAAAGTGCAGAACTCAAGCACACGAACTTGCAAAATTACGACCTGCTAAGATTTTAATTGCGACCTGGTCTTCAAATAACGAAATTTTGCTTACAGAACCATTGGTCAACCCAAGCTATTAACCAATGGTCACAAATGGGGCATTTACCAAATAGGGTATTATAAGTGCAAATCATGATGTGGTACCCAAACCAAGCCAATAAAACAGCAATCAATAGTGACTAGGAAGTTACTTGAGGCAGATAACTTATGTTTAAACTTTAAAAGAAAGAGTAATTTCCACTTTTATTAATATATACTAAGTACATATACAGGCAAAAAAAACCATTAATTCACATCTTGATCATCACAATGATGGTATTATGAAAAATCTCAAACTTGACAAGAAAGGCCAAGCATCAGTGTACATGAAAAATTAGATTTCTCTTAGAACACTATGTGAAACTATGTCTAAACATTTAGGGATAGGCCGACTGCATCTAAGATCTAATATATATTATATACCACCTATTTCATCAATAAGACAAGAAAATCTAACAGAAGTGATGCTTATATAATATGTAGATATCCTCAACTGATTTTTAGGTTATAATCATTTCTTGATTTCAGTCACATTTGAGGTTGACATTAGTTGGATACTTGGTTCAAAAATAGCTAATCTTGACTGAAGCACTTGTGCACCATCAATACCTGATCAATCTCTATCAAGAACTGAATCTTACCGTTTCTGGGAGGGGCCTCCCAAAATTTTTTGTGCATCTTCCTTGATAAGCCTAACCAAGTTAAGATCAAACTTTTCACCAGAAAAATTGCACTCCGAAGGGAATGCAAACATGTTGTAAACAGTTCCTGCAGCAAAAAGTATATAAGAAGCTATATGGATTACATCACTATACATTCAGATCATTTGATGGGGGTAAAAAAGAACATCAACGTCAAGTTACTAAAGGTTAATGAACTACTTCAACTTGATAACTAATCAATCAAAACTTATAACAGAATTTCATGAAGAAGGCAGATAACTTCCATGAGATGATTACATAATATGCATTTCATGTATCTAAAACAGCTATTAACTGGATCTGAATAAAAATATTCTCCAAGAGAGTCAAAAGAATGAATCTACATTTGGGACAGTCAATGGAATGGTGTCTTATAGTGCCCAAACTGTTATAAAGATGTAATATTTAATGAATGCTCAGGACCAATCAGTGTCCAAGTTAGGATGGGCAAAGGTATGCAGCATTTGATATGAAATTTCATATGTTGAACTGAAAGCCAACAATTGGAGAGTTGAAAGTAGTACAGTTGATCAAAGGACTCTACCAAGAGAAAGAAAATCATCAGAAAGCTCACCTTGAGGATCTTGTGGTAATATATTTTCCGCTCTCCTTTGCAATGAGTGCTTCAAAATCTGAATAGAAGATTCATGAGCTCCATCTTGTACATTACAATGCTCAACCTCTTCAATATCAACAGCAAGAGCAGCTGCTCCATTTTTCAGAGCATATCTGTGAATGCATAAGGATAAACTAAACCAGCAATTTGTTACAGATTTGCACATCTCTTGAAGTTAAATATCAAAGTAAAAGTGCCTTCATTTTCAAGCAGCTAGTTCACAGGAAATGGAATGCTTTTGGTTAGCTAAATGCAGGACAAATAATTAGAAAGAGATTTCCAAGAAATCTACAAATATGAAGCAAGAAAGATAATATATAAATCATAAAAGAGACTATCTTAAAACTCCAAAGCATAGAATCCTCTTTGTTTTCTGAACAAAAAGTGAGCATAAAACAATTTTAAGCAACCATAATTATGCTCAAACCCAAGGCAAAAATTCAAAAATCCTGATGACGAGGAAAATTTCATTTGGGTCACATAAAGCATAGATTTTAGTTAAATTGTTGCACATTTTCCTTCTTAGAGATTTTTCTTTAAAAGATTAAAATTTACCACCACATAATGCTAACATCTTAGGTAAACAATCTTCAATTCCATGGATAGTTCTGTAAACTGGCTGGATACTCTCTAATTCCAAGCACACTGTTATGATTTTCCATCGTGTACATGTAAGAACTTTCTTTACTCCAAGGAAAACATTCACCAATAAGTTTTATAGCTGCTGTTGCCCCAGAAGTAAATATGCATCTGTAGCTTTTTGGAGACGCATTAAAATAGTTAAGAACCTGGTAAGAACACATCTTCATTATTATCAATGAAAAAGAGAACAGCATAATGAACTATAGTACTATACTAATAGCTAGTTTCAATGTCGGAAATGTGTAATGCTATAAATTTTCTTATAGCCCGAAGTTTGGAAGAAAAGGTTACATATTTACAACTTGATGGTAACTGACATTGATGCTGCCACTAATGAAAGTATTGCAGAACGAAAAGATTCAATTTTCTTAAAATGAGCCTACAGTTTCTCACACAAAACAAATGAGTTAATCGTGAGTGTTCAGAACTTTAGCTACTCAAATATTTCCAAGTTATACTTATATTTTGAGTTTTGATGGAACCTCTTATGGCAAAAAGTTTAAAGGAGAATGTTAATGGCAAGTTGGCAACCTCCTCCACGTATCTGTATCTAGATCTGTTTCTAAACTTTTTCATGACAAGATTAGTGGAATTACAAAACTAAAATGAGAATACCTGCTGGCGTGCGGCAGAAACAATGTCGCTTGTGGCCATGCTAGAATCACTCTGACTATCTAAACCATCACTTTAAAGAACACAAAGTTCCAGGATTTATATTGGAAAAGAAAACATCAACGTGAAATCATTCGTAAGGCCATAAACAAAAACCAAAGTTCAGCATTATAGACTACCCTGAAGAAAATAGAATACAAAAAAAGTATTGCAATCTTAAGAACCCAACTGCTCAAAAGCATCATTAATAGATTGTAGTAAAGAGAAAAAGATAAAAAGGCTAAACTTCTTAGGGAACTCTAATCAGACTTTCCAAGAATCCTACGAACAAGAAGAGCATATTAAGAACACACTCTCAGGTAGACTATACAAAATTCTTCCAAAAAACAGAAAGCTCTTTTTAGATGCTAAACATTCGGAACGAGACCAAAGAGCCATAACCAAACACCCTTAAAATTCCATACAAGATGACTCCTTGAAATTCAAATTAACCAATTTAGGATACGAGGATTCCCATATACATTAGACATGAGGTCCTTAGCAACATTTTCCATCTGGGTTTCCGAGTAAAGAGTCGCTCCGGCATGATCCAAGTAAGCCATCCCTGCAACAACCCAAAAAAGAGGCACCCATTTGCATCAAATCCTTCGTATATAGTATCAACAACGCAAAAAGAAGGAAGTTTTCAATAGGAGTCAAGAAAGAAAGGATTGGATCGGGTTGAGACCTTCCAATCGCTTGAATTCAGTGGCGCGAATCTCGTCTATGTTTTTGGGAGCATTTGGATAGCCGTAGTCTTCCCCGAAATGTTTCAAAAACTCCTCTTTCCTCGTCGCCATCTTCTTCCTTTCTTCCGCGCGAGCAACAATAATTCCACCGGGAAGCGTAAAAAGATAAGCAGAAGTTTTCACCTGCTATCTTCTCTTAATAGTCCTCTCTGAGTCGGCGCGTGCTTGGTTAAGGTTGAGGTGTCGGATTCTAAAATAAATAACATAGAAGTAGGATAGAAAACCAATTAGCTTTAGCTTCCCAACTTCTTGTTCAAGAAAAATAAAGAAGAAGAAAATTGCCCCCAACTTTGATCGTGTCAAATAACCAAAAGAACGAATCAACGATACCCTCCTACTCGATGTGGTCGATTGACTCGATATTCTCATCTGTGGGAGGCAAACGTCATAGGAGATGTTGGAAAATTTATGGTATTTATGGTAAACTTCTGGACTTTCTATGTTGGAAAATTGCTCAATATTTACAGAATAATACACTCCGAGTCAAAAATGTCAAGTGTAAGCGTAAGCACCTCTTTTTTTAAAAAAAAAAACATAAAATAAAAAAGATAGGGTGTTAACTGCAAATGTGCCTAATCAATACAAAAAGGGGATGTCATGCATTACGTCTTCTCTGATTGCAAGTTCTGCCGAGAAACTTGGAGCACAGGTTGATGATGATACCCAACGAACAGTTATTACTATTAATAGCACAGAAGTTCATATTTCTATGGCAAATTTTGCCACTGTTAGAGAAGCTAATCTTACTTAATTTTGTTTAATAAAAAAAAGTTTACCTATCCTGACCGACAAAAAGCACCCATTTTAAGTTAGAATATAAGAATTCATCTAAAAAAAGAATTAGAAGATGAGAAGAAATGGATGCCAAAATTGCCCCTGCCACACAACTCATGAATATTTATATATATATATATATATATATATATGATACTTAATGCAAAAGGAGAAACAACAACTGCAGGCATTGATTCATCTGGTAAAAGATTTCTTGAGAAATAATATAATTCATACCAGTAATACTTGAAAATTTTGCTTCATCAGATTTTGAGAAAGAAAACAAAAAGAAAAAGAAAATTCAAACTCTATTCTACAGCTACATGAAAAGAGAAAAAGAAAAAGACTATTGTGCAAAAAATTACAAAAACATATACTCCAACCCATCTTCACAGGTTGAAGAACAAGTATGATACACAGCAAAGGTGCCCCGTTTGTGCTACTTGAGAGCTTGTGATATCAGTCAAAACATTAATAGTCTGTACCACCTGACTTCAATATACAAAATGTCACCACCACTAGCAGGCATGCGGAAATAAACATTAGACTCCAGACTGAACATAGAAACCATGATCAAAGCATTGAATCACATGCATTTTTCTCCTCACTCCTGCTTTTTGGGTTTCTGAACCTTCACATAAGGGAAGAATCCGAACAAGTGGACAACCCGAGGCTCCCACCCCAGTTGTTGAGCTCGGCAAAACATTAAAAACGTGTTTGCAAAGTATGAGTTGAATCCCATTAGAACATGCCACCATGCATGACCCTGTGGGTTAATATACCAGTGGGAGAGTTTCTTACAGAAGATGCGGTCGAATAACCAACAGAGAGTCCCCAGGCTTATTGTTGCCACAAAGAGCTTTGCCAGCCGCTTAGCAGAGACATCCTTAGTCTGCATATAATATTTGTACATCCGAGGAATACAGAGAAGGCAGAGACCAACGTAATGGACCCTGAATCCTATTCCAAAACGCACCAGTGAATGGACAACAGCAAATATAGCACCATATAGGAAAAGGAAAGTAGGCATGGTACTCCTATAATGCCAGTCTGGTGAGTAAAGAACATATAGGTATAACAGCATTTCCCATACCATTGGTGTTTCATCACTCTGCTGTAGACTGAAAGTTATTTAAATGGTCATCAGGTAAGTATGATGAATAGGAAGTCCATATCAGAGGTAAGCAAGTTCATCATCAAAATGATTAAGCACCAAACATGCAGAGTAAAAGATACAGATTATGTTGAATAAAATCAACACCAAGCTAGATAGAATAACAATGAAGGACAAATTTGAAAGATTATCAATGTTTGAGAAGAGACAGATTAGGAAAAGAATGGAACTGAAGAGAGCTAGTTGCCACTACTGTAAAACATATAATATGTGCTATATAGAATGACGACTTTTCAAAAATTATCATTATGATCAACTTTGTCTTGGATGAAAGCATACAAATCCCTGTTACACTACAAGAAAGCCAGAACAAAAAACAATGCCAACTGCAGTAATACCTCCTATATTCATCCCTTTCAGCTAGACTACACCACCAGAAACTCAGATTATATATTTTTAGCTCTGCTAGGAATGAAACTATGGAATTCCTTAAACCACATATGATATCCACTAACATGGTTTTGTAACCTCACATCCAGTTTCTCAAAAGCATGGTTAAGTCAACCTAATTTGAAAGCTAACCTTGTTTAGAGCACCCGGTTGGAATGAGGTTATCAGAAAAATAAATTTACCATTTTGCCCATGACAATACTTTAATTAATACTTCTGTCATTTCCATCACAAGCCAAGAAGATGGTTTTGCCCTCTTCTTCCACCGAGCTCTCATCTTCTCCCCACTCCCACCACCCCTCTTCTCCTAATACAAGCCAGTAGCACCACCTCTTCTTGCAACACAAATTACACTAAAGGACAAACCACAACAAGCACAGATATGTGTAACAAGAACCATACTAGAAACTAAAATGGCCTAAATCAATCCAAAAGGTTCCAGAGGAGCGCAAGTTTGAGAACAATAAAGTCAATCACAATTTAATTCAAGAAATTACCAGTTTGCATGAACCTTACTGATAACAAATAACACACTAAAAACAAAAGGGGAAATGTGTGATATTCCTTCATATAGAGAGCATTGAAGCTCATTGGTCCTGTAGCAAGCATGTCAACCCTATATCAAGAAATATCTCCCCATGCAAATTTATTATGATTATCTCCATCCTCTTCTCCACACTTGTAGTTGTGTATGGTTTCTTCAAACCAGAGAAAGTTTTGAAGCAAGAGAGGTGTTGCTATGGAACGAAAGATCCTCATCATTAACATTCTTTTTAGTCAGAAACGTCAGTTTCCATGCATCATTGCTTTTGTTTAAAACAACAGTAAAGTAGAACTTTACTAATAATGCTGACATATATGAAAGAATCTGATGAATATATTATCACAACAATTTTGTTTTACAATATTACCCAAACTGATAAAAAGATGCAACTTTGGAGTTGATTAAGTGCTGTGGCTGAAAGAGCAAGAGGATGTCAACTAAAATTATGCCAAAACATACAAATTAATTAAATTCATAACAGAGGATTAACCATGCAGAAAGAACAGGTTCATGATGAACTCAGCGTTCGCAATAAAGGTAATACTTTCAACAACTCATTGTATAACCAAAAATAATTGGACATAGGGTTCCTACTTTGTTGTTGTCTCCTTTATGTCACATGTTTCATAAGCCCTAAACTTGACGATAGTCAACTAACTATTGCTGCATTCAACTCCTAAAGATATTGTTTATTAATAACACACATCATCTGGGACCATAAAGCAGTGAGACATGGTAAAGCAAATTGGGTAAACTTACTGATAAACTAAAAGAATTCTCAAAGAAAGAAAAGAAAAACCACCAAAATCAGCTTTGCAGCTTTAGGAGATCTGTTCTTTATCCCAAGCACCTCAAATCTAACTTGCAATTTCAATATCTAGGATAGACTAAGAATGCAGATGTGGTGTCCACATAAGTTAATAATTAAAAAAAAAGGAAAAAGAAACTTGTATACAACAATCCCTATATTCTATCCTATTTCATGTAAACAAATAAAAAGTTGTTCTAGTATAGTACATCATGGAGGGAAAGAAAACATTTTCATGTTGGATGCATGAAGAATTTATAACTAGTGTATTGGAAAGTATCTCATTTTTTCCATTAAACTACATAGCTTGTCCTTAACACATAGTACATAATGAACAAATGACAAAGCCAGGATCATTTACTACAAAAATGAACTTACACGTGTTGTAATGTGGCATGGAATATCACGCTCCCAGTTGCAAGTATCATATTGGATATATGTAGAACGCTAAATCGCTTCTCAAACCTTTGCCGCAGAGCATTTATAAGACCAATGAGAGCCAATATAATACAAGGAACATTTGATATGGTATTGTAAAATTCTGCAATGTATGAGGAATGGGTATAGTTCTCCTCACACAACTCAGTTGTGGATGTAACAGGGCCCCAAAAGCTTGCTACAACTGAATCAGCCATTCTTGGGATTTAGAAAATTCTGAATTTAAGATTACATAAGGAACCAACCTCACATTAAAAATCTGGTGCTAAATCATAGAACTACGAAACAAACGAACCTGCAAACATATAATAGCAACCAAGATTCAAGAAGTCATCTAGATAAGCTTGCAAGAGATAGTGAAATCTACAGACCAAAACTAATAACGTAAACATAATAATTACTAATTCATATGACAAACTTACATAACACTCCAAAACAAACAAATATTTGTGTTTCATTCTCACCTACATCCCCCTTACTGGAATTTGCAATTACTGATCACCTTGTTAAGGAAAACTCATATGTTTATGGACAAAGGGGCAGAAGTATCCTTAAATGTTTAGGCATCAACATGCATTAAAGGACCCTTAGTTAAATCCACAAGGGAAAATTGGTGATTAACAACAAATCAGACTCTTTCATTCTAATACAGTTCTTTCCTTAGTGGGCAATAATAATAATTAATAATCCAACAAGAACCTAGCCCTAAGGAGTGTAGTCCCAATAAATAAATAAATAATCTCAGACACACAAAGACACAGTAAGTTCCATGATTTGTCTGATTCTGTACTGGCTTGTACACATGTTACATGTGTTGAATGTACAATATAAATACACAAGGATAATCCACAAACTAATGTGGCCATCTAGTTTGATGTAAGATAAATAGTCTCCTAAAAAGCTGTTAGAGCAAGTCATCTGCCATAAAATCCCCTTTAAGAATGTTTTGAACTAACATACAAATGTAACAAGATAACATCTCAGGAACTACATACTTTTATCCAAGATCCAAAGATATGTGGGAAAAGGGGAAATGGAGGAGAAAAGCTTCATGAGAGAGAGAGAGAGAGAGAGGTCGACATGCTAAAACTTACTCCAAAAAAGAACATGCCTCAAAACTTAAGAAACAAGAAATTAACAAAAAAGAAAAAGAAACTCATGAAAGTCCAATTAATGCATGTAATCCACAAAATCTAATAAAAAAATGAATATTGTACTCGAAAAATAGCAAGCTATTGGACTGCACTAAAATTCAGCATCTCCAATAAATTCTAAATTCAGGGTCCCCATATACCAATATATTGTGCAAAATTCTAAGGCAGGCAACACCTAGACTGTCTTAAAAGACACCTGAGAATCCAAGATTCTTCCATCTAAGGCAGGTGCCTAGGCATCAGGCAGCCCTTTTTTACTTTTTGAAAACAGAGGTCTACAAGCTATAATTAATGAGCCATTATCTTTTGCCAAATCTTTCCTCTGTTAACTTTATTTATTAAGAATTTATCTTTACATCAAGAAAATGCCTATTTTCAAGGAAAATACAAGAATACAAAGAATCCCAATCTCTGGCCTGCTTAACTTAAGGGTCAAACTACTAGCGACTCTATTGACAGTACGACAAGTATACAATCAGTACATTAAGTACTTAAGACTAGAAATAATCATAACACCACAGAAACAACGTAAGAGATGATGCACCTAATCGATCATTAGTATCTTCAGAATAATTCTTTATTTTATTTATGCAAACTCCAAAACTCTACAAATATGTTATAAATATTCTCCCAATACATGTTATAGACAAAATGTAGTCTTCTAAGATACCAAAGGATCACAAAAGCAAATATACGGAATGGAACTAATGCATCTCTTGGTGGGGCAGCTCAAAGAAAAACAAAGGAACAAAAGAAAGCATTTGTCGATTCAAAACTCTCCAAAGATGAGAGAAAAAAGTTTAGTTACGAAAAAAGGAAGATGAGAAACAAAAAAATATTGAACTTAGAAAGAGGGTAAAATAAGGGGAAAAAACAAGTGGTTAGAAGGATATATCCGCTTTTATTTAGTTCCAAACCTTAAGATGGTGAAAGATAATATAGAAGCAGAGAACGAGGTAGTTGAAAGATAAATCACTTCTATTCTTGGATTCAATATTAATAAGAAAGGACCCACCATGCATAAAGTAGGTCTTGGACACTTCGAAGTTCAAACTTACTAAAAAATTGACATAAAAAAATACATGAACAAGAATTGCCATGCCAAATGCATTAGGCATGTCAACCCTGGCTCGGCATGGTACATATTACTAACACATGACATGCCAAATTAGTGTATCGTTGGTACACTGAATAGTCTTGACATATTAATAAAACAGTTTTTAAGCCTTTCTAGGGCCTTAAAATAAGTTTTAAGGACTCAAATCTTCATCACTAGACATCAGTGTAATACACGTGATTAGATTCTAATCTCCTAATTTTTCTTCGGATGTTCTAATTTGGGGCAAATAGCTCTGAGAAAGTTAAAATTTTCCTTTAACTTATAAATTTAAAGTATAATCTATATAGATCAAGCACCACAATGCAAAGAGATATCAAAAGGGATATAAATGACCCCAAACTATATTTGTTTAAATTTTTAAAAAAAATATACTTTCCTAGTGGCACGGTTGGTATAGGTGGCCATGGGGTTGTACTCCCCGTGTATCAGCGCCCATAGTTCAGTGGCATGATATGTACCGACCCATGTTGACAATGCCAATGGGCATGGCAATCCATAGGTAGTTAAACCCACAAAACAATCCCATATGGCATTACCAGCTTCAAGTTTCCAGAAAAATTAAAACCCTAGAACAAACCATGCTGACAATATGATCATGGTTTGCTGTATACTATAAGAAAAACAGACCAAGAAGAAGGCAACAAAAGCTATCAAGAATCCATCTCCCAACCATTTAAAAACTGAAAGCGAAAAGGATAAATTTCTCCCATTCAACAAAGAATCCAATATACTGAATTCACCAAAGATCTCGGAAGAATCTCAACAGAAACAACCAAGAACGCCTAAAAAGCTAGAATCTTCCAAATGGATCACCACGAGAGCGAGAATCCACACAGAAAGACGGTAACAATATAAATTTATTCATCTAAACATCATATAATGATCACAAAGGGATCATACATTTAGGGTTTCGGAAAACAGGGAAAGAGTAAGATCGCACCTTCGGCCCTATGATTGCCGCGCTTGGATCGGGGATGGAGAAAGAAAAGCTTATTAGTGACTCGTTAGGGTTTGAACTTTAAAGGTTGAAGAGTGAAACAGCGATCTGCAAACAACAAAAAAAAAAAAGAGGTTTTCGATTTGAGAGTTTTCCCTTTCCTTTGCGTGCTCGTCCGACCGAATAATATTGTCTGACCATAATGCCCTTGTACCGATAAAAAGAGGAGACACCTATTTCGAAGAATACTTTGCAGTGTAAAATATTAACTTTAATAATATATATAAGACTTAAAGAGGTCATATAATCAAACGTGGCTTCGATGTCTTTCACGAATCTAAAGCAAAAGAAGCTATAAATTATTATTTTTTTAAAGGCTGTAAGCGTAATTAATCAGAGACTATTTTGAGAACTAATTTAGGGGGGAAAAAAAAAGACTTATCTTGCAAAAGAAATATATTTTGCAGATTAGACCTTCGTGGTTCGTGAGAATCCGCGCCAAACCGTTGGGGGTCATTTTAGAGAAAAAGAGAAAAAAAAAATAGTAGAGAAAAACTCAATGGCTCTCGTCTTCTCCATGGCTCTTCCCTCTCTTCCGCCCACCGCTCCCCATCCCAAAACCCTAGCACTAACACTAATTGGTACCACTAGGAGACTCCTCCTCTCTACCTCCTCTGCCGCAATCCTCCTCTCCTCCGCCCACCTCTCTCTCGCCGCAGCCGCACCTCCTCCTCCGCCTCCTCCTCCTCCTCTTGGGGGCTTCTTCGAGATCCCTGGTTCCGGTGGAGTCAAAGCCTTGGATCTCCGCGCTGGAACTGGACCAACCCCAATCGACGGTGATCAAGTATGCAAACTAATAGAACTACTCGATCGATCCGTTTCGCTTCTCCTTAGTTCCATTATCCATTCGATTAAAGATGAAGGTCTTTTGCGTGTAAACCCTTGTTTATTTCATATTTGCATGTGTATCATTCAGACCCTATAATAATAGAATTTGGGTGGATTTACTTTTCGATCTTAGTAATTTAACAGACTAAAAGACATAAATAGCCTTTAACTGTAAGGAATGTACGTGAATAAGAATCAGGGTTTTAATGTCTTTTTATAGTAAAAAGTTGACGAAATCTTAACATTAACACTAGGTGCTTTGACTTTCAAGCAAAATAGCAACTTTAGGAGGGTATACACGCAAATTAGAGATTTTAGAAGGGAAAAACTGTTATTTGGAAAGGTGCAATCTTTTCTGCTTAATCTGATGTTGTCTTTGTCTGAATTGCAACAGTTGAGGTCCTTCATTCTCAATTCTCAATTATAGTTGTTGAAAGGTATATATGAACTTTTTCTTTTCTTGTTCTTTCTGTTGTATTAGCTTAGTTTCATGTTATGTAAGAGCTAAAATAGGTTAATATCTAGATTTGTTAGGTTAATATTCAGAGTAGGTTGTGTACTTTAAGTTGAATGAGTAACTAAAAGAAATGAGGAAGACTAATGTGTTGTTCTAAAATATGACAACTTGGCTAAAATTGGTGAAAATATCAGCAAGTTGACACTAAGATGAAGGTTTCAGGATTTATGTAACACCCGGAATTAAAAAAAAAAAAAATTCTCTCGCACGAGCCAAGCACGTGTGTCGTGCATCTCAACTGGTGCCCCGTCCTCTCTTCTTTTTGTGCACAACGCCAAAGCCAACGAAGCCTCGGACCCGGAGTCGACCCATGCGAACCCAAGTCCTAAAACCCTCTCGGTAAGGCCCTAAACTCCTCGATTAATTTCGGTAATCAATCCGCCTCACCTTGTCTTGATCGGAGTCCTCAGCGTTCGACGACTTCGCGTCTAACCGTCCAATCCGAGAGCTCCGGGAGGGGACCTCCATGGCCGCCGGCCATGGAGTGCACTTCGCCACCCGCGGTCAGGGAGCTACTCCTGCTGCCCCGTGGACAAGGAGGGTGGTCCTTAATGCTCGACCGCGGCCTCGGGCTCCGCTCCGTCGCCCTCGAGCTTGAATCCTCCTCCTTTTTTTTCTTTTCTTCCCACTTTCTGACCGTCATTCCTTCCCTTGGCCTCGTGGCTACGCCACCGGCACCATCGGCCTCGATGGTGGCCACGCCTCCTCCTCTATCTCCTTCCCTTAGAAGGAAATGATAGAGGAGGGTGGGGGGTTAAGTAAAACCCCTACCCACTCTCTGGTGGGGTGCGGTCGCAGCCCACAACCCATTCCTTTATGGGCTACAGTCAGAACGTAGCCCACAAACCCACTATGAGGTGGGCTGCATTCAAACCGTAGCCCACAACCCCACTATTAGGTGGGCCGCGATCAGACCGCAGCCTACAAACTCATTATTGGTTAGCTGCGGTTGGACTGCAGCCCACCAAAGCCATTTGGTGTGGACTGCGGGCTGGACCGCAAGCCACAAAACCTTGTACTACTAATTTGGGGCCATCCCAATCTAGCACATCTCTTAGGCACCTGTGGTGAGCTGGGCTAAACTTAAAGCCCAATCTAGGCCCAATAGAGTTATTTGGACCTTATAAGCCCTATTTCTTTATCCTTACCTTATTAATTAGCCTAATTACTCGTCTAAAGATAAATTCTTATTAGCTAAATAGTAAACCTAATTCATGTGATATGTTTAAACCTAAATTCTCTAATAAGGTAATTAAATCTATTAATTCACTAACCTTACGTATGACTTTAGCGCATGCATTTAGTATAACTATTATGTATCCTCGTATGTGCAGTTGTTGATAGTATACTTTTCATGATATTGTAAGAATGCTAATGTTAGTATATACATTTGGTGTAACTATTATGTATCCCGGTATGTGTAGTTATTAATAGTATATTCTTCATAATGTTTTGAGAATGTTAATGTTAGCACATGCATTAGTGTAACTATGATCTACATGTATCCTGGTATGAGACACTCTTATATAAACATCTGTAGTGAATGTAGAATGTAATGACCATGATAATTATGACATGACTTATACATTAACAGACACTACATCACTTCCACCTATTATTAGCTTGTCGGGTTCTGACTAAGCAGTACCTTCTACTCGCTCAGCCCGGGGTTAAGGGTAGAATTGACTTATACTATTAGTGGCATATACCTGAGATCGTTAGTCTGAGTGGTATTCAAGTAATTACACTGCATAGTCAGAACTAAATTATGATAATAGTAAAAACATGATTGTAAGGTGATGATATATCTCTAGTGGTACCCGACAATATAGAGTCATGGCATCCACTGATGAGCTGAGGGCTCTTGATTATTCCGCTGAGGACGGTGATGATTTAGAGATAATAAGATATGAGCCTTTGACTGATGTTCTTAGTCGGATAACCACAGACAACCTATCACATACAGTTTCGCCATGCATGTTTGGATGATATTATTGCTAGGTGTGTATATATCTCTCCTTGATGTATGAGATGATGGATGGTTACATGATTGATAACTTTTGAAGAATATCTAAATTATGTGGTAAATAGCTCGGTGAGCATATTAATCATGATTAACGCAAACACGTGATGACTAACCCTTATTGACTAGTGTGAATATGAGGAAAACTACCTTTTTACTTCTAAGCATTGCATGTAAATACTATGTGTAAGCTTATCTTTATATAATTAGGAGCTTATATGTTCGAGGATAGTACCGTGTAGTCTATATCGTTGCACTAATTTAGTAACTCATTGTAAGTCATTTAGATAAGCTTATTCTATTATTATCAATTATAGGCATGCATTGGAATATGCATTTATGATTTCATTGTTATGGTTTGTATGTATTCTACTCGCTGGACTTTGTACTCACCACTTCTTGGTGGCATTATTTCAGAGTTAGAGAAAGCAGATCATTTATAATTACCTATATTTCTATTAGTTATATTGAGCCCCGTAAGAGTATTATGATTGGAGTTGTATTTTGGACGTGTATCTTTGAAGGCTTGTTGTGGCCTGTGGAACTTGTATCCGGACTCATATTTTGCTTGAGATTATTTATGGTATAAACCTATATTTTTATGTGTCTTGTGGAAACATATTACTGACAAGTTGGATGCACCGCATGGGAAGATTTATCCACGCGGTATATACGTGTATTTGGAGGTTTGGGTGTTTCAATCTATATCGAAATTAAATGTTTTAAGTAAATCGGAAGTATTCTTAGATCTACTTAGGTTTAGATGAGTTGGATACTCTCTGATATATACTTGGTTTCTGAAACAAGCAATTGAAATAATTATGGTCATATCATTGTGTCATGATACAGAATTGAATACCCAAATCTACTGAAAACATGCAAGTTTTCTAACTTTTTTTACGGAGTTCCAGATTAAGTCTCTTGTTATCCTCTGAAGTTAGGAGGAATTTTGGTTTTGTAAGTAGATGCTAGACAGGAGGAAAGCTTTCATTCTCAAACTCTTTTGTAAAACAACCTTGAGTTCTTTAAATATTCTTTCTTCATGTTGGAGTAAGGCATTTTAACCTTTATTTCTCTTTTCTTTGTACTAAAGGTTGCAATTCATTATTATGGAAGATTGGCAGCAAAACAGGGATGGCGCTTTGATTCCACCTATGATCACAAGGATGAGATGGGTGAAGCTGTGCCATTTGTCTTTTTTGTGGGATCAGGAAAAGTAAGGAAAGAAGCCCTGTACTGTTTAATTAGTAAAGTTCTTCTTTGGAGTCATCAGTTTAAGTGTCTCTTAAGCTACTTATGATTCGTTTAGTAGATGGCAGATATGCTCGCTGTTCTCTTTCTATATATTAATTGTTTTTTATTAATTTTTGGAGTGGAATCCTTTTCCTTTCTGAATTAAATTTTTGTGGTCACATAATAGGTATTTTGATAGTGCATGTAATATAGGTCTTTAGAGGTTCCAATTGGTGGATCGTTATATCTCATATTGTCAGGATGTATTCCAACTAATTCATGAGCAACTAGTGTTTCTGATTACTAGTTGAACAAGTGTAAGCAATTAAGTATTATCGAAGATTAACAATTTAAATGAGATTAGTGAGATATGATGGACAATACTTTCGCTGGACATGGTTAATCTTATGCAAATAAGTCTTCTATGTGAACACTGCTTTTATTTCCAGTGATCACGGCTGTGGACTTATGACCTTCTTATTGTTAAAATCATTTATTTTTGAGATGCTGTGTTCTCTGCACAGAATAAATTTGTGGGAGTTTCAAGTTCAGATTAAGCACCATCTTCATACAGGGTTGTAGAGAGTAATTTTCTCATTTATGCAGTGCACGGAAAGCAATGATTCTTTATTCTGGTTCTTTTATATCTTCTATTATTTCTTAAAACTTTATGGACACTACACATCAATTGAATTGATTTGTAGGTTATATCAGGAATTGAAGCAGCGGTCAAGTCCATGAGTGTGGGGGGTATCCGCCGTGTGATAATTCCACCATCACAAGGATATCAGAGCACATCGCAGGAACCTATACCACCTAATGTACTTGTCCTGGTTCTCTGAGAGATTATATTTATGACTCATTCTGAGTTAGAACAAAAGGGATTCTTATTGTCATATATATATTTATATATATATATATATATATATATAAATGTGAGTTAGCTATGCAGAGTTCCCTAATGACTTGCTCTAATATGCAGTTCTTTGACCGGCAGAGGTTATTCACCACCATTTTCAATCCAACTCGCCTCGCTAATGGAGAAGGTTCTACTCTTGGCACGCTCGTCTTCGATATCGAACTTGTCAGAGTAAGGCAGCCATGAGGGCCTCTATTTCTTGCTTCTGTCCACATTGCTGAAGAGAAGATGCATGAAGCATTTTAAAAGAAGCAGCACCTTCAATTATGAACACCAAATCCATACCATGATAGATAAGTGAATGTGAGTATAATATATATATATATTTTTTATTTTACTATTTATAACAAGATTTGTGTTGGATCCTATAGGATTAGAACAAAGTCCGTTACGAATTCCAAATATTTGAGAGTGAAAATTTGCCATAGAGATTGGGTTCTTTGACACACAGTCCATGAGATGATAGAGAAGATTTCAACTGTCAGATATTATTACAGTGAGCACTTTGACATCCTTGAAGGCTCCCAAATCCACCTCGTCGTCAATGAGCCTGTGGTCGAGCATCATATGAAGGAAGAGGTCTTAAACATTGTCGTGTTAATCTTGGGGTTGAGCTTGATCAAATGTTATTTACTATAGTTTCTATGTTAGCCATACAAAGAACTAAAGCTCAGAGGGCAGCTAGGTGATCCTTATTTCACATTAGTATAAAGTTCTGAATCACTTGACCACTATTTCTCTCCCCTGTTTGTAGTGGATACAATATCTGTAACATCGTTTCAGTCGAATGAATCAATAATTAGGATTCTTGTATATTTTTCTATGGAAGTTCATCAGGTCTTGTGAGAACGTATCAATATAAGAAGTTATGTATGTGGAAAGCTTCTGCAAATGATACTGCTTTTGCTTCTGTAATACTTATACCGACTACAATTTGTGTAATTTCTGAAGATGTTGCTAGAAAGTAATAATAATAATAATAATATTATTATTATTATTATATTTATTATGCTACAAAAAAATACAGGAATTTGTCATGTTATTGTATAGTCTTAAATTTGTATATAATACCATGTCTTTTATTAAAATTATGATTTACACCATATATATTTTACTATTTACAAATCAAACCCTATGATTAAACGAATATATGTAAAAAATACTTTGCTGTTAGATTAGTTAGTTAAACTTAAGAAAGTCTTTTAATTCAGTTAACTATACTAAAAAATTACGAAAAATTCTCAACCGAGTTATAGCAAGGGCATTTTAGTTATTCTGGAAATAATAGTATTTTAGTTATTTTAGAAATAAAATATCTATACTTAACAGAATATTCTCACAGTGTTAGTTCAAATCTAACATATAATTTTTTCTGCATATATTAGTTAAATCATAAGACTCGATTTGTAAATTATAAAAATATAAGATGTAAATCATAATTACTACGTTATACAAGCATGATGTTATATACAAATTTTCTTAACTTAAAATAGGCATGCGCAATGTGATGTTGCACAATCTCACCGTCGCCCGCAACCTGTCGTAATTTGATGACTCGGATTTGGTGCAAGATGTCAAAATATTCTTAATATGCGACTACTTTTTTTTTTTATAAAAAAAATAATGTGAGGAATCTCATGAGAAGGAAACAACCGTTCACATTGTTTTAGAAATTCATCGTTTCTCCTAGTATTGATGTCGTGGAAGCATCGGATTCCCTTGAAGCAGGTCCAATGTTTTTATCACTTTCCATAAAGTTGCTCTCATCTTCTTTGAACCATCATTGGCTTTATTAGTTGAGAAATCTCTACGGGAGAACTTTGTTAATGTTTAACATCGTGTATATTCTACGATTAAGGTATATTTGATACTCTCTTTTTTTCTTTCTAAATTTCCTGTACCTATCTGGCATTCCAAGTTCAGAAATCATTAACCTTGATGATGATGATGATGATGATCAAAATAACATGGTATGTAGCCTATGCTTTTGAAATGAGCAAATGGCAAGCTAGTTCATGGTTGCAGATGATATTTATTAGCAGGTAATGTATGTTACTATCAACATATATATATAGATGTTTTGTCTGGCGTATTTGGACCAAGAATGATTCCAGCTCTATAGCTCAATAAAGCATCGTAGTGCTGTAAACAAAACTTTAAAGACAACTGGAGAAGGAGATAGATTACGACAAAACTATTCTACGTGACCGAGTGAATAGATAAATTTGTCAGCAATACAATTCGCTTTGAACTTGTGTTCCTAGTTATCTCAAGCATCAAGAAGAGAGGAAGTATCATCCAAGTAGAGGAATATTTAGATGATGCAAGTTATACTCCTTCATATGGCCAACATGATCATCTTATCCTCCTTCCACACGCCTACACTAATTAAAGAACCGAAAGTTACTGCTGCCTTCCACAACCTTGCAAAGATTTATCACCAGTGGTCCAATATCTGATTGCCAAAGCAAATATTCTGACGTACAAACCATGAGGTGAAACACCTAACTGTGTCCTTGGAAAAGAAGGAAGGAAGAAACGTGGACGTATAATTACGTGGGAGTGACTCAGAAAGTGTATCTGAGGCATCTTACTTTGGTATATAAATAAGGGTAAAGAAGAGCAAAGGAGAACAACCTCATCAGAAGCAATTGAAGGCAAAAATGAATCATCAAGCCCATGCCGCGCAACTCAACAGCTCGCACTGGAACGGTTCTGACAAGATCGATAGCGTAAGTTGAAATCAAAGATGTTTGGAATTGGAGATCTGTTTACTATCATCTCCAATGTCAGTGGTTTCATGTTCTTTTCATAGATTTTCAGTTAAGAACGTATGTTCTGAAGACAATTCTTCTTCTGTGCTTCTGCTAGTTTTAACGAAGCATTAATCCAGCAAACTAGTAAAGTTCTCTGATCCACATTGTGAAAATATTTAGAGATGCAATTTTGATTAATTGGTGGTGTGATAAATGTGCAACTTATTTGTTTTAATGATACAGGAAAATTTGATTAAGAAAGAAGGTGATGCTATCTGCATATCTCCAAAGGCCTTGACCATAATATGGGGCAATAGTGACAGGTTCTGGAAGTGGGTCAAGCTCAGTGAATGGAAGTATGAACAATACCGATGCAATATTCGATAAGAACCTAGCAGCTTTGATACCATGTTAACTCGCCAACTACTTAAGCGGCTTTAATCTTTTATATTCAAATGATTGTTAACAGATTCGTTCTTAATTACTCCTCTCGGTTGTTTTTAGATTTGAAGAGGGTGCAGAGCTCATTCAGGTGTCCTGGATTGAAGTAACCGGCAAGGTGGAGATAAACAGGCTATCACATTGTAAGACCTTTGAAGTCTTCTTCCACATCAAATTCAAGGATGATGCATTTGGGTGGCACCACACCCCTGTCATATTTGAAGTGGTAACACCAGATGGCAAGAAGCACAGGAGGAGTGTACTCTTGGAGACATTCAGAGAGGACAAAACATTGCAACCAATTTATGCTGGGGTGTTCGACTTACCCTCAGGCCATCATGACAAGGAAATTGTGAGATTTGGCATGTATGAAGTTGAAAGCCAGTGGTGGAAGGGTGGCATAATTCTTGGAGGAGTTGAACTGAGGCCAAAGAAAGCGTGAGAGTCTTCCTCAATTTTCACTTATCACGTACTATGATACGTTCTTATGGTCTATTTAATGGAGTTATCTTCTTCGTCTTATGTTCATTTTGTTTAAAAATGATTGCATTTGTGTGAGAAGTAATGTACCTTTTGGAATGTGCCAGAAATAAAAGGTTGTACTAAGAATCGCCATCTTGTTTTATTGGAGAGGAGTAGAATAGATATGCAATGACCACCTTATTAGATAATTTCCTCCTACTGAGAGAAGAAAAATAATAACAAAAATCCAAAGTGGCTTAGCCCAAGCCTTGTGGCTAGGCTGGCCTGCGCTCATTCGGGCTGAGCCTAGTTTGGATAGTTTTGGCCCCTTTTCCTGAATTATTTTTTGTGAAATCGGTAGTAGCTTAGTTTTTGCCCTAAACTAAGGGCCTACGTCTAAGGTCCTTAATCTGCGATGACGAACAATTAATCAATTATTCATCAAGTAATGGAAAAAAGGTTCTACCATTAGATGTATTTTCTCTTTTGGGGGTGTGACAGTACATATGCTAGCGAGTAAACCTAATGTATGGTAAAGTGTGGATCTAGATCGATGGGCCTAATGACATGCGGGAGAGTCTGATCCATACTAACTAACATATTTTAATGCTTGTCTCTTGACATATATAGAGATGATTGAAGATAAAAATATCGTTCATACATTATATGTTGGATTGATGTTTTAGTATGAATATATATATCACACAGTGATGTGAGAATTTGTCCATTGGATTTGTGAAATGCATCTAGAAAGGGTTCCCTCCTTACTAATCATCTATCCTCGAATGAGAGGTTCGCTTAGTAAAGAGAGTTGTAGGTTCGTAGAAGAGAATTAGAGTATGCGCGTTACAAAAGGCAGCCAGCCAGTTCAATCCTTTTTCGGTGAGGGGAATAACGGAGTAAAAAAAGGCGTTTCAAAGTGGTCTCATCCGATAGGGCTTGATTAGTGATTTCCCAAACTTTAGCATATTCGGTCCCCATGCCTTCAACTATCACTGCTGGAAAGAAGATAATACTTTTGTACTGACCTCTAGGGCCCCCATGCCGACCTCTTGGGGCATACAGCTTGTCTTCGCATCTGCATAATAACTTCTCAAAAGAAAAGTGCCACCCTTTCTTTTTTGAGTTATAAAGAACGGGACGAGAATGAAAAATAAAGAAAAGGAGCAGGGGACTTTATATATATATAAAATATTGGATGTAAATGCATAAACTTTGTCGAAATTTTTTTATGCATGATCTTATTAGAGGCAATAATATTGTTAAGCATTAAGTTCATCTATATTTAACATATAATACATATCGACTACAATCGCAGTGAGAGCTTTTGCTTAGTACAGCATTAGACATCTCTTATTTCTTTTGATTTTTTTTTTTTTTTGTGAATGTTTTCACCCATGATATGATGTGGTTAAATTTAGCATGTACTTTATTTTAGGGCACTCCACCTTCTTTCTATCAATTTATTGTGGCTTATAGGCTTATATATTATTTTTATTAATTTGATCTTAGTCACGTGAACCTCATGCAACCTCATGCAGGAGGCACGTGGCAGGTTGGAATTGTTTCACATAGAGAAGGACGACGATCTTAAATTTGCCAAGTTCGGGACGATTCATGCGAAAACAATGGAAGAATAATCAAAAGGTGAGAGTTTGCTACTTTCAATCTCTTCATGTTTATTAATGGATGCATGCATGCATTGCTTCAAAGGAGGGTGGAAAACAAGTAGCCCCCACACACAGCAGCAGAAGTTAGTTGGGGCTTCAATTAATGGTTGCAATCTAATATCAAATGATTGCTATATATTTCTTTACTTTGTGAACGTACCCCACAATTAAAGGGTTGTTTGGTTGAAGGTTTTTATAAATACTGCATCAATAGATACAGTATCTAACCCAAAAACTATTATTTGGTTTAGAGTATCAAATTTAAAAAATTGATTAGACTCGCTCAATCGACATGTGTCCACTCGATCTTTTCCTTTACTTTGCCGACCTACCCGACGGCTAAGTTTCTTTCTCTGGTTCCACATCGATTATTTTCTGAAAGTTTTATTACGGACTTTGACTTTATAGATATCTATAAGCTCTTCTTAATTTATTAAGGAATGTTATTCTGTTCATAGATGGGATGAATCAGTTCCAGTTTTGATAATTAATGCCACTATTGTTACAGCGATGCATGAACTTTTAAAGCTCTCTCTCTCCACCTGCCAACAAAGAGAAGTGACGGTTTTGAAAAATGAGAAGAGAATTCCATTATCTTTTCTATGTCGGCAATGGATTCTTCCTAGTGCTGGGCTATATTCACCTTCTATATCTATCTCATCTTAGTATATACCTGCTATAGTGTCTGATACGCACAATCTCAACTTTTAACAATGATCGTTTGTTGTTTGATGCCATGTTCTTCGTTTATTGTTGCTGCTGCTGCTGTTGCTGCGGCGAATAACCGCTTAATCTATGACTAGTTTTTCTTTTCGTTGATATCTTAATAATAAACACAGAATAGGAATCTCATAAAACAACCATTCACGTAGTTTTTAGAAATTCTGGGTTGGTATAGTCATAGTATTGATGTCGTCAAAGCATCGGATTCTTGTATCACTTTCAGTCAAGTTGTTCAGAACTTCAAGATCAGATCCTTTCAACTATCTCTAGTTACTTAGTTGAGAAAATTTCCGTCGTGATCGATATCTTTATTAACGTCTGACTTATCGTAAAGTCTAGGATTAAGGTATGTCTTTGCTGTGCTTAATTATCTACCATTCCAAATTCAGAAATGAACCTTGATGATGAAAATTACATCGTTTATGTCCTCCTATACCTTAATGGCGAATGAGAAAAATTAAAGAAGGGAAAAGATGATAATTATTCCAAAGAATGCCCAACATGTACTGCCTCCGTACATGTATCGGGATATTATCCTAAAGATTGAGTGAATAAATTTGTCGGCGATACGATTCGTTATGAATTTATTCTGAAGCATAATTTTTTTCATACGACTCTTTATTAGATTTTTAGTGTCGGCAAGCGTGTACAACATATTCTAAGTGTTTCTATATTTGTACACGACCGTTTCTATAAGTTTTGATATGATTTGGATCGAAACCTTTTGAGATTTAGAGCAGAAAAGTCACCGCGTTCACAATACATTTACAGCACATTCTTATGTACCCTGTAGCCGTTCACACATACAGAGATGGTGTGCTGGTCGTTCGAATGCACTCTATCAACACGTTCACACATATAGAAGTGTATATTTTGTCGTTCGGAAGTGCTTAAAAAAATAAGTCGTCGTGTTTTAATGCACTCGGACAATATTTGAATGCTCCCACATAACTAACAAATTGTAGAGTTACATAAGACCTGATCTGACTTAGATTTGACATTATCTTTATAAGGTATATAAGAATTGGAATTTTCTAACCATACACAGATTGGCTATCGCTTTTGAAGTGAAGTTTTGAAGAAATAACGTTCGTTCATCGACCAATCTATCTAATCTTGTACACATTAAGGATTTGGTCTTAAGAGTCACCAAGACAAAAGATTAATTTTGATAGTTATTAAGATTAGAGATCGATCATGGGAAGTAGATAACCAAAGTCGTAGGGATTGAGTCGATTGACAGATTGTTTTGTATGTTAGTCTTGATAACTGCTGCAGTTAATTAGCAATTGGTTTAATCCGAGTTTGGATCCCTGGTTGAATTTTTCCACGTCAAAAATTTTGGTGTTCACCTTATTTTACTTGTTACATTCTATTCTGCATATTTATTCAAGCAAAGAGTTAAAAATATTGCCAAGAGTTTAGATACATATATCGGTGTCAAAGTATTTTCACTCTTCACACGGCCGACATGATCTTATCCGCTCTAACAGTCGACATGCGTACACTATACGAGGAACCACTGAAAGGGCTAAAGATTTGTCTTAGTGGTCCAATATTATGTTGACACCAAACTTCTTTAGTAAAAGAAAGCAATATTCGCCATACGCATAAGGTAAACGATTTGAAAGCATATATTCTTTTAAAAAAAAGAAGAGAAGGCGAACAGCAAATTTCTGAGACCAAGGCATCTTACTTTGATATATAAACAAGGCTAAAGAAGAAGAAAGGAGCACAACCTCATCAACCAATTTAGGAAGCAGCTGAAAGCAAAATGAGCAATCACGTCCCAGCTCATGAGCAACTCAACAGCTCGCACTGGAACGGTTCTGACAAGACCCATAGCGTAAGTTGAATCCAAAGATGTTTGGAATTGGAGATCTGTTTACTATAATCTCCAGTGTCAGTGGCTTCATGTCCTTTTCATAGATTTTCAGTTAAGAACGTATGTTCTGAAGACATTCTTGTTCTGTGCTTCTGCCAGTTTTAACGAAGCATTAATCCAGCAAACTAGTAAAGTTCTCTGATCCACAGTGTGAAAATATTTAGAGATGCAATTTTGATTAATTGGTGGTGTGATAAATGTGCAACTTATTTGTTTTAATGATACAGGAAAATTTGATTAAGAAAGAAGGTGATGCTATCTGCATATCTCCAAAGGCCTTGACCATAATATGGGGCAATAGTGACAGGTTCTGGAAGTGGGTCAAGCTCAGTGAATGGAAGTATGAACAATACCGATGCAATATTCGATAAGAACCTAGCAGCTTTGATACCATGTTAACTCGCCAACTACTTAAGCGGCCTTAATCTTTTATATTCAAATGATTGTTAACAGATTGGTTGTTAATTACTCCTCTTGGTTGTTTTTAGATTTGAAGAGGGTGCAGAGCTCATTCAGGTGTCCTGGATTGAAGTAACCGGCAAGGTGGAGATAAACAGGCTATCACATTCTAAGACCTATGAAGTCTTCTTCCACATCAAATTCAAGGATGATGCGTTTGGGTGGCACCACACCCCTGTCATATTTGAAGTGGTAACACCAGATGGCAAGAAGCACAGGAGGAGTGTACTCTTGGAGACATTCAGAGAGGACAAAACATTGCAACCAATTTATGCTGGGGAGTTCGACTTACCCTCAGGCCATCATGACAGGGAAATTGTGAGATTTGGCATGTATGAAGTTGAAAGCCAGTGGTGGAAGGGTGGCATAATTCTTGGAGGAGTTGAACTGAGGCCAAAGAAAGCGTGAGAGTCTTCCTCAATTTTCACCTATTATTACTATTCCATGGTCTATGTAATAGAATTATCTAATTTTTTTTTTAAATGTTCATTTTATCTGAAAAATGATTGCATTTATATGACAAGTAATGCACCTCTGGGATGAACCAGAAATTATAAAAAGGTAAAACTAGTGAGCACTATCTAGTTTTATTGGGGAGGGTAGAATAGATATGTAATGAGTACCTTAGATAATCTTTTCCTACCGTAAGAAGAAAACAATAAGAAAAAAAAAAAAAAACCAAGGTGTTTGATGCAATGAATCTACTTTGACATTATAAGATCTGGAACAAGAATTTAGCTTAGCTTTTGATAGTGAAGATTTTGATTTGCATACATTTTTGTCTAAATATTTGGCTGAAATCTGCAGTTCATCCACCACTAACAGAGGTATTGAGATGGACGAAGACGGCAAAGGCGGCAAAGGCAGCCGGAGAAGGTATATATATAATTTCTATTCTACAAGTTGATGCTAATTAACAATGTGAATGTTAAAAATTATGTGCTAACTTAGTATTCTTGTTCTGCAGCTTCTTCTGTTGCTGCTGAGGTGCTTCTGAGGCTAGGAGTGACTTGTGTGTTATAGTATGTGTATTTGTGTATGCTTCTTTACTTGTGGTATAAGATGTACTACTGTCTTTGTTCAAGTTTGCAGTACCTGCTTTTATGTTATTTGGCTGATGTATGATGAATTTGTAATGTTTTTAAGGTCGGAAACTGGTAACCAGAGAAGCCTAAGTATGATTGTAGCACCCAAAATAATAATAATAATAATAATAATAATAATAATAATAATAATAATAATAAAGGGTGAAGGCCAAAAAGACCAACCATCATGATTCATGCCACTGTGGAGAAAAGCATGAGTTCATAAACTAAACCCTTAATTGATTAAGATAGAGATAAGTTGGTCAGAACCCAATGGATGGCAACCACATGCACTATTAATCCAAGAAAAACATCAAGGCCATAGAGATAGACTCCATTAACAATGCACTACTTCTCCATGGAATATTAGCTAAAGCTAGGGATAGTGTAATATATGCAAAGAGGTGAAGGCCCACAAAAAACCTCAACAACTTCCCAATCACTCTTTCCCACCAAACTTAAATCAAAAACTAAAGTTTAGACACATTGGGCTACACTACAAAGAAGAGGCATGTGACTCTACCTATTAATCAAATAGGAACAGGGAGAAGTTTTTGGTGGTCCTCCTCAGTGGTTTTTGTTTCTATTATCTATGCTAATTTGTTGACACACATCATATTCATGTACATGGAAACCATCCAAGGCAAAAGACAAAACTTTCTTATCATTGATACAATTTTAATTACTCCACATGAAGCAGTTATTTAAGGTGAAAAAGCTTTTGTTTAATAAGTTTTAAAGAATGTACAACATAATAACAGCACAAACTTTTAGAGTAGTCGATGAATTACTATAATAAAAAACTTTTTATGGATCAATAACGATGTAAGAAAGAACATCATATATGTAGAGATTACATAAAATAATAAAAGTTAATACTCACTGTGATGAGAAAAGAGGCAATTAGCTAAGTAAGAGCAACTACTACAACTGCTAGTGCCACTGCTGCTCTTAAATGTATCACTTCAAAATCCTAAAAGTTGTCTCTGGTGGTTGAGCCATCAAGATCATTAGCCACTATTCAAGCTTTTTAAAGGATAACACATGTATCAGCAAACCATATGGACATCTTGTAAAAGGTTGGAAGCTTTTTTAAAATTCTAGGCAATGCAAGTGAATCAAGTCTTATCCAATACAATATTCTGGTACAATGAATCATGGAAATATGGCAGGATTTGAGAATGCATGTGATCTCACATCTTTTACCTAACAAAAGTTACTAATCAAGGGTGAATCTGCTAACTAAGGAGTTAATCCAAGTATGGCTTACAGAGACATATACATCCTGAGTTTTAATTAATTACTATTGTGGCTTATGATAATCATAATTAATCTTGTTGTGCTACAGTAGCAACAATAATAACAAATAAAATAATAGGTTAATTACAGCTAGACTCTTTGAAATATTGTCTGTAACCCCTAGTATTCATCTTTTTGTACATTTTTTGATGCTCTTATCTATCTAATATCTCTCGCCCACCGACGATATTATATGATTTTAAAAAAAGAAAAGAAATTAGAAGATATATTTGAGAGATTTTGATAACTCCATTGACAAACTACCACCTTATAAAATCATTGGGGAAGAGAGAGAGAGAGAGAGAGAGAGTAGAAACACTCTCAATAAATTTTGGTGCAAGTATCTGGATAGGGAGAACGGTGAAGAGGTGCACTTGTAATAGGATATAGAGTGTGGAAGGCGAAAACAAACACTATCATGAGAGGGATGAGGCCTCCTTCCCCTCACCATCCAACACTAAATAATGATGACATGATGATATCCCACCCACTCCTTTCTCTCCCCACCCCTACAACCTCTTCTATCCTACTGATCTCCATCTCCTCCTCTCCTATGCCTGCCTTCAGAACTTGAGTTTGATTTGTTGGTGTGGGAGGTTGAAGCTGCCAGCATGATCTGAACTCATGCGGATTTATGTTATGGAAAAGAAGAGATAGTGTTTGATGTATATATCATCAGATCATCTTGCAGCTTCAATCACTCACCACCAACAAAAGATCTGGAGGAGCGGATCGTTTGCTCACTTCCGCAGCAGCGCTGCATGCCTACTTCTCTCTAGAGGTAAGCATGACTTGTTACATTCTTTTCATCTGGTTGTCAGCGCGGCATTTCCACGAACACTAAGAGTGCCGCTGCATTGAGCCATGATGTTCGCCAAATTGTTGTTCCATTCTAGCTTAAGATTGATCATTCAGGGAAGACAAAGACTTATTTGCATATCACCACCTACATTTTAATCTTATCGCAAAGCACTACCTCCCTATTTACCTTTTCCTCCTCACAGTATTTTGTAATATTTCTTGGAGATCCAACAGCTTGTTCTTTTTCTCCTTATGGTAGTTGATGAATGATTCCTTCTGTCTGTCCTCATCCACGTTTTTTTAATATTTTTTACAATAATTGTGTTTTACTTCATCAGTTCTTTTTATCCTTAAAAAATAAATAAATTACTACCCATTTGATTTTTGAATATCTTAAAGGATATTATTATATAAGAGTATTCTTTTTTTCTTGGGGATATATTTTATAAACTTAGGATAAGGAAAACTAATATTTTTATATTTCCATATGTTATTTTTCGTGAATAAATTTGTAATAGCTTTTCTTTTTAATTATTATTATTATTATTATTATAAAAAAGAGCAACAAGCAGCTTATGGAAATAGAATAAAATTTATTTTAAAATAATTTAATTTGTATTGTGGTATAGTAACTAAATAATAATATTTTAGCCTCTTTTGATATACTAATTCGTTATTTTTTTTTCTCCTTAAAAAAAATAATTTAATTATAACTCGAAATATTTTAAATCATAGAAAAGAAAATAAGGGACAAAGTTGAATTAGAAAGTACTTTTCTAAAACAAACTTATTATTGGGTATTTGGGTCCGATCCGTACCCGACCCGATAAATAAGGCATTCCAAATGCTAAAATGTACCGGAGGAGAAGAATAAGGAGGTGATCGGAAATGGGCAGCGAGGGGAAGTCGAGAAAGCGGCGATCGTCTCCTTCTCCATCTCTCTCCGGAGGTGAAAAATCTCACAACGTTTTGTACTTTTTAGTTCCTATAATCCTCAGTCTTTGCTCGTTTAGATGATGAGGAGAGAAGTAGAAAGCATAGGAAGAGAGAGGATAGAAAGAGCCGAAAGGACGACTCCAAGGAGAAGAAGAAGCACAAGAGCGAGAAATCCCATAAGCATTCCAGAAACCGAGATGAGAAAGGTTGGTTTTTGCTTAATTCGCTTTATTTGTCCTTATAAATTGGTTAAATTGTTCTTTGAGCAATAAAAAAAATTCATATTTCGATACTTTTAGGGCATTTCCCCCATCAGTATGCAATGTATGGAGATGGTCTGTGATTCGTTCTTTGATAATTAATGCACTGGATATGAGTTTAATCTTTGGTTTTAAGAATTGTTGAAAAGTGAGACCTAATTTAGGTTTTATTAAGATGTATTATGTTTGGATTAGTCTCATCTACCACCGCTTTTGCAGTATCTAAAGTCTGCCACATATCCATTTACCCACTTAGTTACTGGTTTTGATTTTAATTGCATTCTTGGTCTCCTTAGTGTATTTAAAGTACCATGATATACCTAGCTATTCATCTAATTTCCACGTCTTCTGGTGGACTAAATTTTGAGAGTTAGATGCCATATGCTTGTGATTTTAGGCTTAGTACAACGAACTATATACTTCGTTGTTTATTGTATATTGTAACTTGGTTGGCATTTGACGTATCTCTATTTCATCCACTATGTTCTACATTTTTGACAGAGAAGGTATCCAAGGATAAGCGCAAGCATAGAAGGAAGGATGTAGATTCTGTGAGTTGTCTGTCTTGCTTATCTTTTTTGACAGCCTCTCCCTCATCTAGTAGTAAAGCAAATTTGGAAGTCAAATTTTAAATTTCTAAAGAAATTATATAATTCACAAGTTTCTTTTTGTGATACTATCCTTGAGAAATCGTCTTACCTTCAAACTGGAACCTAAGAGAAGTACAAGAAGATGGCTTCTGCGAAGAATTCAAGATGACCTTTTATTGAAAAATTTGCATCTATAAATTAATTTAGTTTTCAGTTTTAATGAAATACTTCCATTGGGTTTCTCCTTTTAATCTGCATAGGCCACTTGCTATAGTAATCAACATAATCTTAGTACATTAATTATTTCCATGCAGGTTTTCCTGTAACTGAACATTATAATTATAGATAAAAAGGTTGCTACTGCATAAGTTCTGTGACTTACATGCATTGGAATAATAATGATAACAAAACTTAGTGCAAGGTAAAACATTGAAAACAAGTAAGCCACTGAAACAAGATAATTCATCACCCAAGGGCCTCAAAATGATAATTGTTTTGTCAAATCTATTGGATAACTATGGAATATGTTACTTGGTCTAACTGAAGGAATATGAACTTATTTTGATCCAATGGTCCCTACGTTAGGATTACATATTTTATTTCAGAGGGAGATAAAGTTTCATCTAATGGACATGATATAAGATAAGATAGGCAACTTTGAACACAACAAGCCTGACCCGATGGAAGGAAGGAAATGCAGCAAGACGAAATGATAAGCAACAAACATGTGGAACAACACCCCAACATGTGGAAGAATAACCAAACTAAGAGGGCATTGTGCCCATAAGATATTCTAATTTTTGTGTAATTGTATACCAGAGTTCTGATGCTGGCAATTTTCTTTTCTAAAACAGGAGTTTGAAGAGCTTTCCAAAGATGATTATTTTTCCAAGAACAATGAGTTTGCCACCTGGTTGAAAGAAGAAAAAGGAATATATTTCTCCGACCTTTCATCTGAATCTGCACGTGATCTTTTCTCAAGCTTTGTCAAAGAATGGAACAACAGAAAGCTACAATCCCAATATTACAAAGGCATTGCCAGCGCACCACGTACAGCCCATAACTGGAAGATCAAGCATGAGAAGTAGGCCCGGGGCTTTTCCTCTTCAAATGATCTTTTGAAGCTTTCCAATATCTTTTTGCCTTTTTATTTGTAAAATTGAGATTGTACCAGTTTCCTTTTTTTGTTTTTGAGTAGACGGATAAGCTTTGTATTACCTGCTGAGTAACTTAACAGATGGTGCAATCTTAGAGCATGAGATATCTTTTATATTGTATTACCTGCTATCTCTGAGAGCAAGCATATAGATGGTGTAATCTTGGAGCATGAGTATATTCTCACTCTCATGCGATAGTACATTAACATATTCATGTTCAGGCTTGTACTGGTTTTTCATATTCAGTAGTTGAAATTGTATGAGGCTGACATAGAAGCTTGCAAAGAAAGTCTAAAACCTTATTGTTGCCTAATGCTTGGATGGACAACCAATTGAATTTGGCAGCACATTAGAATTCCAGTTATATTTCATTGGTGCATCATCCTCTTGAAACTGAGAAATTACAAGCTACCAGATTTTTGGAGCACTCTTTGGTAATCGGTGAGTGATTTTATTCATCTATGCAGTTTATATTAATGTTGAAAAGAACTTCAAGTAAGTAAGTTATTATGATGTATTATCGCAATAATCCGAAGTGACTCCTTTTTTATATATCAGGGAGAGTATTCTATTGTGTCTTCTGTGATTACCCTATAAACTCATAATCTATATAAAAAAATTTATTTATAATTTTGATAGTATATTATTATTTATCCAAATTTTAGAGAGAGGAAAAGAATTTAATTTTTACAATACCAAGTGGCTTTTGTAATTTAATTGTATATGGTGTTCTGATTTAACATATAAAACATATGTACATATCTTGATGTACATTTTGTTATATTAAAATGCACGCAATTTATATTTGCTATGCATATTAGAGTCTAATATTGTAAATCAAAAAATTAAATATAATTAAATTGCAAAAGATTATTGTTAAGGGTACATTTATCTTTTAAAAAATCAGTTTATTTCACGTGCAAGGTGCGTGCACAATATCATGGCGAGGCACGTGCAAATCACACGTACTTGAGAAGATCGGCTGATGGGTTTTCCACTTCTCCTACTCCTAAAACCCTAGACCCAGACGAAGACCTCCAGTTGCATCCCTCTCGGTAAGCACTAGCACTCCTCCTTCTCCTTCTCCGGCTAGAATTAGGGTTTCGGTTCTCTCTGCGCATCGATCTCTCTATAGTATCAGCAGAGAAGTTATTAGTTTTTGCTTGTCGATTACTTGTCATTAGAGTTACTATCTTGGAAGTTTTTGGATCAATAACTGGGTGATTTATATGTCCTCTTACGTGTAGATCTCTTGGGGCGAGTAAGAATTCCAATCCACCAGGATGTATCTCCAATTCTACATCAATGAAAAGGGGGACAAGGTGTACACCACCAAGGTAACACCTTTTTCTTTGATCTTACTTTCTCTTTGTAGGCTGGATAAAGTTTATTGGTCCTATGCATGAACTCTCTTATATATATATAATTCGTTTATGGGTCTTCTATTTTATGAGGATTTTGAGGCGTAGATTAAGCTTTCTGTTCAAGTGATTTATATTTGTATCCGAAATTATTTTTATTGAAACTGGTAGTGTTCTCTTTGCAGAAAGAATCACCTCTTGGATTGGCAACACAATCTGCTCACCCAGGTCTCTATTTGCTGAAGTAAAAGAATTCTGAATTTTTTTCTTCCTTATATTATACCTGCTCTTTCCTTTTTGTATGTTTCTAAGTGCCTGGATATGAAATTCTCATTCTTAGTTGGAGTCTTTGACCAAATTAGCCCTCCCAAAAATATTTTTAACGTGTTTAGTACAATTTAAACGGACTTATATAGAAATTTCAAATCTTCGAAAAACAAATGCCAATTTTTATGGAGAAATTTATATATAAGTCATTTTTCAGTTACTTTAGCAATTTTTCAGAGGATTTGAATTTTTTTATATAAATCGTTAATCTAATTAGCGCCTTATATTTAGAAGCCGCTGACTGGGTCAACGGCTTTTAGATACATCTAATATTGTATTTAGATTTTAAGATAAATTAGAAGTATATAAAAAAATTAGGGGCAAACTTAATTAGTAAAAAACTCTCTTAATTGTGGGTGAGAAATTAAATATTAACTATAATGCCTTAACTGATCATGTGTCTAAAGATGGTTATGATGAAGTTGAGAGGATTTGCTTTCTATTAGAATGAAATAGCAGACATATGCACCTGGTTTAGGCATATCATTGCACTATTATGGAGCGTATAATGAGTTCAAAGTTATATATTCAGCAAGCTGCCATACTTGTGCATCTATATGTGAGCACTGGATTTTAGTGTTCCCCATACATTGCAGAATATCCTGGAACATTTTTTATATGTTTGCCTCGTGATCCTTTAAATTAACTCCTGCCAAGAGTTTCACTTCCCTGCACCTATAATTGCTTCTATACCCACACTTCTTCAGGAAAGGTTTTCCAAGATTTGCCGCTTGCATTTACTTGAAAATAGTTTTACTGCAGTGAAATTTACACCTTACACATACATGGCTGCCTCTGGATGACAAACTTGAGATTAATCTTGACTCTCTGTATTAGACGAGAGAAATTCTTCAATTCTTGAAGTGATTTAATTTGATCTTAATTATGAAGATTGGGAAAAAAAATTGATTGCTTTTATCTGCTAACTTCTGTTATGGAGGTCTCAATGAATTACTGGATATAGTGAATCTTTGTTTTCATTTCTTGATCAGAAAAATCTATGACAACTTATAATGTGCTTAAACTTAATTAATATGATGCAGCTCGCTTTTCTCCGGATGACAAGTATGCTCGACAACGGGTCCTTTTGAAAAAGCGATTTGGCTTGCTGCCGACCCAGCAGCCTCCTCTTAAATACTGAGAAATATATTGTGGAGCTGTGCGCGATTGCTTGTACCACACTTTCAAGAGGAAGAGCCATGCGGAATTTTAAACATATAATGTATTATGTCGTTTACAAATCCAGTTTAGTTAGTGCTTTTGCATATTCTACTGAGACCTTTTAATGAATTTCCTGGAAGCATGAATGTAAAATGAGTTTGACTACTTAAAGCAGTCTGTCTATTGATGAAGTTTGTACTTTGTGCACTTCAGGGTTAAAGTGTAGTTCAAGCTTGCTGTTTCTTCTCTTTTTCTTCCTTCATGTTAATATCTAAATGGTCTTGTTATCAAAGATATATAATCTTCTCATCAGCATTCTCTTCCTATTCATGGATGGTGGATGTGGGGTGAGTATAATGGTGTATTACTTAGTTGTGTGTGATTTTTATTCTTTTCTTTTCTTCAGAAATTTTAGTTGAGCTTACCATCTTCAAAAACCAAAAAATAAATTAAATCAATAAGCTTAAAAGGGGGCATTTGATTCACCTGATGAGGAGCGTGAGCTCACTCGAAATTAAGGCGAGAGATATATCTTTATTATTTGTTTATGCAACAAGTGGTGAATATTGTACCTCTTTATTATCTAACCTCTCCAAACTAATTGTCAGAGGGTAATATTTTTGACTTCGCAATTGCATAGATAGTAACCATTATATTGAAAAACGAATTCTAATGGATGCTTTCACCTCACAGATGCATTGATGCACAGTAGAATACTTCCACCTCATAAAAAGCATAACAAGGATAAAACCAAATTAGCAGGAGTCACAGCTGCAACTCTGAATCAACACATTCAAAAGCACTAATGCATAGTAGAATACTTGAATTTTGCACTGCATAACACATGCACAGAAAAAGAAATGGGAAAAGCCCGAGCCTTGATTATTAAGTGGAGATGCTCGCTATCAAAATGACGACTTTGCGGCACACAAGCTGATTAAGGAGCACTAGTTAAAATTTCAAAGAAATGGCTCAATGCTTTGCATCTTCTTCCTCACAGAATTTGGCATATTTGTCAGAGTCCATCAAGGAATTCAACTCAACCGCATCGCTCATTTTGACCTTTATAATCCATCCTTCTTCATATGGGCTCCCGTTAATCTGACAAAAAAGTTGTTTTTACTCTTTAGTAATTCAGTCCAGCATTCAACTCAGAAAGTGCAAGACGAGCAAATGGTAGGTCGATCAAATAAGACAACTGATCATAGCAAATAGATCAGAAGTTACAAAATCCAGAATATATTAATTAAAGGAATTGTTTCACAGTTTTCTTGGGAGAGCATCAGCTAATCAGCACAACAGCACAAAAGTTTAGAATCCAAAGAACATTAACAACCTATAGAAGAATGGTAAGAGTTGCAAGATATTCCTGAATTTTCTGGAGAAGTTCAAGAATTATATAAAAATAAATAAAGAGGTAAAGCACTCTTACACAATTCACACCTTGTGCTTTGGCGAAAAACAAAGTGTTTCAGAATATCAAAGACATTTACTGCCATAAAAGAGCAAATAAAGGAACTGGAATCTCTGGAGATGACTAGAAATTGAGAAACATTTATGAAGCGATCACACCAAGAATTGAATGAATACTTTTACTGAATCCTTATACGATGTGAAGTTTTCTCAATCAAGTCAGTGAAGCTTTACAACCAATACCCTAAGGAGATTCTTGTCAAGTGTTAGGGTATCTAATATCATCCAGATGATTCGGAGGTAGCTTCGTAAGTATCTACAACAGGCTCTTGCACATTGTTTTTATTTCGTACTGAGGGGAAGGACTAATCCAAAATGAGAAGGCTACCAGATACTTACTAGTCCAGGAGAGTCACTTAGCCCACTGTTAACTTCAACTACTTCACCTGTAACAGGAGAGTAGATGTCACTGCTTGCCTTGACACTTTCAACTGCACCAAAATTCTTTCCCTGCGTCACAGTGGCACCAACTTCAGGCAGTTCCACATACACAACATCACCTAAGTGGTCCTGAAGTCAGACAAACATCACAGAATTTATAAAAATGACAGTCCATCAAAGAATAGATATAAAATTTGATCATAAGAAGTTTTCTGCTCTTGTATAAGTTAGAGATAAAGTTGTGATGGTTGGTGCAAGTATCATTCTAAAGTGAAAAAAAAAAAAAAAATCTTACAATCAAACATTTCATGTGGTAGTATTCTTAGATGCTCAAAGAACAGGTATGTGGAAGAATGTTCCCTAGCACAGTCTAGCAAATTGAGATGAAAGAGCAACCTGAGCATGGTCTGTTATCCCTACTGTTGCAGAATCACCATCAATTTTAGCCCACTCATGCGTGTCAGCATATTTCAATTCCTTCAGAACTGCCAACAAATATGATCTTGATAGTATCAGTTCTGTCTGTTACAAATCAGTTCTTGCAGAGGTTAAATCCAGATAGTAGCCATTTTTATAAGTAAAATTTCCTTTAGCACTCCTCCAAATGTCTTATATTCACATAGTACATATTTATATACATAATATATACATACATAAATTAGAAATGGCGTAACTCCATCAATGAAACAAAAGACAAACCTAAGCAACAACAAGTTTACCAGGTCCAGATCACTCAAAGGGAAAGCGAATCAAGAGGCAAAACTTTTTGTAGAAGACATGAAAATATGATGAACCTAGCTGAGGATACCTTTGATGACTATATCTTTTGCATGACTACCATGAAAAAGGGAGAACAGGGAGATCAAGTAAAAGGGTTACTCACAAGTAGATTGTTGCTGATGTGTTTGCAAGCTTGAAGCAAAACAAGTTGTAAAATTCCATTTACCACACTGCATGGGTGTGGTGTTTTTGGTGATTTCACAAGGACGATCCATAAAACAGGATTGAAGGGAAGAAACAGGCCACAATATCTCAGGTCCACACATTAATCAGTTAAAGCCTCAAAGGTATATGCTAAAATAGAGAGAAGGGAAGTGCAAATAACAAGTAAAATCCCACTTGAGGCATCCAACAAATATTTATAAGAATTTGGCTACATGAACAAATCCAGGAATATTAAGAAAATCTCATTAGATGAAAACACATTTGATCTAAGGCCCAGGAACTGCAAGAGAACATCCCTCACTTGCTGGCAGTAAATATTTGAACTTATTTGAACATGAGTTTCAAGGTGATCGTATTAAATTATTTGCAAGAAACATGCACATCTACAATATCAAGAAACTAACTAAAAAACCTCTTCCGTTAGGAGATCTGTATGCCATGATATTCAGTAATTATCTTCCGTTTCTTTCAAAACAACAACATTAAACAACAAAGACAAAAAAACTACAAGATCATTCATTAACAAACAGAGATCTACTAACTGCATAACCAGTCAAATCATCAAACACAACTACTATCTGAGATCTCTAGTGCACTTATTTTGCATCAACAAAAATAGACCAAGCATTCCAATAAAATATAACACGCCGACAATATATAAGATTAAAAATGATCAAGGCACTTATTAAAGAAAAAGGTGACAAATTTATATCAAAGCAAAAAAAAAAAAAAAAAAAAAAAATCCAGAAACCAACAAAATCCCACCAAGGAAAATCCAATCTTTAGCTGATAAAACACGATTTGACGAGCAAAAGACTGGGATCAAAGGAAATAAGACATAAAGAGAAGAAAGAAGTAATTATTTTTTTTCGAGATTTACCGGTGGAGAAGCCTCTGTGGAAGGTGGAGATCCTTAGGTACGAGGCGGCTCTCGAAGCCCACAACAACCTCGATGCCATGATCCCAACTCTTCTCCTCTCTTCCCGAACTCTCTCGCCTAATAAAGTTGATAGTGCGTATAGTTTTCTCTCTCACTCGCGTGAGCTACTTGGTCCACCACCATCTTATTGTCACCCACCAAGGGCTACTAATTGGACCCGGTCCGGTTTTATTTGGACCCGATCCAAATTAAACCGGATCCATTTCCTTTTGATTTTTTCTTTTTCTCTTTTATCTTTTAACCTCTCTTTTTAAAATTATTGGGGATTAAAAAATATAATTTGCTTTTATTATAATTAACACCCTATTTTATTCGGTCAGAATTTATTATTCGGCCTTATATTTTTATTTTTATTATCTAAAAAAATACTCCATAAATTATTGCTTATTTTTGGTAATATATTGCCCTTCTTCACTATTTAAAAAAAAAAATCTCTAAATGTCTCTTATATTTAATAACCAGTTAAATTTTTTAATTAAAAGATGAAATGTAAATGTGACATTATTAATTTTAGGCCCTATAAAAATATTGAAAATAAAATAATCAACATTTTCTTATTAACAAGGCCAAGAGGTTTTTATAAGTAACAAAATAGAGAATATTTTATCTTTGATCTTAGAAGATATCAAACTAATCTTTATGGCAATAGGATTCAAATCACAAAGTCTGTATTTAAATTTAAAATTACTTTACTCTTTAAAAACTATATGATAGACTGAATTCCTTCTATTTTTAATTTTTTTATGAACAAAAATATTCTTCCTTCTCTTATATAAGTATTTCTTCATCATCAAAGAATATCAACCTGCTTTTCTTTTCTATTTTGTCTAATAAACACGAGAAGTATTTTGATTATTTGGTCACGCTCGATTTAACTTCGACAAAAAAAATTGACGATTTTACTTCAATAGTAAATACAAAGACTAATTTAAAAAAAATTTAGGTACAGAAAGAGAAGTAAAGTAATTTTAAACATAAACAGAGGACATATAAATAAAGTTAGACCACTTTGTTTGGTCCACCAACGTCCTCCTCCTACTTTGGCCAAATAATTAGTGGTCATCGTTCGATTAATCTCACAGGTTGTGACGGTAAGCAGTGTTGAGAAGAGTAAACCCTTTCAACAAGAAGAAACAAAACAAACTCACCCACACCAACCTACCTACCCACCCACCCAACTCGGAGTTGGTGAATGACTGACACAGACGCCCGCAATACGAGGTACCGTAGCATTCCTTCCTTTTCTATGTGTTCAAATTTCAAATTTTAAATTCATATTTTCTACCCAAATATATATATATATATAAACTGAAAGACCTTTGTTATCATATAGATAGATAGACGAGCTAGATTTAACTCGAAATGCAGGATTGAGTATTCTGAGGTAAGGTAAAATTAAAGGGAAGGTAGTAGATCCACCTTTACTTACACCATCCAAATCTTCTCCATTACTTACTTATAAAACCTCTAGTGCAAGTGGTGTTATCATACATAGTCTTTTAATTATGCACATATAGACAACACAATAGTGTCGAGACTATTATAATATTGCCACTTGACATAGTAGTAATAGTAATAGTTTGAACAGTTGGGAGTAACAATTTCTCAGAATTTACCTTTTGTACTGCATACAAATGTTGTCAAATAAAAAACATGCAGATAGACGCAGTCAAATTTTAAAGACAGTTTTCACCTCCTTGTGCATTGATCTGACTATAGTAGTGACCTGCTCTATTTGCTCTTCACTGGAACATGCAGATAGAAGCACTTTGGCAGTCCCTCCATCTGGGTAACACCCTGCATCAATCATATCTTCAAAGATATCCAGGCATTTCTTGTACTGTTTCTTCCGGGAGTAAGCACCTATCCTCGAAGTCCAAGTCACGACGTCGGCTTTTAGTCCTCGATCGGCAATCGACTGAAATAGCTCTTCCATTCTACTGAAAAAGCCTGCCCGGCCATAGATGTTAATCAAGATGTTGTAGGTGCTGATATCCACTTCATAGGGGCCATTTTCCATTGCAGTTAGGACCTCTTCCATCTTATCAAACCTTCCAACCCTTCCATAAGCGTTGAGCATTGAATTCAGCAAGAAGGTGTCAGGTTTCAGACCGGATTTATGCAACTGGTTCATTATGTCCTCACACTTTGGGATGTTTCCAGCCTTCGAGTAGGCAGACAGGAGTAACATGTGGGACTTCATGGTAGGTGTCATTCCCTGTCGCTTCAGTTCTTCGAATGCATTTTCTGCGTCTGCAGAAAGAGTGTAGCCAATTGAGTGAATAAGTAATACTAGAACATAAATCAAATGTTCATATCTGACAACAATAAAATGTTCAATCTGGTATACTGCTACTGCTTACAGAACCTAAATGAAGTCATACTACAGAAGAGGCCATATTTTCTGATACTACTGAAATTTTCACACTGACAGAGTTCAGCTGGGACAATAAGATCACAACTTTAATAAGGTTTTAAGTAATTAACAAAGGCAACATGAAAAAAAGTCTTCAGAATTCTAGTACCTTCATGAAGACCAGCTCTTCCAAATGCATCTACCAAAATGTTATATGAAGCTCTGTCAGGCTCACATCCCATGTGGCGCATCAGAGAGAAGATTTCAGAAGACCCAAATGGAAGACCTGCACGACTGAGACAATGGAAGTTGAAGTTTCACTGTAACTGGTGATGATTTAACAAGAATTACCTTTAAAAAAAAATTCAAAAGGTTGGTCTTTACCTGTAAGCTTCCATTAGAGCATTATAGGCATACACATCAGGCTCATGCCCAGCTTCCTGCAATTCTTCAAATACTTCTTCTGCCTTATCACAAAGGCCTTCCCTTGCAAAGGCATTAATTAGAGCAGTGTAAGTGCAGATATTTGGCTTGCACTTTGCAGACTTCATCTCATTGAAAACTTTTAGGGCCATAACTGATTGGTTGGCCTGTGACAGGAGTACACAGAGTATCATGTCAGAGGACAAGAATTTTAGTGGCAGAAAGGTTGACGTGGGATGCATTAGACAGAAAGGAAGGAGTTACCTTCCCATACAGATTAATCATTATTGTATAGGTTTCAGTGGAAGGCTCGCACCGATCTTTCTTCATCCTCTGGAAGATCTCCACCGCCTTATGAGTGTATCTTCCTTTCAGTAATCCATCAATATACGCATTATAAACAACCGCACCTGAGCAAAATTGATGCTCTTTCTGCATAAATGCATGATTTGATAATAATGAATAGCTTCATAAAAAACTTAAAGAAGAAACAGATTTTCCAAAAAAAAAAAACTTTTATCTTGAAGAACATTTTCAAGAGATAAAGGTGAGTTGCAGAAGTATACTCGGAGAAATCCCATTTTTCCGCATTTCGGTAAAAGCAGCCTCAGCCTTGTGTAGCAATCCAGATGTACAGTAAGCTCTCAAAAGAAGAGCATAAGTATCTTCAGTTGGAACGCATTGAGCTTCCAAAAGACGCAAGTAAACTGATTCTGCCTTATTTAACTTAGACTTCTGGCAGTATGAATCGATGAGCAAATTGTAGCAGATTACATCAGGATGGAATGAACTCTTATACAATATCCACTCACAGACCTATAGAAAACACTTCCAACAGATCAAAATTTAGGATTATCTCCATAAAAGAAATAAAGATACATCAACTATCAGTCAGTCTCATAGAGAAATAGATACCGATGTGTTACAGTGTATAATCATGAAAATTTGTTGCATTTCTGCAGGCAGGATCCATCATTCGTAATCACTGGAGTGACAAATTATTTTGATTCTGAAGTCTTACAGATCCAAGAGTGTGCAATAGAGATTATTTGACTCTTTTATAAATGATCACCAGCTCTTTAAAATTATAGTATGCATTGTTTCATGGATAAACTTATCTCACAAACTAATTAGTCAGAAGAATGTAATTTGGTGAGCTCTGATTCTCTCTAACTTCTGCCTCTACTATTTAAGTTCATGCAACTTAGAAAGGAATCCAATAAAGTTCTAAATAAATTAGCAAAAACAATACAAATGGATGTGAGATGATAAAGTTTGATTATGAAGCTCAATTATTCTCCAAGCTACATGGTCAATTACAAAGCTAACTGAAGCGCAGTACCACAAACTGGCGCTTAATGTGCTTAATCCTGACAGGATCACAATCTAATCACCAGTAATATAAATTGCAAGGTCGGGATTCTTCTTACTAGTAAGATAGGATCCCATTCTTTGTTTAGACGAAGTTGCACAGCTACATTTATTAGGTCATCCCACAGATTGTGAGTAGGAGGGAGACTGTCAAGTGATTTCCAGACTTTGTTAACATCTGCTTCCATCTGAACAAATTCTAGTATCTGCTGAGCCATGGGGCTGAGAACAGGGAAGACTCCATCAACAAACCCAGATCCATACTTCCATCCTCGTCCCCTTAGTGAGCCACCTGTGTGTGCTCAATCATCAAGCAGACATAGAGTGTCCCCAACAAGATTGCAGAAAAATAAAATAGATTGTAGCATTAAGACAATATATTTGATAAGACTGAAGATCTACATGTGATACGATTTACCATCATGCAAACAATTTCAAACTTACAATACTAATAAGGCGAATCATACTGAATCCGAGGTTCATTAAAATCTTAGATGGATACAAGATATGAGGACAAAGAATATCGGACTAGCATATACCAATTAAAATAAAAATATAAGACAACAGTATTACCCCTTTTTCTGGAGAGCTTTTTGTGATCAAAGATTCTCCACTTCCCACGTTTGTCAAGGAAAACGCTCTCATTATTCCTTTTATTGATATTGACATTAGAATTCTTGCCTCTCTCTCTTGTAACATTTTCACGAGCAACGAGTTTGCTTGATTCTGAGAATGGATAATGTACTGCTGCCTCAATCAAAAACCTACAGTAGAGAGAATAAAGACATAAATACAAATTCATAAACCTAGACTGGTCTAACAAACTGCCTTCTTTACAAAAGGAAGGGAAAATTAAAAAATCACTACAATAGTTAAAATATATTCAAATTTGAAGAATAACTGAGCATCACAGGGAGTCAAGGAACACATCATCATAGCCCATGTCATGCAACCTTAATGACATTTTGCATAGTCTCATATAATTTTTTGAGTTAATTTTAATTAGGGACTGAAATATATCAAAATCTACTCGACACTTAATGACTAAAATCCAAATAGCATATGCATCAAGCTCGGTGTGTTTTGAAGAAGGAATGACTTACAGCTTTAAAATTTCTATGATCTCTATCTGAAAAAAAAAATAGTTTAAAACATACAAAACAACTTTATCAGCTATTCCAGAAGGATACTACTTCTGCTAGATCAATTTTTTGCGACAAAATTTCAGGATATTGGTCTTAATGTTGGTACAAAACCAAACTTCTATAAATTGATAATGTAGGGCTCAAAAATGTATTTCCTGGCTCTATATTGATACTTCTCTTTTTTCATTATATAAAGATAAGGAGTACCTTATGCATTAAAAGAAGAACATCTCTATCCAAATGCAAAAAAAAAAAAAAAAAAAAAACTATTTTCCATAAATCAAATTTATTTCAATTCACCTTTCTAAAGCAATCGAACTAAAATCCCAGTAAAGAAGCTATGCATTCTGCAACTCAAACACCATAAAGATGAATTATGAAACAGAAAACCAAATGGAGATATTGTACAAGAAACCATTGATTATACGACTACAAAGTTCCAGCCTTGGGGAAAAAACCCAACATCTAGAAGGCAAAAAGATTCAGGCATGAAAGAATGGGAACGGGTGAGGAGTGATTACATGGGCATGGAAGAACGAGTTGCTGCTCTGCTTCAAAACTGCTGCTATGTTCGTTGAGTGGAGGTGAGATAAGGAGAGAGAAATCAAAATATCTCCTTTTCTTCTTGTCCTTTTCTATTTTCTTTTGGTGATAATATTTGCAGAAAACACCACTTATGAAGAGATTTTCTGAAATAATAATGCAGTTTTAATATTTCTTAAACTAAAGATGCTCATTTTCAAATATATATAAAGAACGAGAACTTTTTTGTAAATGTATGAAAAAAGGGGTGGTTTCATGTAATAAGATTAAAATGTAGGTGGTTAATTGCAAGAAACCCCTCAATTTATATGGATAAAATGCTAAGCTTGAGCCCTCACTGTTAGCCATGGCTGCAACATTCACGACTTCCTTCTCTCTCCTCCGGTTCTCTCTCTCTCTCTCTCTTCCATCCTCTCACTCGCGTCCTTAATTTTTTTCCTCTTTCTCTCTCTATCTAATCTATCTCTCCTTCGATTCAAGCAGGCGTGCTCGTCTACTGCGAGGTTATACAATCCCAAATGCCTTCTCGAACACCTCCTTAGATCGCTTCCGACCTACCTCTGCACCTCTTCGCCCTCAAAGGTTAGCCAAATTTTATCATTTGTATCTTATTTAGATGTATCTGCGCTGTGTTTGATTTCCTAGATTCTTTTTTACCTTTGTGCGTGTGTGTGTGTGGCGGGGGAGATCTGCGTTTTTTGGTCGGATTGTAGGGCGGAAGGATGTAATATTCTAGTAAAAGCTGCATCTTTTTTCATGTTTCTTATCCTAATTTCCTTTTTCGTATCAACATGTTTTAGTGGAATTTGACAGACAAATGTTTGGTGAATTGTCACAATGAAGGACATAGTATTGGCAACAAAGCATGCCTCATAGTTCTGTGTAATTGTATTTGGGAATGTTCCTAGCTACCATTTTCTTAAAGTGATTAATTCTATTGCAGTGCTTGTTGAACAAATAATAATGGATGACACGTGTCTTTCTGGAGAAGAGTTGACTGTTGGATTTATTGGTTGAAATGACCACTATGATGATTGAACCAGGCAAGGATGGCCTTGGTTTCAAGTCAGGGTGAGATGAGGATGGCATAGTGAGCCTATGGTATAACATTGTGGGTCAATTAGAAACTTCCTATGCCTTTTGGTGAAAGAAATTCAACATGAAAATTTGTCCCTTTTTGAGTATGTGCAGTGTAGGTTTAATTGCAAAGGGTGCTAAAGCATCTTTAGCTCTGTCGAGAGATCCAGAAAGGGATAAAACATAAGAACCCTTAAGATCATTAGGCAAACAACCTGCATTTCTTTTTTCTTTGTTGTCTTTTAGGTACGGTTCACAGTTTATGCATTTAATGGGTATTTCAACAATACTTCAATTTATCATTAGAAGATCAAATGAAAGAAGGCAGACTGGTCTAGCTGAAAATTTCCAATATATCTGCACTTTTGGTTGCTTGAGTTAATATCTCTACGTCCACACCTTATCTTTCTTTCTTTTGTTTTTGTTTTTGTTTTTGTTTTTGTTTGCCTTTTGAACTCATTTTCTTTCTACAGACTACAAGTTTCAGGACCTCCAGTTTTCAATTAGCATGCCTTCCTTGTATCTTGCTCATTAACATGGGTTTAAATATGTTACTTTGAGGCACTGGAATTTTGTAATTTTATATAATCTGAAAGTTCTTCTGTAATCACCTCCTTGTTTTATTGTTTACTAGTTGGTTAGATTCTCCAATTATCTTACTGTTGATATTTTTTTTTTAACTCAGATTTGTGCGCTACATTACTGCCTCAATAAATGAAGCAGCTTCTGCCAGAGCAGCTGCAGCAACTGCAGATGATGGAGGCCCAACCATGTATAGAGCTGACTCCCTTGCTTATCTGTTCCATTTAAGAATTAAGATGTCCTTGCCATTGGATGTAGTCATAAATTCATTACCTTTGTTTATTGGACTAGATTTGACAAGATTATTTCAAGGGAAATTCCTTCAAGCATTGTCTTTGAGGACGAGAAAGTATTGGCATTTAGAGATGTTAACCCGCAGGCTCCTGTTCATGTTCTAATCATCCCAAAACTTAGGGATGGTTTAACCCAACTAGGAAAGGTACTTTGAAGTACTCCTTCCTCCATTCTTACTTTATTTCTACATGTGCAAGAAGGTATGTTATCCTAGAAAGAAAATCAGCTCTTGATACTTACAATATACTAGTACCCTAATAGGAACCTCATTGGCTTTCTTATCTGTTCTATTTTGTGTTAAAAGAATTGTTAAGATGTATAGGCATGTTTTCTTTTATTCTATCAGATCTTAGAAAATCAACAACATGATTCACCTTAAGTCAGTTTTCAAACAAAATTGAATTTGTGTCCATTTTCTACGTAAACAAAATAGGTTGTGCTTTTTATTGTCACATGTTGTCTATCATCTAATAGGGAAAGCAATGTGGTATTACACTATTACCTCCAAATAATTGTGTTTTGATATTGTTTCTATCCAGGCTTATGCACATCAACTTATAGTGCTCCGATCTATTAGATTTTTAACTGGATAACTGGTTTTCTTTGTTTAGGCTGAACCAAAGCATGCAGAGGTTTTGGGTCATCTTCTTTATGCTGCAAAGGTAGTGGCCGAGAAGGAAGGCATTGCTGAAGGATTTCGCGTCGTCATTAACAGTGGTCCTGCTGCATGTAAGCATGCCTTTACTGCTGCTCTATCCCCATTGTATCATTATTTGCAAATTTTGTGATGCTATATCCTCATGACAATCTCTGCTCTCAGGTCAGTCAGTCTATCATCTGCATTTGCACATACTTGGAGGACGGCAGATGAAGTGGCCTCCTGGTTGAGTTATCCACTACATTGACTTTCGAATGCTTTTAATTGTTCCTATGGATAGTTTCTCTTTTTTTGTAATCCCCATCTCTGTAAAGAGTAACAATGAGTGGTACTTTGAACAATTTATTGGCATTGTTGCTCCATTGGCACATAATCTTTTAACTTCATATATATATATATACACACACACGTTGGACAATCAGATTAACCATTCTGATGATATGTATGTAAGATAATTAGGACAAACTTTCTAAGGAACTGCTCTACCCCATGACGGAAAGCTTGTTCTCCTTACTCCCTCCTTTTAAGCTATGAGCTCTTCGGCCCTCAACTTTTCATACTTTATTTCTAGGTCCAACTTCTTTTTTCTTCAATAAATAAAATATAACTAAGTTCAACCCATTTTTATTTTTTTAATATGTAACGTAGCAGCCGCGAAGAGAGTAATACATAAAGAAAATGGTAGTTAATTTTAGAGGTAAAAGTATAATATACGGTAATATAACGTGTGCTTAATTAAAGCTTTCATGCACTTTTGGACATCACCTGAAGCATTATTAAGGAGAAAATATTAATTGAAAGCTAGGTAGAACCAAATGGGTCGGTTTCTGATCACTATGCGGACTTGAATCCGAAATAGATTTTCGGATCGGGTCAGAGTCAGACTCCGACATCGAGAAACTCGGGTTTGAGGACGTGTCATCTTTCTACCAGTCCAACAAATGCTGTGCATTGTTGCACCAACCGATCGATATCGGCGGAGGCGCTTTCGCTGTTTCGTGACCTCTTTGGACCAGCGAATCCCCCCTTTCTTCCCCATCGTTCCTCCTCCTCTTCCTCCTTCCTCCGGCGCGGAAAAAACCCTAATTTAGGGTCTGAGTGATCGAATCCCTACCGTCTTATTCTCGTCTAGCTCGTTCGGTTTGCGCCCCTTTGAGTTCCAGAGGTAGAACGGCCGGTAACGGTCGATTAGGTGAACTTTCTGTCCCATCTTCCATTTTTTTCTTTCAACTTGGGAAAGTTGGGATTTTTTTTGGGGGGTTAGGGTTCTACGCAATTGCACGTTTAGTTTGGTAGTAGTTCTCCTTGTTCTTTGCTTGTTTTGATTACTGTAGCTCATTTAGGGTTTAGATTTCTTAGATCTTGTAACGGTATGCAATTTTGCCCCAATTTGTGGGTGCTAGAGAAAATTCTTGTTATAGTAATTCTCCAATCATGCTGACATAATAGAGATAGGTTATTAGTTGTTAGGCTGACTAGCTGCACTGTAATTTTAGGGTCCTACGATCTTTCTATATATGTAATTTCGAACATTCCAAAGCTATAGCTAACTATATCGGTTCTTTAGAGCTGCTGTGTGTACAGCGAATATGTCTGCTTGGTTAGATAAAATGGAATGTGCATGATGTTCCTTTTTTTAGCAGTAAAGGGAAAATGTTAATTTAGAAGTACACCGCACTATTTGGTTACTTAAAAATCTTGGTGGGGTAATCTTATCAAGAATTTATTATGTGCTTTTCTATTATCTCTATCTTTTATATTATCTCTGTAGTTGATTTACATAAATTATTAAATTATTACTTACTAGAGAGATTCATTCTTCTTTCTTGATAAGAGAGAATCACAAAGAGATGCGGAGTTCCCATTGTGTGTGAGAAATTAAGTCCATTGTTTGTTATTTATGGAATCCAATTTGTTTCTCAGGATAGAATAAACAATAAAAGGTAATGGGAAGGATCGGTCAGCATATGGAGATACTCCATGCTAGTTCTGCAATGATCAATTGCTACTCACCACTTGTATAATGCAATTTTAATAATTTTGTCCTTGTTCCTTTATCTAAGATCTCCAGAGACATTTGACCATAATCCTGAATAACGAATTCAAACAATTTTTGCATATGCACTATAAGATTGAACCATCAATGGGGCTCTACAGTCTGCGGTTATATTTTGGTAGGAAGCAAACAGCCAACCCAATTAATTGTGTAAAGGTAACACAATGGCATTTGATTCCTAACCCAATTTAATTATTTGGTCTGCCAGGCTTGATTAATTGATAAATTCTACTTCTTCTGGTGGAATTTGGTTTGGATGTTGTAAAACACTAAAACCAGAGCAATTTCTAAACATCCCTATTTTTGAGTTAGATTCAGAATGGGTCAGGTAGACTTTGAAGTTACTCAATAGTGTCAAATGATAGAGACGTTCTTCTTACATTATAGTCTACTGTCAATTACCTTTGCAGAATATTGATCTTATTGAAGTCAATTGCCTTTGTAGGAGCCAGAGGCTGTTAATTGGAACTGGAGGCAACCAATGCCTGTAAACGTTGGTGGCAGTGTTAAGAAGGAGAAAAATCCTCGCCTTTCCCCTGCTGCTGTTTTCCAGCCAGTCCAGTCTCTCAGACCCGTTCATGTTGCAGGAAATTCAACTGCAGACCCACGGTTAGTGCATATATGGCCTAGACATGTAGTGCTATTGTCTCCCTATCCAACATGGGCTCCTCAGCCGCCTGGTCCACCTCAATCAAGTTCATCAAGTCTACAGCACCAAGTGGTACTCTACTCATTCTTTCTCTCTGTTCCTTCTCATATATGCTCCTTTTCTCATAAGGTTTTGGATTGTTACATATGTTCTGGCCTCGTGTTTTTCTTTTAAAACTTGCTCATTTTGGTTACAAACCTTTAGATTCATAAGCTGCACTATCTGAGATACACTTGCAAAAGAATAATTATTTGTGATTATGCATATAGGATATATTATCCGGTCATAAGTAATGGAGTCTTCTAGGCATAACAACCTTCTCTGGAAATAAGAATGTTGGAGTTTTATTGGACTCTGCCCAAGGATGAGATATATACTATGGTTGTATAAACAATGTTATTGGTAACATCCACATATCCATACTTGCAAATGAAGCTTCTAATGTAATGGTAGCTTCCTTGTTTTGCACATCATAGCTTCTTAGATTTTAGATACTAGAATCTTAAGGGGATATTGATGTAGAGTTCTATTTAATATATTTTCAATATATTTTGATGAAACCTAAAGTTCCTACTTTCTTTTCTTGAGAATGCTTTGTCTGACAAGGCTTGGTTAATTTAGTTACTAAAGTTAGTTAACAGGTGGTTGGCTTCGTGTATTTGGAAAAACTGCATCAACATATTTAAAGTGTAACACAAAGTTTCCAGTTTAAGGATCCATGAGATATACTTTCCAATGGTTAAAATGGGCTCACATGCAGTACCTTGACAGTATTTTAATTAAGTGGATGTTAAAACACTTTCTCTCACTTTTTAATGGGAAGAAAAGAGGAAAGATACGAGACTTTTGTTTGTATTGGTTCCTTATTTAACACTATAGATGCTACGTCTTGAAGCACAACAAAACCAAATGGCCCCTTAGTTCTCCTAGATGGATGGTTTGTATTTAGTCAGGTCATAATTCCTGACAGGTGCAGTCCCAGTGGGATGCCTCACTATATTTTTGGCTTGTTAGTTACAGGCAAGCATTTCCAGTAATCATGCAACAGTATTTGCCTACCTAACACAATACATACTATTTGCATGTACAGGGTAATTTGGCAGATGTGCCAAGGACAGATGCTAATACAGTTGTTGGTATTAGTGATGAGAGACTGCTACCAAAAGTCGATATGCTGTTTGACAGTGAAAATGAGGCATATGAATTCTATAACACATATGCTGAGAATGTAGGCTTCTTTGTCCGAAGATCCACTCTGTGGACAACATCAAAGAATATAATTACTAGGAGGACATTTGTATGCTCGAGAGAGGGCTTTCGTGAGAAAAAGAAAGGTGCAAAAGAGGCAAAATGTCCGAGGCCTGAGACAAGAATTGGTTGCCCAGCTTGCATGACCATTAGGCTCACATCCAATGGCAAGTACCGCATCACGGAGTTTGTGCCAAACCACAACCATCAGCTTGCAACAGTGTCGACAATTCATATGTTGAGGGCCAAGAAGTTGAGACGGAAGGCACGAGCTGTTAGAGCAGATCTAGTGGATGATACAGTCAGAACACCGGAGTTTGAGACTGAAGATGAGGCCTATGAGTTTTACAGCATGTACGCAGGGAGGATAGGATTCAGTATCCGTAGAGCAAGCATGACAATGAATTCTGATAATCTTATCACCAGAAGGATGTTTGTATGTTCAAGGGAAGGTTTTCGTGAGAAGAAAAAAGGAGCAAAGAGGGTGAAGAAACCACGTCCCGAAACAAGAACTGGTTGTCCGGCATGTATGACCATCAGACTTGCAACTAATGGCAAATATCATGTGTCGGAATTTGTTACCTACCACAATCATCAGCTTGCTGCCTCCTCATCTTCTGATCTGGTGATGTCACGTAGTGCTGAAAATGATCAAGATGATGATTCTGACTTGGCAGATAGGTCTGGAGATGATTCTGTCCACAAGCAAGCTCGAAGTCAGGAAAATGCTTCTTTAGTTCATTTAGAAAACAAAAATTTTCAGAGATCCAAGCGGATGAAGATCATGCATATTGGAGATATCGGGGCTACCCTGGAGTACCTACAAAGGATGCAAAATGACAACCCCTCATTCTTCTATGCCTTACAGGTTGATGAGGATGATAACATGACCAACCTTTTTTGGGCAGATGCAAAGTCTACAATGGACTTTATCCATTTTGGTGATGTGGTATGTTTTGATACTACTTACAAAGTCTATGGTTATGGTAGGCCACTTGCATTATTTGCTGGTTTGAATCATCACAAGCAAACTGTAATCTTTGGTGCTGCACTGCTATATGATGAAAGCCCAGAATCTTTTAAATGGTTATTTGATACTTTCAGAACAGCAATGCATGGAAGACAACCCAAGACTATTTTAACGGATAGGTGTGCAGCAATTAGTGACGCTGTAGCAGCAACTTGGCCCGGTACAGCTCACCGTTTCTGTGTGTGGCATATTTACCAAAATGCTCTTGAGCAACTAAGCCAGGCATTCCATGGTTCAAGAACTCTAGGATTGGACTTTAGCAGATGTCTCTTTGATTATGAAGATGAAGATGAATTTTTGTCAGCATGGAAAGCTATGTTGGAAAAGTATGATCTAAAAGATAATCAATGGTTGTCTTCTTTATTCAATGAAAAGGAGAAATGGGCATTGGTATATGGCCGTGAAGCATTTTATGCTGATATGAAAAGTGTCCAACAGAAGGAGAGCTTGAGCAGTGAACTAAAGAAACATTTAAGCCCGGAAACAGATCTTTTGAGTTTTTTTGAGCATTATGAAAGATTACTGGATGAGCGACGATTTGCAGAACTACAAGCTGATTGGAATGCTGGTCAGAGTACTAAGAAAGCACCTTCCATGCGTATGCTGAGGCAAGCTGCAAATGCATACACGCCTGCCGCATTTAAAATGTTTGAGAGGGAATTTGAATTATACATGGACTGTATGTTATACAAATCTGGTGAGGTTGGTACAATATCTGAGTATAAAGTTACAGTTGAGGAGAATCCTAAAGATCACTTTGTTAAATTTGATTCATTGGATGGCACCATTAACTGCAGTTGTAAAAAGTTTGAGTTTGTTGGCATTCCATGCCGTCATGTGTTAAAGGTACTTGACACTAGGAATATTAAAGAACTTCCACCTCAGTACATTTTAAAGAGGTGGAGAAAAGACGCGAAGTCTGGATCTTTAAGTATTAGTTTTGCATTCCCATTTAATGATGACCCTCAATCAACTCCAGCAAAGCGCTACAACTATCTGTGTCGCATTTTCAGTATAGCAGCAACAATGGCTGCTAGGACTACTGATTCGTATGCATTCATGGAAAGACAATCAGATGTAATTATGGATCAATTGGAGCAAGTTTTACAGACCAGACCACCTGATATGTCTGCCCTCATTGGTGCCACCTGTGATCAACCACACAATCCAGTGGAAAACTTAGTTGCTGGAAGTTTGCACTTTGATAAAGCAAACCATCCAAGTTTTATTGGTGGTCCAGCTGATGGTACTTATTTAGCTAATCAGATTTTTCAGATAAGATATTATTTATACTTTTTGAAACTTGGAATTCATGATATTTAATGCAATGCAGGCCCTTTAACTTTCCCGTTTACATTACCAGCCAGTGCTTTGGATTACCGCTAAGCTAGGTATGAATCGTGTTGTTACTTCTTATTTAAATAGTCACCATATGATATATGTTTCTGTTCTATCACCAATTCTTTTCTCCCTCTTGAACTTGGAGTTGAACTGGAGTTGGACTAGATATGTATTAAATCTAGCCGCTACTTGAAAATTGACAGTGTATATATCTCTTTGCAGGTATACATTGTTGTTGTATTGAAGTTTGTAATTATTTGAATGTCTTTTCAGTTTAATGATCTCACACACTTACAACATGTGTTTGAGGAATCCTCCAGCAGATCCACCAGCACAATGTTGATTCTTTTTTGAAGTCTCCATTGATGCACGTGTGTTGTGACCGCATTAAAGCAGATGGTGAAGATTGCAGGATACTAACTCTGTCCTGCTATTGTGTTTTGGGTCATGCTGCAGTCTCTGCTCATGTTATTGGGTCCAATGGGCTTATGATGCAAGATATGGATTTGGAATACACAGTAATACTCAAGACATGTGGAAAATCACTTTCACTAGTTCCAGGATCTCTCCTTGACCAAATCTGGCTGTATAGGTTACGTTTTAATATCTCACATCTTTGAGTGCATTAGTGCTTCTTACGTCAAAGTTCTTAGCCTCAGTTTCAAGCTTCTATGGACTCAAAAAGATGGCTGCATTGGTTCTACTCAAGGAATTGCTTCACTGATCGTCAAATCAGCTTCAGACATGACCGTGGCCTATGGTGCTCTTCTTAGAGATTTGCACCTGGAGAACCAGTAAAGCCATCAGACCGGATGGCGAAGTAATAAGGTCCATGTTTTATGTCAGTTTTGTAGTCCATAGATTGCTATTTTTCTTTGTACAGTTCTGTATTTGTCTTGCAATCTTAGGATCTTACTCTATTAGCATCGTAACATTCTTCTCCTTATGCCTTGTTTCTATTTACTTTTAATTGAAATTTTCAGGAAGATCTAGTCTCACCGAACCTCGATTTTCGGTGTTTTTAGAGCATATAGAAAACAAAGGCTGATGTGTAATATTTTCTGGCTGTTCTCACAGTTATTCAGATTCTTAGACTCCAAAGCCTTGTGGGCTTCTTCCTAAATCAAAGATGTATTCCAAAAGAAAAGCAGAGGAAATGACAAACACAATAAATTCAGATTTCCTCGAGTAATCATCAAACCCAGTTACTTTGAATGTCAGTTGCAAAAGAGACATTTCTATTCTTTCCTCTTTTGTCTGCCACCAATTATCATGGTTGAAGAACTTGCCAGTTATTGTTTGCAACTTATATGGAGAGCTGCACATTATTACAATAGACAACTTTACAACAATTGTAATCTTTTTGAGATATTTATTGAGATGCTTGCAAATAAATCTTATCATGTCACATGGGTTTCCAATCTTTTTTTCTCTCAATCAGATTGTACAGGTGGGTACATGGTAGTTAATCTACCATTCGCGGATTCTCATTTTCCTCGTGCCATTTCTTAATTCTTATAGGTACATAGTAGTTAAAAAATCATTTCGTTCCGATGGAATCAATATTGCACTTTAATGCTGTCAAATAATAATAATAATCATCATCATCATCATGTCGATCCACATCCCACGCCCAGTATGGTAGAAACTCTTTTGACAAAGACAGCATAATAGCATGACATTAATCACTAATGCCACTGCATAATCCACAAACATTCAGGCTACAACATTCCTATTCTCACAAGGAAAAGGTAAAATAAATAGAGAAGCATAGACGATCGAAAGACACTACATTAAACATGGGAGGAAACAGAGACATTTGATAGCCTCAAATTCTGAATAGGAAGGGATGTCAATGAGAGAAAACACCTTCTAAATTCAGCAGGAAAGAAGGGTATATATCAGAGGTCAGAACTAAATGTGGTTTCACAGATAGATGTACAAAAGAAAAGATCTACACATTAGCAGGAATCCTTTACGCCAAGATAAAGTTGATATCCTTTTGATGCCGGGAAGAAGTAACTAGAAGCTAAGCAATAATAACCAAGGAAGGCCTAGCAGCTTATAAAGTGGAGACCCTTCCTATGCTTTGTTATGTCTTTGGGTCAGACTACAGGACTCCGATTTCAGTTTGTCAGCCCAAACAACCACCACACCATTTTAATGCAGCAAAAGCACCGTCCTCATGATAACATCCACAAAAGCACAACCCAGGTTTCAATCAGATTCAACACGAACTCGAGGAAGGAGAAAGCAGGAAATCACTTTGTGTTAGATAGTGGATTCTTTGGGAAAGTTCCAGGAGCAAACACAGGGAAAGAGTCTCCCGCTCGCCCCCTCTCTCCCCTCACTTCACGGCGGAGATGAGTATCCCTCTCAACTTCTGGTCTCATTCGTGAATTCCCCTCATTTCTGCGGGCATCTACACCTGGAGCATCCAAAAGAGGTCCACCAAAGAATATTGATTGGCCTGTGTACATTAGTCTATCCTGTTGCTGCATAGGAGGCACTCCTGAGGCCGAAGCATTTAGAACAGCAGGCCTTCTTCCATAAGTGTTCATCTCCCCAGGAGGATAAGCTGGTGGAGCACGAGAAGTCCTTGCTGGGAGGTCAAATGCAGTTTCCGTTCTAGCTGTTGCCGAGACCGACACATACCGACCAGCTTCTTGATCCCAGACAACTGAGGCTCTTCGGTTGTCCCTAACATAGTTAGTGGCAGATTGGAACATTGGGTTGGTTACTTGAGTAGTTGGAAGAGGAAGAGGCCCTCTGGGCATTAAAGGTGGAGGACGCTCATGAAGTGAATGCTGCAAAGGGAGCTGGCTATGCACAGTAGGTTCAGGGATGTGGGCTGGACTGCTAAAGCTGCTTGCACTTTGTGTACCTGTCTCATAATCATCTCCACTCAAGACACTGTGTGGGTAGGAAGTTTGCAGAGGAGATAGTCTCATCTCACTTCTTGATTCCTTAGTTGCGGCATAGTCAATGCTAATACTGCTTCTACCGCTAGCATTGCTGCTGGAGCTAAAATCTGCATCATGCATGCGGCGATTATCTATAGGTCGAAGAACAGATGAGGATGCCCTAGCTTTGGCTGCTGCTCTCATCGCCTCATTGGAGTCTAGTTTTGCAAGCTTCCAGGCACTAATTTTCACAGGCTTTTTGGACTTATTGGCTCTTTCCATATAGCCAGCTGCATCAGGATCAACTGTTGAAGGTATCATTCCTGGTTCCAAGTGTGGAATAACCTCATCCTGTTGGAAATTTTCACGATAAGAATTCATCTACTTAAACAACAGCCACATTATTTACAATGAACCATAATTAGATAAAAATCTGATTTGTTGCTAACCATAAATTATGGTGCCACAGAAAAGAAGGAAATCTAGTTTCATGGTTAAACACATAATCAGATAATAATCAGATAATATGACACTCATCCCTTGTCCATCTTTATAGGCTAGATGGCTACTACCACCAGTTGCTAGAAATGGAAAGGCAGCAGCAATGAATGTCTTGGTGCAGTAGTTGCACCCTTGACAGGGTTAAAGTAACCAAACCAAGCACATTTTGAAGAGGGTTTGGCATAAAACAGGAGATCTAGTCCTTTCTTGCTCATCTTTCTTAGGCAAGGTATGGATAGTGAATAATATGAAGGCATACCTGTTGATCAACAAAAACCCTAGGAGGTGTGCACCATACACCTTTATACTGAAGGCCAAGTGAACTTCCAACACTTATACCAGTTGTCGCAGAATGAGTTGGAGAATAAATAATATTTGGTCCTTCCTCATCTGCAGATGCTGGAGGCGCCTCGCTCATAGCTCTCATAGCTACAACATACTCATATGTTGTAATTCCCTGACATAAAAGAGAGAAAAAGAATCTAAAGTAGATAACTAGCTTTTATTAATTATTATATTTGTGATTTCCTTGAGACTAACCTTTTTAATCAATATCATGTGAAAGAAGAAGAGTTCTCCTAAAGGTATGCAAGCCAATAATGAAACTGTAGTACATATAGCCTGCATTAGAACTTCAGCATCAGGATACTTTGGGAGTATGTTCCTAGTATACTCAACAAGCCATTATCAATGAAATCAAGTAAATATAAGTGCTAAGATCATTGTTAGAACTTAGAACTACTAAGCATAGAAGTAGAACTCTATATGAAATAGTAAAGCAATATTTGGAAAAGATAGGAAGAAAGAGAAGATTTTTCTCTGAAGTTTTCTTGTCAGATAAAGAAAGGAACATATTAACTCTTTCTGATAGATTTTGAAAAATACTTCATGATAATATGGAAAGAGAATGAAAACAGAAGTGCTTAGTGCAAATATTTCAAATATCTTGGCACTTTTAACCTCCAAAGCAATGTTTCTTGTAATATTTATTATTTAAGGTTGGCTTCATACACAAAAAGCCTACACAGACTGTCAAAGTCAAGAGCAGAATAGCACCAACCAAAATATGCACACAAAAAAAAAGTAAGAAAGGAGTAATCTACATAAGTTGTTTCCATGAGTGGTAATAACTCTGATGATCTAAAATCCGAAATTCCAAATCACATGTTTATCAATAAAGCAGAGGAAATTGGATCATGCATTTGTATCTTAGTATTGCTGCCAAATCATAATTTACCAGAAGAGACTTCAATCTACCTAGATATTATCTAAGAATTCCAATTAATCGCAAGCTTAGCATTCCTGTTCATGCTTCCAATCTATTCCAATCTATCTCAACATGGAATGTTTGGGGTAAAACAAACACGCAGGATGAAAAAGCCCTTCTAGCTCATGACTACTAATAGCTGCACAAGAATTTGCGCATTTATCAAAAGAAAGCGATCCAATACATCAAACTTACAACAATAGTGGCAAATGGAGCACGAGAAAATCCATTTCCAAGCTTTTCCTCAATATTGTTCTCTGTAGCTTTCTTATCAACAAAGCAGAGCACAAGAACAGCAACACCTACTCCAAATTCAATTGCCAGCTGGCAAAGAACAAGTTCAAGTGTTATACTTTTGGCTGATTCAGTCTAAAACTTAAGCTAATAGAAATCAAAATATAGATCGTGTGCTACAAACCCATATGAGACTAGTAGCCATGAGAGAAATAAATGTAACATAATTCTTCCTCCCAACACAATTATTGAGCCACTGCCAAAAGTTGTAAACCATGCATGAAACTTTATAACAAAGAAAAAAGACAATCATAACAAACATAGCACAACTGTTCACAGAAAAAAATGTACCCGACAATGATGGTCAAAACCATCCACACATTTGTCACAACTTCTGCAATGCTTACTGAACTTTCGCACCTGCAAAGTGAATATATAGAAACAATGTAAGATAAGAAGGAAAAGAATGTAAGTTGCATGACTCAAGAATTTGGAATGACAAGATGTATAACTCCCTCCCTCACAGATAGCAAATATTATCACACTAAATAGAACTCCAGAAATGCAACAGACAATTTGTTCACATAGACCTACTAAAATGCAAAATACTGAGAAATTGAAAGGCATACAGAAAAATCAAGAATGGAGGAGAGATGGGAAATGTAGCTCAAAAAGGGAAGGAGGGATAAATATTAAAAGAAAAAAACAGATCAACTAACAACAATAATGAAAAGAAGAAACTGAGACAAATGAGTTTAGGAAATTGCTAAGATCCTTTGTGGGTAAATGAATAAGGTAAACAATAACACTACTTTTGATCAAGATCATATCCAACATGCAATAGTATATCATGAACTACATGATTTGATGATGATGCAGGATACTCATCAAACTTACAAATAATAGCTTTAATATAAAAGAATCCACTAAACATAAGAGTACAATCCAATAATGGATTCCCTGATCAAATCTTGTAATAAGAATCCATCGGACAACTTATTATGGGATAATTAGTAGTAGATGCAGAACAGACTAGATAATTTGGACGCCACATTTTAAGATTTGCATATTGCCTCAAATCCCTACCTCAGCATTACACAGTGTACAGAATAAAGCATCTTCCCCATTAGCTTGCTGTTCAGTTTCATCCAGCTTTCGGCAATCCTCCTTAACGAATACAGCACAGAGAATCCCTCCAAAGCCGCAACAACACGAAGAAGTTTTCTTTGGTGGTCCGCTAAGGATATTTAGTTTTGAATCTCCTGTAGCTGCAGCCTTTTTATTAGAATGACCATCTACTGAGCTCCTACAAGCTGATGATGGAGAATTTGTTCCAGTTGTGTTATCAGCTTTAGCTGGTAAATTTATACTTGACAATCCAGGATTACTCTTCGGAACATTAATGAATTCATCATCAAACTTTGACATGATTCCAGGATCAGCCGGATTAATACGAGTACAACGGACATAAAGGATAAAAACTGCAAGTGCCTAAAAAATCAGAATGCCGACAATTAACATTATAATCTCATTAACCAAAGAACACGACAACAAAGGTTCTCACAGAGAAGGAAGAGCTTACGTACCACAGGAGTATAAACAGCCATGGCAGCATATTCAAAAATTTGTTTCCCCAGAAAGGGTACAAAGAAGGCATAAAATGCAACAACCAGAAGAAAGAATACTGTGATAGCAACAACCTATTCAGAAGAAAAGAACACAGAGTCACAAAGTGATTACACAACAAAAACAACTTAACAATTTAGATTGATTACCTGTGGTGAAAGAATAACATATTAATAGACTCAAGATTACAAAAAAGTAGCCCAAAGCACATAAAGAGAATGTGGATGTTATGTAAAAAAAATATAAGGATACAGAAAACTACAAACGGGGATAACTCAATTACAATTATATGATTATATCTATACCAGTAAATAGAAAAGAAACCCCTGGACAAAACCAGCAACTACCAAACAAGTTCCTAGAAAGATTCTTAATTACAGTTTAAGAAAACACCCAAAAAAAATTACACATACATAGTTGCACCAACCTTACTCATTCATGGCATTGGCTAAGAGTCGGAGTTTTAAAAAAGGGTCAAAGCAACCGCCTTAGGCAGGACAGCCACCAAAGGTGTTAGGCAGGTCCTTGAGGCAGGTTGAGTCTAGGCGCTTGCATAGGTGGTTAAACAGACGCCTAGATGGTAAGTCAGGCACTAGGTGCTAGGTGACTAGATAGTTTTTGAATTTGTTAATAATTCCAGTCCAAGTATTAAGTATAAAATACTATTCCTACTTGGTCCCCAAACCTACCTATCATTCAAGTCGTAGGAGGTTCCTAATTCCTATTAAATTGGTATTTTTACCATATTTTTAATTATTCTCATCCTCTCCCTCTCTCTTCTATACTTGTAAGGATTAGTAATGACAACCATAACAAGGAAGAGAAACAGCTAGAAGACTATTGCTATTACAGTAAGACTATTCTTGTGTTGGCAATGATGACCAGTGCCTCTACGTGTGGAACAACAAGTTTTCTTGTGGATACATATGAATATCTTAATGTTTCACAGCTTTTGTTTCATATAACCACCTTATTTTTAGGGGGCCGTCTAGCCACCCATCTAGCGCCTAGGTGCTAGGTAAACCCCCGGCACCTGCCTACTACCTAAAGTTTTTTAACACATTGCCAAGAGTAGACTTATTTTCCTAAATGACCTATATCCTCCAAATGCAAGTTGATGAAGAATTCAACCCATCATTAAGATTGAAAAATATTCAAAGTTAATAGCTTTAATGTACAGAATATTATTCATTCATGATATTAGCATAGTTGAGAAAGATGCCACTATTTTCATTTTTATTAGCGCATGCATAGTTGCATTAATATTATTTATTCATTATATTAGCTAGAAAATGACTTGTTTCTTTTCGTGGGTTATATCTTCCAAGGGTAAGATATTCAAGTTCAGTAATATTCATCAGTAACAATGAAACCGTTTCCACTTAAGAGTTTGTCTTTTAGAGTACTAGAATATGACAATAAGTGGAATAAACTCAAGATCGCTAAGAGATTTCAATTTCATTCTTTAATATAGGTACTTCCTAGACTAAATTTTTTAGCATCATTTGACATAATGAACCACTTCAATGATAGAAATTAATAAAGTTCATTGTCTAATACTGTTAAAGTGTAAGATATATAATATGTATAGATATATGGTTAAGTCAATTAAACTGACTTGTGAATAACTAAAATGCCTGACTCTTTAGTAATTTAAGCGTTCAAATATTGGATCTCCTTTCAGATTTGTTTGGTGATAGAGTGATAATATCTCGTGATCATCATATCCTCTACTTTGTTTCTAGATAAGGAGTTATAAAATGACTCGCTGCTTGCAAGCATTCTGTCATGCAGGCAGAAGCTTAAGTTATCACAATGAGAAGTAAATTCAGTTTTAATTACCTGCTTTGAGAACTTATATAGTATTATAGTCATAAGTATCTAAAGTAGAGTACTTTAGAAACTTCCTACACCATTTGTTGGCAAAGAAATTTTTTTGCAGAATCAGTATATAGAGAAATTAGAGATAAATGAGCAGCTCAGAAGGTCAAGGATGTCCCCACAATCTCCTAAGAGAGAACCTAAAAAAATTAACTAGAAAAATAAAGAGAATTCCTGTTTGAGTGCAGTTTTGAAAAACAATAATGATTTCATAGCATCCAATTGCCAAACTTAAGACAGATTTGAAAAAGTAAACCATTGTCCAGAGTTTAACAAAAGATGTAGATTGTACCAATATTCTACACACAAAAAAGAAAAAAAAAGGCACTTTTTCAAGTCAAAATCAGCTAAGAGGAAAATAATTCAGGGATAGATAAATTCCAGTCACTTGAAAGGAAGAAGAAATTTGATAAGTAGAGATTATAACTAGAACATCAGGCAATATAATAGTGAAATCAAATGAGAAAGTAACACAAGGAAGACTTGAACATATGTAATATTCCATAGTCATCAAGTTAAATACTTGCTCTAACATTTTGAAATAAATGCAGGTGCCTATACAATAGATATAAGAAAGATCTAGGATGTAGAAGATCAATGCAGCATATACACAGATACACAGACGTACCAAATGACAAATAACAACAACTAGCTAGGTCTCTTCTGAAACCAAACTAGAACAGCGCACATGAGAAACCCATGCTTTTCCGAGGTACTTAGAGATAAAAATCACAAAAACTAAATAATGTCTTCCGGAATAGGACTTCTCTGAAGCCCCCATTACAGCTCAGACGTAGAAATAGATACAAGAAGCAAGATCAGTGCAGCTTATACACACAGACAGACACATACGCAAAGAAAAGACAACCGAGTAATTTGTTCTCTTCCAAGAACCACTCACATGAGACACTCATCAGTTCTAGAGGTACTGAAAGATAAAAATCAAGAAATGTACATAACAAATCCAGCATGGGAACTCCTCTGAGGACTACATTACTTGCCCAGAAGGAGAACTAGATCCCAGAAGCAAGGTCAATGTAGTTTATGAACGCAGACACACACATACACAACAAAATAGGACAACTAGTAATTAGGTCTTTCCCCAAACCAAACAAGAACCACCGAAACAAGAAATCCAATGCCCTCCGTAGGTTATTTAAGTCAAAATATACAAAACCCACATAATAAATTCCAAGATGGGAAATTTTCTTCTCTGAAACCCCCATCACTGGTCAGAATGAGTAGATCCAAGAATAAAGACTAATGCAGCTTGTACACTCCGACTACTAACTGGGTCTTCCTCCAAATCAAAGAAGAACCACCAAAAATTATGGCTTTTAGAGAAACTTAAAAAAAAACCCACATAACGAGTTACAAATTGTGAACGTTTCCAAATCAACCACAAGAAAAGGGTAGGAAAATGGAGTGACCTGGAAGGTATGGGCAGGGAGCTGCCATCCATGGCGCCGCACCATGGCCGCAGGAGAACGCTTCCTCTGTGATCTCCCAGATCAGAGCATCAAATGGGGGGGTTCGAACACAAGAGAGTTAAGAGAGGTGGGTGGAGACAAAAGACAGCAAAAGCTTGCCCTTTTTGGATTTGGACGTGGTTCAGGTGTACAGGGAGCGTATGGCAAAGGAACAAAAGAGGCGTCTCTCCCCTCTCTCTCTCCCCTCTCTCTCTCCCCCAAGCCTTTGTTAGGACTTCCAGAGGAAAAAGGTGGAGTCTTTGGGCCTCAGTTGCAATTCTTTGGGTGGGTTAAGGGAAAAGGAAGTACCCACAACAGTGGTAATGTGTGTGTGAGAGAGAGAGAGAGAGAGAGAGAGAGAGAGAGAGAGAGAGACTTTCCTGTGTGAGTCTTATTATACATGGAGAGTTGGGTGTATAAGCTAGGGTTTACTTTGGCTGGCTGACCAGAAATAAAAAAGAAGTTATAAGAATTTCTCTCTCTCCACATGGTTGGAATTTGGAAACTTGGAAAGGTGATGGAAAAAAAAAGGATACTATATCAGAATTGATTAATTAGGGATAGTTTTTGTTACTAATGTTTGGAATAAAGTTACATCATAAGATTATTCAACATATAATTCACTACCAATAACTTTGACCAAGGTATTATTTTCTACAAGATTTGGGTCATTCATCAATATCAGAACACTCACTATATATCTCTCCATATGTTCATATACATATAAATATATATATATATATATATTGAAATAAGGTAATCTTTTTTACTGCAAGGGTGAATTGATCAGTCTATTTACTGCTCATTTATTAGATGTACGGTCATCTTCCAAATTAAGGTTTTCTTTTTGTAAAATAAAATTATAAATGGAGTGGTTAGAAAAGGAGTATTTTCTGTGAGTTGGTACACAAAATAACTACTCATTTGTTTCTTCTTATTGATTTTCTTTTTGTTCATACTTAAAAGAGTGGATCAATGCAGCAGACTGTTTGGAGTCAGAGCTTATATAAATCTTAGAGGAAAGAGATGAATAAAAGCTAGGAGGCCCAGAATGAGATTTGGCATATCTTTCTTCTCTCCCTTCAATTTTCTTGGGCAATTTTTTTATCTTCTGTAGTTCTTCTCTAATATTAATATATTCCCTACTTATCTTCATGTTAATGATTCCTTGAATGCTAACTTAAATATATTAGCATGTTCATCTTAATAGATGCTTCTTTTAAAGTAATGAAATACTCTTTATTTCATCAGTAACTAGCACTCTATTTATTCCCAAGACTCCATCCTATCTATTCACCTATTTCTTAATAAATGCATATACTCTCCTAACTGCTTGTCCTTTTGGAAACAACAAGTACCTCCAGGTTCTTCATGCTCAAAGCCCAAGAATTAGCAAACGTGAGGTAATGTACAGCCAATTAGTTGCTCAACTACTTCTCTTTTTCTCAAGGAGAAGCTAATAGTTTATTAGTTCTTCAAACAGTAACTTTCTTTTTCAGTCGATGGAACTCATGTTTACTTCATGTCAAATCTCTTCTGCATAGATTAACCAATTGAAGTTGTGTAGATCTGCATCTACATGTTAAAGAATCATACCAGAAGCCACCATGACTTTAATAATCGGTAGACTCTTTAAATGAGTTGGTATACTTGCATAATTATAAGGCCAACAAAAGGAAGAGGCCCACATGAGTACATATATATAACAAGCTATAACATTCTGGCTACTACCTACCGCGAGTTAATTGTATATTAATTGCCCTTTGGAAGCAAAAGTTTGTGTATTATAATGTCAAACATAGCTAATTATAATCCACAGTGCATGCATGGAATCATCCTTTCCAACTACACATATAGGATTAATCCCCCAACCAACTGTACTGAAGTTCACAAGTTATATTTATATATATGGATATACATATAAGCAGAGAAGTCCACTAAAATCTAAGAGAGAAGACTTGGTTTCCATTCTCTTCACCTGTTTCCAATTCTTAGCTTTTGTGCCTCAGAATCTGCACATAAGTTTTCAGAAGTTAAGTTACTGAGCAGAATAACCAAAGAAGAGACTAATTGCAGTTTCACACACACACACACACACACACATATATATATATATATATCAATAGGGTCAATGATGAGATTTAATTCTACCACAATAACCTCCTTGCAGTTCCTTTTAAGTCTGCCTACCGTATGATTCATGCATATACTTTCCACAGATCAATGGTTTTACAGATATCTCTGGTCCACATGCGATGACAAAGGCCAATAATTAGAATGTGTGACATGGGCCATGACATTTAGTTATGATGCATAGCTTTGCTGGATGGCACAGTGATGGAAATGAGAGATCTAGGGTGCTTATAAATGCAATAAGTTGCATTTACTTGAGTTGGCTTTATTTCACAGACTTCAGTTTTGATCATTGCAAGCTATGTCCATCAGTGTTAGGATCAGCTTCATATAAGATGGAGCATTACCACAGCTGCAGGCCATGGCCCTCAAGGCTGGCCTCTTGGAGGTTAGGCTGTGTTGGCTGGAGGCGGAATGTGTGGAGTTGCGGTGAGAGCTGCAGTAAGTTTCTTGATGGCTCATCAGCATAAAACTGTGGGAAATGATCCAGCATCACTATGTCGCCTACTTTGGTATTAGTAGCTACTTGCTGATGTTCTGATATCTGACATAATATCAACACCATTATATATTTATGAACTACCTTAATTAAGTCCTCATGAAATAGATATAATCATCTCTCTGGTTTAGTAAATCAACTTACAATGCGGCACAAATAGCTGTTCTGATCTTCTAAGATGTGCTCCTGATAGACAGGACATAAAACACCTGGTCATTAAGATCATTTTCCTGGTACAGTAATTGAGCTTTTTGGATGTTTGCTTTACCTTGCGGCGCAAGTTGTCCAATTGCTGGTTCAGCAATTGATGCTGTCAATTACAAATGGGGAGAAGAATTAATGAAGATTAGGAATAAGATTGATGTTTCATTACAATAGCTAAGATTCGAAGTATGCACAACGGTGATGGTATACTAGCTCGTCCAGTAGAATTAGGAATGTATCATTCTATCAAACTAATATGATCATAAATATAACTATAGAAAGTTCATTAACAGACTAAAATCTGCAAGGCTTGATAGGTACAAGCTCACTAATTGACAAAAAGATTCAGTAATAAACTGATGAAATTTAGTAAGTACTGTTTAACTGCCACAAGAGTTTGCACTTATTCCTATATAAAGCTCAAAGAAGAGTCCTTAATTTACAATGTCACACAAATTCTATAGTACTGCCACTGGTCAAAGACTTGAGCTAATAAAATCCAACATCAATTTCATGTTAAAAGGTAATTAGAACTATTGTTTGAAGAAGAGATCACATTACCTTCCTAGCTCGGACCTTGTTAACAGAGAATTCAAGCTGCTGTTCAAGCTGATTCAGATCATTCAAGGTGAGGGAAGTCAAGTCCTCGCCTGTGAACTGCCTCATGCTTGCTTGAAGCTTATCATTCTCGGCCTTCATTCTTGTCATCTCACAGAATATTTGCTAGGATCAAGGCAAATATAATAACTTAATCTATGATAGATTGCCCACATTTGTGAACTGTGACAAGATAATTCTATACCTGCTGCGCGTCGATCTCCTCAAAATGCGTGTTTGTAACTCTCTGATACCTATCGATAATATGTCGCATGCTGCAAAATGCACCAATTAGACTTCGTTTTTCCATTTTCTAGGACAAGTTGTTTGTCTCAAAGTAGTATAGGAATTTAAAGTTGAGGGAATTGGAAAAATTAGGACTTTTTGGTTTATCACAAATAAAGTTCATATGCTTCCCACAATATACTCATCAAGAGGTGATGCAAAAGTTAGAATACCGTAAACTTTTGAATTGAATACTATCCTGGAGCCAACTTTAAAACCCACCTCAAAGCCCAACTGAACCCAAAGTGGATTTCAAATTTGATAAACTAGAGAACGTCCTCGTAGTGTGGTTTCCAATATATATACATACATACATACATAGAACTTGTCAGTTGTGCAGAGGTCTATTTTTATGATGAAGAATGTCAAAACAAATTATTTTGTCATTGGTGAGGTCCATATCATAATCCTTTACAAACATGAAAGAACAAATAATATGCTTCTCCTACTCCAGAAACGTAGAATACTTGGCATAACTAGGCATTAAAAATGAAGGCAATTAGGTAAAAGCTAAGACTCTCAACACTACATTGTTCCAACAATAGCAACACTAAAGATTTTCTCTCAAAACAAAAATAATAAACGCCAACACGATATATCTACATTTCAGTAGCTTTTAGTTCTAACATGTTGTGTACTATTTGTTATACAAATGGTTACTTGAAATCTAGGCTCAACAAGCTCGATTCGGAACAAATAAGCCAATAATAATATACTTAAGCTCAATCAGCTTGAGTCTACAAATATTTCAAGTAGATTCCAAATGTTATGTGTACATGTTTCATTTTTATTCTTATGTCCTACATCATGGCCTGATAAGAGAGTTATATTGCTATGAGTAACATCCTAGTTCAAAAAAAAACCTCAGCTCATGCTGAAACTAGGCTCAGCAAAGCTCAATTACAAGACAACCATTTTTACTTAATGTCATGTGCAAGTTGCATTTTGTTTCTATTCCTTATGAAGCTTAATTATATATGTATATTTAATGAGTCACGACTCAAGTCAGGCGACATGAATTAGCCATTCTTATCATCCATGGATTTTCTTTTTACATTTTGTAAGGTTCAAACCTACACATAGGATCAAACTAAAATGATCTCTTAAGTAAAATACAAGATATATATATCAATTTGACAGTAAGCATTTTGGATGCAATAATAAGCTGAAGTCAAACATGAGGACCATGCCTAGTTTACCATACTTGAAGTTGGTGGCAGCAAATAGCAGAGACAGAACTGTAATCATTAGAATAACCTGCTACCAAGCATTAAATGGATTCAGCACAAAAATATCTTCTGAAATGATATACCCAGTAAATTCCCAGATAAAAGGAGGACTTAACTGAAACGACTGCAACTTAGTTTATATCTCACAGTAGAAACTAGAGAGAGACCTATGCTATCATATGAAATGAGCAGGAGACAGTACTAATATTACGGCGAGAATATGTGATCAGGCTGTAAAGTTGATCTTAGTAAAAACAATCAGCATCAAGAGAGAAGGCCAAGATATCAAACAAAATAGCTCATAAAATGAAGAAAAAGTCATCGACCAAACTTCAAAAAAGCTGAAAATGCAAAACTAAATTGTTATATGAGAACTATTATTAGGCCATTTGGAAATCAATGAGATGTAATTAAATCTTTCAAACCTCAAAGGTGGACTGCAGTACTCAAAGATCTTGCCAGTGCTAGAGAAGATCACAACCCCAACCTGCGCATCGCACAATACTGCTAGCTCATTTGCCTTCTTGAGGAGTCCTCCTCGCCTCTTGGAGAAGGTGACCTGTCGACTTGTTTTGTTCTCAATCCTCTTGATCTCGATCTTTCCACGACCCATAGATATCAAGTGATGCTAACTTCTTTTGTTATCTTCCTCTAGACCAGCGATCGATAAGGAAAAATTACCCTTTTCTGACAGCTAGAATTTCCTAGTTAAGATGTAAAAAAACCAAACATTAGAGATCATCGAGTGCAAAAAGGAGCATTTACATGGAGCTTTTGGAATTAGTAAGTGAGCTTAAATTGGATCTAGTTATTTAAGGGATTAGTAGAAACTGAGGACTGTCATCAGAAGTAGAAAAAAAAATTTAAAACAAGCTGAAAGAGTGGAGAAAAACTTCTTTTCTTTGAAATCAAGGTGATAGAAGAAGAGAAAGGAGTGTGCAGCACCACCTGTTGTAGCTTGCTTTCTTGAAGATTAGAAAGAGAGATATAGAAGGATAAGAAGTAGAGACAGTTTAAGGTGCAAGCCTCTATATTCTATGATGCCATAGCCTAAGGAAAGTAGAATGACAATTTATTGATAGGACCACAATAAAACCATTACCAGCTTATGCATGCATGGAATTCATTACAATTAGCTTTATATTCTTCCATCATCTTTAGCCTAATACTTACTATATGTGTATATACCTGTGTATAATGTATGTGCAGGCTCATGCAATGCATGAGACATGACATACACACAGCATACATATATGCATTAATTTCAACACACACACACACACACACACACACACAGAGGAGAGAGAGAGAGAGAGAGAGAGATGAAGCTAAACTAAAGGTCCTGGGCCATTGTTGCTATAATAGAATCATTGCTTAAGAACTTAATAGAAGTATTTGCTTCTAAAGGCCAAGTCCTATTTGCATGTCCTTCTAGTGGGGCATTGAAAGAGAACATTGTTGTGGACGGCTAACTACTCCCCTGACGTGTGTTGCCCTGCAAATTTTCCTGGTCCTTGCCATTTTAAGGAAGCACCAGCAGGCCTAGGAAACTGGGCCCCAGCCCTAAATGGGAAAAAGGTTGGGGGGATTGGCCAAGAAACCCTAGACCCCAATTTTGGAAACAGACAGGGAGTCACAATTCCTGATTAGGGCTCACCACATGGTGTGATGGCCAATGGTGGTATTGAGCATTGTTGCCTCCTTGGGCAGGAAAGATAGGATGTCAGAGATTTCACACATGATTCCCACCAGCCCTCCTCTTTCAATGTTCTCTTGTGCATGAAGAAACCCTAGACTTGCCCTAAGCTTCAAACCTTGTCCATTGAGCTCCTTGATCTAAGTTGTTCTTATCAATTAGAAGTACCCACATCAAAAGTTTGGGGAGTTGCAGATAATTTTATATCCACCAAATAGCATTTCAACCTACAGTGTCAGAAGATAGATATAGTGAAATTCTCAATAATTCCTTGTTTGAGGATAAGAATAACCATCAGTTGAAGTACACATGATAGTTTAAAGCATGCTATTATGGTCCTCCACCAAACCAAAGTTATTGGCAATAAATAAGCTTGCTGCTTTCCAAACTATTTCAATATAAGGAAGGCTCCAAATATTCTTTCCTTAATTCAAAGTATGTTACACAAATATGCAGACATCATGTTTATGATAGGTAATCCTGGATCCAAACAGACAACATCAAGGATGCCAGTAAGATTATCATAGTTTGCTGGATGGGTGGCAAACGTCTGCGGTCCTGGATTTCTTCTCTACTTGCCTGGAAAGCTCCTTAACTTCCTCTTTCGAAATGTGGCGCGGGTGGCTTAGCCAGAGTCCTCCATCAACAACCATAGTAGTACCATTAACATATTTACCTTCAAGAAGTGATCATGCATCAGACCAGGTGTGGGATATTAGATAACAAACAACCAAGACAAGTTTTGATAAAAGCTGTTTTCCTGATTGATTCACAAGATTTGGTGCAATTCTCTAAGATATAAGATTCCAAGTAGTAAATGTATGTAATAGATGATTCCCCAATTGCAAAGTAAATATCGCAGAGGTGACATACTAGAAAAGCAGTGTTATTCTGTTCCGATGCAACTATAAGTACTTGAATTATGGTCTGCATCCTTTAGGAAAAATAGGAGGGTCTGGAATGTCGAATATTAATTAGACAGCATATGATTGTCTAACATCCAATACCCAAGATCACACCGAAAGCAGCATTTCTTTCAAAATCTAGAATTGTAGCCACCTCATCGAACTTCAAGTTGGGATCAGTGAAAAACATGGTCAGCATATTGATTGCAATGAATTGATCATGTATGTATCACGGGTATAGCACATCGATCTATTCGTGTTTGGATAATAGAACAATTATGATCAATCATCAGCATGAATTGTACTAGTAAATCTGATCAGTTGCAAGAAAACTTAAAAAGTACAATTGGCCAAATGGGCACCTAAATCACGTCTCAACATATTCCTTCTCTGCTATCAATATAGCACACAGATAACTAGATAAGCGGTCCACTTATAGCCATGCCTTCATGTAATATAAGGAGATAGGGCATGCATACAATGAGTAGCTAACTGAAATTTGAGATTCTATAGGAAAAGCCATCTATTTAGAATGCATGAGTTTTCTATAGTTCATATGTTTGTTCAGAATAGTAGCTTAATTGAGACATCAGCATGTTTATTACCAAGTTATAATGTCATACGGTAAGCTTAAAAATGCCCTCTAACACTATTCCTCTCTCTCACTCTTTTATGATTCACTTTCATTCATTCCAAGTTATAAATAGTAAATTCACATCATAGTGCTTCTGCGTGTGTTTTATTCATTACCTTAGTCAAGATGCTTACAAGTTGAACCAACTTTTACCAATCAGGAACTGTGCTCTGTTAGTAAACAATTTAATTTCTAATACAAAGCATCCTCCTACATGGAGTAAAAGCGTGGCTAATATATTGGAGAAGAATTGAACAAATATATAATCACAAATCATGATATCACTAATTGGTCAGAAAAAGTGAGTTCACTAGAAGTCAAAATGAAGTGAATATAAGATCACCAACCTGCATCAGAAGCAAGGTAAAGCGCAGCCATTGCAATGTCCCATTTCTCCCCAAACCTATACAGAGGCCTATCATAGTGAGCACTTTTCATCTCCTTCGGTGCAAGTTTTCTCATCCCGGGAGTGCCTTCAATTGGTCCTGGCGCAATACCATTAACCCTTATATCATAATCAGTTCCCCATTCCAGAGCTAAGGATCTTGTTATACTATCAACTGCTGCCTGTGGAGCAGAGCTCTTAGCATATGTAGAATCTACTTTCTCTAGCAAAACATTCAAAGGATGAAGATGTACCTTGGCTGCAGATACATGAATTTGGTACCAAGCTGCTGTGTAGTGCAAAGTTGCACTTATGTTTAAAATAAGACCACCAGTAGATGGACTTTTCCCAGGCTCTCCTTTTTTCAGGTACTTCAGAGCTTCATAGCACATTGTGTATGTGCCCACAGAATCAATATCAATAACTGAAGAAAGACAATGGGATTTGCTGATTAGATAAAGCTCTTCTAGTGCCATTGGAGACGGTTCAAATCAATAAAAGGATAATAGTGTGGCATTTTGCGAACCATTGTTACAGCAGGATACAGGGCACAACTGTAATAATCGTAATCTAGATACCAATCGCCAAAAGCGTTGCGAAGGATCTCTTGATAGGATTTTCCATGTTTACTATTAGGGATAGCAAGAGCATATCACGCTACCTGTTCGAAACCCATTAGGTGACAAGTCCTCAGGTGATGCAAGAAAATTGCCAGCTGCCCCATTTACAAGAATGTCAAGCCTCCCAAAATGTTTAATTGTAGCTTCTAAAACTCTAGCTGCATCCTCCCGCTTACGGACATCTCCCTCAAGTCCAATGGCCTGTTACACATATCAAGTAATTTGTTACTAAATCTACTGCGGTCAAATGTTTAACATAGGAAGCAACCTACAATAACTGGACATGTTGGTAAACTTTCTTCACTGTCCACCATGTAATGATTGCCAACCACACTATACACTAAAGAAGATATCCTTTGAGTTCTATAAGAGCCATATAAATTTAATATCTAAAGAACTAATCGTAGCAATTGTATCAACAATAAATGTTCATTCGCACATAGAATTAAAAAAAAAATGTTAGGAATGGTTAATAAGCAACAACTCTAACCAAATTAGTAACTTCAAAATTTAATTGGTATAGAGACACTGATCAATCGCAAACAGAGTCATAAACAGAAGCAACCACATCAAAATCACACAAGATAAATTGGTCAAATTTGGGCACCACAAAGGAACAACCTTTATACGAGATTAACATAGACCAATATAGATTAGGACTGACCCGAATCCCCTCCTGTCGAAGTGCGGCAACGGCGGCGTCGATGACTTGGCGGCGGCGGCCCATGATAGCAACGGCGGCTCCATGCTTGCCAAATTGGGTGGAGATCTCCAAACCAATCCCTGAGCCACCTCCAGTGATCAAAGCCACCTTCCCCTTTAGGATATCCGCCTTGAAAGGGGACCCAGTTGCCATTGGAGACCTCTCCTTATCTCTTCGTCCCTCTCCCTCTCGTATATAAATTTGGACTTCGTGTCCACTAGTGGAACCACAGCAATTAAAAAGATAGTAATAATAACAATATAACACTGATACGATAGATGAGGAGCTCCGTGATTCTTGGATCCAACAACAAGCTTCTCTTTTCGGGTATCCAGTATCAATTAAATAATTAAGAATTTCTTTCCAACAAAAAAAAAAAAGAAATTTTATAAGGGTATATATATGAAGAGTTCTTGACCAAAGTAGCCTTCTTTCAAACTAATTTTATTAAAATAGGCCATTTATTCAAACTTAATATTAAAATAGGCTTGTTTCACTGTAATCATCAGTAAAATACTAAATTTATTAATATTTTATCTAAGAAAAAAAAGAGTACTATCAAATTCAGCATCATATTTTCATATATAAGACGCTTATCTTATTAGTATTTCATGGGTCACAAAGAAAAATAAAAAATAAGATAGGCTTAAGTTAAAATGTTACTCATATAAGCTTTTTTTTGGTGGTATTAAGTCTAAATGATCTATTTTCGTAAATATAATTTGAGACACGACTAATTTGGTCAAAAACTCTATATATGCGCACAATATCCAAAGTCAAACATGGATGGGAAGAAAAGAAAAGCATGTGTCGTCGTCATCTTTGACTATCGAATCAGAATGCTGGCCGTTTACGGAATAACGAAGTAATATAATGTGATATAACAACAGACTGTTTGCTTGTGCTTCTCGTTTTTTAAATATCAAATTCTCAGTAGCAAACAAATGAAAAGAATTTAAAGCATGTATCTATCAATGCAAGAATGTCAAAAGAAAAAAGGTTCGAATTCATCCTTGTTATCAGTCATCAAGCTGGTCGAGTTACAAAGGTCCCTTTACCAAAGTTATATTAGTTTCGCTTTTCGCACAAACCACACATTATTACAACTAAACTGCCATAAGGTTATACTAGGAACTAACATAAATAACCACTTGTACAATCTGGCATGTTAGAGTATACATTGTTACATTTGAACAGCATCCATTTCTGTGTCCAAAAATATCTTAGTTTCCCGCGGATGTCTAGGCCACCGTTAGGTGTATAGATTGCTACTCTTGCTGATGATGTTGTGGCTGCGCTGGAGGCTGTTGCCACATATAGGCAATCGGACGAGTTTGCGGAGCGCCATACATTGCTGCTGCAGCTGCTTGGTCAATTGGCTTTCCCATGATCATTCCCGTTCCGGCCACCTGTTGCGCTGGCATGTAGTAATAAGGGATCGAATCAGCAGGGCCGCCAATGGATGGCAAAGCAGCTCTGGCGATCCCTAGACCTTCTTCCTTCAATTCATCTCTAGGAACTATATCAACCAAGAAGTCAAATATGTCGGTCCTCGTGATGGCAGCAGCGATGTCATTCTTCTGAAGAGTCCTCCTCTTGTTCTCCTCAGTGTGGATCCAAGCTCGTAGTGTCAGTTCCAGTATGAACATCTCACATGCCTTGGCAAAGATCACAGGTGCCTCGGCCGAGATCATCCGGACATCCTCGTCGGCTTTCATGATCTTTTTTATCCTGGCAAGAGGCAAGCTGTGATTCTTGAAGTCAGTAGTCTGTTCTATCTCTAACGCCTGGTTGGCCCAGAAAGCCTGGAGCTGCTCATTTTGCTGCTGTTGTTGCTGGTGGTGGAACTGTTGAACCTGTTGGTATGCAAGCTGGTGCTGACCTGTAAGTTGAGCTGGGTTGGTAGGGAAAGATGAAGAGGGTTGAGAAGCAGAAGATACAGCAGCTCCAATCACTGCTGGAGCTCCAGTAACCATCGTTGCAGGTTGGTAGGTAGCTGCTGCATATCCTATTTGAGCAGCACCTGTTGCTACTCCCATAACGGACTGAGGTTGCGATGATTGGTCCATGTCAAAGATGCTCTTAATGTGTCAAGAACTACTAGTATCGCCACAACATCACTGTAAGAGTTACAAACTAATGATTAGTAGAATCTTTACACTGATTGCACTGCAACTTCTGCATCAAGTTAGTGATAAACAAAGTGGTTCTTTAACATCTACCTGAAATAACAAGAACTAAGAGGAAATTTGCACAAAAGTACAAATGTTGACATGCCAATGTATTAATTGGAAGTAATGCAAGCAGCTAGAACATGACAGGACAACTTACTGGAAATGTAACTCTTCAAAGACGGTAAAGGTAAAATTGGAGACGAATTGAAGGAATACTCACATCACCAGGGACTATATCAACCACGAATGAGACATGCCTAATTTGTCACATGAGACTTGAGCAATTAAACAAAAAGAAGCAACCAATGTTGAAAGCAACTTTCAAGGGTAATAGAGAACGTCCCAAGACTGTAAAGGTAAAATTGAAGAAAATCACGGATGACTTCATGTATTGAACACAATTTGACACAAAGCTAGAAAGAGGTTATTTAAATAGTACATATACCATTAGTTGTCAAATTTCTCTTAATGTACATATATACTAGAAGCATGATACTTTTGATCTCATCAAGAAAATAATCATTAAGTGTCACACTCTGCTGATGACCACTTCTTTGGTTGTAACATTTAGGTCTCTAGCCTAATACCAATAATATGCAAAATGGATGGCACTAATGGACCACTATATGAAAGACCAAATTGTAAATCCAAGCCATCGGGCTTAATACAACAAAGTTTTAATGTATCCAAACCATACCCAAGGAAACTATAACATAGACCATTTAGATTGATAGGCATGCACTTAGGTTCAAGCATTGATTTTGAAAAAAAAAAAGGTATAAATATTCCAAAAAAAATCTTATCTCAACTCTTTCTAGCGTCCTTTGATCCAAGACGGGGTGCTCTTTCAATGTACCTGACCTAGGATAGGGTGCATCACTAATTATAAAACTGTAGACATTGGACAGGCAGACAACGAGTCATGTAGCACCTCGAAGCTCATGGGTGCCTAGGCAGGCACTGAGAATTCAAGATGGTTCAAAAATAAATAAACAAATAAAAGAAATAATAGTTAGAGAAGAAGTTACAATTAATACATACAATTTAAACACCATACTAATGCATTCTTATTAAGAATCAAAGTGAGACATTAGAATCCACTAATTTATCAACATGTACAATTATTTTGAAATTGAAAGTCAACCTACATACTAAAACTGTAAAACATGATACTACCAAGGTGGTTACTTAGGCCGGACCTAAAGGGAGCCTAGTTATATTCCATCTATGACAAGAGCCTAAGAGTTAAAGTGAACTTTTTTCAAAATTATAATCACTAACATTTCAGTGACCTTATACCACTGAGACTTATCCAGTTGGAGCATTCAAAACTGCCAAATCCATTTCGCATCATCTTCATCACACAACTATTTTCCGATCATAGAGAGTAGGAGTAATCATACCAACAGAATATTGATTTTTCAAAGGGCTGTGAACCTAAACAACCTCTAGAAATTGGTCTTAAATATCTAGGCAAAGCAAAGTTATGCCAAAAAATGGATTGAATCGAACCTATAACATAAGTCACAATTTACAATTATACACATTAATCTCCTTAGTTTATATGGAAGCTACTCTAATACTACGCAATAATAATGCTATGAAAAATAATACAGTTTTAATACTTCATCAAATGCAAATTTTTAACAGTACATCCTGTAAAAGTCTACTACCAAAGGTCTAAATCATGAATTCTGGTTTGTCCGATCTCTATGTAACATACCCAAACAAGATAATCAAAGCCCACACGCAAGATCTAATTCAAGATTCACTCCTACCCAAGCTCAAAAGATGCATATGTCTAAGTATCTAACAAGGAAAACCTTATACATGAGTGTACAGACTGAAGAAAAAAAAAATGGAACTTGGTAGTGAAAAATGGAACCTTTTCCACCTTCAATTTCAACAACAATCGTAAATATATCCAAAATTCTAAACGAACGATCAAAGATTAGAGACTAGAGATTGGAGAGAGAGGGAGGGGCTTACATGCAAATAAGTCATCGCCGGTCAACCTCTTCTCTACCTTCTTCTACTCCCCGTTTAGAAAACCCTAGGACTGGAGAATAGATGCAGCTGCTTTATTCTGCGGTTCGGATCTTAGTCAAAGAGAGTGGATAGATCCAAACCCGACCCTTTAAGTATTACAACTCACAAGTCACAACACGATTCGAAAGCACCTCGGCTCCATGTATCGGGCATGGCCATTGCGTCCGAGTCGGAATGTCGTATCGGTATCGGATACGGCCACAAAGGTATCCGACAAAGACTGGGTATATACAGCCATGTCGTGCGAACCAGCGTGTCGTATCCTAGAGTTTCACTTATCCTTACTGTATCCTAGAGTAGTAGAGTGTCGTATTGGTGGTATCCCATCCAATATGTACCGTCACTGTGTGTATAACTCAGATGTTGTCTCGAATCGGAGATGAATCCAACCGTGTTTGTGTCCGGTATGCAATACATATTAAATTGCTCGGCTCTCAATACGTATCCCCGTATCGGGGTACGGCCAATACGTGGAAGCTCCAAGTGTCGTACTTGTGTCAAATCCGAGACGTATCGGATCAGAGTAATTGTGCCGTGTCGGATACGCACGTGCCAAAAACTCAAAGCCCATGTCATATAAATTTCTTAATCAATACTAATAATTGATTTTCTACATCTCCCCTCTTGAAAGTTTATTTTAATTGAGAGATTCAATAAAAGAGAGAAGAAAACAAAAGGACTAATTTACTTCTTCTTCTTTTTTTAAAAAAAAGTGATCTGTGGTTTGGATATCAGCTGATGAGAGAGAAATATGTTAGTATTGAATAATTAGATTCTTGGACATTGACCATAATTTGTTACCTTTTCTAGTACAAACACAAATATTAGTTTGATTTGCTATTGAACATTTTTGACTGCAATCTGCATAGTTAGGTAATATAAATAAAACAATGTTTGACACAAGCCCCAAAGTAGTACATTCTCACACTCAGTTGTACATCTATCGAATATTTTGAGGCAAATAAAGAAATAACTAGGATGAAACAAACGCACCAAATGGTACAGTGACTACACTCCATCGGTAGTTCAGTTGTATGCCAACTGTAATCAACTCCAAGATATAACCAAATCACAATTAGGATGGCTCTCAGGGGAAAAACAGGTAGCATAGTCAGTTGTAATTGAAGATAGACAAATATCTATTAACTCAGTTTAGAATAACAAGAGCAAAGCAAACAACATCCAACCTTTGCTTCCGGAATCTAGTTTGTCATTTCTTTTCTTAATATAACATCTCACAAGTATGTTTTGGACTATAACTACTACCAAATTTGGGAAGCAAAAGAATACGGGGAAAAGCCAAGCAGAGATTCAATTAAGCAATATTACAGAACACAATCAGTCATCATCTTTGTATGGGTACTCCTCAGGAACTTGCTTCAGTAGTTTCACTCTTAGCTCGTAGGCATCGTCTCCGTGCAGCATATCCCGAACCCAGGTGACTTCAGTCTTCATTGAAACCTAAACCAACCATATCAATGAGTTGGAGAGAAAAATTTAGGTACCAATTAATAAAAGATTGCAAGGAAGCCCTAATGCCAAAACATATCAACGTTTGTCCCTACCGTGCCCCCCATATTCCCAGCTTTGAGAAAGAGATAAAATGTTTATTCTTTATTATAGTTTGAATTCCAGCCTAGTTTCTTTGAATCTAGGGAGCAATAAAAAGATTATCTCAAGCTAGTGATAAAAGAAATCTACTCCTCAATTAGAGCAAAGCTAGAGGTAAGATACTATAACTTGAAAACAGAGGAAAAAAATCTAAAGGTAAACATATTACCAGAATTATTCCTCTAAACTCATATAACATTCTAGTGGAAGGAAATAGAAAAATTGACTAGGAGAAAACAAGAGAAGAACAAACCATTTCCAGTGCTCCCCTAATGACTCCACTTAAGAGATTGCAGTAGGAAAGACCTTGGTATGTATCAGGAAGCTCAACAAAATCTACGAGAGGATTATCTTCCAAAATAAGGCTGCAACTTGTGCCCTCAGCATCCCAATTGGTCACAGATGCAGTGACCCCTAAGAACATCTTAAACCCAACCTGTTCCAAGTATCAAGAATTTGTCAGGTTGTTAGTAAAAGAAAAACAAAAGGTTACCATAGAAGAGGCACTTTCTTGAATTAAACCAAAGAATTAGAATAAAAGACAAGCTTGAAGAAGGACTAATACCTCAAAAAGGATATTTCTACTTTGATGAACAACTTGTATCTATTGTATTTTCTATGAAAAACAATTCGTTTTTGGAGTTCCGTCCTCATACTTGTGCTTAATGAAACCAAGCACTCGTGTACAAATAACAACAAAATGCTACACTGAGAAGATCTTATTTCCTTGACAGTTACAACTAAAGCAAATGGAGTTCAATACCCTGCAGGAGTTCTAGGATGTTGAATTGAACGTTCATCTCGATCAGCAAGGATTTTTCTAATGAAAATGATAAAGAATAGTCAAAGCAGCATCTCATTAAATTTCGGCTCTCTTTCCAGAGACCTCAAGATTCACATACATCAAAATCATGTGAACAAGAAAGTTGATTGTGCCAACTAGTGCAATATTAATTGCATAAAGAATATAATAATGCAAGAAGCACAAAAGAAAAGGAAAAACTTCGAGCTGTCATCCTGCCACAAAAAAGTCCAGAAAAAGCCAACAAGGAATACATGGAAAAAGGAAATTTCTTAGTGATCACAAAGAATTATGAGGTATAAGTTGGCTTATAAGAACGATGTGGGATTTGAGGATACTAAATGACCAGAAAGTACCTAACGAAGCTATTCAGGGCCTAAATATTTGGCAGATTTTAGCAAATGAAAAATGTAATGGAGTTTAGAAAACATTATCAAGAAATTCTCAGGCATCTTACTTTCTTCCAGGTTGCAAGTCAAAAGAACATAAAGAAAAAAGGCAAAAAACTATTGTTGTGGAAGTCATGCCAGACAGGCCCCTGATGTGAATAACCCAGAGAAACATTCATTAGGGGAGTTATGATCACAAAAATACAGGATTGTGGAAATATGACAAATAACTAAAATAACGCAATAATGGAAACCAAAATATTGGAAGATCACAAGTTTGATGCCCATCCTTCCAAACTTCCAGTCAAATCAATAATTCTTCGTAGTACTATATTTTCATCACCAAAGAGCAATAATGTGTCAATCCAGCCAGTTAAAACAATTGTCCCAGTGCATGAAGCTCCATCAATGTGGGTCTGAGCACAACAATGTTGTCTAAAGCCTTACCTCCATTTCTAGAAAGGATGCTTCCTAGAATCACATTTTCATGACCAAGTGGCAATTAGATGCAGCCGTCCACACACACCAATAAAATAAAATAAGAAAGATGAACGAGTGGATAGTTTGCACCAGCATGTGCAAAATCACATGCAGCAATACATATAGAGTTGTAGACACACACAAAAGAAGAAGACTGAAAGAAAGAACGAAAGAAAGAAATAGCATGCTTAAAAAAGTTGGATGATTGGAAATCTAGTAGATTTACAAGTTATGTATAACTTGGAGAATTGTAAGCCAATCAACATTCAATAAGCATTGTGTTTTAACTAATGCATATTAGGGGGCCTGAAGGAGCATGAGAGACCAGCTGTAGGAAAAAAAAATGGCTGGAACGGTAACTTAAAACATACTTCCCATGCGACACCTGTCATACAATTTAGATAAAAATTAAAACAGAAAGGTGATCCAAAAAAACACCACTCAGACATATCAGCATAACCAGAACTACATAGGAAAAGTTGAAAATTATTGTAGTTTAACAAACAAAACTGACACAAACAAAAATTTTAAGGTCCATACTCATTTCAAATGGAAATTTCATAAAGAAAATCTGATTAAAACATAAAATAAACCATACACCCAATGAATATGGAATTCAGTATGATCGTTGAATAGATATACCTTCGCAATCACATCAGCTGTCTCTTTGAAGTCAACACATCTCGACACATTGGACTTTGCTAAAAACTCATCGATCAATCGAACCCCAATATTATAACCCCTGAAATTGATGAAACAATCAACAACCTTATGCTACAATGAAATGTGGGACAACTGACATGATAAGAAAACAAAAATGTGGGTTTGGATGCTTGCATAAAAGGTCAGTTAAGACCAAGCATTCTCTATAATTAGAACCCTAGTCTCGCTCTGTTATTTAAAGTTGTCATCCAGATTCTTTAGGTATTAGCTTGATATATCTAATCCGTCTATTCATTAATGGTGATTACTGATTAGTATTCTACTGGTGGTAGACTGGTAGTAATTATACTAGTTAGAAACATTGTTTTGTCGCGTTACTAGGGTAATCATACAACTTATAAAGTCACCCAGGACACGAACCTTAAGATGCGTACCAAATCTAGAAATAGTTTCCCTAAATTTCCAACGATCAATCTAACGATCTATCTGAACAAAATATTTAGGCAAAAAAAAAAAAAAAAACACGCAGCAAAATCGAGGAAATCTAACAAATGAATGGAGTGAGTACATCTGATCGAGCTGCTTGTTGACCTCTTCAACCTCCTCCAGATCCGTGAGGAGCTGCCGCACGATCGCCCCATACGTGAGGGTAAAGAGCTCCGCATTCTGCACCACAGAAACAAATGGGTCGATCGAGATCAAGCGAGTGCGATAGAGCAAGAAAGGAGGGAGATGGAGAGAGAGAGGTAGAGAGAGGGGGGAGGGGGGATTAAGGTTAGGTTAGGGTTTAGCTTACGACGCGTTCGACGCTGGCGAAGACGGCATCGCCAGTCTTCGGGGCGAGAGGAGCCATCTCAGATCGGGACGGAGTCGGAGGAATTGCTCTCTCTCTATATCTCTCCCCCCTAGTATTCCGATAGAAACTAGGGAAATTTGCACATAACACCCTATTACTACATTTATTATATTAAGTGGTTCTTGCAATACCTTTTCACCATTTCTTTTTTTTTTTTTTTTTTTTGGAGTGAATATAAAGTATATTTTTAATTATATCGAGTGTTTATATATCAAATATATTGTAGAACCCTTCCTACCTCTCACATTAATCGATTAATGGCCATTTGGAGAAAAAGAAAAAGAATATATATATTAAAAATGACTTTGTTGTGCTACTGAGGTCTTTTGAGATGGATCACATAATTGTCACCATTTAAGTGTTCGTTCGATGCTGCCGAATTGGGAGCTCTCAAGACCAATTGGAATAGTGCTTTTTCATATATTCTTCTCTACATGCACAAGTTTAGACACTTCTGCGGGCCATTCAAAAAGCTTATGCAGGCTTATAACTTATCCACCTTATGTATTAAATCATCTACCTTATATATTGATTCAAACTCTAAAGTTTTGGTGCATGTTCTCCAATGCAATGCAAAAGAGACTCATGTTGACAATTGTATTATATATTTTGCTGATCTCCTTCACCTCTTACTGAGGTTACAAATCCTTTTTATCTCCCAACCTGCGCATTGGTTGGTTGGCTGCTCTTGATAGATCTCATACTTTTTCTTTTGTTTTTTAGTTCAACTCAGCCTTCACTGAGGATTAAATCCAAGGTGATTGGCTCAAAGAGGATAATAGTTACCTGCCGAAAAAAGAAGAAGGAATTTCATTTTGGCCATTCTAGCTCACTCCTTTTACCTCTGAAAAAATAGAAATAGGCACAAATTCAATAATTCTAAAGAACTTGTGTATGCAAATCTGCATAGTATGATAATAATGACAATGGATTATCTGAGAATTAGCACCAAAACAACCTCCCCCGAGAATCCAACTCCTTCCCTGAAAATTAAATGTCGATGGATCTTTCAACCCATTGATAAATAACGGAGGAGGAGGAGGAGGAGGAGGATGAATTTTTAAGGACTCTAACACTGATATAATTCTTGCAAGTGGAGCACCTATCAGGTGCAACTATGCCTTGCTTACTAAAGCCTGGGTGTTAAGGGAGGCTATGCAGCAAGCGAGAAAATTAACAATTCAGAATCTGGTTATTGGGATTGACTCTCAAGTTGTCTTTCACGCGATCAAAAATGGAGAAGCACACTGGTCTATGAAGAACATGCTCTCTATTATAAAGAACTCCATCAACCTATTCAGAAACATATATAATAGACATGTTTGTAGGGAAGCCAATACGACGGCTAACTAAATTGTAAACTATGTTAGATTAAGTTTGTCAAAATTTTTAGGGAGAGACTCAGACTATCCTAAGTTCTCTTTAATTTTGTGTAAAGATATCAACGGCACCACATATAGGAAATCTATAAATAACACCCTAATTTTTAATGAATCTTTTTTTTTAAAAATATAAATAGCGAGCATAGAAAGGGTGCAATTTGTAAATAGTTAATTGGAATAACAAATCTAATTAAAGTAGGGTGTTATTTATAAATTTCCTAGAAATTATCTAAGAGCCCATTGGGCCAAAATGAAGCCCATATCTACATGGGCTGTGGCCCATATGAAACTTCACAATTATTTTGGTAAGTGGAAACTTAATGATATCCTAATTAATCCAATACTATTGGGATTCGAACTCAAAAATACTCATACAGCATAAGCTTGAGCACTACTGTGATTCAATTACTAAAAGTTGGATTTGGTTTATGAAATCTTAATATAATGTATTGCCCTATCTAATGCACATTTTAGGATAATCATATTATCATCTATTTATGTTTTATAGATACAACCCTGTTTGGTTATGTATATCAAATCTCTTATCCTGGAGTTGAAATTAAAAAAGATAACTCTCTATCATAATATTACATTGGACTTAAAAATATAGCTCTCATCTGAACCATAGACAAAGAAAAAAAATAAGTATAACAGTATTCAGAATTACTTTATTTTGAGAAATGCTTTAATTTTAGTGTTCTTAAGACAAGTTTGAGAGCAAAAATAATTACCATTATTTATTGATGGTAATAAGTAATTAAAAGTACTAAACTATCAACAGCAGCAGGAGTACTGCAGAAATTACCTGCAGCCTGTGATGGGCTCTAAAACCAATAAAAATTCCTTTTTTCTGTCTGCCAAATGCCAATTTCAACTGCTGGATAGCTTCTAATCACACTGGATTAGAAACGATTTGAAAAAGAAGAGCTCACTCATCTATGATCAATTCCGTAACAAGATTAAATACAACAATCGATCTAACAACCAACCGAAAAAAAGAAGAAAAGAAATCCTCATATGTATGAACAGCTCCCATGATCCCATCCCATCATTTCTCTAAATGGTGCTAAAGAAAGAAGGAAGAAGAAATTTATTTATATTCATTCTTATCCCCCTGGAAAGATGTAACTAGCTAATGGTTGCTGGACCCAACAACAACAAACCTAGAAGAGAAGGAGTAGTAGAAGTGATTGGAATCATCATCAAGAGCAGTGCCAAATCCACTGCAGTCGAAATTCCTGGCATAGCTCAAAGGATCATACTGGCATTGGAATGTTGTAGGCCGAGTGGCCATGCACAGCAACTTGCTCTGCCGCCTCAGCTTCCTCATGAGCCTACCAAGCCCGCCGCACCTCGGCCGGCAATGCTGGCCGCCGCCGCCGCCTCCGCCGCCGTTGCTGCTGGCAGGAGCCATCTTACCGCCGCCGCCGCCGCCGCCGGCCGAGGGCGTCACAGAGCCTTGTGCCATCTCTCTCTTGATCTCTCTAACTCGTTCTTGCAAAGAGACAGACGTAATTAATTGTCTTCTTCTTTTGTTCTCCAAGTGAACTATAAGTAGTGTATCGTGTCGTCTGAGCACTAGCACTGGACGTTGGTTGCATACTGGACTGGATGGGGGAAACGATTGGGGGGGAAACGATTGGGGGGTTATTTTTGGAAACCTGGAACGATCTCTAAATAATTAAGTACGCTGGGGGGAAACGCGGGTCATTCTCCTTTTGGGGGTGTGAGGGTATTTTGGTCATTGCGAGTGTTGCATGATTAAAGTTCCGGCAAAAGGGGTACAAACCTAAAGTCACCTTACCGGTTATTATGGGACTTTGTCTCATAGGCTCATTTCCTATATTAATATATTATTATTATTATTATTATTAAAATTATAAAAATTAGATATGCACTGGATAATACGCTAACTCTTCGTTGATACAAAGACATTTAGACTAAATTTTAGCCGATACTAAGCTAACAGTCTACGTTTTAAATTATTATATCGTCGAGCTATCGAACTAAGTTATATATATATATAGAGAGAGAGAGAGAGAGTGAGAGAAAAAGAGAGAGGGATTTTTGTTTATTTAATTTAACCATTGAATTCAACGTCTTTTCTTTTTGACAGATTTAGTAACAAAGCTTTCTATTACGAAGCATATATCGTTATGTAATTAACTAACAATTTCATTTGAATAAGAAATAAAACTAACAACGTTTGACTAGTCGTAAGAATCATAGGAATGTGGGCTGTTAGCATGGAATATTTGGCATGGATGACTACTAAATTACAGACATGCACATGACCCATGAGCCCCTGCGATCGATCATGTGAACATGCATATCTTTATTAGTATCATCATTAAGTAGATAAAAAAATAATATTTTTGGACTATCTCTTACTGTTGGTTTCCTACTTGACAACATTATAACCACTAATTCATCCACATATATATATATATATATATATATATTAGAAGAAAACTCCTGAGATCTACTAAGATTGACTCGTGACTGATTAGCCTCGATCAATGGGAAGAGATCGATAAAAAAAAATGTAATAATAAAAAGAAATTATTGTGGTCTAATTGAAGAATAGTTTTAACCTACATGATAAAACTAAAATGTATGAGGAGTAGTTTAGAAACATGCAAACTATTGGTGTTTATGAATATATATATATATATATTCCTTAATAAGATGCTAAGGGAAGAGAGCCAAGAAGAGGATAGGATTGAGCCTACCACCATGTGAATAAACACATGGTCATGGAAGACTCACATGCATGTCATGACCCCTAGTCAACATTCAACATTGTGCATATATATATATATTCTCTACTTGCATTGTTGTTGTTTAGATGTATGATAGGAAAACAAACTCATTTATGTTTGGGTGGCTTCTTCTTTTAAAAGTCTCTCTGACAATTCTGAGTGTCTCCTCAGAACCCCACCACACTAATTAATATTTCATGGATGCCCATCCACCTCCTCACCATGGGAAGAACATGTGATGTTCCTTACCCATTGCACACATCATAAAAACCAACACCTCCTCTAGTCAATTGAAGGTCCTTCTTTCTTACATTTTGAGAAGAAGAAGAAAGAAAGAAGAAGAAAAAAAACTCCCAACTCCTCCTATAGTCAAAGGGGAAGGGGGTCCTCCCCTCAATCCATCTCTTTCTTGTTGCCATTGTAAAAAAGAATGCAAAATTTACCTATCTCCATTAGCTCAGGTTTTCACTAGTAAAGATAAAACTTTAAAAGACTCACTCAAGTTATACCAGATAGTGTAGTAGATAAATGAGTTATAAACTTATTTACTCTAAGCTAAGCACATAGGTGACATACAAATACACTGAGGAGAAGATAGCACTTTTTCTTTCCTAATACATAAGTATTTTCTAGTACTCCCAACATTTGATCAAAATGACTATGTATTGAAGGCTAAAAACTCCTACTAAGGTTTTGTAAACATCAAATAGATATAAAAGTGATCAAATAGGAGACAGATCCATGTGAGAATTGCATAAAGAATAATGATAATTACTCAAAAATTCAATGGCCCTTTTCTTTTTCTTTTTCTATTCTTTTTCTTTTTTTTCTTGTTGAGACCCACAAAGACAAAGGATCCGACAAGGGTGGCAGTATGGGCCATGATTGAGTACTCTGATGAGTCAGTATCACATCTTCCCAGGAACAACTTTATTCATTAGAGTTTGAGCACTTATATGCTTTGGATGCCTTGGTTTCTACTCCTGGCCCTCACATGTGTGTCACGTGCCATGGGAGAATCTTAGTACTCCTTCACAGCTCATGGTTTATGGTTTACAGTACTACAGCAATCAGCAATCACATATAGATAATAAAGTGGTAAAAATGAATATATAAATATTTTGACCACTTTATTTACATCACTCTACATTTGTTATCATTCACACTCTACTTTTATAGTATTGTTCTATCCATGTAGTTTGTATTCATATGATATCCCAAACAGTTTTATTTAGTACTTGATGGCCTTAGAATGGATTAGTGGTGCCTAGTGGGAGGAGTTAATGTCAGGGATATGCAAAGTACAATTAATTCTAAATTAAGGATTTGACTGGTCTGAGTGAGTAGGGGAAGACCATTGTTAATCCTGACACAGCATCCAACTGAAAATTTTGAACTTGAATCTAGCAATCTTCTGCTGGTTTTACTGGAACTCTCTCATGTGAGCATGTTTGTTTTGACTCTGAAGTCAGGCAACCACAGGGATGTTGGTAATTCAACTACTCTCGGAAGAAGAACACAAGTTGGTAACCCACATGAGTATATTCTAATAGTTGGTAACACAAGAAAAACCAAAGAAGACATGTGAAATCCTGATTCACTGAACCTTGGGAGTTACTCCAAAATGTTTTACTCATTACTGTTCAAGATGTGCTGAAAGTTGACTAATTTTAGCTCTAGAAAAGTCCATGAATAGTGTCATTGATCCTGTAAGCTTTGGGATGGGTGTTCCTCTGAACTATTTCATGATGGCAATGTACCATATTCCTTCCTCAACAATCAAATAAATACCTTCATTTCCACACATCCAGAAGTGTAACCCTGCTAATGTGAGAAGTTCTCCAGATACAGTGACCATTTCTTCACTAGACAGTAAATGAAACACCAAGGAAAAGGCTGCAAAGATTTCTAGATCTAGAGCAAGACCTTGATTACAGGTACCAATCAAATGAAATTCATAGATTATGCACCAAATTAAGTATGTATGTGACCCTTTAATTGGGCTAAACCATGGATTTCTAGCAGCATGAAGTCTTAAAAACATATAGTATGCCATATAAATCATTCATCTTTTGATTGACCCTTGGATCTCATATTTTCTATAGTATCGGACTTGTCAGGAAGCAAAACTTCTAAATTCATTTGGTGTCTTTTGTATTCTACTCTTGGAAGAGGAAAACATACAGTATTGCATTGCAAGCAAAATTGTAGAATAAATGTGTGCAAGTATTTTGAGTAAAGTAAAGCAGCAGGTAGTTCATAAATAACATAAAAGAAAGTGGCCAAAATAGTGGAGGAATAATGGCAATTTATTTCCTATAAAATTTCAGAATTAATTTCATGTCTTTGCAATATGATTTCCATCTATTTGCTGCCACTAACACTTTCAGCAAGCAGAACTTTTTGAAACGTCATGTTGCACCAAAATAAAATCCTACACCCAAAGTCTTTAACATTGGCACAAGAATCACACTACATAGATGAAGAACAGAATCTTATTTGGAGCAGGACCTGCTATGGTTTCATCAAACAAAGTCTGCCATTTGAAATACTGCATAGTTGATGTGAATTCCTCAATCGGACAGCTGAAATGTATAACAAAATATAAATTCACATAACAGCTAGACCATGATCGTCTCTCTTCAGTTGGTAAAAAATATAGCACCGGACTATAGCAGTTAAAAGAACCAATGATGAATAAAAGCTTCAAAATATTGACTTCCATATTTTTGTGAAGATTATATTTGAAACTTCAACTGTCCACCAATTGAGCTTTCTATTCACGTTCTTTGATTGAGCTATAAATTTGTCCTACAATTTTGTAAGTGAGGCCAATCCAAATTTCACCTCATAAACTATTCGAAAAAATACGTGATAGTAATCCGGGCTTCTGAAGAGACAAGATACTGAAACTTCTTATGCAAGTTGGAAAGACAAACCAAGTCAACTCTGGCTTCTTTCCATTTTCCCTATGTTAAAGTTTAAAGGTAGGAACAGAATCAGAACAAGTAGTTACTCACTATTGGTGAACATAACTAACTACTCGCCCAAACCATATTTTGGATAAGCCTATGTAAAGAATAATAGGATCTGGTAGGTCATCAATGGTTGGGTTTTGGATATGAAAGGCTCATGCCCTTCCCACAGACATCTGGTTCAGGTCACCTATGGGTCAAGTCAGGATACTGATCAGATAACTTGTAATGTATCAGTGTTATCAATGATCAGCAACAAATTGTTAAATTAGTGACATCAAGCCTGGCCTTCCATGCTAACAAAGCAGAAAGACCCTAGTGCTCAACAAACTCCCTCTCATCTATCTATCGTCTTGTTCAATTCGTTTATTCCCTGAAATAGTCTTGCAATCTATTATCACCCCAGTAGTTGCGTTGTTTCCTCAGGACCAATCAGAGGATTTGACCCTAGACTCTTTTCCTATAGCCAAAAATGGAGTGCTAACATCATCACACACTAACTCAAAGCATATCTTGATCATAGTAAAAAATATCAGAAGGATCAGTCAGTGTCTCTTTTGCAACTTGTTGCTCTCAAGCCTTATTCTGGAAAAGAAAATTTAGAAGAAAAAGAAAGACCTCTGATTCACCTACTTTGACTTACCACTGACTATATTCATTGACAAAGGCACCAAACTTTCGGAGTAAATACATATATATATAGATACGAAGAAATTAAAGACGTGAAGCAGAAATGTAACTTACCTAAAGAAGATCATATCAATTAAATAGTTTACAAGATGGAGCAACTTCCTTGATCCCTGCAGATAAGGTGATTAACATATTAGTACGTAGAAAATCTAATATGATATTCACATTCAACACCAGACCGATAAAAAGCAGACTGTTTGACACAGATCTAAGGACATCAGGTTAAAATCAAAAGAGGAGGGTCGCCAACATCTTGGGCCCCTTTGTACTGAGTGTATTACTTAATAAGCAGATAACAACCGGCAGGACACATATGCTGCAGGTGCCTCCCAGTAGTATATGGTTAACATGTTAACTTTAGGACATCATGCCTGCCTCTTCTTTCTACTGCTGCCTCTCCACCCTCTAACTAGTCCCTCTTGAAATGGTGACAGCAATGGCAAGTACCCTCTCCTTTATTTCTACTTCACCCTTGACTGTGCCATCAGTATGACCTGCCGTGCTGACACACAGTGCAGTGGCATGGGCGTTGCTGTCAACAAGGTCTAGATATGCGCACAAGTATTAAGCAGATACTAAAATCCCCTTTAGAATTTAAGTTATCATATTAATTTCTAACAATAGGACAGTGAATGGACCTACTTTTTTGGATCTTCATAGAATCTCAACGCCTCCTGAAATTTATTCCAAAGTGGGCCCGTCTCCTGAACGTTGACATTCTCTGGTCCGCCAAGGTAAGCTTGCACAATGAACTCATGATTTCTCTTCCTGTATTGAGGGCATGTTATAACAGAAAACATAACGTTATATTATCAGATACTTTTAAGCTCAAAATATAGGAAATTCTAAGAATACTAAGGAAAGGACATAATACAGTTTGTGCCCAGATGTAATTGACATGAATCAAATTGACTCTGTAAAATCTGATGACTTGGACATCTCATTCATTATCAGAACCAGACAATATTGCAGAACTAAGCAGCCATTAAAGTCAACAATATGTGATTATACATTCAACACTAACCTCCCTTCATATTCTGACAGCCATGCCAAGTAGGCCACACCAAAGTACATGGACACAAATGGGTTGTACAGATCCTCAACAGAACTTACAGTGTATGCTCTATATCCAACATCCCTGCATGAAGGAAGAGAAGGTGAAATTGTTAGGCATATTCAGGCTAAAAATAGGCAGAGTTGAGATAAATTCAGCTATAATGATGGTAGTGCATTCCTTCTGGAAGTTACTGTAAATAAAGGACAAGGGAAAAGGTGAAAGAAAGCCTTCTAATTGTATATGAGAAAAGAAAAATTACTAGCATATGGCAGTTCACTATTATTCTTCACATGAAACAGAAAAAATAGAATACAAAGATAAGTTATACTTGTAAAGCCAAAGGGCAGTCGGATAATCAATTCCCATTAACCCAGTCCTTCCACGTACTCCGTTCACAAAACGCATACTACATACTTCAGCAAGGGCAGCTAAAGCTGTCTGTGGAGAGAACGGTTATTAGAATCTAGAAACACAAAACCATTAATATTTAAACAGCTATAACCTTTGAAAAACTGTCTTTATCAGCATTGGAATTAGATGCATGGAAGAAATATTTTCAAACACATGGATATCTGTATCAAATAATCTATCCACAACTACTTAGTGAACAAGATATGAGATCCAAATTTTCTGTCCTATGAAAGTAAAATGTGTACCTAGAAGCAACTCCTCATAGAACTAGTACCATAAGTTGAAGGCGGAATGTTAACACAATAGTTAATGCTTTAGAACTCTGACTTAATAGAAAAAAAGTAATTCTCTTTTGTTAGATTTTACAAAGTAGAGTAATGAGTAGAAAACAAGCAGCATTGCCAGATCAATGATACCGGAGATTATCAGAGCTAATATGCCATTGTTGCCGAAGAAAGGGCAGAAAATTGTTATATGACGGCAAAGGAAAAATGAGTGAATGTTAAAAAGAAACTGATCAAGGATCAGAAAACCATAAATTCAAAAACTGCATTATCAAGGATTTATTGACTAGTGCCCATTGAATTTGTCTGAATCTGACTGTTATTTTTCATTTTCTCTCCTGGAAAACTAGAGTTTATAAGGCAATATTGTTCATGAAAAGCACACTACACTGCCTAGACAGATTGAAAAATTATAGTTTCATATATAAGGAATTTAGTCCAGTTCATCAGTAAATAATCAGCACTTTGGCATCTTTTGTATTGTTCTATGACCGTTAATAATAAAGGGAAAGCTTACAGATTTTATTCCTTTGGAATCAAGATGCCGTGAAATGATAATTTCAGCAACTGCCTGCATAACCAAAATTTGTAAGTTTACAGCTAAAATTCGAATGTCAAATAAAGGACTAGCAGTTGTACTTGTACTGGTAATATACGGGTGTTCACATAAATAGATCATGATGGAAAAAGAAGTTTATATAGTGGTCAATGACATAAGCTGGCATGGTGATCAGACAGAAACATATGGCATTAAAGCACCAACCAAACTAGCAATCATTTGTATGGAGAGATAAAGCTGTAAACTAGTCTTTGAATATCAAATCCTATTACTTTGAAATCCACAAGTATGACATAGTCAGGCACATCTCAACATGGACGGCCCTCAACCAAGGTTGCTATAACCAGGTATTAGCATTGACCAGCTTGAAAACCAGTTGTAAAGAAACAAAAAGCTTTAGCTGATTCACCAATGCATTAGGCCTATTGGATTGGATATAACTAGTTGATTAAGGTTTAATTACTCTATTAAATATCAATATCTGCATATGAGGTGGGATATCTATGCTGGTATGTAGTAAGGATTTCACAGTGCAAGTTTGATCACAATAACACGAACTGCTAATTATTTACTTATTTAGAATAAATTGCAAAAAAAATTCAGTGTCATTATTAAATATTTCAACAGTTCCAATCATAATCTATTATGCAAGTTTATTAAGACAGAAAATAACTTATTTTCAAGTTTCATCTTGCTCAACAGGTACAACCAAAGTTAATCTGATATTGATATAGTGGCACTTTAGATAGTGGGTAACTGCACTAAAGCTATATGGCCATGTTGCATCTATGAGAACTTACTATCTGTAGTAACCTAAGTGGTTCTCCTTAGCAGAAAACATCAGACTATCTATGAAATGACATATACAAAAACAAGCATCAAAATATCAGCATACGCTTATTAAAGAAACACACTATTGGAAGTTTTAACATGACATTGTTAGATTATACATAAGAAAGCAAAAAAAAGGACAATATTGAGTAATACAAGTATAGAATCAAAAGATACAATAATCAAGAACCAACAGATCGCGTCTTACCTTCACCTCAATTCGAGAAAGATACGGTCTCTTATGTGAGTCATGTGAAAAACGAACTCTGCCTTGTCTCTCACCAGATTTTGACCACTCCTTTAGAACATCAGGATGCCTCCACATCTCTTCCATGTCCCCTGGGGATACTCTCCTATCCCAATATGTCCATTCTTGACCTAACTCCGCATGGTATGATGATATCATGTCAGACAAGTGAGAGTGTCTTTCGTAAATTTTCTTCCACTTCTTCCATAACCTAAATATCGTATTGTAAGAAGTACCAGAAATTATCTATGTAGTTAAAGTCTCACTTTTCTCAAACAAATGGTTTCATCTATGGTTATGGGAAGTCATGCACAAATTTGCCTTTAACCAATAAATAAGTACTAATTTCCTGTTGAAGTAAAAACAACAGATGAAAATCTTGTTCAACCCGTAGTAGGAGCTTTCTCAACTTAGCCATGATGATATATTCAGTTACTTTATCAGAGCCAAATGCATTCCATGGTAATTGATATGATCAATGAGAGGAACTCTGACATATTCACATCTTTCCTTAACAAACTTTTGGATTTACTCATCTATTTGCTCCCAAAAATTTTCTGAAACCTTTGAGCCATCAATTTTCTGTGAGAATGTGGAACAAGTTAACCTATGCTATGCAAAAAGAGTGCTAATGTGTATCAATAGAAAGGACAACAATTGAAAAGAAAGGCATCATATGAAGCATATACTTTGAACTTCCATGAAAATAAAAAAAATAAATTACAATTAGAACAATTTCATGTAGTGTACTCCTACAATATAAAATGCTAATTTGTGATGACTGACATGTTACTGGTCTATACCAATATGCTACTGTAACTGATAGAAAATGTTACAACCTGCCTCCAATGAAGTTGGTATACGAGCATTCAAAGCATTAGGTGCTGAGGAATTTGCATCAGCAATCTCTTGTTCTCTGTAAAATGAAATAAGTACATAAAAAAAATCTCATAACCATTTCTTACTCAATGCTAAGGCATTTGAAGTAACACAAAACATTCGATATCTCACATATGAGATGAAGTTAGAACAATATGGTATGAGCAAATAAAAAAGATACGTGGGACCTAGGTCCGTAAGGTTTTATAGCCAAGAGTATAATTAGGTATTAGATTAGGCTAATAGACTATATCACAAAATTCCCCAATATAGTGCAGCTAGGCAGTAGATTCTAAGAGGGGTGGAAAGAGTAAAGAGGGAAGTAGATAAGAGTCACAAGACTGTTAAAAATCGGAGAAAGAAACTTACAAACATGTAAGCAAATTGTTGCTATAAAAAACATTTTTGTATGTACATATTGTACCAAATTCCTCAATATTTTTTCTAAAAAGATTTTCATTCCAGACATTAGAAAATTGAGTCGATTGCAAATAGGTCAAAAAGAGGATGTCTTCTGCAATAAGACTAAAATGTAGTAGAACAATTCCACAAAGGATCACATTGCTATTTATATCCATTTAAGCAATAAATCTTGTGACTCTTATCAAAATACCATCTACTTAAATAGAATATATGAACAACCACGGATGCAGGGTGAAAAAGAAAAGCTTGTACAGTTGAGAAATTGATAAAGCGTAAGATAGAGCAAACTCAAAAAAGTATGTCAAGGAATGATAAAACAAAAAAGGCAGAAAGATTTGGTGCTAAACTAAGGAATGAAACATTATGAAAGTTTGAAACCTCTTGGATAACAGACACTCTCTGACAGATAGATATCGCTGGAAATAGGCTGCTGTTGATTTGTGATCAGCTTTCTTTTTGCCTCCTTTGTAAGCTCTGATAACAAATTCTTCATTTCTTTCTCTGTATTGCCAGTTCGTCAAATATTTGAGTTTCATGGGAAAACAAGAGAAGAAAGCAATGCACATCATCAGCAATATTGCACAGTGCAAAAGCTACCTTCAGAAGTCATAAAGTAAATGCAAATTGTTGTACTTTAACATACTTTCCATCACAAGAGGAGAGCCACTTTACATAAGCAGCACCAAAATACACATTTACAAAAGGCTTGTATAGCAAAGTTGGATTTCCCTCAATTTCATAATTCCTGTACCCCATTTCCCTACAAAATAACCAGTTTCCAGAAAAAATATATAATATTCGTGCATCAAAGTAGGGAGAACTATAAGGATAGGATCATAGCAGTTGATAGTTAAGTACCTGGAAAGCCATTCTGCAATTTCAGGAGTCACCTGCATGATGCCAATCCTGGTTTGCTTTGTCTTTCGATCATAATTCTCTGCGAGAAGTTGTCTGTCACTTGCAATTTCAGCAATAGCACAAATCATGTCCTGCACTACAGGGTAAGAACTAAGAACAACATGGTCAGAGAATTTAAGAAAGAAAGATACAAGCAGTTAAGCGTTTACAAAATTATTAATGAATGAGAGATACAATTTGAAGTTTAAGCATCTTAAAAGCAATATCATTGCAAACTTCTAGTGTGATATTTGGACAAGTCTCAAACTCTTTGTGATAGATTTGTATATATATATATTCAATGGTCTCACTTAGTTATTCCGCCTATTTGGCATTCAGGTACTGACCTGGATCTTTTCCAGAGCTTCAAGTTTAACTTTACAAATAGAGGATTCAAAATGAAAAAGAAAAAGAATCTATTTCAGATAGATTAAGCATGAATGAAGTCCAAGGGGTCACGAAATAGCTAAACTATTTATATTTGACAAGTTTATCACTATCCAGTCTACACCCATTCATTCTGGTTTAACAAATACAGTGTTGTAGATAAGTGCAGCACTGTATTGTGACTATTCAATTGATTACCTCAAATTGAACATCACTTAAACCTCAACTTAAGCCCCAAAACTCTTAGGGTCCATTTAGAATGAGTGTAGCATTTGAATACAAGTAGCTAGACCGACTTTTTACCCTCAATTTTTAGGAATCTTAAAGGCTTAAACTAATTTAAAAAAATTGATTGTTTGGTTGTAAGCTAAAATATTAGTGTCATTATTACCTTTTATGTGACATAAAAAGTGTAAAAAATTAAGGATATGCTATATAAATGGACCAAAACACCTTTGTAGTTGAAGGATGTTAGTACCACAATATTATTATTAAATTTAACTTCTAATAAAGTTGAAGTTGTCCCAAAAATGTGCCATTTTTATTATCTTTCTTTTGCAATCCATCCTTTTAAGGTAACAACGCTGACTTATAATACAACAATGGATATTTAGTAACAAGGGCTGCCGTGCCAGTCGACACTTACTATGCCGACGCAGTGCCAACACGTGGCATAGGGTGTGCCAGCGGCACCCCCTAAAAAAACCTTCTCAAGTGAGAAATGAATGAATACTTCGTGAGCAATTGCAAGATAGCAACGATTTTATAAGATAGCAATGGATACTTAGTAAGCAATTCCAAAGCAGCAATGGTCTTATAAAACAATCAATGGATACTTAGTAAGCGATTCCAAGGCAGCAATGGTCTTATAAAACAGTAATAAATATTTAGTAAGCAATTCCAAGATAGCAACGGTCTTATAAGACAACGGTGGATAAGAATTCTAAGGTAGCAACAATCTTATAAGACAACAATGGATACTTAATAAGTAATTCTCAGCAGCAATAGTTTTATAAGACATCAATGAATATTTACTTAGTAAGTAATTCCAAGGCAACAACAATAAACAGGACCGCAAAGTGCAAACAATCATCAATGCTGACTTACAAGACAATAATAGATATTTAGTAAACAATTCCAAGGTAGCACCAATTTTTTTTTAAGACAGCGACCAATACTTAGTAAGCAATTCAAAGGCAAACAGGACTGCAGATGATCATTACCGGTTGAGAATTACATTGTCAACAAAAGTTTACAAATAGTTCTTTTAAGTTATATATAGTAAAAGCACCCAAAAATGCCTTTGTAGTTGGAAGGATGTTAGTATTGAGATATTATCATTAAATTAGAACTCTCATAAAGTTAAAATTATCTTAAAATGTGTCTTGTTTATGAGAGAGGAGTGCACGGTAAGAGAGGAGACGAGAGAGGACATGGAAAAGATAAGTGAAAGTCATTTCATGAGTAAATTCATAATTTGAGAACTTTTTTTACTATCATTTGAACTAATTCAAACTTGTACCCATTTTCTTTTTCTCTCTCCTCTCTAACCTGTTTAACCTGGGTAGGCATAAACTACAGTTTGGCTACTAAATCTGGTTAGTGTTCTCTAACCAGGTTCAAAAGCTTTCCTACTCTAGTTTCAAGCGCCACCTTAATGATTCACAGCTTACATCCTAAGAATCTCATGGTAGTGGAGTTCTTAACTAACAAGCTAAGTACTTTACTAGCACTTCCCTAGAAATTAATCGACCACTACTCTTAATCCGACATGGTTTTGAGAAAGGAACCGGGTGCAATTTATAAGTTAACATCCAATATATTAATGTATGTTTTGTCTGATAATAGTCTTTATTTTCACTTTTCACTTTTTCAGTGTATAAATAATGGCATCACTCTTGTCAGAACTCAGAAGTATTCACTGAACTCCTTTAAGCAGTTACCATGTCAAGTTTCACTGTTTTAAACTTTTTATATCATAACTTGAAATTTCTTTGCAAACATTCTTAACTCCAAGTATATCGAAAGAATTCTGAAGTACAAGTATGTCAAACAGTCAAAGCATGGCCTGGAGGAATGTGGTTAAATATCTTCTAAGATTTCTTCAGTAACCTAAAACTATAAAAAATAAAACTTAAGAAACCAACATAGTTCCATGCTAGCTCAGGTACTAAAGCATGCACATTTACAAGAAAAATAAGAGTTGAAAGGAATATGCCAGCACATCTGAGAAAGAAGCCAGAAAGGAAAAGTACAAGATTCAGATTGAGGATAGACTATCTACAACAACTGAACGAAGTAAGAGAACAAACCGCAGCTATTTAAAAAAAAGGGGGAAATAGTAAAATGAATACCCGGTCTATTTGTGAATTGAAATGCCTCTGGACAATAATTCCAGCCACACACTGAAAGGAGCACAAGAACATGGAATAAGTACGTTGTGAAAAAGTGTCTAAAATTATCGAGTATATGTATACCATTCTACATAGTAGTTTAGAAAGAAACTAATTTTATTCAATCTTGATATTAATGACGGACGTGTCATGCCACCATCCGCACAGGCCCTGGCCAACTGGCATGCTCTCGGCACGTCTTTAACATAGTTTTAATAAAATATTTAAAATATTTCAAATATATTTTTTGGTCTTTGGTATATTAATCTTTAATTTTTTGTGTAACAATATGTATCAAAACATGCATTACAATCTTTTATATTTAGATTATTTTATCAATGACTTATATTATTAAATATATGTAATAGTCAAATATAAATATTATTCAACACATAATATAATTGAATATATTTATTAAAACTAATATTAATGATTGAACACTCCATAATATAATTAAACACTTAAATATAATAATTCAATAATTGAAAAATAATATATAGTTGAACGTAGAATGACAGAGAGGATTAAATACTTCATTTGTCGGCATAAGATAATATGAGAATGTTGCGTTAAATATTATCGATAATCTTTAATTTAATGATGATGCATTTGTTTGTCAACACAAAAATAACATTAAAATTGATTAATGATAAAAAATAAAAAAAGATTTAAAAGAATGGAGTCCACATCGACACGTACTTGTGTCAGATCAGCACGGCTCGGTACGGGGGGCGTGCCAAGTGTTGTACCACCAATGGCATGATCATCGTTGCTTAATATAAGCAATGATGCAGTTTTATCATCAATGTTCCATTTTCATATTTGAGTCTTTCAACTCATTGAACTCAGTTGTATTTGCAAGAGAATTAATTCACCAATTACAATAGATCTCCTTAGATCTCCTTTTCATAGGCAAACAAACAAAATCCACTAATCAATGTAAGGGAACAATAAGAGATTCAGCTCTTTTTTGTTTCCAAGACTAAAGTCTCCAAAAAGGCAAAAACAAAAAGAAATATATAGAATAGCTAAAGTATATCTGCAAATGATATCCATCTATATGTACACACACATCAAGCAGCAAGAAGAAACAAGAGAATATAATACATACATATGTAAGTGATGATAAATAATTAATGAAGTAAACGAGAAAGATCATCAATGACTGCAAAATAGTGTTTATAACTTCATATACAAGTACTAAATGCATGCCTGCACAGACACCCACAATGGAAATTATGAGATCCTACAAACAAAACGAAGAGAGAATTGAACTGAACATGAGCATGATAAGGGTAGAAAAAATCTAGAGAGGAGAATAATAGTTTATTGATTAATTATACAGCACCAGTTCCGGTGCTTGTGTCAGTTATCTATTAGAAGATTCTGATCTGAAAATAAGGCTTTTGAGAATGTTGAGCTTATAAATAATTCAAATAATTTATGAAGGATAGTTAAAATCTGGTGTTCGCAAATTTGATGTTTGCCGATTGTATCTATATATACCCCTTTCATGGGAAGTATGCTTGATGTCTTATATACAAAAACTGTATGGAGTCTGTACAATGAATCATTAGTATATGTAAATTTATTACAGAACATAACGAGCCACAAACATATTCTCCAAACTCACATTTGCATAGACATTTATTTGATTAACTTTAACAATTTTCTATTACAAGTTATTCATAAAACCATATAAGTAAGATTACAGGTCAAATCTTCCTCTATAGAGAACATAAACCAATAAGTTGAATGACATCTAACATATTCTCTTGTTACAAGCTCAATGAACATGTAAACATTTCTATTTGGTATTACGTGATTTTTCTCATCTGTTCGCCATGTTCAAAAATATGCAGCTAATTACATACCCTCATTTCAGTTTGTGTAAGATAAGGCTCCCCATCCGGATCTCGTGAGAGGTGAACTTTCTGACCCATCCTTTCTCCGACATCAATCCATTCTTTGCAGACATCAGCATCCATCCACAATAATTGCATATCCTCCAGGTCCACACAGTCATCCCAATATTTGTAGCTCACAGACATGTTGATGTTATTGGACTACCTCTGTGATTTAGCATTGGAGGGGATACAAGAAAATATTAATCATTGAATGATTCTCAACATACACCCAATAACAATGAAAATTGTATGGGCATATATACATTCGTGATACATAATAGGAACAATAAAGCATCAAATAACAAGCAAAAATAATAGCACATTAACACCTACAGAATTGAAGATATTCATTCACTGTTTCCTGATCTACACCAATTAGTGATGACTCGCCCCTAAATTCTCAAGAGTTAATCTTACTATGACATGAAGATTAGTTTTTGAAGTCACATTCCTTTTGTTGCATCCAGAAATTTTATCATAATAACAGGAAACTAACTTAAAACAACATAATAAAATTCCAGTTGGTTTTGTCGCATCATGGAATTCAATGCTAATCAAAGATCAAAATAAAAGATAAAGGACTCAGCGGAGCTCAAAACTAGACCAGAAAACAGTACAAGAGCCAATCCCATAAATCAATCAGCAAAAGAGAGCAACAAAAGTCAAGCATTTGGGTACTGAACTACTGATTACCCAAAGAGCAATGAGAATCAAGCATTTGGGTACTGATTACCCAATTAGTTGTTCTTCTCAAACAAGGATTCAGAAACAAAAAAATAAGAACAGCCCAAAAACCAAAATTTCCAAAAGAAATTCAAAAGTAAAGATCAAAGCATGCTATAAAATCAAATCGATGAGGAAAATATGATCCAGGCTTCCAGATTCTTGATCATCCAATCAACATTTTTTTCCCAACAAGAGTTCAAGTTATCATGTGCAATTAGAACATCCAAGGAACCCATTCATCTGACAAAACAACAGTTTGGCCGAAACCAAGTTTGGTCGAAACCCACTACACCCAAAATATCAAAATTAAAAAGATCAAAACCAAGATTTAGAAATATTATAACATCCAATCCCATCAATGAATCAGAAAAATAAGGAAATATGATCTACACATTTAGGCCTTGTTTGCCTTGAGTACAGAGGAGATTCATGAACTAGTTCAGGTACCCTAACCTGGATCAGTAACCAAACAATAATTTTTTTTTTCCTAATCTAGTTCAGTTGCCACTCTCCAAAAGTATAATAATATGTAAATACTAATATCATTTCAAATTGATTCTATTTTACTTTTCACGACTTAAATATATTAATTTTATATTTTATCAACCTTATCTTACATCTCTTTCAAAATATTCATATTTTCTATTAAATCATGTCCAATCGAGTCTCTCTCCCTCTCTTCACACCATATAAGCCAAAACATACACTTAAGTTTGCAAATAACTATTATAAACATCATATAAGCGAGCAAATATACACTTAAACCCGCAAATAATTATTATAAATACTATATAAGTCAACAAATATATACTTAAGCCTACAAATATATATTATAATATTATAATATTTGTATGTTATAATATTATAGTATTATATTATTATAATATTATAATATTTATATATTATAATATATCATATAATATTTGTATATTGTAATAATGATCACCAGACATGAAAAGGGTATTTTTGTCCATCAAATTTACATATCATTCATTTCCCTCCAAAATCAACACTTTTTCACATGACATCACATGGATAATAAATATATTCTTTGCCTAGTTCAGAACCAAATACTAAATTATCTTAGCCTAGTTCAAGGTACTTAAATAAAGACTAGGGCCAAGCTAAATCTAATTCAAAGCTTAGCCTCAAACCAAAACAAGGCTTTAAATTCTTGATTGCTCAATCAACTTTTTTTGCTAGTGTAAATAGAAAACCCAGGGAACCATTTATCCGACAAACAACAGATTCGTTGAAAACTCAAACCCATTTGTCATGACTGTGGCTGATTTGTACTCGTTGTGATCTCGGTTCATAACACCATTATACTCAAAAATCAAATAAACACAATCCCTCCTTTGAATGACAAGAATTAGACGAGATCATGTATCTGAAGATATTCATGATCACCGAATCAACATTTTTTTTTCCTAACAAGAGTTCAAGTTATGATGTGCAGTTAGAGCATCCACGAAACCCAGGTCATCTGAAACAACATATTTGTTGAAAGGAACTACACCCAAAAACCCAAAATTTCTAATAAAGATCAAAACCAAGATTCAGAAAAGTTCTATCAACGAAAACACAATCCTACATTCCGATTCTTAATCACCCAATCGACATTTTTTGTCAATGCTATTGGAACATCCAAGAAACAAAATTTGTCCGACAAAACAATAGATTGGGAGAAAACTTTTACGCCCAACGGCCCAACTAAATCCAATTTCTCTCCTTTAAAGAGAAGGATATACGAGAATACGTACCAGGAGAGATTCTCGATCGCCGATCAACATTTCTTTTTTTCCCCAACGAGATTTCAAGTCGTCACGTGCAATTAGAACATCCAAGAAACCCAATTTATTCCACGAAACAACACATTGGTCGAAAACCCATCACACCCAAAATCCCACCAAAAAAGAGAAAAGAAAAAGAAAGATCCAATTTTTCTCCTTCTAAGAGAACGATTTACTAAATCACGTACCCGGAGCGATATCTTGAAAGATTTATGAAGCAATGGGCTCGTTTCTTGGATGGCCTCAGCGGTCGGTGGAGAGCGAAAGCGAGAGAGATAGGCAAAGGAACGCGGAAGAAGTGCGGAGTAATAACGACGGTGTCGGACATTATATACGCTGATACGCACACCTGCTGCCGTGGCGTTTGCTTTAAGGGTAGAAGAATTGTGGGCCCCCACTAAGGAGAAACTTACAAATAACACCTTGTATTTTGTCTATATATAAATAATACCCTCTCTTTTTATTATTTAAAAAATAAAGTGCTCTATTTGATAATAAAAAAAGAGTAATAACACCCTAAATGGGAATTGTTTGACATGACATTGTTGGATTATGCATAAGAAATAAATAAATAAAAGAATTATGGTGAATATCAGGAGGAGGTTTTACTGTCAAGACTAATATAATGTAATAAAAAGATAATAAATATTCTATTATAATAGGTAGAGCCATAAAGGAAATTACAAGTCAGCACTCGTCATTAAAACCGAGGGGACTCATCACAAGAGATTACTCTAAAATGTGCCTTAGAGTCTGACTCAACCGTCTTGATCGGTATTTTGAAAGAAGAGTACTAACCGCGTTGGTCAATTGTTTCTATGATATTAAAAACCTAATTAGTTATTTTAATAATTATAAAATTATTTATACATCTCGTCAAACTAATTTTACTATGGATTGACTTGATATACTTAGGATGGAGGATTTTCTTTTGAGCTTATTCAAATTATGATATACCTAATTAGTATCTTAATGTTATTGTTTTCTTTTTAAAATTTTATTATTTCTTATCCTGAACCTAAACATATCTTAAAACTTACTAAGTTTGCAGTAATATTTTTAGTAGGTTATATGCCACAATAAATTAGTTATTTTTTTAATAATATTTATAATACTAATAAGTTATTTGTATTATAACCTTCGTTTCCCTTCATCGCCGACGGGTCGCCTCTTATAATCGCTTCCCTCTTTGCCCTCCCTTCGGCTATTACTTCCCCCTTGGAAAGAGGAAAGCAAAAGGATGCCTCTTTTCTTACTGAGCTCTCCCGCCGCCGCCGCCGCCGCCACAAAAGCCACCTCTACTTATCTTTATCCTCACAGGCGGTACCGCCAACGGGGCGAGGCGGTAATCTCTCTTCCTCCTGTTCTCCTGTCTTTTCTCTTCTTTTGTTTCCGAGAATACTCGGTAAAGTTACTGCCTTTATCGTCTCCTTTTCTTTTTTGGTTGCTCTCTTCTTTTGGCGCAGAGTCGCGTCTTCTTGTCTTGCTTTCGGCGTCGGTTTGCTTCCGACGTAGGTGGTTCGATCAGAGCTATGGCGGAGGTCGAGACCCAGATGGCGGTTTCTTCTTCGCCTTCTGCTGGTACTGATGGATTCTCTGTCTTTTTTTTCCCCTGATAAGATTTAATGAAAGATTCTCTCTTTAAAGATGGTTTTTGTTACTTTTTTATGAGTAAAAGCGAGTGATTCGATTGGAACTCTGCTCTTGAATAGTTTTTGTGCTTAAAGTTTGGTTTTGTGTCTCTTCATTCTGGAGGTAGCTGAAGTTACCATGGGCTATGGAGATGGAGTTCTTACGGATTTTTTGTGTTCAGTTTTGATTTTGACTTCTTTCTGAATATTATATTGTTGAGGACTCTTTTATTTTGCATATTTTGACGTATTGTCAGCATAAAATCCGGAAAGTTGGTTCTTTTTTGTGTTCAACTTCTTCCTCACATTGTTACGAGTCCTAGAATAACACAACTACAAATAGTTAAGCATAATATGCTTTGTCATGTGCATTGTTATGACAATGCTTCTTCTCATTTGACACACACGCTGAAAATACCTTACCCATTTAAGGTAGGCTCAGGGAGTTTTTTTGTTTCTGAAAAGGTATTCATTTCCTCAAAAATAGGTACTGTCCCTGTGTATAAACTGAGGATTTATAGCAGCTAATGTAAGTAATTATTTTCTTCATTTAGAGCAAAGTAAATACTCTTATCTCTTTTACCCAAGTCCTCTGCAGTTCTGTACTTTTTTGAAGAGGTCATACTTTTGCTATGACTTGGTCCTGATATGCTCTTCTCATAGGTGTCAAGCAAGCGTTGATATCCTTGTCAGATAAGAGAGACCTAGCTTTCCTTGGAAATGGTCTTCAGAGATTAGGGTGAGTATTTCACTTCCATTGAGCTTTATATTCTTTACATGTCAATTAGTTCTCTTATGTGTTTTGACGATATTTTATCATGGGACATTATTTTGTTATGGCATCTTTTCCTCTTCATCTCTTTTGTGGCTATTTCTCCATCTTTTCATGCTTTTGAAGTTTACTCAAGTTACAACAATATTGATGTTCGTTGACTCTCATGTTCAGATATTCTCTGTAGTCTGTACATTCTATGCCACACAGGGAACTATATTCATGGGAAGCTCAAAAGATTTATGTTGCGAGAATAAGTAAAAAAAATATTGAATTTGGACATATTGAGAAAATAGATTCCTTTTCTTATTTTGAGATTCTTCTAGAGGGGTCATTATTGTTGAGTCAATTGATTCTTAGATATGGTATAGAATAGCTTGGGCTCTGGCAATAAGAAAAGGTAGAAACCAAGAGGAAATGCCACTCAACTGAAAGAAGCTGTTTCTTTTTAACGGTGAACTTGCTATACTGGCAGAACTTATTCCTATAATCATCTCTAAGTCTTCACATATTAAACTATGAGGTATTTTTATAACATCAACTTTATATGTTGACTCATTTCATAATTCATACTACTGCCTACTTATGTCTCTGCTATATGGAGTATTGTGTCCATACAATCTGCATTTCTGAGCTGCCTGTATAGCCTTCTCTAGATGTAATAGATGCCCTAAAATGCTTATAGGAAATTAGAATTGTCTGAGTTCCTTTCCTTGGTCTTCCGAAGTTGTAGTTTTTACCTTTGTGTCTAATAGTTACTGATTCTTTGATATTTTGGCGAATCAGCATTTGTTCATGGAATCTGATTCTTATGAACATATGAAATTGGGAACCAGATACAGTGATAAACATGAATGGTATACTTCTGTAGGTACTGTATTGTCTCAACTGGTGGAACTGCATCTGCTTTAGAGGAAGCTGGAGTTTCTGTTACAAAAGTTGAAGAAGTAACACATTTTCCAGAAATGGTAATTTTGTTTTTGCTGGTTTCCACTTTAGCCTTGTTCAGTGCTTGGATTGAGTTTTGTTGTTCACCGTGTCATGAGAAATTTGTCCTTTGTCTTGCTGCTGTGTGGTCAGCAGTTATGATCACAATTCCATTGTTTATTTTTAAACTTGTAATATGGTGCTTTTCTTGTAACAAGTGGTTTTGTTATCACCTTTCTTGTCAAAATTTTGTTGGAATCTTGTACAACTTTGAGTTGTCCTGCATATAGTATGTTGAACTAACTTAACCCTTTTTGCATGTCATGCAAGAGGGGAGAAAATGTTGTCACTTTGTTTAAGTATCTTCACATGATTGTAGTTGTGTATCACCTGAGATGTCTGGAAGGATAGTCATGGTATTGACTTTTGAGGTTATAGACGATGGAATTAACTTTTTGAGTCTGCTTCCTTTTTTTTAAGGAATGTTCTTCCAAGTGAATGCATATGTATGTGTTCATACTTGTTGAGAAGTAAAATGTGTGCTTAGCAGCATGTATGTGTCTTTACTCTTAACATCATCGATGAATTTCATGATTGTTTCTCAGTTGTTTGTGTTGGTAATTGGTTTCATGTGAGCTGCATTTTTTTTGTTTCTGTACTATGTTGGAGATTAGCTAGCAGCCTACTTCAGACTGCTAGGAAGGAGAACCATTTTTGCTATAACTGTGTCCGTTCTCTGGAGAGTGATTGGAGTTTGCTGCTTAGCTTCCAGTGCTGATTGCTAGTGCAACTGTGCTGTTGTGACTGTTTCCCGGATGGCTGGCTGCTTCTATTTTAATGTAGCTAAATGGTTGTATTTGGTCATGCTTATTTGTTATGGATGAATTTGTTGGTGTAGTTACAATTAGACTGCATTTATGGGGGCTTTTCATTCTGGATGATATAGGACCTTATTGAAAAACTCTAGGCCATAATGTATCACCTTTCTGTTATAGTGATGTTTGCTGTTTGTGTTATTCATTCGTCTCTTAGATGAGATAAATATTATTTTTCTCAAAAGAAGTTAAAATCAACTGCAAAAGAGAAAATGCAGTTCTTTTGATATTTGTTCTTGGGAGTATTACAGCTCTTATAGAATGGTGCATCTTGTCTAGATGTATACCCAAATGTAATTTTATATTTTTATGTTTCACTACTGGTAATTGGGTCCTTCTTGTAAATGGCAAAAGTATGTTTTTTCTTGTTTGTGATGCTTAAACATGTAATTGCTCTTGCAGCTAGATGGTAGAGTGAAAACATTACATCCCAATATACATGGGGGTATTCTTGCTCGAAGAGATCATGAGCACCATATGGAAGCCTTAAATAAGCATGGAATTGGTGAGTTCATAATTTCGTATGCAATTGTGCAAACTTGTTCTGTTTTATCTTCAAAATTGTGGGGTGACTGTCATGCCCTGAGTTTTAATGCTTGTGCATTTACTTCTTGTACCTAAATGTAACTCTTTAGCTGAATTTATCTTTACAGGGACTTTTGATATAGTGGTGGTCAACCTGTATCCTTTCTATAATAAAGTTACATCTACTGAAGGAGTTACTTTTGATGATGGCATTGAGAATATTGATATTGGTGGTCCTACCTTGATCCGAGCTGCTGCCAAGGTTATTCTTTATACTATTTGGAGTCTAGTTCTTTAGGCTTTTCCTTATTTTTGCTAACTTGCATAAGTAACAGAACCACAAAGATGTTTTGGTTGTGGTTGACAATGAAGACTATCCTGCACTCTTAGAATTTCTACAAGGAAAGCAAGATGATCAGCAATTTCGCAGGAAGTTGGCCTGGAAGGCTTTTCAGCATGTTGCTTCATATGATTCAGCAGTTTCAGAGTGGTTATGGAAGCAATCAGGTGAAGGTAAGAGTTAATCATATTCAGCTTTCCTCGTAAATCTATCGTAATCTACATATATGATGTGCTTGTATACGAATAATACATGATGCCTCTAGTAACATAAATAATTATTTCTTCTTAGGAGGTAAATTTCCTCCTAGCCTTACAGTGCCTCTCACACTGAGATCTCATCTTCGATACGGAGAAAATCCTCATCAAAAGGCTGCGGTTTATGATGATAAAAGTCTTTCTTTGGTGAGTGCTGGTGGTATTGCAACAGCTACACAGCACCATGGAAAGGTGAGAAATGCATGATGGTGTACTGAATAAAAGCAGGGATTATTGTGCTAGTTTTATATATTAGTGCTTAAAATATACAGCATGGGTTTGTTTTGTATGTCGATATTGATGCTCTGTTAATTCTTGGTTACATATGGTAAGATGCATGAGAGAAGGATTTCCACATTTTGTAAGAAATAACTCTTACCCTTCTCTAACTGTTAAGCTGTTGAAAGTATAATTTATAACATTCTGAACGTTCATTTTGGTCACATCACTTTTAGCCTTGAGACCTTTAGCTAGTTTTCTTATGCCACCTTTGACCTTTATGAATTGTAATCTTCTTCTGTCCAATCTTGTTTTTATAAGATTATTGCTTATGAGATTGTATAAGTTTAAGATTTCTGTGAAAATTACTCACAAAATATCTGAGATTAACTAGAGATTTAAAACTATGGGCTGTCCAGTAATTTCCATAACTTCTGCTAATATCAGAGTAGAAAAGATCTCTGAAGCATGAGGCTCCTGCAATTGCTGATCTGGGAGGGCAAGATTCATAGCTTTACCTCCATTAATAGAGAGGTCATGTTGATGGCTTATATCCATGACTACTTGGGTTGAAGAGGCAAGCATAACGGCCACACTAAGTGACACCTCTCTTGCCATAAAAGAAGAACTCAGTTGTAATCTTTAATTTCTGAGGAGGACAAGTCTTCTAAAGGATGATCAAAGGATGTAGTTGCATGGGTTGGGTTTAGATATATTTAAAACATTTAATAATTATGGAGAAGTGAAGAAAAGGGCCTCTTTGTCAAGAGAACTGATACAAAATGCAGTTTATATGAGGCAAGATGAGATATCTGATAACCTTAACAAGAAAAATCTTAGCTTTTCCACATATTGAAGATTTCAAGAAAAGAAAAGGTGCATACAGCATCGAGAAGTTGGTCTATTTAATGTTTTAACAGGTTCTATGTAGCTTCTCATGATTTGTCAAAGTTTCCAGAGTTCTTCTGTGCTGGAAATACATAATAGGTGTTATTCTGATGTATTATCAGCAATCTTTATTGGTGAAATATTTTAAGTTTGTGTTGGTATAAATGTTATGGCTGTATTTCCTCTTAATGAGTATTCATTATACAATATAGCTACAGTATCCTAAATTCTGTGTTTCGATGGACTAATGAATTGCTATTTATGATCTTTATCTTATCATCTTATTGTCTTTAGTGTTTAGTTCATTCTTATTATAATCGAAAATATAATGTTTTTGCTTTGTGCCAATATCTTTTCCACAGGAAATGTCTTACAATAATTATTTAGATGCGGATGCTGCTTGGAACTGTGTATCAGAGTTCAAGAGTCCTACATGTGTCGTTGTGAAGCATACCAATCCTTGTGGAGTAGCGTCACGCCAAGATATTCTTGAAGCATATAGATTAGCTGTAAAGGCTGATCCAGTCAGTGCATTTGGGGGAATAGTTGCCTTTAACACAACAATAGACGAGGTAGGAATATGCGATATGATTTTGGTTTACATCTGTTCATGTACTCACATGCTTGTTAATATAGGATCTTGCAAGGGAAATCCGAGAATTTAGGAGTCCGACAGATGGTGAAACACGAATGTTTTATGAGATAGTAGTTGCACCTGGCTATACTGCAAAGGGTCTTGAGGTCCTACAAGGCAAGTCAAAGACTTTGAGAATCCTTGAGGCTAAAAAGAGTGGAAAAGGAGTTCTCTCTCTCAGGCAAGTTGGTGGAGGTTGGTTGGCTCAGGAATCTGATGACTTAACCCCAGAAGATATCAAATTTAGCGTGATGTCTCAAAAGACTCCATTACAGAATGAGCTTACTGATGCGGAATTTGCTTGGCTTTGTGTCAAGCATGTTAAGAGTAATGCCATTGTAATAGCAAAGGTTAGTTCATTTCTTTACGTCATTATTATTAAATGCTGTGAAAATAGATATTACCTTATATGAGTTGAAATACTATTTTCTAAAGGTAATTTTGTGAATCTCTAACTATAAAGATGGACATCAAGCCCAAATATTAAATTCAAGATCCAGCATAGATAGTTTGCTTTTTTCCTTTAATTTTATGGTAGATCAAATGTATTGATTTCCTAAAAAGAAGTTCCACTATTGATGTAGACTCCTTTTGCCTGCACTACTCATGATTCTTCAGATTATTCTTTCCTATAATTATACTGCTTGTGCCTTCATACTGGGCCCAAGCTTGAAGAGAGGAGAATGTTGTCATATAGCCAGATAGGTAACATAAAAGCTACTGTTAAAGTGCACCATGAAAATAGATATGTATGAAATGTACGGGTCTAATTAGAGATAGATATTATGGGTCCTTCTATCTGGGTTTGTAACTGCTGACTGCTGAAGCATTGAATCTAAGTAAATTGGAGACGCAATAAGTTAATATTAGGGAACTGATTTGGTAGCATACAAGTGTTTGCCGGATCTTCCTGTTGTTCTTTATGCTGACCACTGGTGTAATTCAGATCTTATCTGACATATTCATTTGGCTGATGGTTATCTTGTATTTTTGTTCTATTTTATAACGTTAATCTACCAATTTTTTGCTGACTTTATCTTAAGCTTGTTCAAGTGACAAATGTCATATTTGTTTAGAATAACTGCATGCTGGGAATGGGGAGTGGGCAGCCTAACAGATTGGAGAGTCTAAGAATTGCTTTTAGAAAAGCAGGAGAGGATGCAAAGGGAGCTGCTCTTGCCAGTGATGCCTTTTTCCCATTTGGTAAGATCTTTTGTTACAAACTATGTTTTTTTTTTTTTTGGGTTACAAACTGTTACTTCTACATCCAGAACAATGACCACATCAATGGGATATGAGAATTAAATCATTTTCTGATGTTCATCTCACTTATTTTGCATATCATAGTGTAAGACACTGAAAGACCAATAGGTTGAAGATCCACACTTCAACCTGGAAACAATAAGCTTTTCTATGTGCAGATAATGACAGATGTAATGTTATGCGAGTCTTTTGCCTCTTATAAGTTTGCAAATTTAAGTGCCAACAGCCATAGATGATCAGATTCATGCAGTATCATGGTTTTGTTTTTAAAACAACTAAATGTGCCATGCCCTCCATTTGTTTCATCTGTTCATGCATCGATTTTCGCATTACCCTTCTCATCTAAGTTGTAGTAGTGTAAGATTCACCTTTTAGTATGAATTGGTAAACCTCTGCTAATCTTGTTATGATCGGGCAGCATGGAACGATGCGGTGGAAGAAGCATGCAAGAATGGCGTAAGTGTTATCGCCGAACCAGGAGGGAGTATCAGAGACAGTGATGCTGTTGACTGCTGCAACAAGTATGGAGTGTCTCTTCTCTTCACCAATGTGAGACACTTCAAGCATTGAAGACAACATACCTACTCTTTGAGTTCATAAGCATCCAAAGGAGGAGGCAAAGTGAAGCCAATTCCAATGCCAGCTGAGATTTGGTTTTTGTAATTCCAAGATTCTTCTCTCTTCTTTGGTGCAAGCTGAGGATGAGTTTCTCATCCCAACATTTTGGTGATCCAATCTTGAAAGGCACTTTCTCCTGCAGCCATAAATTATTGGGTTTTATTGTTTTCATTTTTGTTAATCTAAATTTTAGTGTACGTTAGTTGGATTGAAGATCCAGCCAATAAGGATCCGCCAAGTTGACGGTTGTAATTGCATCAATCAATCGATCAATCAATCGCCGGTGGGGCCACTAGAATCCGATGCACATTTGTCTCGGTATATCCGCACCCAAATCTCCTTCTGTCTCTCCACGTCGCTCTCAAGTTAGATTCGTACCGTTCTGCAACGCCGCACGAGCAGTTTACTTAAACTACCCTGCATCGCTGGTTGGTCAACCCCGTGCCGTCTCCGGTTGCTTAAATCTCTCCCGCGGGATTAACAGAAACGGACTCTCTCTCTCCTTCCAAATCGAATTGCCACGTGTCCCAGTGAAGAGCACGGTACAGCCGTCGGATTGATACTTCTCATCTACTAATCCAACGGCTAAGAGATGGATACGGCGTAATATTGAATTTTTGACCAAACTAGCCCTCTTTTAAATTTTATTTACCTAAATTATCAAACCCTAAATTTAATACCAAATTCTTTTTCTTCTTAATAAAACGCCAAATTGTTCGGCATTTTCTAAAATAACATACACTTTAGTATTTATCAGAAAAGCTAGAAAAATTTAAAAAGTATAGATTATTTTTATATCCTCGTAACAATATATTTATAAATAAAATGAATAACCCAACATAAAGTAATGATGTTATAAATTTTTTTCTTTATATTTTTATATATATCTTTATCGTTTGAGGTCCAATTAAATTATATTCAAAATTATTACATTCATTTTTGTTCATCTTTATGATAACATACTATATGTCTAAAATAAATTATTAGTTAAAAAATTATAATATACAAAATTGAGTAATTTAATATTTTAATAAGATACCGAACAGTTCAGTGCTTTTAATAATAAAACGCTTAACTATTTAGCATTCTGTGTGTACCCCTTCTTAATAGCGCTGAAATTTTTAATATTTTTTATTTTTTAAAAACGCTATTAGGATTAATATTTTAGATTCAAAAGTAGAATTTTTTAGGATTTCAATGAAATAAACTTTTTTTTGGTATTAAGTGGGTATGATCTTTTTTAATAAATAAAGTTTAAAAGAAGGGCAGTTTGGTCAAAAACTTGCGCAATATGCCACATTTCTACGCTTCTATGGGTCCCTTTTGTGAGGCTCTCTTGTGAGGTGACACGTCAAATGGGAACCGTCCTGGAGAAAGTCGTAATTACTGTGTCTCCCGTGGTCAATCACGTACTCCTCCTCCTCCTCCTCCTCGTTCTTTCGTCGAGGGGGCTAAAAGAAATAAACGGAGAATTTAGAGGGGTAATGTGCTAATACGAACGGTGGATTTTGCCTTCGTATACAATTTATATGCGGCCGTACTGATGCTTACTGTGTGCTTTCCCCAAGCTTCCGGTCTCCCGATTTGCCAGCTCAGCACCAAGACCACCTAACTCCTCGTCTCTTTTTCCCGTCGACCGGAGATCACCAACCCACTTGATATATATATACTCCCATTTCTATTACATGCACCCTCATTTCTTCCACAGTAATGTGATCACCTTTTTAAATTCTGCTCTCATCCGTCCCAAAATTATGATTCACTCCTAACTTCTCCCACTCCTTTGTCACTAAATACTATTATTTTGAATTTCTCTACTCCTTAGTGATTCAAATGTGCAGGAGAATAAAAGATAATTTATAAAATAAGTTATAATTTACAATGGGTTGAGAGGGTTCCTAATGTCTCATCCTTTGTTTAGCTTTAGAAACTGGAGGTGTAAATATCAATGTCCAATGTAATTATCACGTTCCGTTTTTTTTTTTTAAGAGAGGGAGAGAGAGAGAGAGAGAGAGAGAGAGAGAGAGAGAGAGAGAGAGAGCATAAAGAACTCCGCCCGAGAGCAAAGTAGCCAAAACCCAGGCCAGACTATAAAAAGGCGCGCCTCCTCGTTCCCATTCTCTTTACTCCCATTTCTCCGCGTTGCCATTTAGCCCGCTCGCGTCTAGGGTTTTCTCCCAGAGAAAGGAAGCGAGGAAGCTCATATCTTCTCGCTAATGGCGGCGTTCTCGATTGCTCTCCGATCCGGGGCTCCGGTATTCGATGGATCTCGCGATTGCTTTGCCTCCGATGGAAGAGCTCGAGCTGCGGAGCTGAACAAGGTCTGAATCTTGACCCCGTCCTCTCTCTCTCTCTCTCTTGCTAGAAATGGTTTTGAGATCTCTGTCGGTTCGAAGTTTTTGTTGTCTGTTTTGTTGAGTTAATCTGTTATCTATGGCGGATATGATTTTGTTAGGTATCTTGCATCAAGAGTTCGACCTCGTCTCGGATTCGATCAAGTGTGTTTGGTTCTGCGCTGTCTTCTCTGGAAGGGTCTTCATCACAGTTGAGTGTTTCTTTCTTTCTCTTTTTTTGTTTTCCTACCATTGCTACTGTTTCTTATTATTTTTTTTTTCTCTTCTTAATTTTTTTGGGGCAGGATATCGATTGCTAAGAACATCCAACCAATTAAGGCTACAGCTACTCAGGCGCCTCCTGTTATTCCAAGTAAGTTTTTTTTTTTTAAAAAATTATGGGGTTTTGAGGAGATTAAATTTTATATGGTTTTCCTTTGAATTTATTATGCTAATGATCTTTTGGTGCTCTGGTATTACGGTGTAGAATCTTCAAGTGGGGGAAAGACGAAGGTGGGCATAAATGGTGAGTTCCCCCTGTACTTTTAATTTAGACATCTCGGAATTCTTGATCGTCTTTGTGTGGTTACCTTTGTAGAGAATCTAATTTCTGATAAAGTTAAGACTACACGTAACATGAATGTTTTAGCTGATATTTTTCCATTGTCAAGTAACGAGACGAAATGGTATGAGGAAGTAATTTGCATCATGGATCTGGAGGAGTAGTTTTCATTATTGTTAGAGGTTCCTGTTGTTTAATATGAAGTTGAGCTTAATCAAAGTTGGGATCAAGTTGAAATGGATCCAATCAGGACAATCCGAGCTTGATTAGATATAAATGTTAAATTCAGGCTTGGCTGTAATCCATTCTAAGATGGAATGCGAAGATGCTTGGCTGTTTTAGGTTGAGCCTGGAATCAAGTTGAATATGAGCCATCCTTGACCTGCTTGAATTGATTGACGGTGGTTAAGTAAATATGCATTTGCTAATATCCATTCTCGAGTAAGTAACTGTTTGATGCAGGACAGAACGGCATCCTTATGTAAGGCTAACAGATTTACAATGTATTAGTAACTAGTTTAGTTTATCTCTTGCGTAGTATACATCCATATATTTCTTTCTATTGGTGCCACTATTTATACATCATAACTCCATTTTAAGATATGATTGATCGCCTTTTAATTTTAAGGAGCATACTTTGTTTCAGGTTTTGGGCGGATTGGTAGGCTCGTTTTGCGCATTGCTACAAGTAGAGATGATATTGAAGTTGTAGCTGTGAATGATCCTTTTATTGATGCCAAGTACATGGTAAGAAAGCAAGATTATCTTTCTAATCCTTTGGTTGCAACCTGGGTGTTATTTGTCAGATTTTATCAATTTTGAGTTCGATATGTTTAGTTTCTTAATCTCATATCTTATTTGAACTGTACTGGACCATTTATTTTCAAATCTCCTAGCTGTTTTTACTTCCTAGAACATTTTTGTGCAGTAAGATGATATCTAAAATAAAAATATTTTTTTCATTTTTTCCCATGAATATTCTATTTATTGTTAGACTGAGACACCGAGTACAACATGTAAGTGTTAATAGTTTATTGTAATGAAGGAGATTAATGATATTCAACAAAATGTTTGGTAGATTAGAAGTGAATGCTGTGTTAAAACTTAAAACTCGAGGCCTTTACCTAATTATATGCTGTTTGAAATATTTTCTGTGTTCTGCCTTATATTCCTTTAGCCCCTATTTGTTTCAGGATTATCTTTTCGCTATTCTAGATTAGGAAACACTATTATAGATTAGAAAAGAAACATCAAATTATCCCTACTTTAGATTAGAAATACTATTCAAATTATTCCACATATAAATGAAAATACAATTACCCTTGATTTGACTAAATTTATTTTAAAAATTCTCTCTTTTCTATAACTCACCTATCTCATTGTATACTTCTTACTTACAACAAAATGAGAACACTTTAATTTAAATTTATACGTCAAATCAAAAGGCATTTGAGTCAGTTTTTATTTATATTTTATCTCAACTTTATGTCAGATCAAGTAATGCACAACTTTTCTAGATTATAAGTATATATTAGGATACTCTATTCTAGATGGGAGATACAATTTTAGCAATAAGAATCAAGAATAGCTATTCTGGATTTTCTCTTAATCTCAAAGCAAATGAGGCTTTATCTTATTATTTACATTAAAGCCTGGAGGAGTTATTAAGATGTAAATTCCAGATTGGACAATATATGTTGCAGACCATATCCAACTCAAGTTGACTTGTTGCTGATTTTATGCCATGCCTGTCTCTCGCAGCATATATTAGTAGATGTCAAAATATTGTGAATAAGTAGATAAACTGTCACAAGCTGTCAATACAGAAAAAAAATTGCAGGTTTTCATCTGGTCCATAAAATTCATTCTTAATTCATGTTTCAGCATTGTGGTTTCAAAGTTAGTATTTGGTTTATTTGATGTGGATTATTTTTGCTCAACTGATGAAGTTGGAAGAATTAAGTGAGACTGTTCTTGTAAAACATTTTATGCCTCTCCTGGTGATATAGTTGACCTCTGTTAGATTGGTGATTGGGTGGCCGAGCCTTTTAATTATATGATGAAATTATCAGTAAAAGCATCAATTACTTTATGCTAGCTCTCATTTTTCAAAGATAACAAATTTATAGCTTTTTTTTCTTTTCTTTTGAGAGGTTCTGTGTTTTCTATTGTATCATAGCATAATCTTGTTTTCTCAGGCATATATGTTCAAGTATGATTCTACACATGGATTATTCAAGGGTACACTTAAGGTAGTGGACGAGTCTACTCTAGAGATCAATGGGAAAAAAGTCACAGTCACAAGCAAAAGGTAATACCATTTTTCAGCTAGTTAGTTGCACTTGTAAATTATTCAAAGAAATGATACATAGTATACATATTTATACACATATTAGATAGTAAAATTCTTTATTTTATTTTTTTCTGCATTTCCAAGTCTCATAATATTTGTATACATTTTTCATTCTAATAGTAAAGAAGTTTCATTGATATGCTTGTAAAGATTTATCCCTGTAAGGCTTTCGGGATCTGAACTAATTTTTCAATTTTAAGTAATCAAGTTTGGATGTCTTGTAAAGTGCTTTGCATTTAGGATTATGTACATTGTTGTAAGTAATGTAGAGAACACAGAATGTCTGTAGCTTCAAAGCATAAAGAAACTGAACTTATTTCTTAATCAGAGATCCAGCAGAGATCCCTTGGAATGATCTTGGAGCAGAATATGTCATTGAATCTTCTGGTGTCTTTACGACAATTGATAAAGCATCAGCACACTTGAAGGTCTGCCTTATTTGATGTTTGAGTTGGCAAAATTTCATTCATTCTACAAATCTGTTTTCCTATGCATCTTGATGTCTGATATCTTATTATTTTCCCTATAGGGTGGTGCTAAAAAAGTGGTTATATCAGCTCCATCAGCTGATGCCCCCATGTTTGTTGTTGGAGTAAATGAGAAGAATTACTTGCCAACTATGAATGTGGTTTCCAATGCGAGCTGTACTACCAATTGCCTTGCTCCTCTTGCCAAGGTTTGCTTGTATTCTTGAATTTGCTTACTTATTGTCTCTTTTTGGCATCACCATTGCCTCTCAATTGATTTGCAATTTGCATATATAGTACCCTTGCAATTGTGGGAAGCCAGGCTGCACATCTGTCTTCTCTTCTTTTTTTATCGTAGTATGGTATGACATTGTAGATGTAGATAGATAACCATGTTATGTTCTACAGGTGGTTCATGAGGAGTTTGGTATTCTTGAAGGCCTCATGACAACTGTTCATGCAACCACAGGTATTTTATGTTCTTTTTTTACTTGTGGGAGAACATGGCCTACTTCAGAAATGTGCTTGTATGCATTTTGTTCAGTTCATGATTCTTGTTTCTTAAAATGGTGTCTGCTCTCTGTTCAGCAACACAAAAGACTGTTGATGGTCCTTCAAGGAAAGATTGGCGTGGGGGCCGTGGTGCTGGTCAAAACATCATACCTAGCTCAACAGGTGCAGCAAAGGTGAGATACAATGATACATGGCACTACTAGGTATTGTTTAATGATTATATTTGTATTGACTGGCTTTACTCCCTGACCTCTCAGGCTGTCGGAAAGGTTCTCCCAGAACTAAATGGTAAGCTTACCGGAATGGCCTTCAGAGTCCCAACTCCTAACGTTTCTGTTGTGGACTTGACTTGCCGGCTGGAGAAAAGCGCATCATATGATGATGTCAAAGCAGCTATCAAGTATGGCACTATCTACTTAATCGTCGCAAGCCCTTGTATATATATCTATTGGCTTGTTCGAATAAGATACTAGGTGGTGGGTGGGGGGATCATAGATGATGGCCTTTGCAGCTTTCCCACATTATTTCTCATACTTTTTGTACTGCATAACTGTCATTTAATCCATCAATCAAATTTCAGGTTTGCATCTGAAGGTCCACTGAAAGGTATACTCGGATACACTGATGAAGATGTTGTTTCCAATGATTTCGTCGGTGATTCAAGGTAACAATAGCTCCGTTCTCGTCTTTGGTTTGCTGTCCATTTGGTGAAACTAAAAAAAAAACCTGCCTGTATGCCAGATCAAGCATATTTGATGCCAAGGCCGGTATTGGACTGAGCACTTCTTTCATGAAGCTTGTCTCTTGGTATGACAACGAGTGGGGTTACAGGTTAGAATTTACTGCTCTCCTACTTTTATAACTACCCTTGTTCCTATACTCAAATTTAGAACATACACTTACCCCCCCTTCTTTTTTGTTTCAGCAACCGGGTTCTAGACCTTATCGAGCATATGGCCCTGGTGAATTCTCACCACTAAAGAAGCGTGGCTTGGAGCATCGTTCAAGTAGAGTAGATCATAAAGCTGAAATTTTGATGGGGGATGACTTGTTTTGTTTTATGATAATCTAAAATAAGATGTAGCTAATTCAAAGCGCTACTACCATTTATTTTGTTACTTTGGTCGCTTGGAGGAAGCCTATAACTGAGTCAGGAAAATAGCTATGGAATTCATAACCGCAGGTGACATTATACCTCGCGGCATCCTGACCAGAAATTTCTTCATGCGGATGCTTTACAAAGTCTGTGCTACTTTCATTATCTTTTCCTACTTGTTGCATCTAAATGTTTATATTACTTCTCTATTTTCACATTGAGCAGCCGTTTCTTTTCACCCTCTCGTCCAGATTACATTTACTGTGAATGATTTGACAAATAAAAACTTATACAGAAATGATTATGCACAGAGAGCAGGGACAAGATGCCCTTATGAGGGTTAAAAAAAGAGTCTATAAGGAGATAAGGTATGATTATGATATCCATTTTACTTACCTTAAATCAATCCTACACGACAGCTAATTTCTCCTGCACCCGTCTACGCGTGGCTGCTAAGTGACACCCGACTCTCGTGCCAGGTGCTGCATTGCCGTCCCTACCTCGCCCGCCGCTCTATTTACGTCAATTAATTCCCTCGTCTCCACCATTCCACCATGCATCTCAGACCTTCTCCTTTCCTTTCCTTTCCCTGACCATGGCGTATTCCAACAAGGCTACCATGTCTGCCGTCCTCCTACTGCTCTTCCTCTTAGCTTCTCGTAAGACATGCACCTCCATCTTCCACCTTACTTGCGTTTTGTTGTTATATATAAATATATATATATATATAAAGAATTTTTTTGTACATTATGGAATCCATCAGTTGTTACTGGACAAACAAAAGAACTGAAAGAAGATGAGTTCCATATAACACTAACTTGAATGTTACATATATGACTGGAAAAATATTTGCAGAGGTGGCGGTGCCCGGCGTCGAGGCGAGGATTTGTAGGGTGAAGAGTAGCCGTTTCTGGGGGCCGTGCATCTCCGACCGCCTCTGTGCCGCGACTTGCATGAAGGAGGGCTTCGGCGCCGGCGACTGCGAGGGTTTCCGGCGCCGCTGCCTGTGCCAGAAACCCTGCTGAAGCTCCGGCAACTCCACTGCTCTAGAGGATGCTATCTATATATAAAAAATAGATCTAGAGAGAGAGAGAGAGAGAGAGAGTAGCTTATGATCTCATCGTGCTATGTATGTTGCCTATCCTTGTGTTGTTGATAAATAAAAATGCTAGAATGGTTGATGTTTATAAGATGTTTCCTATACTATGATGTTACTCACATGGATGATAAAGAATTAATTGCATTTTATGACAGACATGAACGGAGTGGAGTAACAAGAAACACACACACCTTTCATTTCATTTGCTATCAGGAGGCCATAAGAAGATCACAAAAATAGATAGGGATATTTTTTTTCCTTCATTTTATTAGGGTGTGAGATGATAAAAGAAGAAAAACTTACAAAAATAATCATGTAAATCATATAATTACTCCACAGATATCTGTAGTACAGTGGTGAGTCTGGGTCTTCTATATCTCCTTAGAAGCAAAGAGGAGCAGACTACACTCAGAGAGGAGAAGGCCATGCAAGCACCAGCCAACCATGGTGGCATTCTAAGTCCTGTGAACGGAAAGAGGACTCCGGCGGCAACTGGAACGGCCACGACGTTGTACGCCATCGCGAAGAAATGGTTCCAACGAATGCGGGCGAAGGTCTTCCGAGAGAGATCAATGGCAGTGATGACATCCTCAAGGTTGTTCCTCACCAGGACGTAGTCTGCGGCTTCGACGGCGATGTCGGTGCCTGCGCCGATCGCCATCCCGACGTCAGCCGCAGCGAGGGCCGGGGAGTCGTTGATGCCATCTCCAACCATTGCAACCACGGTGCCATCTTTCTGCAGAGAGCGAATGGCTGCGGCTTTCTCTGCTGGCATCACCTCAGCTCTAACGTCTTCAATTCCGACCTGCAACTTGCAACAGAGATAACAGTCCATCGATGTAACTTGGTTTTCTGATAACCACATCCAAAGTCAAAACGGCATTACTCTGATGAACAAATGCAACCAAAATAAAAATCCGCAAAGATGACTCCTCTTTAGGAAAAAGAGTATCATATCTAAAGTTGATAAAAGATGAAGTGCAAAAATATACCAAGTGTTTGTTTTAATACTCTAACACTCTCCTTCATTTTTGAGTTCGAGACATTCGAATATATAACTTCAAAGAGTAAGAGGTTTTATATTTTAAATTACAGATAGACCTGACGAGATTTATGGCCCCCTGCTTTACTAGCAGCATGTTTAACTTACTAACTTCTCTAACAGTATAGTATAGAAGTGTTGTTTTCAAAACAATGAGGTGGGTTAGAATACTAACCTCCTTGGCAACTGCTTGGGCAGTCCTCCAGTTATCCCCTGTTAACATGACTGGATGAATACCCATCATTCTGAGACCCTCTATAACAATAGCTGCTTCTCTTTTCAAGGGATCAGTTATTCCCAGCAATCCAATAAAAGTACCATCAAGCGCCACAAGTATACCAGTTTTTGCATTCAGTTCCATGTCTACCAAGAAACTCTCAGCTTCTGGAGGGATGGCAACACCATTATCAGCTAACAAACTCCGGTTACCAACCTGTCGTAAAATTTATGCACAAGGATCAATATATTTTTGAAACAAGCAACAATTCATTGATATGATACTCACCAGAACCATTTTTCCGTCGATTGAGCACTGAACACCTCTCCCTGGCAATGCAGCAAAGTCGATGGCTTCAAGAAGCCACTCTGACATTATTTCTTCTCTAAGTTGTTGTCCGGCATCTTTGGTTGTGGAAAGCTTGCCAAAGAAATGATAATGGAATGCGTAATCCAGGATCGCTCTCGCAAGAGGATGTTCACTGCTTGCCTAAACTACATTGATAGGTTGACTAAAGTTACAAGTTTGAGCTTACTATTCATTATACGAAATAGAAATCGAACTTTTTGATTCACCTCGGCAGATGCAACTATCTTGAGGAAATTTCCTAGCTCCAATACTGTGAAAACTTTTGCAATTGTCACAGCAGCTTTCCCTTGTGTTAAGGTGCCTGTTTTATCAAAGATCACACAAGTGACACCCTGAGCTCTCTCCAATGCATCTCCTCCTTTTATTAGGACTCCAAGACTCGCACCAACTCCGGTAGCTACCATAACAGCAGTTGGTGTTGCCAAACCAAGGGCACAGGGGCAAGCAATCACGATGACCGATATAGAGAACATGAGAGAGAAAACAAAGCAGTTACTGCTTTCTGTGACCCATGAATCTGGATATGCTCCTATTGATCCGCAAACAAACCTACAAAGGGAAGACCAAAACATGAGAAAACCCAACCACATGTTATGGCTAGTGGCTACTATTTGTCTAATTCATGTGAAACATACCATCCCAAGAATGTCAATAAGGACATGGCGATAACAATAGGTACGAAAATGCTAGAAACCTGAATTCAATAAAATAAATCATGATCATCGTCAAACTTAGAAGTATGAGAGGAAACATTGATCAGCTTGAGTAGAAGAAGAAGTAGTGGATCACAGAAAAATTGTCCAAAATACAAATCAAATATGCATGCTTACATTATCTGCAAATTTCTGAATAGGAGCTTTAGACATCTGAGCCGTCTCAACCAGAGAAATTATCTGATTCAAGACAGTGTCAGACCCCACCTTAGTAGCCTGTATATGAAGGACACCGTGTAAGTTCATAGTACCTCCAATAATGGAAGAAGATACTTCCTTCATGACTGGTGTAGATTCACCAGTTATCATGCTTTCATCAACATGGCTTGTACCCCAAACAACAATGCCATCAGAAGGGACTTTCGAACCAGGAAGAACTTTTAATATATCACCTGATTGGACTAACAACGCATCTATCTCTTTCTCTACAATATATCTTCCTTCTGCATTCCAAATATTTAAATGGAATTAATTGACAGTTGAATACTGAAGAACACCGCAAACTTACTACCGATCACTACCTTGTCACACGTTAAGAAACACTAAACATAAGCAGATGTTATATATGCACTGCCCAACTCACAAAATATTAAGGTACTATGCAAAGGTTTCTCAATTTTTAAAAACATATACCTGCATCCTTGACCAGCAAAAGAGCTGTAGCAGGAACCAGTTCTACTAGCCTTTTGATAGACTCTGATGTCTTCCCTTTGGCAAGAATTTCCAAATATTTCCCAAATAACACAACTGTTATTATCATTGCAGTTGTCTCAAAATATATTGGAAGCCAGAACTCAGTAAATGCACTATAGAGAAGAGCACCGACAGAGTAAAAGTACGAAGCAGAAGTCCCCAGAACCACCAGGACATCCATATTAGTAGAGCCATGCCTTAAAGCCTTATAAGCCGCCACATAGAATCTTTTGCCGATAACAAACTGCACGATGGTAACCAGAACCCACTTCACCAAATCAGGCATCGCAAAGGACCCACACCGCATGAAAAAGAAAGAATCTATGGAAGGTTTGCCAGAGCAAAGCATATTTATAAAGAAGACAGGAGCCTGTTGCATTGTAGTCAGAGGGGAAACAATTAGTTAGAGCAAAATATACTTGTGGAACGAAAACATTACATCAAGCACCTTACTTACACTGAGACATAGACTCGAACGGAGAAGCTGAAACATTTCTGAGGCCTCTCGTGCATCATTTGGAGCTACTAGCATATGCGGATTCTGGACATGCGGTTTCAATCTCCCGTTGCTCTCCCTCTCAATTGTCTCGACTATCAATCTCAAACCAACAACTTCTGGATCAAAAGTGATTTCTATTTCTGACTGCACAATCTTTACCTCGAACTGTCTCACACCTTCCACTTCTCCTAGTATTCTTTCTATGACAAGCACATCCATTTCGGTAAGCAATCCAACTACACCTAACAAAACTTTGTTTTCCTCACTGGATTTCAGAAATACAGCATCAAAACCAGCATTCTCAATAGCATGAACAATTTCGTCTTTACTGATGACTGATGAATCATACTCAACTTCCCCTAATGAAGTTGCCAGGGCAACAACTGCTCTTTTTACACCCGGTAGCTTCCTCAAAATCCCTTCAACAGAGCTTACACATGCAGCACAAGTCATGCCACTTATCCTGAACTGTGCTGATAAAGTCATTTGAGATATTGATTGAGTATAACTAGAATCTGGGAGGATCTCTGCTTCAAATCCTACATCTTCTATTGTATTTTTTATGTCTTCTTGCTGTAGGCAGAATACAATTCAGTAACAAGGACCAGCTATACTTTGTAGTTGCTAGAATAATCATCAAATCTATGAAGAGCATACTAATATTCATTCCATCCTAGTTTCCTATGTGCATGTTGCTAATTGCACAGCGAATCCTGAAAAATCCGACTTTATCAACAAATAACAAATATTTTAAATGACCCACAAAAATAATTTACCCGAACCCATGAACTAGAGGGCGAGAAGAGAAGAAGTAAAATAGAAAAGGTGGGACCTTGACGATGTTGGGATCGAAGACGACATGGGCCTTGTTTTGGAGCAGCGAGACCGAGGCCTCGGAGACGCCGATGAGGGAGGTGACGGCGGATTCAACGGAATTCGTGCAAGCCGAGCAGGTCATCCCAGTTATTCTCACCGCGATTCTCCTGTCTCGCTTCTCCTCCTCTTTTCCTTCTCCCTTTTCTTCGTCGTAGGAGTCGAGGAGTCGCATGACCTCGAGGTCGCCAGAATCCTCCATAAGAGAGATGGGCTCCGGCCACCGGCGGCCGGATAATGATGACGTCATCTGGAGGTCTCTACGGCTCGGAGTCGGAGCCATCGAGGGATAGGGAGGGAGGAAGAGAGGGAGAACTAGTAAACAACAAAAGGAGGGAGGGAAAAAAAATATATGGTTTGCCGTTTTGCATATTACTACCTGCACTTTAGATTTATTTCATAAAGCTTCCTTCTCGACATATTTACAAATAAACTCCTTTCTTAATTAGTTTTTCATCAACAAAAAAATAAATATTTCTCTTTCCCTTTCCCAAGTCCCAACTCTTGAACCGAAAAAAAAAATTCAAATTGAGGAGGTCTTCTGCAATAAAACTAAATATAGGTGTCTATATGCACTAATAACATAAAGACAGTCATAACTATGATGCAATTAATAATATAAGAAGTCAAGGGGGTCGTCTATATGGTGGCAATTTTATTTTATTATCCTACGTGTTGGAGAGTTCCTTAAGTTATGGTCGGGGGGATTGTCTCCATTTCATGTAATAAAACATTTTTAGGCTTATCTTAGAGATAACATATCTCGTAGAATTATTAATTTCATATTATAATTCTAATTTATTCGTTTATTTATATAAAATTATATATGAGATAACTAAATAAAATTTAATAATATGAAAATTATTATCAATTATCTCAAACTTAAATTATATTATTAATTATTAAAATTAATCCAAGGATAAGAAAATTGGACAAGAGAGAGAGAGAGCTAGGAGGGGAAGCCATAATCTAAGATTATAAATGGGCTTAGCTTTTCCAAGAGCCCGGCCCAATTAAATCTAGATCCACTATGCTTACTATATTTTTGTTATTAGAAGAAGCGTCGCCGACTTCACCTGTTAAACGATACTGTGCCGCAAATCGGCGATGACAATGGCACCGGCACGGCGTCTTCCTCTCCTCTTCCGTCCTCTTCTCCTCTCCAAGAACCTCCTCCCCAACCCTAACCCTAACCCTTCCTCCCTTCTCCCTCTCCTCCTTTCATCGCCTTCCCCTTCTCCTCCTCATCGTCCTCCTTCTCCTCTGCCTCTCCGTTTCTCCAACTCTCGACTCTTCTCCGCTTCCCCATCCAGTACTCACACTCCTCCACCTTCCTCTCCTTCTCTTTCTTCCGCACGACAGATGTTCGATTCTTTGATTCTTTGATTGAATCGGTTTTGTAGGTTCGTCGAAGATCGTCCTTGTTGGCTCCGCGGAAGAGTTTGATAATTCGCTCAAAAGGGTCGAGGGTTGGGCGATTCGTTCTTATGGAATTTTGTCCTTTGTGGGTTTTGTTTGGTTTCGTTGTGTCTAAGTGGATTTCTTGATCTGATTGCAGATGAGAAGCTCCCGGCGATCTTTTACTTCACGGCTGCATGGTGTGGGCCTTGTGAGTATGTGAATCCATCAAAGGATTCGCGAAATCTGTTTGTGGAAATGCCATTGAGGAAAATTCGAGATATTTGGGTTTTTATCTAATTGCCCTGCTAATAACGATTTCGTTTGCTTGTCTTGCGTAGGCAGGTTTATATCCCCAGTTATTGAAAAGATGGGCGGCAAATTCCCTCATGTCACCACATATAAGATCGACATTGATCAGGTAAACCTTATGAACTGTTTGTTCCTTGGGACTTTTAAGTAGGGAATGCATCGCTCTTGAAAACTTTTGACGTTGAGAAATAGCGTTGGCACAATTTGTCAAGAGAGTCTTTTGGCTGATGATATGATTATACCATATATAATTTTATTTAAACCCGGAGGTAGGGACATTTAAGTGTTGGGACTATTTCCTTGACTAACATGCCTTGAGAAAAGTATCTTTGTTCAAAATCATTTTCTCTGAGTTGGGTAATATAGCTTGCTCAGGAGAGGAAAAAAACTTCAATGTTTCAGAAATCTTCTCTTATTTGCACTGAACAACTTAAGAAGATTTTAAGTATTCTTTACCCAAGAGTGATATTGTGAGTCTGTCACTGGCTAATGTTTGATAGTGATTTGACTTTATGAATTGTTAGTTAGAAGCATATGCTCAGCCTTATATACATATATTTTCAACTGTCCAGATAAGTCTCATAAAAAAAGTAAAAAACCATTTATATTTTTGGAAGTAATATTACTTAAAGAAGGAAGAAAAGGATGAGAAGGTGAAACTGGCAAATTATATAATACTGCCCTTCATTAGCAGCTCTCACAAGAAGGGAAATTACAGGATCTTCAAATCATACATGTCTAGCTTTATATTGTGAAGTTCTGAAAATTACCATCTGATGTTCCTATGCAAATTTGATTAACCATATCATATGGAACTTGTAAAAGTTACCTTCTGAATTATGTTTGTCATAGGTGCATTTGCTACATGAGTTCTCATTTTATGATAGTCTAATCTTTGAGGAAAACTTCTATCTGATTGTGATTTGTTTTTACAGGAAGGCCTTGGAAGCATACTAAATAAGTTAAAGATTTACTCCGTGGTATGTCACACCTATACTAATTTTCTTTTAGAATGGATAAACTTGTATGTGTAATTACTATCAAAGTTGTTCGCAGAAGATTTGGCCATTGTTTGCATATGCTAGTGAGAATTTTCTTTTTGCTTCTTGCATTTTCTACTGTTACATGTTGTCAGGTTCCAGTGACCACTCAACTAGGCATGATTCTCTGTCAACCAGTCATCTGTAGTTTGTGGTGAATTTGGACTTGTTCCATTACAGACTGGGTACTGAAAAATATTTTATCCTTTATTTGATTCCATAATGGGCTTGAACCTTACAAGGTAGGTTTCATGAGGTAGCTCATTGCTGTTGACTAAATGATCATAGCTCATATAGAACCTGGAATTTAGTCAATCAAGTATCGCAGGAGAATTTTAGATAATCGTTTTAATGAATAATGATTTTAATCCATTTGTAAACCAATTTCTTGAAACTTATCTAATACTGAGAGTGTTGACTTGGTAGGTACTTTTCATCCTGTGGGAATCTACAATAGAGTATGCTTCACCTGCCGCTACTTTGACGCCTTTTCCTTCCGCTCTCCAAGAGATAGACTGAGCATTCTCTATTAACCATCATCGTGCCTTTTGGTGCTCTATCAATCTCTCATCCCCTCGGCCCATGTTACAGTTCTTAGCAATCGGATGGCCTGTTTCTTTTAAAGGATGGCTTGATCTGGATATTCACTCGTATATGCTGAACTGGTATCTGCTCACCTGGAGCCATGGGTTACTGATGTCCTCCTGCTCGCACTGTTTCTCCTTCCTTTGTCATTGATCACTTTGCCACCAGCCACACTTCTTCTGCCACATCCCACCACCCTTTTTCTCCAACCTTTCTTCACTCATCCTTCACCTTCTGTAAACTAGTAAAAGTTAACAAGATTTTTACTAAGTCTTTGGGTTATGGATCCTTTTCGTATATTCAGCTGTATTTAGTGCAAACAGCTCAGGTCACAATGCTTAGTCTCCCTGCACTCACCAATTGTTTAAACTCACCAAATATTCAGAGCTTTTAGGAGATCTATACACTTTGACAACATTTATATCCATAGGTTTCCCTTCCCTTGATATGACCAAGAGAACATCCAAGTCATATTCAGAGAGTGATTAGTTTTAGATTATAGGAAAAAAACTCAGAATTTTTTTCTTATGTCAGGTTATCATTATAGGTCATCCTTCTTTTTCTTTCCATACAAGATTGATCAACATCTTAATATTAAAGTAATTTTTTTTCTTGCATTAAGCTGGGTGCTTTGAATCTGATTAGGTAACAAGTGAAATGTGATAATTCTATTTATTGTTGGTTTTTTTAGTTTTATCATATATTTGAGATCATCAGTGTGCCCTTTGATCTTACCCATAGTGTAAATTATATTTTTGTTTTGCTGTGCTGACAATGGTTTATCTACAGCCAACCCTCCATTTCTTTCAAAATGGTCAGAAGGCTACTGAAATAGTTGGGGCTGATGTGCAGAAACTTGAAGCAACAATGGAAAATCTGTACAAGTAAGTTGCTGGCACTACATCTTTGTTGTTTGCATAATTTGATATCATTCCATGCCAAAATTTAGTTGGCTTTGAATATATGAAAGATATTTTAAGATTGATTAAGGATGGCCATTATTATAAAATCTGACTTATTAAAGTTTACAGACTTGCTTGAAAAGAGGAAAAAAATGTGTTTGTATTGAGAAACTGCATGATATTTCCAACAAACATACAGTTTACAACAATTTAGAATTTAATAATTTTAATGGACTTCTTGAGTTAAAAGATATATTCCGCAACTTCTCACATTGTGTATATATCAAACAGGCTGGACTAGGAGTTGGGTGGAAACAATCAAACAAATGGATTTACTTTTGATATTTCATGGGAAGCTACAGATATCTATGTGGAAAGAATTTATCCACATCTGCCTTCTTGTCCACCGGCTTTAGCATTGCGGAATTTGTCCTGTGCTATTACTCTCTGTGTTTTTGTTCCTTCAATAGATTTAGATTTTGCAGCTCTATGATTAGAATAATGTATGCAAGTGAATTAATTGAGGACTCATTTGACTCAAGGGAAGCTGATGTTAAGAACTACAATCAGAAAATAATTATGGGATAATTGGTTATGTATTTTGACTATTTCCAAGTAGAACACTGAGGGATCAAGTTATTGTGATGTTATATTAAGAGTTTTAAGTTGCATCATGCTTTCTACATTTGTGTAATGTGAGGCACTACAGCTATCTCCTATCCAGAAGCTCCAATAGTTTTCTATATATATTGCTTTTTTAAAATTAAGTTAGAGTTTGTAGGAATGGCAAAAGAAATGGATCGTTGGGCTGCTACATTACGTTACTTCGGGGAAGATCATTTAACAAGGGGGCAGCACTCCCAGATTGTCCTGGATCAAGTCTTTATCGATATAAAAAAATGTTTTAGGCATAAATTGTTGGTGTTATTTTACATCCTCTCTTTGTTTTTATGTCCTGGATAAAAGGTACACTAACTAAATGTATCATCACACATGCCTGACCAGTTTCATGTAATGATGTAGAAGTTCATAGTGATACATTTAGTTAGTGTACCTTTTATCTTGCTCTGTGTGAATGGTTATAGGCTAAGTTATTACATAAGGAAATCATAAATTGTACATTTGTACTCTTAGAGAAGTAAGCTTGAACTAGTTTCAAGCAAAGTTTCATCATAGCTAGGCTCAATCAAGGCCCATGATTACACCTTGAAGAATGGCTTCATGGTGAACTGATGATCTAAACTGCCTCTTTTAGTTGGATCACCTGAAATGCTGTAATTAGGAAAAAAAAAAAAAAGGCAGTGTAGATTTACAAAACTGTAGAGTTCAACTATAGAAACTGCCTGGTTCAGTCTACTTACAGAATGAAGACTGAAAATTAATGTAGTTGATAGTATCTAACCTGGTTTTTATAACTTATAAAACATTGATCTAAATAACTAGATTTCTATCTGATCTGATAATGACCTTGGAAACGCTTAGAAGAACTCAATTTGCCTTCTTTTGTGTACAATAAAATTTGATGAAACTGCTTCCTCTTTTTGTGGCTGTCAGTATTCTGTTGCATCTAAAAATAAAATCTGGCAGAATGGGGAAATGTAATTGATACATGATCATTATCAAGTTTCTACTTCCACCATTATTCATTTCCTGTTTTATGTTGATATATTCTTTCTTTAATAAATCTATTATTTCTACTGATAGGATGGCCCCCTATTTGATGTTTTTGAATGGAGCTAAAAGTTAAATAACTTTATAAATTTTAATTTTTAACTGCTGCAGGTTTTGAGTTCTAATAATATTGCTCTCCTATACTTGAGGTAAGGCTATGTTTTCCCCCTTCAATCTAAGTTCTGCACTTGAATGTTGAATATTATACTCCTTTTTATATGATTTTTCAACTTAGTCATAATAGTAAATGCAGAGTTTTCACCTGACGTCGTCGAGATGCTGTGCTTCTCTTAGTGGGACTTTCTTCCTGTACTGTAATATGCTACATTATCTCATTCACTGCTTTCACTTTAAAGACAAGTGACCATTGTAGTGGAACCTGTCTCCCAACCTTTAGCAACTCAATTCATGTCTCCCATATAAGAGGCATCACCTCTTAGAAGTACTCCTTATAGCTATTGGAAAAGAAAAGATAAATGCCACTTCAAAGGGTGGGGGGAGGGAGGAGGGTGGTGGGGGTCTGAGCTTGGATGAGATGCCCTCAAATCAAAACAAATGTGGATGGAAGAGCAACATGTGATCCCCCCTTTTGAGATCTCATGAGTGGCCCCCCAGGGCCCCCACCCTTCCGGAGGTCACTTGGGCTGCATTCAAAAGCTATAGAAGAGAACAGAGCACTTAGCAGCCGTTATAGCTGTAACCATGATGCTCTTGGTACATTGTCTGGTCACCCAAACATGTACCTTTCCGTTGAAAGTGAAGTCCTTTACACTAGTAATGGGATGTCCGTATGACAGGGGAAATAGATAAGCTACCAAAAGATACCCCCTCTCTATGATTGGGGGGTATCTTGTGGAATCCTCAGATATGTTAGTTTTGCTCTTTGGTTTCTCTCTCGGACGTTTTCTTTTTTTTTTTTGTGTATGTGTGTGACTATTTTAAGTCTGTCCATAATTTGTTTTACACGTCTAATTTATTTTAAAACTTAAATATAAGATTAATTATGTTTGGAATTTGTTTATATGAATTATTTTTCTGTTCAGCAACTTGAAAATATAAATTGCTAATTGTATTAATAATTTATATAGAAATTTCTCTATCATATTTGGTCTGATACTAATCCTGTCTATGATGAAGTAATGGTTAATTTATATTGTTTGTTATGTCACTTGATTGTATATCACAGTCTATTGCAAGTCTTGTGGTTCTAGTTTCACTCAGTTCGATAAATAATTTTTTTATTTTTTATTTTGTAATACATTATATTACACAAGGTCTAGTAGTAATATATATGATACCTTTACATTGAGTTTTTTTTTTATATATAAAAAAATTGTGATTATAGCTATTTCAATTAGATGATACCTTCCATTAATTAATTAATTAATTTCTTGTGTACATATAGAATAATGTAATGGTGGTGTTAATGAGGCTAGATTTAGGGTAATGAGATAGATAGTAAAGTAGTAAAAGGCGAATCGAAAATCCATTGGATGAGCAATCATAGTAATAGCAGCAGCATCCCACATGGCAACAATGTCACTATCATATCCTCTGTGTACGGGGGGGCTTGCAGGTGGGTTGAGGCTGACTAGACGGTGGAGAGTGCTCCACGCGTCACATCCCCTAAAATGCATCATCCTCCCTCCCTCTCCCACCAGCTTTGCGTCACGTGGAATTTCACATGCAACCCCTCAGCTTTGCACCAAATGGGGGTGGGGGGTGGGGGGTGGGGGGTGGGGGTGTTGGTGTTTCTATTTGTATTTTGGGTCCAAACAGGAGTCGCTGAGGGTCGGGTCGAAAGTTTGAGTTAAGAAGGGTGATTGATGACGGTCTTTTGATGTGAAAAGGAGGGCCCAAAAACGATAAAAAGGACAATCACTACATGCTTTTTTTGTCTTTTTGACTACCATCAAATCCCTAATCCCCAATTCCCTTTTCTTTTTTGCTTTGCATATGGGAGAGAGGAGAGATCTCTCTCCTTCTATTTGGAGCCGACCATCCCATTCCCATTCCCATTCCCATTCCGGTCCCGGCCCCGGCCCCGGCCCCGGCCCGCCCTCTTACATCTGCTATGCTGGGCCTTATGTAATTTCTTCTGTTCCTCTCTTCTTCCTCCTCCCACACTTTTCTATAATGAGAAGAAGAAAGGACTCTGCATATGTTCTAGGAATATAAAAGAAAGGAAATAATTAACTTTGTGTAATTTGGTCTTTGGAAGAGGCAGTAGATTTAAGCTACCTCTTGATTGTTAGATAGCTGATTGTGGACATAAATATTTACTGTGTGGACTAGAGGTACTTGGATAGATAGGCATAAGGTAAGCCCAGCGTTCAAATGGATCAATTGGAATTAAATCAAGGTAACCAAACCAACCGGATTGCTCTTTTTGGCGTTTGCCAATGCCCAGAGGATTGCGTCATGCTTAAAGTCTGCATGTTTTGTTATTTTGAATAGTTTCTATTTGACATGAAGAGCAAGTATCACTGTAGTACTTATATTGAATCTCTTTATCTACTCCTAGACTAGTTTTAGATGTTCATCAAACAGTACTCTTTTTCTCAGATGATTTGATCCCCAAACAAGTGACTGAACCTTCCCGTCTTGACATCATGATATTTTACTTGGTTTTGTACTATTTCATATCATTTTCAGATGTCTTTGACTTAAAGTGAGGAAAGTGATGGCATGTCCAGCCTTTATCGTTTCAAGGGAAAAATGTTGGTACCTATTTTATTCATATTCCATGCATGATTTCCGCTGCTAGTATATTTTACATCGATATGATATATAATAACTTCTTGCTTCATTTTCCATTGTGGCTCGAGTCTTGCAGATGAACCTTAGAAATCATGTTGGGTCTCTTAGTTTTGATCCAAAATTAGTCTTAAAACTTTGAACTCAACCAGCAACCAAGAAGGCTGAAAGTTAGTGACATCTTGTTGGGAACTTTTGACTTGCCATGGTAAAGCCCATTAATGGATGTGAATGGTATATCAATGTTACATATATGGCTTCTCTAGGCTTTGGCATTGTGTTTGAAGTATATAGGTAGTACATGATATTTTTTAGCAGAAAACTTATGAAATTGTTGTCTTGGTATGTGTTGCATGATTTGCAACTTATAATAGTTGTGAGGATGGAGAAGTGAATAATAGCTAGATAATGGATGTAAGAAGGTGTATTAGATGTTAAATTAAAGCTATTAAGCTGGCCTTTTTCTGAGGATTGGGCTCTGTAAATCTGGGCTTTGCATATACTTGGCTGGACTTGTTATTTATTGGGCTCTATGATTCAGAAAAAGTGTAGGGAGATCAATCACTATGCTTGTTTTCCTTGTTTACAGCTTGAGGTTTCTTTGATCACAAAGATTTGATTATTGGGTAACCTGAGGTGAAATGGAACAGATTGCAGAGTCCTAGCACTAACAAAGCTAAGAATGGTATCCTTGGGTAGAGATGTTCATAAATGTTACCTTGTCTATAATTTTTTTTGTTTGAAAGAAACTACTAAACTAAGAATGGTACATTAGGTAAAGAAGTTATTTGTTATAGAGATGCATTTTTCCAAATAGTGGGAAGTCTTTACTCCATTGCATTGCTGGCTCTGCATTTTACCTGCATCCACTTATATCCTGTCTCTTCATTGCAACATATCCTCAGGGGCCTTCTCTCATGCAAACCAAAGGGAAGCATCAAGACAAAACACCTTATAGGAGTCAAAAGGCCCTTTGCTCCAATTGGTCATCTTCAAAGGGCCTTCCCTCCCACATGTTGTACCCTTTACTCTTCTACTTGATCATAATAGGCCTTTCCTTTGTCCTTCTCCCTTATTTTCTTTAAAAGACCAAGCTTATTGCATAATTATGAGCCCTATCTTTGCTAAGGGTATTCAATTATGGCAGCAAAGGTAACATGGAAGCATTACACAATTTGGAAAGATCCAACATCCAGGGGCTAATCATTAGTGGATCTGTAAATTTGTAGGCCATCCTGTGCCCTAGTCAACAAGATCTAACATATGAGAAACATGATTTTGGGTTTATCTTTTTCTTAAGGGTTAATGACATCCTGACCCCCTCAACTATGTATTAGTAGTCGTAAACTATTTAAATGTACCACTAAACGTCCTCGTTCAACAAAATAACAATTTGAAAAACATTTCCATTTTTTCTTTTAATATTCTTTTATCTTTTCTATTAGATAGGACAAAATTTTGATTTCCTTGTTCAACTATCAAACTCTAAATCTATTCTCTAATTATTATTTTCAAAATTCACTTATATCCATCTAATTAGTTAGATAATAAATAGATACAATTATACTTCCTTTCTTGAAGAGTGTTCAAAAAATATAAATAGATAAAAATAGTTATTGAATGAGGCCTTTATAACACTTGAGAAAAGCTACACAAATTCCACAGGAAAAAGCACCACCTTGCCGGATGACATGTTTTGCAATTAACAACTTCACCATGCCATATCTTCCAAAGTCCACTACAGTCCAAAAAGGTTAAAAAGAAAAAAAAAATTAAAAGAAGAAGAAGAAGAAGAAGAAGAAGAAGTTATAATACATAGGGAGAGAGAGGGGAGAAAGAATTTGATAGAAAAGCAAGCATGTATTAGTGATTCTTTTCTCCCTTTTCCCATTTCCCTTAAAAACTCTGGCAGAGCAGCATAGAAAGAGACAAAGAGTACAAGAAAAATAGTAGTGGGTCTGTCCTCCCACTCTTCACCACCACCAAATCCTGCCCACCACTGCCAAAAGAATTAAAAAAAAGATGAAGAAATTAAATGATTGAAATTTTCTAATTGCAATTTACCACCCAAGAAGGCCTCACTAAATATATATTTCATCTGTCTCTCTCTTTCAAAAAATTAATGATTGATAATTTCTAACCAAGAAGGAAAAATTAAAATTATAGATAATTTCTAACCAAGAAGCCTCACCAATAAATATATCCTCTCTTCTCTCTCTCTCTCTCTCTCTCTCTCTCTCTCAAAGGTCCCCAGGCTGCCACTGTCACCCTTCTCCTCTGTCTATAAATAGCCCCAGGAGGTTCGTTACTCTCCCTACTCTCCCTCTTCCAATCTCAAAAACAACCATCTCCCTCTCTCTCCCTCCCTTCCTCCTCTTGCACCTCTACTTATTATATCCATTATAGTACACTGCTCCCTAAACTACAAAAACTCATACTCACATAGAGACTGAGAGAGAGAGAGAGTTGGCACTAGAAAGAGGGGAGAGCATTGAGGGAGGAGAGATGGGTAGGGAAGGGGGGATGCCTGGATGGCTAGGTGGGCTGGTGGAGGGGAGCTTCTTTGTGGGGTGTGGGACCCATGAGAGCAGGAAGAAGAACGAGAAGAACATATTTTGCCTCGACTGCTGCACCAGCATTTGCCCTCACTGTGCTCCCTCCCACCACTCCCATCCACTCCTTCAGGTGCTCTCCTCTTCCCTTCTTTTCTATGATCTCATCTGGGTCTTGCTCAAATCTTTACCTTTGTTTTCAAACAGTGACTGCTGCGGCTGTTGATGTTAAATTTAATTGCCTGCAATGAAATCTATTATTCTTTTTTTTTTTATTTCTTTAGGAAATTAATACAATTTGAGTTTCTTATTGGGTTTTTTTCCCTCCTTCTGAGAGGAAATGGCAGAATTACTACTGGTCTTTGGTGTTGTTTGAAGCTAGAAAGTAGCTGTTGCAGTAAACAGTGACTGTTGGCATATGTATTTATCAAAAAAATGAAGGGAAAAAAAGAAGAAGAAGAGAAAAAGGTTAAGCATAGCCCACTTTATTTGACACACACATATACATAAATATATCTCAAAGCCATACACTTTTCTGTCTAGCAAAGGACATGAAGAAAGTGCAACTTTAGAAAAAGGTTGGTCCAAATTGGCCTGCCTCTGATCTTGGTGATAGTAAAAGCATCCTCTGGGGAGAGCTCATGTTGTAGTTTAGAAAGTGAATTTTTGTGAAAGAATTCCCTTTTACTTTCTTAAGTTTTTCTGTTTTTTCCTTCAGAATAGTGATAGAATTCTTAATGTCAGTTTCAATTTTAGCTCGAATTATTAGAGTACCTTTTTTATTCTCACACAACTTTGACATACTTCTTCCCCCCCCTCTTTTACTTTACCAATTGTCCATATTTTTTGATGGGGAATTATCCAACCTGTTTTGCTATCTATAGAAACTTTTTCTTACCCCCCTCTGTCTTCCTTTTGTTCTTGCCTTTGGTGGCATCCTCTTCATAGCTTTCTGATAAACTTTACCACAGCAAAAAAGTTTTCATCTCAATCCTTCTGTTCTACTTTACCTTTCTTAACTTCAAACTTTACCATAAGTTGACAGTAAAATTAGGTTTTACTGAGCATTTTTTTTTTTTTTTTTTTTGACTAGTTTGAATTAACTCTCTTCTCTTCACCAGAACCAAATGGTGTGATTCTTCTATCAGCTAAAGGCCAAGTAACTAAAGCTTCAAAGCTTCTCCACTTTCCCCCCACTTACTATCGTATTGCCTTTCTGCCCTCCAAATTATGTGAACTTTCCTGGAGCAAACCCCCTGTAAGAGGGGCATACATGTCTTTCCAACCTGTCCTTTCTCTTTGCCTGTCATAGTATGATCACTTGGTCAGTGGATTGTAATAATGGTGCAATGACTCACATATTAAGGAACTGAATTATAACCTAATCATCTGAAAATATCCAAGGGTATATTATTGTAATTATCAACTTAATTGAGATCTTGTTAGTTCTCCTGCTATGATGTAGAAGCAAAATCAATGTATGTATGTGTAGTAGATCTAATCAAATGGATCTTGATAACAGTGCTGCTCAGAGGTATATATTATGGCAGTTGTGCATGATGTGAATTAGCTATAATATTGACTTTTCTAATTAATTAATTTAGGTGAGACGATACGTGTACAATGATGTCGTTCGATTGGATGATCTCGAGAAGCTTATTGACTGCTCTTATGTGCAGGTGATAATGTTCATCCTTTAAACATTTTTCAAGTTCATGATCAGAGTTGTTCTTTTCTTTTCTTTTTCTTTTGCTCTTAGTTATGTGGTAAAAGTTTGCTTTGAATTTGAGCAGCCTTACACTATAAATAGTGCCAAAGTGATATTTCTTAAGCCAAGACCTCAATCCAGGCCTTTCAAGGGCTCTGGTAACATATGCTTGACCTGTGACAGAATCCTCCAAGAGCCCTTCCACTTCTGCTCCCTCTCCTGCAAGGTAACTATTAATTGGATGCTACTGTGAATTCTGTTTGAATCTGCACATATTTTTAGCTGCATTCATATAAATACTCTCTCCTTTCATGTGGTGAGGTGAGTTAAATAAAAGCTTACAAAGTTCTGTATCATGACTAGTGCAATTAAGGATGTTACCAACTTTCACAAATTTGTAGGTGGATCATGTGATGTTACAAGGCGAGGATCTATCGAGCATCTTGTTCAGATTCGACGAGACCGATTTCTCCTTCTCCCATTTCGAGAACCTCAGAATGGATAGTTCTGATCTTCTCGAGGATGATGGCCAGATCACACCGAATTCGATCCTCGAAGACCCATTACACTACAATGGCTGCTCAGGCTCGAGCAACGGCTCGAGGGGCAATTCGCGCAGGGGGGAGAGGAAGAAGAGCAGTGGCTTCTTCCCTCAGATAGTCCTCTCCTTGAGCAACAGGAGGAAGGGTGCTCCTCATAGATCTCCCCTCTCTTGAATTGTTGTTTCAATGGTATGGTAGCACCAAGAGAAGAAGCCCTTCCTTCTTCAATTTTTATTTGATGCTCTGTTAGTGTGTGTGTGTGTTGCTTATAGTTTACCACTGTAAAAGTCCTGCCCTAAATGCCCCTGTCCATGTGGGGTCATTATGGGCATTATTTTGCTGATGCCTTGGAGAGGGAGGTGTGAGTGCATTTTCCATTGCTGACTAGGTAGCCACTGTGCACCATATTTTAGGTCCACAGTAGCTACCAATTTTGGATTGATGTAATGGAAATGCATACTTCCACATCTACATCTATATATATATTTCATATATATATATATATATATATATTGGTATGTTTATATAAGGTTGATTTGCACTTACTTGGATCTCTTTTATTTTTCTTAAAAGTCTTTTGACCAACACTACTTCCAATCCATCTTGAAGCATATAAACAAATGATGAGAGAAGGAAATTATTGTAAGCATTGAGGTTTTTTAAAATGTTAAACTTGTTCTAGGGATGGATTCCTGTGAGTTCTGAGCTCCACAGTGGTTCTTCTGCACACACAGAAAGATGCTGCTGTCCAATATCACCTGGATGGATGCAGCCATATATATAGCCATTGGCAGCCTTTTCTCTTTCTCATTACCATTGACATAGTCATCATAGTGGTTCTAATTTAGAACAGATTAATACTACTAGAATGATGGTTCATGTGTTTGATCTTGATATGAATTGTTAGTTATTGTGGAAGCTTTTGACACTACAACCAATGCTTCCCACCTCTGCTGGCTGCTGCTCCTACTTGAGTTTGCCATATGGTGTCCTAATTGGTTAGTGTCAGATGATTAATAAATACCAAACTTTAATAAAGGAGTCAAAATGATGAATGAATGCAAAGTGACTTGGTTACACTTACACTGCAAATTTATTAATTAAATGAGAGTGTCTATGAAGCTGCGCAGCTTAATTTGACCTAAGAAAGATATAGGAACTAACAACTGTTCATTAATATCTACTACTCTCATGCATTAATGAGAAGGAAATTACAGTCAAGTTTAATGTCCTCTGGACCATTATAACTTTTAAATTATGTCCATGTACATTTCTCACTCTAAATTTAGAGGTCTATATATACATATATATATTTGTTGCATTTGATTTACAGTATCATATATATATATTCAGTATACACTCATACAACATGTGTATCATCCCCTCTTTCAATATTTAAATAATATTAACACAAATGATTGTCTCATTCAAGCATATATATGATATCCCACCCCTCTACTGTTCCAAATTGCCATCCAATATAAATGCTCAAATCTTTTCCTTCCCTTCAAATAAAAAGAACTATTTTCACTGCTTCCCTCCACGTGAAAACCTATTGCTACACATACATAGCACTGCAGACAGACAGAGAGAGAGAGAGAGAGAGAGAGAGAGCAATAAATTTACTGGAGAAGTGAGCCAATTGAGTTGATTCCTTTTCAACAAAAGGAAGAGGAGGAAGAAGAGGAACTGAGGAAGAGAGATAGAGGAAGAGAGAGAAGGTGTTTAAAATAAATAATGGAGAGTATATATTTTTGTTTTAATATATATTGTTTTTTGGGGGGCACAAGTTGAGATGGGGAGAAGACAAGAAACACAAAGTTTGGGAATTCCAAAGACCAACATAGCATTTGAAACTGCACCCCTGTCGGTGAGTGCAAAGCCAAAAGAAAGGATTTGTGAGCCAAACACACCTTTGGTTCTCCATACACACGACAACTTCACTATTATGTATTCTTTCTTCTTATTATATCACCTTCTCTTCAACTCTCAAACCTCTTTAATTAACACTTATCCCTACTCAGTGGGGGTGGAGAGGCTCGCTTTTAACATCTCATTAAACATCTAACCTTTGACCATCAACCTCTAAATACATGATAAACCTGTCGACTAATCAAGTATAGTATTTCTTTTTTTATTTATTTTTAAACTAAAAAAATCAAGCAAAACAACTATTTCTCACTCAGCATTATATATATATATATAGAGAGAGAGAGAGAGAGAGACAGCAGCATGATGGTGAGGTAGCAACCAAACAACCAACCTATCCAAAAGTTAAAAGTAAACAAAAACATATGACTTAATAATTGAGTCATAACTACTAATATAATATATATATACAATGTATGTATATATATTGTATAGATAGAGAGAGAGAGAGAGAGAGAGAGAGAGAGAAATGGTAAGCCTTGTCTCCATCAAGCATATTGTTGGCATATGATATGGGCTTTGCATGGGATGTGGTGTTCTCATGTCATGGGCTCCTTTACAAGTGATAGCCCAATAGGTAGGTAGCTTGACATGATCAAATCTGCATCACTTTTGGACTGTTAGAAGGGATGTCAAGTCTTGTCACATACCATCCATCACATGGCTCCTCATCCCTCATGCCATCATCATCATCATGTCTCACAGTTTACCAAGCACTGGGCTCCACTGGAGATGTATCCAATTCCAAGTCCACAAACAATCTCATATAACTCCATTTTATAATCAAAATTCATATCATAGTATGAAATTGGATAGTTTCTTTCTGCCAAACTTTTCTTTTTTTCTTTTATCTTGGGGTTTATGATCTTAACTCTAGGGTTTGATTGAAACCGTTGGGAGAAATCTTTAATTCACTGACAGAGAAAGTTCTATCTTATCTCTAGGGTTTCAAATGTGTCACTTCAAAGTTTATCTAGTTAGTCTCATCACACTAAAGAAGAGGTTGGCAACTCCTTTTACTAAATGAGAGAAAAATATATAATATTTACTCTAATACAATGATAAATAAGTTATTAAACACTCCAACTACTCATACTGTTCTTAAAATTAAATTGATGTATGTAGGATATATATATATATATATATATATATATAATTTAATTTTATTGTGAACTATTTGTTAAGAGCTTGTCTTACATACAAATCTATAGTCCATTGGGGAAAACAAATCTTTTGATTGGATTTTATTGTCTGAATTGTATAAAATGAGGATGCAGCCACATATATATTTCTCTGTCTCTCTCCTATTCTTTGGTAATAACAACAAACACTTGGCCTGCTTCATATCTATCCATTTGGTGACAGAGAACAAGATAGAGATCAGCAAAGGAAGGACATGAGCAATTGCCACATCAGGAGTGGCATATCTAAGGATCTCCAGTGGGGTGTCCTAATCCTGTAGGACTACTACTACTACTATTACTACTCTCACATAGGAAAATAACATAAAGATCACCATGGGAAGGACATCAAAGAAATGGCTCTTAGCTACTCCTTTGACAGTGACCTACTCCCAATACAACACACACATTCAAGAAGCCCAGAGTGGTCCATTTTCATCAACCAATGTGTGATAAAGCCCAGGGTCTGCATGAGTGGTCCCAGCTCAGTCTTCAAATTTATTGCAAATTTTAAGACCACCAACTTGAGTATAACTCTTAGAATATCAAAGTTTCAATCCATTGATTCACAAACTGACAAAAATAAACTCACCGAATATCAACTCTAATGTAATTCATAAAGCAAGAAATTCAATTCATGACTCAACAACTACTACTGAGCTACAGTGATAGATTATTTGTATAAAATTAGCTAACTTTAAAATAAAAAAATAAAAAGAAGAAGGAAGAAGTAGAAGATGAAATATAATTATTATTTTTTTCTAAATTAGATCCCAATGATTGATGTGTGGTAATATCTCTCCCTCCCACTGGACCTGCAGAATCTACACCATTTACTGACCTCATGGTCTCATCCATCTCTTTCCTTCAACTATTGTCAGCCTTACACATGGTGATTCATCTCTCTTCTCTTATCTTCTCTCTCTCTCTCTCTCTCTTACACAATCTACTCTTGGCGGCTTGTTTGACCCACCACCATTCACTCACTGCCTTTGTCCAGAAAAATTTCTTTGACCACCAATAGGAACTACTGAGTATCAACTAATCTGGGTATCAGAAATTATGGTGTCTCCCCTTCCACATACAAAAAGAAAGAAAGTGGAAAGATGAGAGAAAGAAAGAAAGAGAAATTACAGAGGGGGGGGGGAGAAATATATACATTAAAAAGATAAAAAGATTAATAATGGTAGTGAAAGCAACAGGACAGGGGTTTGGTTGGGCCCCACTGCTGCTGCTCCTCTTGCTTGCAGGAGAAAGTGAGGCAGCTCTGCTCAGATCCCCCCCTCCTCTATCATTGTACATCACTTTGACCATTGGTCTCCCATTACATCTCTCTCTCTCTCTCCATATATTACTCCTTTTCTACCACCTTTTTTTTATATTTTTTTTCAAGTGCTCCACTCATATACAATGGATTATATGTTTAGGTCTAATTACATAGCTTGTTTTTGGGCTAGGGATTTTTCTATTCTACTTTTACTATCAACTTTATACCATGTCAAAAATAATTATCATATCACTCTATCTTATCTTATCGAGTGTTTTATAAATTATACTATATATTTAATCTATTTTGTGATTCACACTCCGTCTTTAATGATTTTATAATCTGATTCCTTCTTTTTCTCTGTAATTCTCATTTAACACTTGAATATTATTTTGACTAACTGATATCGATCAAATTACTAAAATATTCTTACCACTATTTTTACTCCTATCTTTCCCTCCTCTGAAGAAGACGTGAGTAATTTAAATATTTATAAATTATTTTATATACTATAATTGAATATTTTTTGTTAGTATAGTTTAAATTAACAGAGGTGTTAAATAAGAATTATAAGAAAAAAAAAGTAAGGGTCGGGTTATAAAAACCTTAAAAACAAAGTGTGAATAATAAAATAGATAAAATATAGGATGTCATTTGAAGCTAGATTTTTTTTCTTTTTTTTCTTAACCAGAAATTAAGCTCAATAAATTATTCAAATCGGCCCTTTGGTTTATACTACTAACCTCTCGGCCCTTTGGTTGAGTCTATCCTTATAATTAATTTAGAATAATAACATTATGAGGCTTGGGACATGTCTAAATCTTATCCTGACCTAGCATTGTGTCACTGATGGCCTAATGAGACACTGGCCTGGCCCAAACTAGGAAAGCTTTGATCCAAATAAGGCCCAAAATTGAGAGGCCATTGGGCTCTTTATTGGACTAGTATCTCACCTACTGGTATGATTAGAATTAGGCCCAATTCACTTTGTAGGGCAAAGGCCCAACTTGATGGGTAGCCCTCCAAGTGTACCATATGAAAAGGCCCAAGCCTTTATATGAACTCCATTGCCATCAAAGTAGCAAATATTTCTACAAGTATCATACTACATTATACTACTTGATTTAGTATCTCGCCGGCAGTTTATTAGATGCGCATCAATACATCGATATTAAATTTAGGCTTTAAAGACACCCCCCAAATTTTATGCTATAAAATCATCTCTTAAATGTGATTTGGGTTGTAAATCGTTAATTAATAAGAATGAACATTGTTTAATCCATGGGGGTTAGCCTCCACCACCACTGTGCTAATTTGAATCAGATGAAACGTCTACGTCAGAGTAACTAAGAAGGAATCTAAGTTAGATACCCACCAAACGACCATCAAATCTGCACAATTTGGTATGCACCTCATGATGAAAGATTTTGGGTCACGGGCTTCAATTATTTGCTGGAAAACAAACAAAATACAATTATACCTAATTATTAGCATTAGGGGTGAAAAAATATTAAAAGTTGACCCAACTAATAACTCACCCGCAACAAAGAAACGAGTCAACTCGTCCGACCTGATTATTAATCTGATCCGTAACTCAATTAACTTGTATATATCAATAAATCTATTTATATCATCTGAATAACTTATAAATATTTAAATCTTTTGTGCCGTCAATGTAATATATTTAATAAACATATCGTATTTATATGAAATTTCTTTAACCAACTTAATAAATATGCCGAATTTATTAGTGTCTCATTAAATCCTGGATACTGTTAAGATTTAAATCCTAGAGTCCTTTAATCAACTCAGCTGGCAGTAAATAATGGTATAGACTGTAGCATCTACTAAATTAATTATCTCTAACCCTTGCTAATTAAGACTCCAAATCAAATTAACAATCCTTAGTAGTTCATCTTTGTACATCCCTACCTCTCCCTGGACCCACATCTTTAGTTCTTATTCCTTATTCCTTCACTTACAAGGATGCCCAAAAGTGTGATGTTTAAGAAAAAATAATAATTAATTCCTACCAATCCTTACAATATCTTCCAATATTTCTAAAATCATACCACTGACAAGCCTTAAAATCTAAGGCATGGAAACCAGAATCTAATTAATGCCCAGTTGCATTTAATACAAGTATTATTTATTTATTGCTGAAATAAAAAAATAAATAAATAAACTACAACTTATATTTTTTTTTTTGCAATTTACTCTCAAATATTTTTTTTTAATGTTTTAAATTTTAGGAGGGTGTAGAAATAAATAATGAACTTTAGGATTAGGTTCTTGATGAAAAATTAATTAGAATTATGAAAAAGAAAAAGGAAATTAGAAAAGACATCCTCTCCTTAGGACCTTTTAACTACCAATTAGACTTTAGTGGGCCCACCACATCTTATCTCATCTACCTGGCAAGATATAATTGCAGATCTTTGCTATTTTTACAAAAAAAACCCCAAAGAGTTTTCTACGCACCAAACGAACTCTTTCTTCTTTATTTTTTTTTTTACCACCGGGAGAAATAAATTAGAAATATAGGCTTGGCTTCTCTCTCGGGCGGCTTCTCCCACACTCCAATACTGTGCGAATTCATACTCTTTGTCTCTCTCATCGTTCCTACTTTCTAGAGAGAGAGAGAGAGAGAGAGATGAAGGAGATGGTGGTTGGATCTGAGGCGGTGGCGAGACGGGGCGGCACGCCGCCGCCCCCGCCGCCGCAGGCGTTGCTGGAGAGGCTGAAAGATTACGGGCAAGAAGACGCCTTTGCTCTCTGGGACGAGCTCTCACCGGAAGAGCGCGATCTACTCGTCAAGGATATAGAGGTAGGCGTCGGTTTCTCCCAATCGCTCGTGTCTCTGTTCCTTTGTGGATCTGTTGACGCACGGGATCTCAATTATGAATAAAAGAAAGACGGGGGTTTGGTGAATTCTCTGCTGGATTTGATCGATTTTGCTTTTCTAATCTGATTGTGGTCCAGTTATTCCTTATTGTTTACAATGAGAAGTGGGTTCATTACCAATTTCTCTTCTATAGACATGCATGCAAGATCCAGAAAGAAGGCAATAGTCGGAATCCATATCTATTACCGATTTTCATTAAGATCTTCTTCTCCTCGCTTTCCCTGTCACCAATTTTCATTTGTTATATGAGAATGCAATCTATATTTTGTTTGTTGCTAACTTATGATTTAGGATATTCTTAAATATACAGTTTTGAATATTGCTTAATTTTTTTAAATTGCACATTGTACATCAGAAACTGGATCTTCCTAGGGTCGATCGAATTATTAGATGTTCTCTTGGATCCCAAGGTGAGTTGGTTTTGATTCCTCATATATCTCCAAGTTTGCTATGTGGATAATGAGTGCAGTTATTTCTGTCTGCCTAATTTTTGGTTAATATAGGAGTTCACTTGCCCGCAATTGAGCCTGTGCCTGAGTCTAGTGTTTCAAGCGTGGAAGAAAGAACTCCAGAAGTAAGAGAGAGATGGTGGAAGAGAGGACTGAGGGCCATCTCAGAAGGAAAGCTAGCTGTGGTACTTTTGTCAGGCGGTCAGGTAATCTATTAGTTATTATTAGACTTCTCTTAAGTTGCTTCAGAGTTGGTTGGGGCTCTATGTTCTGACATTCAAATTTTATCGTGTACTTCATTGTCCTTCAAAAAATTTCTTTCAGACAAATACGTTTTTTTCTTTTCAGTTAATTTATAGTGGATCCAATATGTATCACCAATCAGAATTAGAAACATGGAGGTGTCCGTTTGAATTTTATGCATTTAGATACATGGTTCTCTTATCAAAATTATGCTTACAGCATTCTTACGTGTTCATTATATTTTGGGCTTGTGCAGGGGACTAGACTTGGAAGTTCAGACCCAAAGGGATGTTTCAGTAAGTAGACCAGCATCATTTTCTATTATACATCTTTCTTAATTTTACTCATAATATTGTGTCCATGGTCAAGGCATTTTTAAATTGCACATTTATTTATTTATTTATTTTTGTGTGTCTATGAATGAAGTGCATATTCCTTTTCTGTGCAAGTTTGCCTCTTTTTTCCTTTCTGTAATTTTGTCTGAGCAAAGTAGGATAAAGATCCATTTAATACTCAACAATGTATGTAGTATATACAGAGGTTGGTGAATCCCGAATTTCTGATGTAAAAATGCAGCAACATTACCCATTGTTCTTGATTCTGTTGAGTAGCATTTTTGTTTGTTATCATGAATCACTGGTTTGCACACTTTTATAGGAAAGTGAGTTGATTATGAAGTTAAGTTAAAAATGCCTTATCCTTTTTTTCCTTTAAGATCACATGTTTCTTAAATTAAGAATAGAAAAGTTGAAAATGCTAACTTTTCTTCCCAAGTAGATGTTGAATCTGTCAATAATATGAAGTGTGCTGCTTTTCAGAATTTGTTGTTAAGAAATTCCATACTTTTATTACTGAAATGTTTCTCAGTAATTGTGCATGTTTGTTTATGTTTTGCTCTAGATATTGGACTTCCATCTGGAAAGTCACTTTTTCAGATTCAAGCTGAGAGAATTTTGTGCATTCAAAGACTTGCAGCTCAGTCCATTGACAGTAAGATTCATTACCATAAAAAATTTATATTATGATTTGTTTCTTCTGTTAAATTCATATGTAAATCACTTGCAGGCTCTTCTGTGGTGCCAATTCATTGGTACATAATGACTAGCCCATTCACCGATGATGCCACACGCAAATTCTTTGAAAGCCATAAGTATTTTGGCTTGGAAGTTGATCAAGTAAAACAAGAGAACTTTAGATTTGTATTTTGTAAGAGCTTTCTCTATATCTCACACTTTTCTCTATAGGTAACCTTCTTCCAGCAAGGCACTCTTCCCTGTGTTTCTAGCGATGGCAGATTTATCATGGAGACTCCATACAAGGTATGAGTTTTCATCTTCTTTTGTGTTTCTTTTATTACAAAGATTGTTCATCATCCAATATTTTCGTGCATCTAGCCTTGCATTGTAGTTCAATGAGGGTGTCACTCAATGTGATGAAAGCATATCTAATAATAGGGTCAAGGCTGTGCACATCTTGACTACCCAAACCTCTGCATTCATGGGAGCCTGATGCACTACAAATCTACAATGATTTTTTGTTTTTATTTTTTCCAATCATGGATGGCATGTTGTGTCTGAGAGACGAAAAGATCTCTATACCATAAATTTGTCATCTTTCTCACTTGTCTAGACTATTCATATGTCTAGAAGATGTTATGAATTTATTTATCCTGTTTTCCACTAGGCTAATCTGCAATAATAAAGATTACCTGCCAACTGGCGTTATAGCTTTCACGAAATCCATCTATTATCTGATTTCCTCTGGTTGTCAACCTGACCCCATTTTTGGAGCGTTGCTGTTAAGTTTGACAGCCAATTGTAGAAAGCTCTCACAATTTGGAGTTGCCATCTAACAACCAAGGAGGGTCAGCTGTTTTCATGAGCTGTGGAGACTTGGCCTTGGGATGTTAAAACAAAACAAAGCTAGATACTCTTGCTAAGCTAAAAAAAATCATGATTGCTTTATTTTGTGAAAGCAGGTAGCAAAGGCTCCTGATGGAAATGGAGGAGTATATGCTGGTGAGTACTCAGTGGTGTATAATGCGATGGAGACAAATGTTTATTTCATATTGCTTCATAACTTAGAGTTTATAAATTCTCTTATTTAATTCTAATGTATTCTCCACCAGCTCTAAAATCTTCAAAATTGCTGGAAGATATGGCTATGAGGGGCGTGAAATTTGTAGACTGTTATGGAGTTGATAATGCACTAGTAAGAACTTCTGTTACTGAAAATTTTGCTGAAAACTTTTCATCTTTCATTTACTAATTAACCTCCTGAGAGCAGGTCCGTGTTGCAGATCCAGCATTCCTAGGATACTTCATTGATAAAGGTGTAGCTACGGCAGCAAAGGTTGTTCGGAAGGTACAAAAGGAACTTAAATGCTTCTGTTTTTAAGATTTCTTGACATGCATGTTCCATATTGGATAGCAAAATTGAAATTTGAGTTTGATATGCTTTCTGTTATAGAAGATCACTTATTGCCTTAATCTTTCCTTGGTCGTTTACTTTGTAGAGAAAATGACCAACATTATTTTTGTCAATCATGAGCAATTTTGTAAAAAAAAATGATGGGTTATATTTTACATGTATATGTGACAGTGAGAAAATTGATTTATCTGATGGTCTAGAATTGTCCACTGTCATTTTAATTCATCAGTTCCTAAAGGATGAAGTGCTATGCTGTTCCAAAATGAGTGGGCGCACTTTCTTTGGTTATAGCAGAATCTTTTGTTGGAGACATGTAGAAGTTCTTGTAAGAAAGCTTTGACACTTTCTACCTAAGAAAGGCAATTCAAAGCTAAATGCGTAAGATTAATTAAGTTGATATATCTTTTACAAGTGTTGGATCAAAATCATTTATTTGTGTTGTGTCAGTTATCCATTCATCTGTTGTATTGGATCTTAATAATATGCTTGCTTATGATTCCAGGCAACTGGTTTAATATGATTCTATAGTTTCTTGTGCAGCTGTTTGTATATCCATCTGCCTATGTCATACATCCACACAAATATGCTGTTCTGCTGATCTATTTTTCCTTAATTCTCCCTTTTTCCCTCTTCATAAGTAGAATACATTACCATTTGATTTACCAAAAAATTACTGTTCCAGCTTTGCCTTTCTTATCCAGGCATATCCACAAGAGAAGGTAGGAGTGTTTGTCCAACGAGGCAGAGGTGGGCCTCTTGCTGTGGTTGAATATACTGAAATGGACACATCGATGGCTTCCGAGATAAATCAGACTACTGGGCGCCTTCGTTATTGCTGGAGTAACGTAAATTTCCATGCCATTCTTGTACTGAAGTTTTGGTTGTCATTTTGCTTTTTTGGTTTACTCAAAGCAATATTGCATGTATAAGGCTTTAATATCATAAATCTAAGAAGCTGCCCTATGAGTATCTATTTGGTGAAGGTATTTGAAGATGATGCTTTAAGTGAGAGAGGCCAAATAAAATGGTGTCACAAAGGAGTTTAATTGATCTCCTAGGACAGAATCTTACTGTATCGTTAAAATTGGGGATTCACTGGATCCACTTGCTTTCTTTATAATTAATGTTTCCAAAGAAATTATATTGTATAGCGTTTAGTTGTACTATTAGCTCTTTCCCTGCTCATCACAGTGTAGCATTACTTATTATCTTTTGAACACTTTTTGCAGGTATGCTTACATATGTTCACTGTGGATTTTCTGAATCATGTAGCAAATGGCCTCGAAAAGGATAGCATGTTAGTCTTTATCCATTTTCTCCATAGAAAACCTCTTATAGTATTAGCCTTTTCATCTGATTCCTTCAAGTACCCGTATCAAGATTATTGATTTTTTTGGAGTGTGTTTATGTCACATGCTAATATTTTGCATGCTTAACCTACTCAGTAGAGATTGTTCGGGTACAGGGAATCTGGTGATCTTGTGTTTGTGTAGGGAACATTTACTCGAATGCATTCTATTTGTAGGTCTTGCTGCACTGCAGATCTACATTATATGGATTGATTGTTTAGAGAAATTCTAATTCACTGACGTGCTACCTAGGTTTTTCTTGATAAGCATAAGTCAATTAGTTTAGTATACATTATAAGATCTAGTTGGGACTGAGCCATTGAGTTCTAAAATTTTGTTAAGATCAATAATGGATTATGTATGAAATTGCCAATTATTACCTTCTCCATATGTTGCAAGGTGGAAGTAGGAAAGACTAAAACTTGACCCAATTTTGAGTATGGAAAGAGTAGGTTCATATTTATGAATGACTAATCTACTACTTTTTTTGCATTTCAGTAATGCTATAATAAGGATCAGGGAAAGTTAAAGTAGTCTAGTATAATCAATTATGATAGCTAATCTACTGATGCAGGATAATATATTGTTTACCAAGTATATGTAATGAATGCAAGTTTTACTACTAATAAAAATGATTAAACACGATGATGCAATAACTGGTCAGTTTTAATATACTAGTACTGTATCAAGAAAACAATGAACATAAATTCAAGAAGAAAATTAAACGAGAAAAATTACCAATAATTAAACATGTTCAAAACAAGTTTCTATGATGGTAAGAAATTGTGTTTAGAACAGGACCCTTAATTGGAGAAGTTTTTTTGAACCCTCAGAAGTTATGGGGCCGCTGATAGGATCATCAAAATCATCTCTATCACACTATAATCAATTTGTAGGTTTTTTACAAAGATTCCTACTGAAAAGTTGAGTACTATGGCTTGTGATCTTACAGGGGTTAGATTGGTGGACTCTAGGATGTCCAATGTTAGAGAGTGAACTATTTTCTGGGATCAGATTTAGCAAAGGGTCTTCATCTATTAACTGTAATGCTAGTCACTTGTCATGCTGTTGTTGGCAAACTACTATCCTCTAAATAGAGCAACCGAAAACCTGATTTAGTCATACTAGATGAGTTACATGTTTGAACTGATAATCGTCATTAACAAGCTTTGAGATGTGCTTGCATTTTGATTCTAGCTTTTCTACTTCCGCATATCTCAAGAAATCCAACAGATTGCTGTGTGAATTCACGTTTAACATTCATGAATATTTACTCAAATTTTCTTTATAGGCTTGATTCTAATATTCAAATGACAAATATTTGTTCCAGCAGCATATTGTTCTTCTTTCTGTAGTATGAAACTGATATATGGTGCATGTCATTGCCAGTTACCACCTAGCTGAAAAGAAGATTCCTTCAATCCATGGAATGACTGTGGGCTTAAAGCTTGAGCAGTTCATATTTGATGCTTTTGCTTATGCTCCATCAACAGCACTTTTTGAGGTTATATTTTTTTCAACTGTTCCCAAAATGATTCTCTCTTTCCCATTTAATCATGTTGTATGAAGTTGGAATTTTGTCATCAATCATGTAAGTTGATATTGAACCAGGTTTTGAGGGAGGAGGAATTTGCACCAGTTAAGAATGCTAACGGGGCAAGTTATGACACCCCTGATAGTGCTCGACTAATGCTTCTACGCCTCCACAGTCGTTGGGTGGTTGCTGCAGGTGGCTTCTTAACCCATTCAGTGCCATTGTATTTAACAGGTATTCTCTTGCTGCCACAACTTATAGATTTGTACTATTTAGATTGTTTTAGTAAGTTATCATCCTACAATGAATTATTCACTTTGAGAGAAGCATAAGACAAAAGTAATGCACATTTCTCAGTTTTTGTAAGAGATTAAACAAGATTACACTGTTTGATCAATATTTCACTTGCAGGGGTAGAAATTTCTCCACTTTGCTCATATGCTGGAGAAAATCTAGAAGCCATATGCCGTGCAAGAACATTTCATGCGCCATGCGAGATTACATTCTAGGTGGATTACTTGGGGAATACCTAAAGTATTCAGCCTTCACAGTTTGATGAGAGCAAGAGTTTTTATCCTCCAAATCGTTCTATATTATCTTATAAGATAATATAAGAAGTGGTTCACATCGAATAGATCCATCAGGTGCAGTTCGGTTTCTCCTGCCACTTTGGGGAGGTAGGATGCGTGTATTTCTTACAGCTTGTGCTTGTTAGAGTGAGGATTTAACTTATATGGGACAAATTTTCAGCTTCAGTGTGCAGTATGTAACAAACACGCCAATCAGATACATAATTCAAAACTTTGTTTCCTTTCCACCCATAGATTCACATATTCAATTTTCATTGTTCCGCGAACAAGGTTAAGCTGCGAAGTGCAAACTATAGAGATGATGGAATTTGGAGTTCCATACGAATGTTTGTGAAGACTTGATTGTTAGATGCTATGTTTTTAGTCCAGTAATTGGTTGTTACATACAACTGCTTGAATGCCCAAACAACTGCTTGAAGAAGCCACTAATTGAAATACAACTACAGTTTGAAAAACTAGTTAATAAGCGAAACTTATTTTGATGCATATCTGATTCATCAATGGGATGCTAACTATTGAAAGTAATTCCATGAGCATCAGAAATTGAAGACCTGAGTATCCACACTAACTGAAGCCAGAGTTAGAACTGTAGGCTTCACAAAAGAAACAAAATAGAAGAAAAAGAGAAGGAAAGTTAGACTTGGCTTCATTCAACAAGCTTGTGAATTGACATGCTCAGGCTTATATACTTCTTAGCTCTATCTACAGCACAACACTCTAATGTTCCAAACTTTTATTTTTTATTTGAACATATGCTTTATCCACGAAGTAAACACTTTTCAATACAATAGGAACAAATGCAACAAACTATTTAGGAACTGAACAGGCCAATAATCAACGGCTCATCCAACTAAGCAGCTATCAAATGAACTTGGTAAGAAAACCCTAAACCCTAAACCGGCATTTGTTGAAGAACGTACATACTTCTCTTGCTTCTGACACCTAGTATACAAACGTGTTAGACCCATAAAAGTGATTGCAACCAACAATTTGTATGTTTTCAAGACACCTCGGCCTCATCTTCCATATTGGCAATAAGGTGAAGCCCCCAAAAATGGCTCCAATGCAGAAATATGTTGTCTTAAAAACATGTACACTGATTCAGTGGTCATTGCTGCTACACGGACAACCACACCAATTGCCTGTAACATGATTAAAGAAAAAGGCATTCATATGTTCTCAAGTTGGATGTCGAGACCACAGCAGATGCTCTTGTCCATCAATACCAATGCAAGCAAGAAGAACATACCTGAGGGCCAAACGAACTGCAAGAAGCGATAACAGGTGGCTTGTGGCCTTGTTGAGATTCTGATCTCGTATACCGCCCCCCAGTGGAGATAGGATGATGGAAATGTCCAGACATCACTTTCTTCACTTCATCCTGTATTTGATTTTGTACATGCTTCAACTTTGGCCTGCAAAAGGGAGTGCAAAACCATCATATAACCACATCTTCTCAATTTGCTTAATTCATTGAATAGTTTCCCTAATACTAACTTAACTAGTCTATGAAGATCAAACCACACATGGATGTAAACAGAACAAGTTGCAGAAATTCTAAAAAGGTAGAACTCAAATGAATAGCAACAGATGAAAACTCACCCCAATATTATGATCATAGCAATTACATTGTATTCCTGCATGCGTTCAGCAATGGTGGTGCTTGATCCTTGCTCTAGTAGAACCTGTTTATATATAAAAATAGTATTTGCATCTTCTGAAACTAAATAGAAAATGTCAAAAAGTAAAACAGTTCTATTGACTTCTTTTTCCCACCCACGATTAACTATCATTAAAGTGCTGTGTGTATAACATGTTTGAGTTTTGCAAGCTTTTGGAGCTAACTTATTGCTGCTATTCAGAAAAGAAAATGTTGATAATCTTGAATATGCTAAAATTAGAAGTTTGCTCGAATATATCATAAAGATATGTCCTCTTTCAAAGACGTGAAGTACAACTAGAGACGACTATATCTCCAGGTAGAAGAGGATAAATATGCATTAGTGAATGTAACGGGATAAGTATAGTATTTTTGACACTTCATCCGCATCAACTTTACCCTTGAGAAATTTAAGCTGCATTGCAATAGATAAAGAAACAGACCATCCTATGGAATAAAATAAGAAAAGAAGAAAGTCAACAATAGAAAAGCATCATAGAAAGGAGCCTGACTGCATCCAGAAAAAGAGGTTGATCTTCTGCCAAAAGAATGTGATTGGTACTCTTGTAGAGCTCAAACTCCCATTTTTCTCCACTTTCATAACGTCCACTAGTAACCCAATCTACGATTACCAAATTTGAATCAGGGAAGAGTCTGAATACTTGCTTCTGAGAGTACCGAGCAGTTGAGAAGCATGTGACAGGGTCTGGAATAACTGCAAGAAGTGCATCCCTTCCGATTCTAGCCTACTGAGCAGAAGAAGAGCATTTATTTATTTTAGAGTCGCTGTTGATTCTGGGTAGAATTACACAAAGAAATAAATTGCTGGAATACAAGTGAAATACTGCAAAGAAATACTTATTTGTGGTATAAATCAGTCAATCTATTTACTCATTTGACATGAGGCAAAATTACACCACAGTATACCTTCAAGCAGTACTTACACTAACTTCTGCAATATGGTAAAAGATTTGTCCAGCGAAAACAAGAACATAATATTCAACAAAATTACGCCCTTATATGTATCCATGTAGGTGTGCACTAAGTACTTGTCTATTTTCTGCAAAACAATGTATGCCTATTGTTAAAATATTATGGAAGCTTCTGGCAGAAGGCTTATTTTTGGGAAGTCCTTCAAATAATAGAGAGACAAATAATTGAGGAGAATCATCAAAGGCATCAAGCATTACTGCTTGCAATTTTTACAAGTACTTCAAAAGAAAACCATTGACCTGCTTCTTCTTTTTTTACTTTGGTTTGTTCATCTATCATATGCAAACATTGACAAAGTATGGAGCTAATGTAATCCATCATGAGGTTAGTATTACAAATTCATGTCTGGGAACAAAATTACCTCTAGAACTTGCTCAGAGCACTTTGAACCAACCGACTTGTATACCTGTAAATGAAGAATAATTGTAGATCAGGATGGCTATCCAATCCTACACATTAGGAAAAAGGCAATTCAAAGAATCAAGAAAAAAATTTGAACAACCCTCCACGATTATAAAATATAAAGAAAACAAAGATCTCAAACTCTCCCGGTGGAAATATCAAACATGAAATGATAAAAATAGTAAATGGTTAAAGAAACAAATAAAATTTCTTGAAGCTTTCGCAGTAATTTAGCTCTAAAGTTACTGAAGTTTGAGAATGGAATCCATTAACACTCCTTTAAACAAAGCACCTTCAGCAACATACAAGATCCAACTAAAAGATTGCACCTTTCCAACAAATAGTGCTCGCTAAGATATAATTAGAATGTTCAATTCTATTCAGAAAAAAAAAAAAAAAGTTTCAACCTTCGTCGAAGCCTGAGTTGTTAAGGCCACCGTGCAACCATCGCCCACATTTATCCGGCACACAATCCGATCTCCCTAAGGATTAAAAAAGGAGTCAACTTTATAAAATCTTGTAACGAATGAATCAAGAGATAGACAGATGGAAGAAGGGTTTGACCGAGACGATGCCGCCGCCGTAGGAGAGGGTGTAGATCCAGACCACATCGGCGTGGGAGGAGCCGACCTGAGGGATAGAAGCCAGCGGTTAGAGAGAAAGACGAGATCGACGGCGGTCATCAGGTTACGATGGGCCGCGGGTGGGGTGGGGGGAAGTAGTTTGGGTACCTTATTGGGCAGGATTAGCTTGAGGGGGTATTTGGAGAAGCAGCGAGTGGCGGTAGACTTACCGTTCACCTTCTCCACGGTCACCAGACCCGTTACCTCCTCTTCCATCTCTCTCTCTCTCTCTCTCTCTGAGTTCAGAACGTTCCTTTTAAATTTCTTCCGTTTGCAGACTTCTACGAAACCTTCAGAACTCGGCGCAGACTTCCTCCGCCGAGTTTCATACAAGTAGAATATTTTGGTTTATCTACAATGCCACTTGAAAAGAGATTTTTAATTTTAATTTTAATTTATTTTTTAAGGCTTATCATATCCACTTCTTTCTTATTCTTTTATTGTTATTTTTGCATACCCACTTGCAAATCCCCGTGAATCACAGTCAATTCTTTTTTTTATTTTTTTGTTTCCAATTTTCCAATTTTATTTTTACTTAATAAAAATAGAAAAAGATAAAAAAAAAATATATGAATATTTAAATAATATAACTACACCCAGACGTCCATCTCCACTTTATCTATCTTTTAAATTTCAAATTGATATCTTTCATCGTGAAATTCCTTTGAAACTTGTTTAGATCTTTTCTTTTCTTTTTTTGGATTAATTTTAAATTGTGGAGAGACCACTCTACCTTCATTTTAGAGGAAATAAATATAGTAAAGTTGACAGTAAGATAATTATTGAACTTCTTTTATCATCACTGTTAGATGTATAGTGATTCCACGTGTGTAGAAAGAACAAGACAAATTTTTGAGAAAATGCATGTGAAAATGGACAATAATTCAATTTTATTATTACAAGATCTTTCGGTGCAATATTCTTTTATCCTCTAATTTAGTAGAGCAAATTAGAGCAAGAGTCCAAAGAGAGCATTAACGCGACCACTTTCCGACCAACACAATTAAGTGTGTGTGTGTGTGTGTGTCTGAGTGAGGAGCACTACCAAGGCCTTATCACCTCTCCAGCTCTCCTCCTTTCCTCCTCCGTCTTCGAACTCTGGAATCTTAGAGGCAAGCTATGAACACTGCGGTCAGTGGATGCCATCACCAGAGAACCCAATTCTCACAGTTGGGCACCTCAGGACTCCATTACTCTTCCCCACCTGCATCTCCTCTCTTTGTCTTCCCAAAAAAGCGGTTGCGGGCCAGGTGGGTCCTTCTTGAACCCTTCCTCTCGGTTGTTTTCTTGGTTTCTTTCGTACCCATCTCATGAATTTGGAGTCGTGTTCTTGCTCCTGCTTCTCTCCTTAGGAAAAGTTTGTGGAGAACAAAAAAGATTGGATTTCGATGCATATCCATTTGGATGGCTATTTTCTTGGGATACTCGTTGGTTGTTCTGCCAATTATGTGTAGGGCACTTGAGCAGGATATAATAGAGTAATTATCTTGATGAAATTTGCTTTCTTAGGCGTTACTTGGTGGTCAATGGGCCTAATCTCATTTCTCAAGTAGGGTGGAGTTGAGGCCCTTTAAGCTTTGCTTATGATTTTGATGTTCATGTAGATGCCAATCAACTAGTGTTGATAAACCAAAAACGAAGAGGAATCTATTTGACAATGCCAGCAACCTTCTAACCAATTTACTAAGTGGGGGTAGCCTTGGATCAATGCCAACTGCAGAAGGTGCTGTGACTGATCTATTCGATCGGCCTCTTTTCTTTTCACTCTATGATTGGTTTCTCGAGGTAATTGCTCTGTCCATCTACTCATATATTGTTTCTTTTACTATAGTTCTACGCAACATGAAAATATGAAATTGAAGGACAAAGACAAATTATGAAAATGGAATAACAGAAGATGAGAAAGGGGATACTATAAGAAAATATAATAGACAGTACTTGACTTTCTTTTGTTGTTCTGGGACTTTGGATACATCATCTCATATTGAAGAATCTAATGTTAGTTGACTTTCCACTGTTTCTCATCATATATAAGGCAATTACTTTTCCTATTGTTGACTTCTTACAGTTACCCAGTGTAAGGGTCAATCTAGCCATCTATGAAGTCCAAGATTGTAAATTGAGTTTCCAATAACATATCTTTCAGAATTTCTCAGTTTTAAGTTAGACCAGTAATAATTTCAAAAGCTTTGGCATGTTGGCTATATGAAATTCCAATATTTTATTTTAAGTACAATATCTGCGGTAAGAAACATTATTGATGTCTTCATCTGGTTCACTAGTTATTCCACTTCTAACTGAAAATTGAATCTGTGATTAATATTTAAACAGAAAATTACAGTCATATCTAGCTTGCACCTTGTTAACCGATACTGAACTGGTTATAGTTCAGTTAAGAATTTAATATTTGGCCTTCATAACTTTTCTTCTATGAGTTCTCTTTTGTTTCTTCGAATCCTTCTCCTACTTTTCAGAATGTATTTTGCATCTTACTTGTCATCCCAAATAATGTTCTTCTGATAAGATAGGGGTTATAGCTAAAAGTGGGAATTTCTACTTTCCAGAATATATTTTGGATCTCAGATATCAACCCAAATAATGCTCTTCTGATAAGATTGGGTTTATAACTAAAAGTGGGAACTTCTATTACTGAGTTTATTTTTTAAATTTCATACTCTGATATTGTGATATCGTTAGAGAAGACATTTCTACTTTTCTAATACATTCTTATTTTATTCTTGCAGCATGGTTCAGTTTATAAACTTGCTTTTGGACCAAAATCATTTGTTGTTGTGTCTGATCCCATTGTAGCAAGACATATCCTGCGAGAAAGTGCATTTTCTTATGATAAGGTTTGGTTAGTTGCCTGATATTTGTTTGCTGCATAGCGGTTCTTTAGCTTCTTTAATATTTATTCTATGACAGATATACGGTCTGATCGTTCATCACTGATATTCCTACTCTTAGTTTAGGGAGTTCTTGCTGAAATTCTAGAGCCAATAATGGGAAAAGGACTTATACCTGCTGACCTTGATACTTGGAGACAGAGAAGAAAAGGTTAGAAAGTTACAGATTTTGTATTTAGAATTTAAGTAGCCTTCTTGTGGTCTATGATACTGAACCATTTCCATTGGTTTCGGTAAATATCTGAGCTCAGTAGTTTTCTCCATTTTCTCTTTTTTAATGATACCTTTGGTTTCAACTATGTTTTATACATCACTTTTATATCTAGTCTATGCAAGGGAATGGAATCTATTTGTGCATCTTTGCCCAAAGTAACTTAGCACATACTTATTTATGTTGTACAAAAGACCAATATCATTAGCTAGAAGGTAAAAGTTTTAAATTATAGTCAGTTCAGAAGTTGAAGAAGACTTTTAATGCTTATTTCTATTACTTTGTCAAGTTTGGAAAACCACCATTTATTGTGGACAAGCATCTCCTCACTTTTTCTTGAGGCAATAAGTGATATGATTCTGATTCTTCTAATGTGGATTTATGATGTCCAATCCTTTTAATAGGTCAGCCAAATTACACAGATGAAACTTAAATCAATTGTTTTGTGCGACTGGATATAATCAATTTCTTTTGAAGTCTGTCCAGCTGAAAATTTTAGGAGCCAAAGTAATAGTTGGCATTAGGACTTTTAGTTAATCATTCATTTTAGAACTTGACATGGTGTCCTCATAATCCAACAACCATGCAGATCTGTCCAGGGAATTTACAGTTTTGGATTACAAGTTGGTCACTTAACATATTATATGAAGTCCCTATCAATTGTGTCTAATTATATCACTTTTCTTCTTTCTTTCTACTTCTCCTTTTCTATATGATACCCATTCTGTATGCAAGAAGTTGAAGAAACTTATGATTTTATTGATGTTAGTCACCCTAATGCCATAGTCATCGTGGACCTGAATATCCAAATCTTTCTCTGTCTTGACCTATTTTGCTATGCTTTGGCTTTGCAGTTATTACGCCAGGTTTTCATTCTCTGTTCCTGGAAGCTATGGTTAGTATTTTCACTAACTGCTCAGAGAGAACCATATCAAAGTTTGAAAAGCTCATTGAAAGTGGGAACCCTAAAGAAAAAGCAATTGAGTTGGATCTTGAAGCCGAATTTTCAAGTTTGGCACTTGACATTATTGGCTTGGGTGTGTTCAACTATGACTTTGGCTCTGTTACTAAGGAATCTCCTGTTATTAAGGTTGTTGAAACTTAAATTCTATATTCTCATATTATAGATGTGATGATAATAGCGTGATAGCTTTCTCTTTAATGAGGTGTTTGTCATATACTACTGAAATTGGTTCTGTGAAGTTGGTTCGCTGAATTTTAGAAATATTCATGATCAATATTATTTTTCTGCTGGTAAATCATTAATGCTTCATTCTTCATAATATTCCAAACTTTTTCACTAGCGACTTTGAAAAATTGACACTTATCATAACAAAATCACTCGATCCACCCGAAAAGAACCCAAAAAAATTGACGGAAGTGAGCAACTGGTAAGGTGAAACTATTTTCTATAGATTGTAAGTTGTTCTATTTTATCTAGAATCTTGTTTAGCTACTTAAAATGTAAATGTTGAATTTTCACTTAATGGATGAATGACATATAGTTTATTTGATATGCTAATCTTATCTGGAAGTAAGAATAGAAGTTACCATCTTTTAGAAGAGAACTAGTTGCTGAAGTTCATCTTTCTGAATAAAAGCACAATTAGTGTATGGATCACGACCATTCATCATCATAGATAACTACATATGTGTATTTCTTATTGGATGTGTGGATTGCGTAGTTTAGAATAATGTGTAGAAAAAAAATTGGCTGTGTAAATTCCAGTCCATTATCCTTGTCTATGGGGGTATGGGACACATTTGTTGACCTGACCAACATATATTTGTATTTCTTAGTCGTATATTATCATAAATTTTTATGCTGTAACATGCTATTGGATTTAAATGGAGTGTTTTTTTTTTATTTTGACTCTTTCTATGAGCAGGCAGTGTATGGAACTCTTTTTGAAGCTGAGCATAGATCAACTTTTTATATTCCTTACTGGAATCTCCCTTTAGCAAGATGGATAGTCCCAAGGCAGCGCAAGTTCCGCAGTGATCTGAAAGTTATCAATGACTGCCTTGATGAGCTTATCAAAAACGCAAAAGAGACAAGGCAGGTTAGGAACAATTCGATAAGCCATTATTTAGTTAGATATTGACTCGTTCATCTATAATTTATGTAGTTTATTGCAGTATCCAGTCTGCCAAGGCTGAATTTATCTGATAGAAAGAGGTGTCTAGGTGACCAATTATAGTGTCCGAGTTCATCTCTTTGTCCTGCTTCTTGACTGAGTTCCTTCTATATAAGTTTGGGACTTCTAAAGAAAGTTGGAAAAATATTAATGTAGCTTGCTAGTATTGGTTTTATGGATAACATTGAATTAATTTTTGTCTGTTTATTGTTTTCACTGGTTCTGATCTTGCTCGTTGCAGGAAGCAGATGTTGAGAACCTTCAACAAAGAGACTACTCATCCCTGAAGGTTGATTTTTCTCACTCTGTAGTTCTCCTATTTCTCAGTTCACTAAATCGTTAGGGTGAAGGGTATTACCTTGCTTCCTTTGTCTACCTTTGCAGGATGTCAGTTTACTGCAGTTCCTTGTTGATATGCGGGGAGCTGATGTTGATGATCGCCAGGTAAATCCACTTCATGCTTTGTTGTAACTACCATTCCTGAATTATTTAATTCTATGATGTTTCAGAAGCTCCACAGAATATCTTCTTGCAAAAAATTATGCATAAAAGTTGTCTATAAATCATACTTTTGACAGCTTAGGGATGACCTGATGACAATGCTAATTGCGGGACATGAAACAACAGCTGCTGTTCTTACCTGGGCTATTTTCCTTCTTGCCAAGGTATATGTGTGTTAATGCCATCCTTTATTTTGATTCATGATAGATGAATTGGTTGGGTTATGTAAACGCCTTATTTACAGTCTGATTTTTTTTTCTTAATGGTGTAATGCAGAATCCATCCAAGATGAGAAAAGCCCAGGCAGAAATTGATTCTGTTCTCAATGGAAGGGGGATAACTATGGAATGCCTTAAAAATTTGGAGTAAGTTATTGAATTCCTCCATTATTGAACTGCTAGAAGGACTTTCAGTACTACTATTTTCCATGATAGAAAATCTAGCTGCATTTGTAACTTATTGACATAGCTAAAAGGTACTTCATGCTCAAACTTATATGTGTGGAACTTCCTTCTAATTTTAAATGTTCATAGTTTAAAACGGGATCATGCTCAATCTACTTAATGCTGTTGTTTCTTGGAATATCTTATGTTTAGGATCAATTACATGGTTATCTTATCTCGAAAGAAAACAACTGTGCATGCGAATATGGACCTATAAGAAGGCCACTTGTCTATAAAGTTTTATCAGCTTGAAGAGCAAGAAGAAGAACCAAGGCAACAGGATCAATCACCCAATTAGCTGTCCCTGTCGCATTACAAAACAATGCAGCATTATGATATCCAATAACTGTAATTTTAGGATAGTTCCAGATTTTGAATTGATGTGGAACAGTGGAAGAAGATATCAGGTCTTGGTGTTTGGCTTTATACCATATTCTAAAACTTATGTAGTGGTAACAACAAGTCTCTTAAGGACTTTACCATGTTCCTCTCTTGTTGATGCATAGAGTAACTTCATTGTTACAGATAAATCATGGTATCAGAGCCTAATCCATTACAATGGCCAACTACAAGAAACTACTTTCATGGAGTCATAATTGACTTAGTTTATAGAAATGGCTCATTAAGCAGGTCAGTATTATAGAAATAAGTCTGCTACTACTATGGGCTTGATAAGCAGCCCATTATTATTATTGTTAAAGTTAATGGTTCTCTGAGGTTATTTGAAAGCCACCTGTACCATAGATTTTTTGTTTTCTTGTTTCATTGACTGTTTGAAAACTTTCTCTTTCAGCTACATCCGGTTGATCATAGTTGAAGCTCTTCGTTTATACCCTCAACCACCATTATTGATTAGACGTGCTCTCAAGCCAGACAAACTGCCTGGTATTTTCTTCTGTGTTCCATTTTGTATAAAGACATTTGGCTACTTGTTACATGCTGTGGGATGTTTGTAGAGGTTCAGTTGCCTCGTTGAACATTGTATGAATTGTTGACTCGATCTATATTGGTAGACATCTTTATAGTTTGTGCACTTCAAAATTCCTGATATTGAAATGCTTTTCATGGGTACTGTATGTATATGTTGCTGTTACAAGTATGCTATTGAATAAAGTACAATAATTTTATATATGTAATTATAATAGATTCTGTAACTAGTTCTCTTCTAGAAGATTTCTGTTCTTTTTTAGTTTGATACTGTGATTAGTAGTGGGATAACTCTGTAGTCTTTCTGGAACTTCCACAAACTTAACTTTCTAGTCATTAAGCTGTAGTATTTAGACTGTCACCTATTTGAAGTTGATTTTGATGTCTTTTCTCCATATTTATGGTATTGGATTCTAATGCTGGAATCGTTAGGTCTTATTTAGTTGATCTTCGTTCTTTGTAATTTTTCATTTCTGTGGTTGGTAAACATTGATCTTGGTCACATTCACTCTAACGGTGCGTTATAGTTTCATTGTCTAGGAGGATACAAGGGTCATGAAGATGGATATGAAATTCCAGCTGGGACTGATATATTTATATCTGTGAGTAGATAATCTTCTGGTGGAAAATTTAGCTTTTTCCTTGCTGTGAAAGTTTTGTTTCGCTAATCATCGAGCAGACTTACTATATCCAATTATGTCTATATTTCTCAGTTTCTTCTCTACTTTGTAAAAAATTTGACTATTATTTCTTTTAATTGATCATTCTCGTTTGATCCCAGTGAGATAGAGATATCTTACTTGCTCAATTTTCATAGCATGCTAAACATCATTCATTTAGAATACTTTGCAGTCTGCAGAAATATTGATCTAAATAGTTCTTGCTAACTCGGGTCATTAGTTTATATCGATTTCTTATTAGCGAGAACTGTACTGCAGGTGTACAACCTCCATAGATCACCGTACTTCTGGGATCGACCAAATGAATTTGAGCCGGAGAGGTTCTTAGTTCCAAAGATGAACGAAGAGGTTGAAGGATGGGCAGGTTACGATCCAAGCCGAAGTCCGGGAGCAATATATCCGAACGAGGTCTACTGCAAACTTCTCTCCAGTGCATTTACCTCTTATTCCTCGCTCGATATTTCAAACGCATAACCAATAAAATGTCTCACCAGATAATTGCGGATTTTGCCTTCCTACCGTTTGGCGGAGGCCCTCGCAAGTGCGTCGGCGACCAATTCGCCCTCTTGGAATCAACAGTAGCCTTAGCAATGCTGCTTCAGAAGTTTGATGTTGAGTTGAGAGGATCAGCTGATGAGGTAGAGCTGGTCACCGGCGCAACTATTCATACGAAGAATGGTTTGTGGTGCAGGCTGAAGAAAAGGAGCTAAGAATTAAGATCCATACAACTTTCCGCAATCCTAGTAATACGAAAAAAAATAAAATTGTTGTAGTTTTAGAAAACCTTTGTATTCTTATGCATATCTTCTTACATTTTACCATATCAACTCAATAAATTTCTATGGTTTGAGAGATAGCTTGAGCAAATGGTTTTAGCTTTCTCTCTGTTTCTCTTTAGGTTTGATACTGGATTTGGGTTCAGGGCTTGGATCCGACCCGAATTCGGGAGTAGTCGGGAGTCGGGAGTCGGGAGCCGTGCACGTCGGTGGTTGGTAGTTACGCATTGGAACTCCTCCGGTCATAGCGTGCCGCCCGGTAATCAAGCACAAGGGTGGGGCCCATCGCAGACCTAACCGTAACTAAAGCCAATCCCTCTTTGTTTTTTTTAATTTCAAATAACAGCCTGCACTTTAACTTTATTATAAAAGTCAACTCTAAAACACCCTATATTTTGTCTTTATTATCATTCGGACCCGGTTTGGTCCTCAAAAAAAATCCTGAGCGTTAGATTTCTTAAATTAAATATAGATGTAAAACGACTTTAATAACTTTGAGTAAGTTTTTTAGAATTAAAGTAAAAAATGGGGATCCCAACTTTAAGGTTAAATGAGGAATATTCTGGGTATTTTAGTTTTTCTTTTCAAAGTAATTAAATTTCAGAAGTTAACTTAGAGAATTTTACGACATTATAAGCCAAATATAGGGATGGAAGGGTTAACATCCTCCTGGAAGGCGTGAATCATAATAAAGTCAAAATATAAGATTTTATTTAATAAATTTCCCATATATATATATATATATATTTGCAACAAAATTTAAATGGATCGGAGAAATGAGAGATCATGTTAGAGTATTATAATTTAAATTTTAAAGTCAATCTACGTACTAAAGTATTATACAAGAGGCTAAGTTGGTTGCTTAGGTAAAATTTACTCTGAGCTTAGTTATATTCTATGGAAGATGAGATTGTGTTATAAATCACATTTTATATTTTATTTATTTTGTAATTCACAATCCATCTTTGAGTATTTTATAATCTGATCCATTATTTTTTCTTATAATTCTCATTTAATATTCTGACATTATTTTAACTAATTAACGTCAACCAAGTTACTAAAATACTCTCACTATTCCCTCTTATTTTTTAGACTACTCCACCATCTTCCTCATCTACCTTTTTCACCGTCTCCATTGTCACCGCCGCTGTCTTTCCTTATTTTCCCCTTTCTCTCCTCCTCATCCTCTTCTTCTTTGAAAAAAAAAGATGAAAAATAATATAGTATTTAAATATTTATAAATTATTATATAAATTATAATTTATAATAGAATATTCTTTTTCTAATATATAGTATTTAGAAATCATAAAATAGATAAAATTATAAGGTTTGATTTGTAAAACAGTCTTAAAAATAATGCCAAAGACTACCTAGGATTATCTCGAAGAATGTTTTAAGCATATATTATTTTCTTGATGAAAATATTTTTTCTGCATTAAAAAAAAAAAGAGTCAACTTGCAAATATCCAAAAGGAAGGAGTCTTTTCTCAATAAGTTTAAAACCTAGGCGTATATTTGCAAAAGAGAAATAAAAAAGAAGAAGAGAAGGATCGTAATGATGATAACGCTTATCTTATCTTACCTTCTAAGCTCTAATTAATCCATGCGATTTGAAACAGGTGAAAGCTAAAAATATCCGGTCAACCTTAGACTCCTTCACTTACGTCACCCCCCTCGTCACCGCTTCGTCCGGTTCCCATTAGAGCGGGCCCCACTTGTCGGCGCGCCGGAGCCAGAGAAGACTAAGCCGAGCCGGGCTTCGAGAGCCGCTTGATCGCTGTCTTGGCGTCTCTTGCCATCAATTAATAATTTAGGTGTTCCCCCTAAATAAGACAACACGCCTAAAGTGAGCTCAAAGTTAAACCTCTTTCTTCCTTTTAAGAGTGGACTTGTCAAAATAAATAAATAATGAATCATGGTAGGAATTCAATTGGATTTATATAAGAGACTGTTATTAATTAAATTAATTTTTATAAGCACATATAACTCTAATTACTGTCGATCGTAAGAGGAGAATAATCAATTTAAAAATCTCTTAATTTAAGGTCGACCTTCCGATCCATCCAAATATAAATTTTGACCAAGATAAAATGTCATATCGTCATAATCTTTAAAGATCAGCCGAAGAATACTACCCATCAATTATCTTTTAGTTTACACCGATATATATATATATATATATATATATATATATACAGCGAGAGATCAAATCTCGTGAAATATAAATTTCAACGAAAATGAAAGGAAAGATACGACCACTTTGGATGAATATTAGCTTCTAAGTATTGAAGATAGTGCACAACATCTTTTGTTGGTGTGACAATTGGCCATGAATTATGAAACCACATTAAATGTATGGTAGAAGTCCAATCTTTCACGCTAAAAGACTTTGATAATTAAAGCATGTGTTCTTAGGGTTACCATCACCATGTCTCAATCTATGGTGATCGATGAGGTTGTATGACTTTGACTAGACCCTGTAGATGAAAATATTAGCTTCTCTTCCTCATCTTTGATTTATTCCTTTTTCACCTAATAGAAGACTATTCTCACATATTAATTTTCCAACCATTTGCACACTTTCTCAAAAACTAGCTTTTAGGTGACAACCCAATATTATGGGAAGATATGCCTCAAACCCTAGGACCACCTATCTCATTTGTCTCCAAAGATGATATAAACCTTTCATACTGAGTAAGAATGGTCACCACATAAATAAGTTAAATTTAATTTGAGATATTTTAAGACTAAAATAAAAGGAGAAACAGAAGTCAAGATCATACGAGAGGTATTTTAGTTTTATATTTTAAAAAGTAACGAAATATTCTCTATTCGGAAGTAATTTTAGTAAATTTTGGAAGGTCAAGGATAACTTAGATCTAATAATTACAGAAAGAGAAGTGAAGTGTGAATTGGTTGCTATGAATCAAATGAGAAAGGGCTTTCTTGGATGCTTCCTTGAGAGAATGGAATCTTGCCTCCCACATTCACTGAGACCACCATAGGCAAGTCAACAAAAATGAACAAAGGAATAGATGCATATGATGTAAAGATGAGAACATTTTACATGATTCCCTACTTTTTTGCATCTTCAATTAACGATTGTTAACGATAATAAAAGTCCATCTATGATAAATATGGTTAATTAAAAGAAATTTTTTTTTATTTAATGAAAAGTAGCAGCAAGCTACTTAGAAGATTCAGACTCATCCTGCTCCAATTGATCAAAGAGAGCAAAGTCTCTAAGCGACTAGGGCATATCCCGTGAACCACTATTCCAAAAGCAATCCCTCTTAAGTTGATTTAGATTGAAAGCCGTATTGTCTTGCATGTATGTGCATTAAGTCGAGCTCCAAAATCATATTATTTACATTGATGTTGCTCAACTGCCCAAAGCACTGTAATAGCTCTTATGGCTTCTATCCATATAGATCTCTCTTATTCGAATTGTGTAAAGGAAAACTTAATCCATCTTTCTAGGCTGTAATAGGAGAATTTTTTTTCACCTAATTTAAAATATAATATTATAATTTGAATATAAAAATTAATTAATTAAGGTCCAACTACTAGTATAAGAGGTCGAAGGGTCAAATATTTACAAAGACAAGTTAAGATGCATTTCTATAAAAGAGTTAGCTGGCCCATTTATCTTATGGGCTGTTCAATTATCAAAGTAAATAAATGCTAATCAATTATAAAGGAAGTATTTTTTTTTTTTTACTAGTAATCCAGCATCATTAAAGGTTCATGATTTAATTATGAAGGGTACAACTGGAAATATAGCGAGGTAAGCCGAGCCAGCTAACTCCGAGAAAGGGAGAGCTCACACAAGTCAAAAACTCCCTAACCCAAAGTGACGTCGCCACTAGGGAATTGCCACGTCATCATGAATTGATCAACGACGCTTCCTCGAACCTCAGCCTGCTTCCAGAAGGCCCATCAATCCCACGCGCCACCTCATCCGTCCGTCCGTTCCATCCACTCCACGATCCAACGGCCCAAGCCTCGTCTCGGTCATCCTTTTGACCCCCCCTTCCCCCCTCACCCAAGTCTTCTATATATACTCTACCAAACTTTGCTTCCTTCCTCCCTCCCCATATCCATCCTCCCCCCACCCTCATCCTCACCTGAGCCCTCGCACAAATCGCCATGAGCGACACTAGCTCAGCCCTAGCCGATTGGGCTCAGCTCTACCACCACGGGCTCGGGCCCAGCCAGCCGACTGCGTCGGCCGTGGCCGACTCAACCCTAGTCACCTCCGCTACCGCCGCCGCCACCACAAGCTCAAGCCCTAGCATCGAGGGCCGGGTGGGGAAGTCGGCCCGGAGGCGGTCTAGGGCGTCCAGGAGAGCCCCCGTAACGCTGCTAAACACCGACACGACCAATTTCCGTGCCATGGTCCAGCAATTCACCGGGATCTCCTCCGGTTCCTACTCCTCCAGGAGCCTCTCCAACGGCCCGGTCATCAATTTCGGGCTCGGTTACGGCGAACAATTCAATCAAGGAGGAGGGATGATCATGCCAGTCGATCATCTCCAGCAGCACCAGTATCATAGGCAATCGTATCAACCGCAGCACCACCACCAACAACATCATCAATATCACTACGACGAATCGATGTTCGCCGCCGCCGCCGCCTCCGGAGCGGAAGGAGGTAATCATACCACCACCACCACCACCACCAGCAACAATAATAACAGCAATAATGTCTTTGTCCACGGATTTAACAACTCCGGCACTAACTTGGAGATGAGCAACGGGCTTATCTTGGATGGCGTGTCCAGCCGAATGATGCCAAAAATGTCATCCACTAACAACAGAGTCGACGGGTATTTTACTTGAGATTAAAAAAAAAAAAAAAGGTTAGGAATCTTTTGGTTTGTTGAAAGTGAGAAATTATTATCTTCCCCCTTCCTTCCTTTCACCACATGTAAATATCTGTTGTCACTGTCACACTTATATTACTTTTATATAGTTTAGTAGCATCGAATCTTTCTAGAATGTGTTTGTCTTAATATTTTTATAAAAAAACCTTACATCAAGATACGCTGCCAAGTGGCCAAACCTTCTTATATATATATATATATATATATATATATATATATATACAATTTTTAAACGTGATTGAAGGATTCATGTGAGTGGAGTGGAGTGGAGTCCCTATTTCAAAGTCAAGATCACGTAATTTTATCATGTTTTGGGTTGAATAGGACTTTGCCACTTGATCAGGCCAGTAGTCTTTTTATATTATATTTTTCAACTATGAGTAGATTCCGTTTAGTATTTAGATGATTTCGTATAATTGTTTGTTTGTGATGTTAGCTAACCAAGTGTTCCATCGACCGGATAGTTGAGTTATTTTGTTTGTAGCTTGTTGAAGTTGGGGTCTTGCATGTCCAAACACGTGTACCTTTGAATGCCTTCTATTTTTTCATTTGCTTGCTGACATCATAAGATGTCATTAAAGAGAGTGACAGCGAAATAGTACTATTTAACCACCAAATACTAAAATAATGCATCCCAACTGATAGCCATAGAGAGGAGGAGAATTGGAGAAGTGGGAAAAGAGAAATTTCTTGAAAGCAAGTGGAAAATCCTGATCAAATGTCAATTGTTGCACTTCTATAAGAGCAAATCTTTGCTAGTGTTGACTTGTGAATCAGCTCTCAGCTTTGTAATGGATAGGGCATTCGCAACCTCATACTGCAGCAAAAGCCTTCTTCCCACCCCCACCTGTTGATCCAGCAGGAATGACTTTCAGGACATTGAACCTCACTGTCTTTGACAATGGCCTGTTAGAAAAAGTACAAAAAGAAGGTCACCTATGAGTAGCATAAAATCAATATTTCCAACTCAACTTTCCCAACATCTTTGCCCATGGCAGCAGCTAAAAATAGGAATCTCCTTAAAGCCGCCGGCTACTGTAGTAGTAGTAGTAGTAGCGTGAGTGTATTTAGAAGTCTTACCGGCACTGGCCAATAATAACATGATCTCCTTCCTTGACACGGAAGCATGGAGATATATGCGCTGGGATGTTTGAGTGTCTTTTTTCGTACCTGCGAGGGCAAGAGCTACTAAGTCTTTATTTTTATACCAACAATTTAATGGCAAGTTAACATAATCAAACTCTTGAAACTGGACTTGCCTTTGATATTTCTTCACATAGTGGAGATAGTTTCTGCGGACAATGATAGTTCTGTTCATCTTGGCACTGTGGCATGTTCCAGCTAGAATGCGGCCTCTAATGGAAACATTTCCGGTGAATGGGCATTTTTTGTCAATGTATGTTCCTGCAAACAAGATAAATATTTGAGCAGAAATTTGTATGCATGTAAGTTTAGTGGGATTGCAGGAGGAATTGATTCATACATCATAATCAATCATGAAAATAATAAGTTGATTAGTCATAATGATCCAACCCATAGGAATATGGAAAATAAAAAAAAAAATGAGCAAGGAGTATTTGTTAAAAAGAAATAATCACATATCAGTGCTTGTGAATTACTTTCAGAATTTTCCTTACAAATTCGACAAGTAGATTTCGAAAATCATAAGCTGATTCTTCCTTTTAATATCTGATCAAATAACTATAACAGGGTCATGATGACTAGAGGCTTGGTTAGATTGTTCAAAGCCTATTTACTTTTCTCTCACACTCCTAACTGGTCATTCGATTATGTACAACAAATTCAACAATTTCTGTGACAACAACATTAGACACATCAAGTAAAAGAGATACACAAAATAAATAGGAAGAAAAGTAGTAAAGCACATGCTTCTTACTAGCAAGACAGATGTGCAGCACACAACTAGTTGCGACCAATACCTATCGCTACTAAGGATAGCTACTTGATAAAAAAAAAATTCAGTTCTACTATCTAAATATTACAAAGAATTGAGGACTACAAAAGGGCATGAAGAAACAACCACAATAGGCAACTGTTAAACTTCATAAATCACTATTGTTTGGCTCACATCTCCTATATAATTGTGCTGTCAATCAGACCATCCATCAGCAATAATTTAACTTCCACATGAACACCCCCAAAACACAGCCCAACAAGTAATTATTAAGAAACAGTGCCTGCATGGTGTTATTGCTTGTAAAAGACAACCATGGAACATAAAAATCCGCTATACACCAACAAAAATCAGATGCTTAATAAACATAATTTCGAGTTTCGAGTTTTGAATTTGATGTGAGTTCCATAGAAAGAAACAAGGCTCAAGTTAAGATTCCAAACAGTAAAAATAAGGGGTTTGTACCTTCAATAGCTTCCCTGGGAGTCTTGAACCCCAGACCAACGCTCTTCCAAAAGCGGTTCCCACCCTTCCCAGGTCGCTTTCCCTTACCAGATTTCTTTGAACTAAAACAAACACATCTATTATGCAAACAATATTTACATAAATTGACATATAGAAAGTACAACCAATGGTAAAAAAATTCTTACCAAAGGAAAACCTTTGGCTGCTTGAGGAACGCCTTCTCTGTCTGCAGAAAAATACAAGGATCAAAGACTTTATCTTCCTTCTAAACTATATCAACAAGCTATATGCTTATCAAATACTGACCAGAAAAGAAAACAACAATTCTTTTCATACCACCGTTAAACAAATCTATCTATCTAATGGTTTCACATTACATAGATAGTCAAAAAGCTCACACCACAAGGACATAAAGGAGAACGTTTGGTTATGACATATAAATATCCTATTAGAGAGATAAGACAGCCAATGTATTCTCTTTTATTCCCAGGTAAAAAACTTTCTGATAATATAATCTAGACCGCAATAAAATCTTTCAGCACTGCTTACAGAGTTACAAATTACCCCAAAGATCTAAACTTTACCACCGATCAACAAATACCAGAAAAACCCATTTGAGCTTTGACATTATAGAGCTCATCTACTACTTAGCAAAGCCAAAATATCCACGTCCTCTATCAAGCATAGTTGTATTCAAAAGCTACTGCCATTGTAGTCAAATGCGGATTGATACCAACTTTCTGATCGATAATAGAAGGAAAGAGTAGGGATTACCTGTTCCGCCATGATCGACCGAAAGGTGGGAGAGGACCAGAGGAAGACGAGAGACGGCTGGCTAAAATGATAGCAACCAGTGAAACCCTAGTTCCATACTAGATTGGAGGGTCTTAGACCTTGGGCTTTTACTAAGCTGGGCTAAGGATGTGGCCCAACAAATATATTTAGGCCCAAATAAAGTGTTCCAAAGGTTTCAGCTTTTAAATATTTAATATTTGAGTTCAAGTAAAGCAAATTAATAAACTACTGCATCCATAGTTTTTTAATGAAATTAAAATGTATTATTTTATTTTTGATGGAATTATGTTTTGTTTAGAGAAATATCAGAAAAAATACTTTCTTAAATAAGTCTTCTTGTATTAAAACAAAATGGCATATAAATAACATAATAATAACTAATAAAATTTATTAAAAAAACATTTAACTTTTTACTGCATTTTACTTTTATTAGATTGTTTTAACTTAACATTGAAGAATAGAAATATTCTATTACTTCTCATTTGGACTATAAAAAATTTAGACTAGAGTATTAAAATTATTTTATATCTATAATTAATTTAAATCAATATACAGTGTTTCTGATGGATTAAAAGACAGGATTAATGCTGGTCCAATTATTGCTTGCACTCTTAAATTAAAACAACATTAAGAAAAAAAAAAAAAAACCCTTCATCTAAGTATTGCTAGTATTGCTTGCAAATTGCAACTCTTATCTAACAAACAAACAACACCAAAAAGGTGACCACATGCATCTCTAGCCATAAATCTTCTTCTCTCCTGGCGCGAAATATTGGTCCACCACCACTGACACCACCCCATCCACCGCCTCATTCGCCTCCACCACCACCGTGTTGTTCCCCACTCCGGTGACGGCGTGCGCCGGAAGCCCGACGCCTGTCCTATTCCTCACCAGCAACGAGTACTCCACGTGGCTAATCAGATCAGGGAACACCAACAGCGGCCCGAAGTCGGCCGACCACCTCGTCCCATTGCCGACTACTGTCAACCTTCCGACCGTTGACTTCAACGCCATGTTGGTCACCACGTTGCGGTCGATCACCACTTGGTCGAACCTTCCGAACTTCGCCTTCGACTCGTCCAGCTTGACGATCGGCGTCCCGCCGGAGCCGCCGCTGAACATGTTATCGACGATGGTCAAGCCGGAGATCTCGCCTTTTACCGATCGCAAGACGACGTTGGCGTCGCCTAAGAAGAAGCCATTTGTGATGGTAACTTGCACCGGATCTTCTAATACAATAGCAGTGAAGTCCATGTAGCAATTGTCTAATCTAGTCTGGCTTAAGCCAGGTAACTTGACTAGGATTCCGACTCCACCCCAAAACGTAGCCTTATTATAGCAGTGCACTCCGGTTAAAATGTTAGCCTGGCCACGTAGGAGCAAGCCGACAGCGGCGGAGAAGACGGCGACATCTGTAACCGCGTTGTCGTTGCTCGCTAAATTTATCGCGGTGCCGGAGAAATAGCGCTCCCTGGGATCGCCTCCGATGGTCATGTGCTGGCCTAGGAAGGAGCTAGAGATGAAGGTCTCATGGCCGCCCTCGACGAGGATGCCGTCGGTGACGAAGTGGTTAAAGAAGCAGTGGTCGACGCGGGTGCGGACGGAGGCGACGACGAGGAGGCCGCCGCCGCGGAAGCTGGCGTCGAAGAGGATGTCGCGGAAGGTGATGTCTTCGTAGTAGACACCGAGGGTGGCGGCGAGGCGCCTTCCGGCGAGCGTGGCGGCGGGATCGAGGCGGGCGGAGGAGGAATGGTGAAGCTCGATGAGGTAGCCGTCCTTTGGGAAGGTATCTGAAGCTCTTAGGGTTCCTCCTTCGATCTAAAACAACAATTATTTTATTATTTTACGTGGAATTGCTAGTACGTACGTCAATTTCCATGCATGCGCGTATAAATTAAACTATGCCGTTGTAATTAAGCTAAGTTAATTAACAAATGTAGAGCATATATCCTTCTCATTTTAGCTTATATTTGGTTAACTAATGACATCATTAATCTCTCTCTCTCTCTCTCTCTCTCTCTCTCTCTCTCTCTCTCTCTCTCTCTCTCTCTCGGCATGTGAAGAAAGAGAGAGAGAAAGAGATTACTGGCACCATTAATTTATACCTCTCAGATTTAGAGAGAGAGAGAGAGAGAGAAAGGTGGTTGAACAGGTCAAAGAGACCTCATTTCGTTTCCTCTTTCCAGTATGCACAAAGTTTAAGAGAGAGATTAATTGTAGGTATTAATAACTAATTAGGTGCGTGTATGTACATCTCTCTCCCTCTTCTTCTTCTTCTTCTTCTTCTTCTTCTTCTACCAATATTATATAATTATTTCAATTTGTTAGACATAAGAGACTAACTCTAAAAGTCATTAATAAATTGAGAAGTATAGACTAAATTACCACAAGATTACCACCGCCACTTGAAGGGAATCGGATTGGCTTGGTGATTTTATAATCACCACCTTGCAAATCTATCACCACACCACCCAAATCATTGATCCCTGGCAACAAATGCCGAGTGTTTTGCACTTGGAAGGCATCCTGCAATGCACTTAGGATTGCATCACTGCTATCTGCAACCCCAGTTGGATCTGCACCATACCCTATTGGATAAAACACTCTACCACTCCTTTTCACCTCCGTGAGAAAGGTATCATTCTGCAAACGAAGGAAATCAACATGATAATATCAGCTTAGTTTCATAAATCCACCAAGGTGTTAATATTTACTTGCCTTGGTAGCCTTTTCTTTTAGCCCACGGGTGAATCTTTCATATTGTTGCTCTGCACTGAAACGATTGAGGCTCTCTCTTGATCCTTTCTGATAGCCATATGAATCTTCTACACACCACAAAGCTAGAAGAAGAAGAAGAAGAAGAAGAAGAGATAAGAGATTAATGGAACCCATAAATTTGAGCAAGAAATGGAGAAGTTGGAATGGATGGTAGGGTGCATGATTTATATTATATATGTAGATGTAAGATATATATAGAGGTTGCTAATTTTTGGAGAGAGAGAAAGAGAGAGAGAGAGAGGTTCTAATTAAGACTTGGGCTGGTTAATTAGATGGCTCCCATCTTATCAAACAATTTCAAAGTTTACATCCTCAAATGGGATATTTGAGATGAGTGATTCTTACAACTTACAAGGTAATGATAGCTATGTATATATATATACATATATGAGGCCCAAATAGGTTGACAAGGTACCAAGTGATCATGGCTAATATCGTGGGCCGGGCCTACTGATCAAATACCTTTTGCCTAAAAATACTATTGCAAAATCAAATCTTCTTCGACGATGATCTTGTCAAAGGTGTTGTAGTAAATTTGGAACTTTCACTTGTTGAGTTGAATATGTTATAGTCTATAATTCAAATAGTTAGTCAAAGTAATAGTATCGATTAGGGTATATTATAAATCACTCAAAGACGAGACGTTAATTATAAAATCGCTGGAAATCCAGGCTATGATTTTATGTTGATATCAAACTCTATTGCTCTCAAAGAGAGGTTGGTAGGAAGTAAGTAAGCCTGATACTGTTTAAGCTGTTAAATAGATCTGGGAGATCTCAGGTTCTACAGTTGATGTGTCACATTACCAACTCTCCACATGAGATGTTTTCATGAAGATAGATTACCTACCATGATAGATGTTATTGTTAAGCATTTTAGTTGGAGGATCAACTAACTCTACCACCCTCACTAATTCCTATCCAATAATACTATCCAATACCCTAGATAACAATGCAATGAAAATTATAATATCTAACTTGTAGGGCACAAATTACTAGCAAACAAGCAGCTTAGAAAATTCACAGGTGAGTTGTTGGAAACCATAATTCCTACTAATAGTACAAGCTGATTTAAAGTCTTAGACTTGGACTCACCTTAATTGGTGGCCTGCCTTTTTAATCCTAACATTATTTGTTGAACAGCATCACCCTACATTCTGCTTTTATTCTTATTATGATACTGTATTAATGTTTATTATTTGACTCTTATATACTTAGAATTACTGACCAAATAAGTAATATTTTATTACTTTTCAAAATAAAATAGTTTGAGTACCAAAAGTACTCAAACTCAGAGATTTTATTCAGTTATCTGAAAAGACTTTTAAAGTATTAAAGATATTTTAATTTAACTCATTTACATGGTATCTTTCAAGTTTCATTTAAGAAAATATGTTACTGAGTTAATACATTAGGCGCAAAACAACGCATTTAATCCAATTGTTAGTCAATACATGAGAGAAAATAACAGGAAAAAAAATAATTAAGTTTAGATTAACTAGATTCAGCAATCTTGTCTTTATAAATGGTTTCTTTCTTTTTTTCTATTTGTATTTCGTTAGAAATTAAAACAAAAAAAAAAGGAAGAATAAAAAGAAAAAGCCCATCTAGCTCATGCTCTGGTCTACGGCCACGTGTACGCTGGCCATCACCGGCACGTCGGACTCGACCACCACCTTATTGCCTGACGTGTTCCTCAGGGCGTGGTTGGGGAACGCTGCGTCAGCACACAGCGTATACTGCACGTGCCCGATCCGGTCCGGGAAGAGCAGCACGGGCGAGAAATCGACGGTCCAGACGCTGGCGTTCCCCTCCACGGACGCCTTCGCGGCCGTCGATCTCAGCGTCATCCCCTTCACAACGTTCCTCTCAACGATCACCTGGTCGATGTCTTTAAACTTCGCGCCGGACTCGTCCAAACTGACGATATCCACGCCGTTGCCGCGGCCGCTGAACATGTTATCCACGACATCCACACCGTTGATCACGCCCTTCACCGATTTGAACACAATATTCGCATCGCCCAAGAAGAACGAGCCCGACACGTGGAGCTGGACCGGGTCCTCCGAGACGATTCCGGTGTAGTCCAAATAGGAATTAACGATTCGGGTCTGAGTCAGACCGGGCGATTTCAAGTAGATCCCGGTCCCGCCCCACCCGGAAGCCTTGTTGTAGCAATGCACCCCGGTCAGGATGTTGGCCTGACCCGAGACCAAGATCCCGACCGCCGCCGAGAAGATGACCACGTCGGTGACGGCGTTATCGTTTCCTGACAAGCTGATCCCAGTGCCGGAGAAATTCTTCTCTCCGGGGTCGTTCCCGGCGGTCATGTGCTGTCCCAGGAAGGAACTTCTGATGAACGTCTCGTGCCCCCCGCGGACCCAGATGCCGTCCGACGCGAAGTGGACGACGTAACAATCGTCGATCGTCGTCCGGAGCGAGTCGACGACGGCGATGCCGCCGCCTCGGAAGTTGGAATCCACCATGAGCCCCCTTAGCGTGACGTATTCGTAGACGTAGGAGCTGGATGATGATGGGGCCCACAATTCGATCACATATCGGTCCGTCGGAAAGTCATCCGACGCTCGTAGTGAGCCACCGTGAATCTAGTTCAAAATTTATATATATTTTTTATCAACATAAAAGAAGAAAAAATATATATATATATACACGATAAAATTAATAAAAAAAAGGGGGGTAAATAGTAATTTCATGGCAAATACCATAAAGTTGCCACCTCCATCGGCAGGCAAAGTTATAGGAGAAGAGACCAAGTAGGTCCCACCATCAAGGTGGACTTCCGCACCACCGAGATCTGCAATCCCAGCCGTTAGAGTACGATTCGACGGTGATCTGAAAGCGTCGGCAATGGCTTTCATGATGGCCTCAGTGGAGTCGGCATTCCCCGTCGGATCAGCGCCGTAATCCATCACGCTGTACAGGCGTGAAGTCGCACTCGCCGCCGAAACCTACGCCGCCCATCCAGATCTCAAAATTGTTCAAGACAAAACAAAAGCTGGAGATAAGAGAGAAATAACTCCACACCTTGCTAAAAGAAGGAGCTTTCCCGGCGGCTAGAGAGGCCTTGACATCATGCAACCTCCGCCGGAGAGCGGCACCGGCGGCGGCGCCCGTCTCCGTCGACCCATCAACTCCATGTCCCAAACTGAGAAGACCCAAGAAGCCCAAAACCCCAACAAGCACTAAGCTTCTCATGATCACCACCATTCTTCTGACTTATGACAACCCCTCTCTCTCTCTCTCTCTCTTCTCTCTCTCTCTCTCTTCAGATGTATCTATTGAAAACAGTAAAGAAGACGCATGGAGGATGATTTAAAGCAAATAGAGGGACGAGGTGATGTATTTATTTGTGTACGGTATGTGATGTTGAAGTGGAGTGCATGGGTAGGAGTTATGATGGTATTGGGTAATGGGAGTTGCTTTGTTTTTATCTTTTGTTATTGACCAAGTTCATATCTTGACCGTTGCATGAGGAGTGGATGATGGCTTGGGTTGTGGAATTTAATAAGAGAGCAAGGACATAGGGGATTGAGTGTGTTAGACCTCGCATATTAGAGTAATATCTCTTATTTCTTATCATACTTACCCTCTCATATTTACTGTATATTTCTATTACAAAATTACTTAATCTTTCCACCGTTACTCTTACTATTCTCTTTTTCTTTTTTCTTGACTAATTACTCTTACTATTCTCTCTCTCTCTCTTCTGTTTTTCTACTATTTCCAAAGAGCCGAAGCATGTGAGGAGTATTAATGGTGTTATTGTATATATAGAGAGAGAGAGAGAGAGAGAGAGTTGCTTTGGTTTGTGGCAATTTCTCCCACCTTTCTTTTGTTCTTTGCCATCCTTTTTTCTCCTCACTTTACTTGGAGGCTTTTCTTTTCTTCTTTTGAGCTGCTCAACTTTGTCTAATCAAACCACTCCAAACTACCTTTTTAGTCCTTTTTATAACGGTTAGAATTTGATTAGGACACAGCTATAGGGGACCTTAACATATAACATCAAATGGTTTTGCTCTGATAGATTAGGCCTTGAAGTTGATGACAAATGAACAAAGAATAAACTATAGAGATGTTTAGGTTCATTCCATTAACCAAATTAGATCTGCATGCCCTCGTGTAGAACTATTCTATTCATATATTGAAATCCTAATTAATATTAATGTAAATAAAAAAGAAAGGTTGAAACTATTAGATAGTTGGTGGACAGTGAAGGTGATAGGGGAAGGTGTGTGGAAGGAGGTCTTGGGTTAACTTGTATAGTTCCAACTGCTCCGACCCAATTCAACTAGAAGGAGTAGAACGTGTGTATTAAATTTTCTTAGCCATGACATAATTTCTACCTTAATTTCCTGTGCCATTTAGAGAAAAGCATCAGATTCCTACCCTATTTTCCACAAATTCATATATAAGAATGTATCTCTTTATGGCCACCTCGTGTCAGATGTCTGAAAGGAGGACAAGAAGTAGTCATAAAGGAAGGCTTTAGACGCAAGAATGTTCAATGAGTTATATCTTTTTTCTGACAATAGTTTGGTGGGTGTTGCATTCATAAATCTAAAGTTAATCCAAACTAGTCACCAATCTTTGTCTTAATATTTTGCTTAATTGCCTTGTTGTCCCCTTTTATACCTAACTGTAATGATGTTTTACAAGCTGAAAGGGATGCTACTTGAGAAGCAGTTCATGAGAGGCATGCATGAAAGGAAAGAATTAGCTAGTAAGAGAGAGAGAGAGAGACTAATGATGGAGATGCTTAAGTGAAGGAATGGCAACATTAATGGGCATGAGTAGATAGTTAGATTAAGGTGGGAAGGATAAGGATGTAAAGAATCTATTATCTTTCTTAGGGGAGAGAATAAGGAAACTTTGGAAGGCAACATCTAGAGTTGTCTATGCTTTGTTCTCATCCTAAAAGAAAGGCATCCCAAAATGTTTCCTTCTACTTTTTAGTTACCTTTGTTCCATTTGAATTGGTTGACATCAACAAGATGGATCTTATGCAATAAAAATATACTAACTTTAATTCTAACACTTTTCATTAACTTTGCGCTAACCGCAGCTAAGAACAAGTGAATTGAGCAAATTAAGAAGCATGAAATGTATAATTATACACACTAATGATACTACCTACAATGTGAAGCAAGAAGTTTTGTTCCTAAGTGGACCACTAATCTTAGCCCAAGCCAAGTATTGCTTGGGTCCGTTGTGTTTGGGTCGGCCTCAACCCTAAGCCCAACTTATTCGAGTAAGCTCGAGCCCAGTTTGACCCAAAATAATTTTTACTTTTTTAATAGAAATTTTATTTAACGCTTTCTATATATGCATGTGAATTTGTCGTTCAAATAATATTAGATAAATACAAGATATTAACCGCAAATTTCTTAAATTTCAATGAAAATCATAGGGTGTTAAATATATGTCTATAGATTTCGTGAAGTTTTTATTTAAAATTAGTCAAGAGGAACAAAAATAAATGAAGTGAAAGTTATGTCCAAGTACAACAATATAAAAGACCGAGTAGTTCCACAAGTAGCAGATTGATACAATCCATAGACATCAGAGTGTAAAACTGTGAGAATAAACAAGAGAACACAAGAGAGATCAAAAGAAAGTAATAAACCAGGAAATTATATAATCAAAACTGATTCTTCTAATGGACAATCTAATAGCCCACATCAGCTACTCTCAGAAAACTTTCAATCCAATCAATCAAAAGAAAAAAGAAAAGAATTTCGACCCAAATCCTCCTGTACTATTTTTCTAGCAGTGTCATATGAAAATGGAAAACTAAAGCTGCCTTATGCCATTCAAGTGACTCCATCTAGACCTGCTTATAAGAGTGAAAACTTACTTATATATTTCCTCTTCAAAAATTCATCAAACTTTACCCAAACCCACATGAAAGGCAGAAAAAAAGAAAAACACAATCAACTCTTCTATTGACAATAAGTTTTTGAACCATCTATAACAACATTAATGCATTTGAGTATCATTTCTGACATGGGTTCCATCTATTCAACTGGAATGGCAAACCAAATGCATTTCTTGCAAGTTGAATTATACGAGCTACCACTAATCATCCATATATTAGAGAATTTCCAGAAAGAGAGATATAAGAAGAAGAAGAAGAAGAAGAAGAAGAAGAAGAAGAAGAATGAACGAATAAATGAATCAAGAAGAAGAAGAAGAATGAACGAATGAATGAATCAAGAAGAAGAAGAAGAAGAAGAAGAAGAAGAAGAAGAAGAATGAACGAATAAATGAATAAAGGCACACTTACATATAGCATAAATGTGCTTATGCAATATAATTTGGACCACAAATTTACATAAATATAGGGTGTTAAATGAAAACATAACCAAATCTAAAGATATTTACATTTAGAATCCTGTATTACTGCAGTATTGTTTAAATTATAAATTCACATAAATACAGGGTGTTAAATAAAAACTTCACGAAAAACTAAGGACATTTACATTTATCACTCTGTATTTATGCGATATTATTTGTTCCGAAATTCATATAAATAGAGGGTATAAAATAAAAATTTCAACAAATCTAAAGACATTTACATTTAGACCCCTGTATTCTGTAATATTATTTGGACTATAAATTCACATAAATACAGGGTGTTAAACTAAAAATTTCACTAAATCTAAAGGCATTTACATTTATCATCCTGTATTTCTGTAATATAATTTAGACTATAAATTCACATAAATACAGGGTGTTAAATAAAAACTTCACCAAAACTAAAGATATTTACATTTATCACCCTGTATTTATGCACTATTATTTGATCAGCAAATTCACACAATTAGAGGGTGTTAAACGAAAATTTCACCAAATCTAAAGACATTTACATTCAGAACCCTATATTCTGTAATATTATTTGGACTATAAATTCACATAAATACAGGATGCATTTACATTTATCACCCTGTATTTATGAAGTATTATTTGATCAGCAAATTGGCACTAACAGAGGGGGGTTCAATAAAAATTTCACCAAAAACTAAAGATATTTACATTTAGAACCCTATATTTCTGCAATATTATATAAACTATAAATTCACATAAGACAGGGTGTTAAATGAAAATTTCACCAAATCTAAAGACATTTACATTCAGAACCCTATCTTTCTGTAATATTATTTAGACTATAAATTCACATAATACAGGGTGTTCAATAAAAACTTCATCAAAACTAAAGATATTTACATTTATTACCCTGTATTTATGCAATATTATTTGATCAGCAAATTTGCACTAATAGAGGGTATTAAACGAAAATTTCACCAAATCTAAAGACATTTACATTTAGAACCCTAAATTTCTGCAATATTATTTAAACTTTAAATTCACATAAATACAGGATGTTAAATGAAAATTTTACCAAATCTAAAGACATTTACTTTTATCACCCTATGTTTACGCGAATATTTGGACCTCAAATTCATATAATTAGAGGTTGTTAAACGAAAATTTCACCAAATCTAAAGACATTTACATTCAGAACCGTATATTTCTGTAATATTATTTGTATAAATTCACATAAATACAGGGTGTTAAATAAAAACTTCACCAAAACTAAAGACATTTACATTTATCACCCTGTATTTATGCAATATTATTTGATCAGCAAATTGGCACTAACAGAGGGTGTAAATAAAAATTTCACCAAAACTAAAGATATTTACATTTAGAACCCTGTATTTCTGCAATATTATTCGAACTACAAATTTATATAAATACAGAGTATTAAATAAAAAGAGCTTCACCAAAACTAAAGACACTTACATTTATCACCCTATTTTATGCAATATTATTTGAACAGAATATTCACATAATATAGGGTGTTAAAAGAAAACTTCACCAAATCTAGAAACAATTACAGTTAGACCGCAAATTCACATTCCACTCCAATACGAACTATAAGTTATAAAGAAAACCTCTCTGCTCTTCCTCCCTTGTGAATTGTGACTCATTCTTGATTCATTCATTCATTCATCTTCTTCTTCTTCTTCTTCTTGATTCGTTCATTCGTTCATTCTTCTTCTTCTCCTTTATTAGTTCCTTGCAAGTTTTCATTTAACATCCTATATTTATATGAATTTTTGATTAATATGCTATAAAGAAATCTAGGGTATCAATGTGTATATATCTTTGATTCTGGTGAAATTTATTTGTTACTTCGTAGCAAATGAAAATTATAGAAAAAATTAGGGAATATTATTAATAAATCACTCAAAGACGAGGCTTTAATTATAAAACCGCTGGAAATGCAGGGTGCTATTTGAAATTTTCCAACAGGCCAAAAAGTCTATCGCTCTCAGGTTCTACAGTTGATGTGTCACATTACCAACTCTCCACATGGGATGTTTTCATCAAGATACATTACCTATAGATGTTAGGGATAATTTTTCTTTTACCCCCTTAAATTATGGCCATTTTCTACTAATGACTACCTAAAGTTTTTTTTCCTAGGTAATGACTCTTAAATTTTTATTTTTGGTACATAAGGACCCCTGAAGAAGGGGTTAAGTAAGGTACTTATTAATAATTCAGGAGGTTATTATGTACCAAAAAAATATTTAAAAAATATTATAAAAAAGTATGATAGTTTAGAAGGTGAAAAGAAAATTATCCCAACATATTATTATTAAGCATTTTAGTTGGAGGATCAACTAACCCTTACAACCCTCACTATTTCCTATCCAATATTCTAGATAGCAATGCAATGAAAGATATAGTCTCTAAGTTCTAGGGCACACATTACTAACAAGCAAGCAGCTTATGTGAGTTGTTTATGAAACAGCATCACTCTCTACGTTCTGCTTTTGTTCTTTTTATGATATTAAATAGTATTGCAGAAATACAGGGTTCTAAATGTAAATGTCTTTTAGATTTGGTTATGTTTTCATTTAACACCCTATATTTATGTCAATTCCAATAATATTGCATAAGCACATTTATGCTATATCTAAGTTTTCATTTAACATCCTATATTTTATATGAATTTTTTATTAAAATAATATTGAAGAAATCTAGGGTGCTTTAAAAAAAACGTGTAAAATAAATGATCAATTGAATGCTAAATCCACTTAAATCAAAATCACATAGAACAAATCAATTGAACCCTTCTCATGGGAACATTCCAAACATTTTAATTTCAAATAAAATTTCAAAATCCATTCAAATCATCTAATTTTTTTTTTTAAAAAAAAAATCCAAAATCCATTGAAATCATTCTAAATTCTCTTTCCTTCCCACTTTCCAGAACAATTAACAACATGGCCACCAGAAGCTATTCCACCAACTTGGAAGTGCATAAATTATTCATTCATATGGTATCCACTCAAACACCCACTTCCACATCAGAGAAACCAAACCCACCAAAAACTACACCCAAACTTTCACCCCACACTCACCCAAATCACCAAAATCTAATAAGACAAGAGGTTGGCATTTTCCCCGGTGGGGAACCATTTGGGTGTGAATAATTATGCATGCCCACCTAGATTCCATGTGAATATATATATATATTCTTTTGTGCATGATTCCATGCATATCAACCACAGATTATGATGTACGATGCCACCACTTATCTTTGATCTTATACCAAACATTTTGATTATAGAATCCTTGTAAGATTCCATATCTATGTGATCCACTATAGCAGCAAACGTCCGCATATATACTACTCTGCGTAGAGAAAACTAGCCGTACGCGTGGAATGATCGGAATTTGAACTGTTGGTTTATAGTGGAAGCGCCTAGAATGGTTATGGAGGAAGACAAGTTTAATACGGGAGACCGTAAGTTGCAACCCGGGCGCAGGATAAGGAGAGAGAAAAAGGAACGGTGAAGATAAATGCAACGGCTGATGCGTCGTGATGATGGATCGCTGATGGTTGTTTAACGTAGTCCGGCGGAGTACGGAGGAGATGGACTTGTGTGGGCCTTTATATAAGCGGCTGCCTCGTGACAGAGCCAGAGGAAAGCAGAGGCCATGGCTTTCCGTTCCGCAAAGGCGTCGCCATTTTGCCTTCTCCATGGCCATGAGGTCTTCGTGCTGTTAGCTCTCGTCCTCCTTTCGCCGATTGGAAGCTTGGGTACTGTGGTTCTTTGTTGTTCAGATTCTTTTCTTCTAATATTTTGGGTGTTTTTTTTTCCCTCGAATTTTTATATTGATTTTACCGTAAATTTGGACGAACAGAAGGATTGGAGGTGGGAAGCGTGGATGATGGAGGAAATGAACTGTTCAGGGAGATTCTAAAGGACGAGGCAGTGTTCAGAATCAACGAACTGGGGAAGGTGAGCATATCCATTTGCTTTTTGGTTCATTTGTTTTTGCCTCTCTTTTTTTTTTGTCCTTTTCTTTTGTAAGTACAAACTACTGGTTTGTAAATATGGATCATAGTTTGAAAAGTTAGGTTTTCATGATAGATTTTGTTGTTTTTGGGTTTGCCGATTAAATTATTGGATGATTTGGTCGTGGATTTGATGTTGGTATTGGGAAGAATTTGCAGACGTCGGATAACTTTAGTTCTGTTTAGGGAGACTGGAATGATGGTTCTCCCTTTTGAACTTCTCGTTGGTTTGCATGAAAAGCTTGCTTGAAATGTTAAGAGTAGGGGAGTAATGAGATGTTGAAGATGTCAATGGGCCCGAATTTTTTAATGCTTGCTCGTTGACCACTACTAGGTTATTCAGTATGCTGATTGCTGTGTACTATTTTATTCGAAAATAAATATTTAGATGTACTTCTGTTAAGATTCACTTCTTGTAGGACTCATGGAGACTGTTTACATTTATATTTATTGGAAGTACCATTTTCATTGCAATTAACATGGCTAATTAATTTGGAGTTGAAAAACTGGTTTTACAAATGCCTCGAGTAACCGAAAACAAATTTCTGATTAGGTATCCGATCGAGATGGCTATCTGGAAAGGACATTCTTAAGTCGGGCGGCCATTAGAGCCACACATCTGATCATTAGCTGGATGCGGGATGCTGGATTGAGAACGTACTTTCCGCTTCCAATTATGTTATTGTTTTGCATCTTTGAAGTTTTTCTTATTTATATGCTTGTCTGTGACACAGATGGGTGGACCAAATGGGCAACATACATGGTAGGGCTGAAGGAGTTAATGCATCTGCGCCGGCCTTATTGATTGGATCTCATATGGTGATGACTCAACCTTCATCTTGTCTATAAGGTTATTCTAATAGACGTTATGAAAGCAGTGGTGATTAATGAACGAATTCTGTGGTTCAAGCAGGATACTGTTGTTGATGCTGGAATGTATGATGGATCTCTGGGTATAATATGTGCAATCTCTGCCTTGAAGGTTTTGAAGACCAATGGGAAACTGGGGAAATTATATAGGCCAGTAGAGGTTAGAGATCTTCTTGGTTTCCTTCTTGTCTTCATAACTAGATTATGTGAGCCTGGCCTGTGGATAGCTAGATACTGTACTGTAATTCTAATGATTCTATGTCGGTGTTTCTTAGTCAACTTCACTGGAAAACTTTTTGAGTTTAATGAATTTTTAACTGTTTCTTAAACTTCAGTTGTTTGAACTTTCTGATTGTCAAACAACTGTTTTCTTTTATTTTCTGGTAAGCTTGTAATACTCTTTCTGTTAAAAAGTTTATTATCCCAGCTCTTGGGGTATATTTATATGTTACTCACCAATAAATTTACAAATTTATTTTTTTGATGCGGTGAGAAACAAAAATCTTTACAGCTGCTATCTTCTCTCTAGAATTGTATGTTAAAATCTGAGATTCTACAGAAGATATTGTAGGTAAGGAAATTTGTATTACTCTCAAGTTTATGAAGGTGGCTGTCATTATGATAGATATATGTGTGACAGAGTCTGCTCCCATTGGACAGTTGCATCAAATCTTCTCCAAGTACTCTTGTGGGTATGATTTTAAAATAATTATAATGTCCTTAACGATTCGTTAGGTTCAGGAAGAAGCCTTGTCTTTTCTGCTGTGTTCTGTTGGGTGTTCAAGCCTTTCTAGCTTGTTTCAATTTCCTTCAGTAGTCAAGACTAGCTTCTTTTATTTGCTGGCTGTGTTGATCTTAAGAATTAAGTGATGCCTTGCATGAACTTGTTCTTTCTGTTTCTGTCTTCTTGATTTCCATGTCGTAGATTTCCGACTATTCCTTTTTGAGCTATTTCTTCTTTGTACAAAGATGAATACCATGTCCATGTGAGAGTGTAGGTGAAGTGATTTGGTTTCAGGTCTGACTGTTCGCCCTGATAGTTTTGTTGCTTGGTATAAGAGAATGTCTCGAGACCCTCCTCCAGAAGGGTGTTAATAGGATAAATTCAGCTGGCTGCTTTCCAAGTTTCTTAAAAGGGACTAAGTTTACGCTGAATATTTTGTAGCCTTATTTTTCAGTATATTGGTATCTTTTGCAGATCATATGTTGAAACCCTGAACCTCAATAACCCTGTTTACTTGTATATTGTTATTAGATTACAGTTATATGCATTAACTCTTTGTCCGAAACTTTTCTGCAAGTTCAGGTTATTGCATTCAGCGACGAGGAAGGTGTTAGGTTTCAGACTACATTTCTAGGAAGTGCAGCAATAGCTGGTATCCTACCTCCATCGGCGTTGCAAGTATCTGATAAGAGGTCAATTCAACACATAAAATTGGCGACCTTATTTTGGATCACTATCTTATTGATGTGTTTGTTATTGCATGCAACTTATTCAGTGGTCTTACAGTGCAAGATGTCCTTAAGAAGAATTCCATCGAAGGTACTGTTGACAGTCTTGCAAAAGTGAAGTATGATCCAGAATCTGTCTGGGGTTACACTGAGGTATTATAGTCTTTATAAAAGGATTTGATTTTTTTATCATGTATATCAGCTAATTGTAGGGGACTTTAAATGGCTGCAACATTTATTATACCGTCTAATTTGAATGCCTTAGGTGCATATTGAACAAGGTCCTGTACTGGAGACACTTGATTATCCTCTTGGTGTTGTGAAAGGAATTGCTGGACAGACGCGATTGAAGGTGTGCAGTAGTATTTTTCATATTTTAACAGCATGCGGCGTGGAACATTTAAGAAATAACTAGGCATAGAAAATTTCTCTATTCAGCAGATGATGTGAGATCTGCTGATATTCAGTAAACAAAGTCAAATATGCATGTGTTGGTATGAATACAGTTGACAACATCTATCTGTGTACAATTATAACATCAATTGTGAATGCAATCTTCCTTATTAGAGTTAGCTAATCTCGAACGTTGTCTGCGATTGTTCTCTAGGTTACTGTAAGTGGTTCGCAAGGGCATGCAGGCACTGTTCCGATGTTATTGCGTCAGGATCCAATGGCTGCTTCTGCCGAACTTATTGTAACTCTGGAGAGTCTTTGCAAACATCCTGATAAGTTCCTGGCATATGATCAGCAGTGCGGACGCTTCACTAAGGAATCTTTTGCAGGATTAGTCTGCACGGTTGGAGAATTATCTTGCTGGCCAAGCGCAAGCAATGTAATACCAGGCCAGGCAAGAACACCATCCTACTCTTCTCTTCTATAGTTATTAGATTTTGCACAAAAGACAATAAATCGACATTTGGAGTTCATTTACAGGTAAACTTCACCGTCGATATACGAGCAGTCGATGATGCAGCAAGAGGAGTAATAGTGTCTGAGCTTTCTAAGCAAATATACGAAAAATGTGATAACCGTATGGTTAATTGCACCATTGAACTTAAGGTTTGCAGCTACCTTGACTCTAGTATCCAAAGATCTGCTTGATGCTGGCATGGCTTAACTAAAGTCCGATTATAATTTCAGCATAATGCAGAGGGGAGACATTGTGACTCAGAGTTAACGTCGCAGTTGAAAGACGCGGCACATTCAGCTCTGAGGAAGCTACAGGCGGATGACTACTACGACGCAGGTGACATGCCGATCTTAATGAGCGGCGCAGGACATGATGCAATGGCAATGGCACAGTTAACGAAGGCGAGTTATATCATCCCTCATCTGTAACAGATGGTTGAATTAATCTTTTACTAAGACCTTAATTTTTGGCGATATATCTTAGCAGGTAGGTATGTTGTTTGTTCGTTGTCGCGGCGGCATTAGCCATTCCCCGGAGGAATTTGTGTTAGATGATGATGTCTGGGCTGCTGGTCTTGCTCTTCTGCACTTTCTTGATCAACATGTAGATCAGCAACAGCTTGTTGATTCCCCTGTAGAATCTTAGACAGAGATGGTTTCACTTGGATGGATGTAAATTTGGTTAAGAAAACTCATCTTCTATATATGATAAATGATTGTTAATAAAGCTAAGGTGGTTTGGTTGGGATTGGATTGGATTGGATTGGATTGGATTGGAGTCTCATAGTCAGAAGGTTCTGGCTCAGCCACTGTCAGAGTTTAGTCAAGGAGTACTAAGCTGGCAGAAACTTTTTCTACTCCTTTGCATGTGACTGTAAGATTCTTCCTATTCCCTATCCATAAAAAGAGTACCCAAACCCCGACCTCCCCTTCCATATCATAACATATATAAAGACATGCAGAAACCAAACACTACATCCATCCGTCCATCCATCCATCCATCCATCCGTCCATCCATCCATCCATCCATCCGTCCATCCACATACATACACCACCAGCGAGTGACTCATGCTCTCTAAAAGCCCAACACCACCAACTACCCGACTCGGATCACCCCACCCCACTTCCCCCTCCTTGTTAACTATTACTATTACAACTACTATTATTATTACTATTACTATTAGTCCTTACGAAGACGACAGCAATCCAATGGCCGGCGTCGCCAGCCGAGGCGAGTATGCGAAGCCACGCATAATTCCCCCGCTCGCCACGTCGGACAGAAACGGGCACGATGGAGCCCACTTCCACTCCTTTTTCTCCGAATCGAATAGGAGCACGTGCTGCGCCGCCGCTCTGGTCGTGAACGCGACGACGGCGCCGTGGGCGACGCACTCGAAGCCCCCTCCGGCCTCCACTAGGCAGAACGCCTCGTGGACGTCGGGCGGCATGCGGTCCACCTCCGCCCACGTGCGGCCCCCCTCGCCGGCGCCGCGAGGCGGCTGCTGCAGGCTCCACACCCGCACGCTGCGCGGCACGCTCAGCCGGCTCTTCTCCACCGCCGCCACCAGCGCGACCCGCGTCCCCAACGCCACAAGGCTCGGCGACCGCAGGAACCGCCGCATCGGAGGCTGGACCTTGGACCAATAGTTCCCCGCCGCGTCGTACACCAAGACGGCGAACGGGGAGGAGCTCATGCAGTAGAAGCTGCCGTGGGAGAAGACCATGCGGCTCGGGTCGAGGTTGCAGAGGCGAGGGAGCGGGGTTTGGGTGGTGTAGGGGGAGTAGTACCCGGCCGCGGCGTCGGCGTGGAAGGTCTCGGAGGTGAGGTTCTTGACGGCGAAGGGGGAGATCATGTTGTCCCCGGCGACGACAGCGGAGATGGAGGAGTCGGTGGCGGCGAAGCCAACGGTGGGGTAGAGGCGCGGGGTCTGGGTCGGGGGGAGGACTGCGGTGAGGTTTGAGATGGGGTTGGTGACAAGGAGGGTCTTGGGGCCGGCGGGGGTGGAGAGGAAGCAGAGGAGGCCGGAGGATGAGGCGGCGGGGGAGAAGGATGGTGGGATGAGGGAGGAGAGAGGGAGGCGGTACCATGAGAGAGTGGCAGGGTCTAAGAGGAAGGCGAAGAGCGGCGAAGTAGGAGAGGAGGAGGAGGAAGGGAGGAGGAAGAAGGCGAACCAGGAGAAGGGAGGGGAGAGGCGGAGGTGGGATTCAAGAAAGCTGTCGGAAAAGAGGAGGGAGTACCAACGGCGGCAGACGGAGCGGAAGCGGAAGAAAGCGGGGGGAGGGAGGAAGGCGAGGACGCGGTCGACGAGAGGCTGAGGGAGGTGGCGCCATATGCGGCTGTCCATAGTGGTATTGGTAGTGGTAGTGGTGGATACTAGGTTTTGGTTTTGGTTCATCATTTCATCTCCTAGTTTCTAACTTCTTGTGGTTGTTACATTGAAGAGCTTCAGATGGAAGTAGGACTGTGAGTGGAACTAATGGCCCATATATATATATAGAGAGAGAAGATATTATATATATATATATATATGTGGGAATTTAATAGTTTACACCCTACTTTTCGTTCAAATTTCATTACTACCCTACCTAAAAGTTAATACTTAATAAGGTCCTCTGTAGACTGTAGTGTCGTTACAAAATTCTCCCCTCACTCTCTCTCTGTATATTCTTAATATATATATATATATATATATATATTATTAAATGCAGTATAGTCGGTAGAAAGTAGTATACTATAACACGACGTAAGGTAGGTAGCCGTAACTCAAAAGCCTCAACAAAATCTCACATGCAAATTAAAGGTGTAGGAAATTTCTGACAACCAAGCAAGAGATTGTAGCTAAAAGCCTAAACTAAGAGAGAGAGATAGAGAGAGAGAGAGAGAGGCATGCAAAGTGATATATGCCACACTACCAAAGTTTGCTGTCAGGCACTGAGCAGACGATATATAATAACATATCTATAGCTAGATATAGAGAATAAGTGTTTCAATTAATTAATTCCAATATAAAAATATATATATGTATAGTTCAGGACTGAGGACAGTGACTGGTTTCATACGTCCAATCCTGTGGAAGGTACTTGTTTGATGTGGCACTGCTACTTTGGCGTGAACAAAGGGGAGAGAGAGAGAGAGATGGCACGAGAGACGAGAGAGATAAAAGAGAGAGAGATAGATATGGAGAGAGAAAGAAGAGGGTTTGTTGTTCTTAGATCTTCCAGTTTGTTTGCTTGCTTGCTTTGCTTTGCTATATCCCTACTATATATCCCTACTATATATCCTATCCTATCTGGGAGTCACTTTTTAATCCCCTCTCTGCCTCCTCCACCTCTTTGTTGCTATATTTGCCAAGTTTGGAGACTCCCTCTGCTTCAAAGTTGAAAGCTCTCGTCTGCCGCTTTCTTTTACGGTTGGTCTATGTTTAGGCTCATGATACGATGCGTTTCATTTGTGTCAGGTGATGCCAATTAATTAATTAAACCCAAACCCCACACACACCCCAACTCTCAATGCTTCTATCATTCCCCTCTCTCTCTCTCTCTCTCTCTATATATATAGCTCTCAACCGTGGCCCATTGGCCAACCTACTGTTCATAATTCCATCTTTTATGACTAATTATAAGTTATGCTGCGTGTTAGCCTATTCAACAAATGGATCACAGTAAGTAAAAAAATTTATCATCTAGTATACTTAACCACTGGACTACAGTGATTGGCCTTAGTACCCACTCTTAAGCTGGGATAAGGGATAACTGTTAATTATTCATATAATTATTACTTTATCTTCTTCTTTTTTTCCTTAAAACAAAATGCTCCTGTTTGGTCGCGGGATTTGGAAAACTAAAAATCTAGCTGAATAAAGTAAAGATTTATCACAAGATGAATGATGCTATTGTAATTCTTTTATTAGTTGAATGTGGTAATTATGCTAGATAAGAATACAATGCTTGGTTGTGATATTAGGATAAGAGATAAGAATTAAGAAGTAGTTATTTGTAATTTTATTGTACAAGTAGAAAAATACTATCATCTACTCGTTGTTAGTCTTGGAGGTAACTTTTGATTCAATATCCCTACTTGCATACCACAAATGAAGCATATATACAATTATGGGATAAAAATAAAATTCAATACGGATACAGAGATACGACGAATCTTAAAAAAATACGATGAAATACATCACTGTAAAAAAGTTAATAAGAAGTCTTTTTTGTACATTCGTCTACCTATCGAACACAATACTAATCTTATTTTTTCTACATGGACTTCTAATAATAATCTTTCAATGTTTGTCATTTTTGTTGGAGCATGATTTTCAATATATTATACTAATGAGGAAAATAACTTGATATTTAATTGCTAATTGCAAAAGTATAAGATTAATATAATATAGATTTGATTATAAAAAATATATTAAATGATTTCTCAATAGTTGTTTCCTTGTGTATATGTCCTCATTTTTTATCCAAAGCGTATGCTAGAAGAAATGGTGTCAAAAAACATACTAGAAGAAGTATGTTGAGCTTTGGCAAAAGTACTGACCTAGGCATATTCTCCTTTTCACTCTATAATAAGATTACTTATGCATCTATGGTAATAATCGCACTCAAACCTAGTATTTCCCTCATTCTCTTATATTTTCTAATTCGCTTATATATTTTTAAAGTTGGGCATTGTCATTTGCCACCGTACTACTAAGTATTAGAACTCATTAATTCAGTAGCTATATATATATATATATATATATATATATACCCATGATAGCATTTTACTTTTAAAAAAATTATGCCATTCAACTGTTATTGCCACAAAAGAATCAAGTAATATAGTTGATTTCTGTCCCTATGTGTATATGAGACTAAGTGCATTTGAGATATATTTGTATGCGCATGGTTATAAGCTGCTTTAACATAAACATGAACCGATGCAATACTACTAAGGATTCTACTAGTTAAGCATTCTAATTGATCAATAGAATGGTTCTATTTAAGATAGGCATTTAATAACATTCTACTATATATATAAGCATTCTAACAACAATTTAACATAAACTAGACCAATTCAATAGAAGAAAATTAAACAGAGAAGGGACTGCTGCAATTTAGAGAAGAAAAATCCATGGAGGGAGAGGAGCTGGTGCAATTCAACCGTATAGAGAAGAAAGCAAAACAAAATCAGATAAAAGAAAAGGGAAATATATTCCATGCGAGGAGAGAAGAAAAGGAGAAGAAGAAGAAGACGACCTTGAGAGAGGAAGACTAATCTTGAGAGCACAAGACTGATGCGAGAGGTCGAGAGAGCTGGGACGTTGTAGCCGTCGAGAAAGCTAGCTAATCGAGAGAGAACGAAACAGAAGGGAGATCGATTGCCCCAAACGTATCCAAAGTGTATCTAGCCGTACTTAAACAATTAAAACAATTTATTTTAAGTCTTAAATTTCTTTTAAAATATATTAAGCATGTAATTAAGTATCAAATATGATAGTCCACTCATTTGAGAGTACCAGTACACGTGACATATTTGCAGAAATAGAGATTTTTAGGTCTCAGCATGGCACAGCTTTATCAGGCGCTAATCTCAGAGAAGATCTGATTTGATGTGATTTCTGACTGCATCAAGCTTCTCCCTTTACTTTAATGGTGTCTATTATCTTCAAATTTTGACTATATATTCTGTGTGATTTATGTGCACACTGAGTCTGCTTATTTATCTTTAATTATGCTTATAATTTTTGTTTAGCGTTTATCTGCACTTGATTCTCTGAGTAATATGTTAATCACAGTTATATGGCGTTGCTAAGAAGTCGAACAGAAAAGCTGCAAGACAAAACTATCTTAATAAATCTATATTACATCACGATATTCTCTTGAGACACACCTATCGTACGTGATGCTAGATATTTTCACTTTACCTGCAATTGCAGTACAATTTTGAGGCTTCTCTTTTTTTATTTACACTTGAAATTGGAACTAATAATATATAACTGAATGAGTATCACTGCAGTTAAATTATAATAGCCAATTCGAAGTCCACAACTCTTTGATAGAGAATTAAAGCATGCAGGAGTGCCATAAACCGATCGACCTGGAAGCCTTTTTTTCGATTTGGTTCACCACAGCATGCAAGGTTCTTTTCATTCTTAATGTGAAGTCCAAGGTCTATTTGTTCTTGCGTTATAGTTAATATGCCATTTGCTTTATACTAATTGCTCCCCTTCACAGAATTGTTTATATGCATGCCTTTCGTCTGATGCATGCCGTGCATCTTAGGCTGTTTGATTAATTGGTATCCACTGTTTGGTGAACGAAAACCTGGATCAATAAATGTGTCTAGCTGGATTAACTATACATGGATCCTTTTAGCTAAGTCCATCCACTAGCTAGCACAAGTGGTCGGTCCTACCTCATGTGGAGGTGAGAAGAATTTCCTTAAGTGAGGACAAATTGTGTGCTCTAACAAGTGAGACATAATTAACATGCAGAGTTTCTCTTTTCCTTGCAAAGTAGGAATATTTGTAGATTTTTCTTCAAGACGGCTGTATATACTAATTCACAAAGAAATAGTAAATATGCGAAACCATTTTCTAATTAAGAACATTTATGATGCTAAGCAAGCTGCGTTCCAAACTATATTGCTAAGCTTATACAACGTCAGAATCAATGAAGATGGATCATAGTGTATCGCTAAGGAGGGTAGTTTAACATCAGACAGAACGATAGTACAACTGAGAGATGGAGAAAAAACACATGGATATCGTGACGAGAGAGGAAGAATAAAGAAAGACATGATCAGAACCACTTTTATTAAGACATAGGCTAGTATGAAGTTGAACACAAACATATGCAACAATGATAGTAACACCCCCACTCGTACAATTTACTCTGGATCGAGTTATCCATATCAAGGAAAAGAGTAGGAAAAAGCTAATGAGCTACATGCAAACTTTACCCTCCCTGCATGGCAGGCATTTTATTACAAGTTTTCACTTTCACAACACCATATAAGACTGACTGACTACTATAGATTGAGCTTCAAAATTAAGGTTTTCAAAACACTTGTTCTAAGGATGATGCATGAGCTTAACTTTAGTAGGCAGGGCACTTGTAATCTGAAGGTACATGCTTGCCACAGTCCACGAGAACCTCAAGAGCAATAGGAAGTATCACATTAATGTTCAGTAGCTTTGCCCTGATGGTAGTGCAAAGGCACAGAGCTGCATCCAAGTCGGCGAGTCCCTCGAGCACCGGGCAGCACGCCGACTTCGGCTGGCTGCCTATCACGACGTGCACAAGCCCCCCGAGCACGTCAACGCATGCGTCGAGCTTCAGGGTGTCGATCGGGCAAGTACCAGACGGCGCAGGCGGCGGGGGGCACGGCACTGACTTAGGTGGTGGTGGAGGTGGAGGTGGGCAAGGCTTTGGTGGTGGTGGTGAAGGTGGTGGTTTGGTAGGAGTACAGGTGGGACATGCAAGGGAAGAAGGAACAAATGAGGCTATGTTAACAAGCAAAAGGAGAGTAGCCACCGTAAACTTGCCCATGCTTGCAATGTAGAAGTAGGAGACTGATGTGTTATGTTGTGTTGTGTAAGATGAGCCAAGATGTGGTTTGGCTTTATAGGCAAAATGCATGTGATATTGCTTCTTTTTTCTAATTCCATGACTTTGAAATTAGGTATTTAGACCCCCACTAAGTCTTTGAGGTTTGTCCTCACTCCTTTTGTGGCTTTGTTTTAAGTGTTCGTATATGAGTCATGACATTAATTTGAGAAGTGGTAAAATTATTATATCTAGAAATCTAGCCATGATAAAATAGTCAATTCTAAGCCTTTCGTCAATTAATTAATTGTTCTTATCGTTGAAATATCTCTAACAAGATTGTACTCAGATGATTGAAAAGAGCTTATTTTGTTTGAATATTATCAAGTTCGAATTCCAGTAGCACCTAACAGTCTAGCAAGGGGACCAAAAGAAGTTTGGATCTTTGTATGGAGTGTTCTAGGGTTTAATTAATTCATGCAGGAAAGGAAAAGAAGAATATTTTTATAGTAATATTGCATGGATAATGGAAGTCCAACATCTCACGCGGTTGCTAATTGGCGTCTAGTGAACGTAAGGCCTCAGGTAGCTCAAGCTTATCTTTCACATAATAGTAAATGACAAGAATAATTAATTATATATACATTTCATTCAACCTGCAAGTTGGCCATCAAGATGACCTATTTTGTTTTGTTTTTCTTTTATATATTTCTCCATCTTAATCTATGGATCCTATTACAACTTGCTCAAGCTGTAGTCTTCTCTAGATCACTAGAAGGCAACATTTATGGCACGGCAAAAACATCTACATGAAGCTTTACAAATAAATTTTCTAGGTGCATATATGTGGACGAGATTCTGGGTCTTGATTTGATTATAAAGTATAATTTTAATAGGCTGAATCTGATTTTGGAACTAATTCTGTCTATATTTCGATAGGGCTACACAAATTAAGCAAGGCAAATTTCTAGGTCTGTGCTTGGTGTAAGATTTTTTCTTCTTTTTTTTCACTGGGCAAATTATAATTTACCCCTCTGGCCTAGCTTGATTTTAGATTATATTTTGTACTTCAAATTTGAGCATTCAACTTCCCTATGTTCTAGACCAAATTACAATTTTTAAAATTTTCATCCAAAATTATGGATCACAGTTTTGGCCGATCCGAAGATAGATGGGCCCATAGCTAATCCCAATCTTAATATGAAATCAGTTAGGTGATCGATTTATTGGCTAATTTTGGTCGTATCGATTGTCTCAGTCGATCCATCTATTAGTCAAAATTGATTGAGATAGATTTTTTTTTAAAAAAAAAAAAAGATTTAGATCGTATCTGAATAGATTGAATTTAGGGTACATCAGTGATTACCGAGCAGTTGAAACTCGATCGAAATCTTGAAACTGATCAAAATGGATTCTTTTTAGATTGTTAGTTTTTACTCTTTATTTCTCACATATATTCTCCTCCTACCCCTTTACATTTCACAAAGAATATTTTTTTATATTTTAAAAAAATATCTAAAATTTTATATAATTAAAAAATTTTAATATCTTTTTAGGTGACACCTAATCTCAAGTTTAGGAACCTTGTTCAAAACTAATGGAGTTTCAACTGCACCAATATTTCTCTCTAGGAATAAATAACAAAATAATCAAACTACTTACAACTCTGACTATATTTCTATGAGAATAATTAAAATTTTTAAATAATTAGTTAATTAATAATTGTAACTTCTTGAACCACATTAAATACTTAAGTTTGAAATACAGGATGTTAGATTAAAATCAGGCAAACCACACGGGTAAATTATATTTTTCTCCATTTCTTATATTTTAGGTTAGTGGAGTGCAAATAAGACTTAAACCTTCTCAAGCAATCTACTTTGCATCCTAGCCATGAGCTGTAGTTCATATACATCCTGATCTAAGTACAGACGAGTGATAAATTAAGTTATGATTATTATATATTTAGATTCCAGAGCCATGTTTCAAGGGTCAAAACTAATAGGCTTTTGAGCTGGAGGCATTTTAATAGACCTAAGTAAGTGGATTTAAATTAAATAAATAATAGATCTTATGCTCTAATACCATACTAATTCACCGATTACTCTAAACACTTCGGTCGACATAGGCCGATAATTATTATTATTTTATATTTCAACATAATGCCAAATGAATGAAGGTGATTCATGCAGATATATATTAAATCTGACACAAATCTCAGAAAAATAGATCCAGTCTGAAAGGAATATTAAGTCAATGACTTTTTCTTACATTGAGCTACAGACAAGGATATTGGATGAGATTGACATCTCCCTGATTTCTCCTAAATAACCACATATCATGGCTAGCTAGGGTTTAACGTTTTCTTTGCCGACATCCTCAGACAGCCGGCAGATTAGACTTCAAGAGAAAAAAAAAAGAAAAAAGAAGAAGAAGAAGAAAAATGCATACATAATTATTATGATTATATCTATTATGTTGTGACAACCACATTCCCTAGGTAATATGTAGAGAATTCTACACAATAAGAACATGATGCAGTCTTCATAGCATTCACTTGTATTTGGACTTTATTTGACAATGGGGTCACTCTCTGTATCTGCCCCAGTTGACACTAGTTCATGGACAGTGTTCTTGTAGTGAATGTTCTAACTCTGTCTCCCTTGTGGACCTCAATGGAGCCCAGAGAACAAAAGGTGAGGGAGATTAGTTGACAAGTGTCCACATCTTTAAGCACAATCTCTCTCTCTCTCTCCCCCCTTAAGTTATGATCAGATTAAGCTAATCATTTTTAGTGATGCTGTTTGTTGATTTCACCCCTTCTTTTTTCTTATAATTTACTTATTGTACCATATTTTTAGTTTCACTAATTGCTTTTAAGGCAAATATTTTAATACCCCACTAAAATTTATAATATAAATTTAACGGCCATAGTAGCTAGCTTTTATATCCGGTACTGACTCCAAAATCACACTAAGTAAATTGCCCAATCTTTCCCTCCACACTAGAAATCAATGATAAGATTAGATTACATTTGCCTAATTTCTAGATTTCACGTTCTTTTCTTTCCTTAATATTTCTCTCTCTTAGATATAATTATGATATATATAATTATACCATAATTATAGGAGATATTATTTAATATATTTAAATTTGGTTCATTAAATTTTAGTTTAAATCAATCTTAAACTAATAAGAGATATATGTAAATAATTAAAAAATAGTTGAAGAGATAAAATTTAATTAAACTTTCATTAAGCTAATTATAAAAAGACATCAATACCCTTATTCTAATATATATACATTATTTTCAATTAAGAATATATATGTCTTTTACTAAATAAATTATTAAGATAATAAAATTATAAAAAAATAATGTGAAAGATAATATATTTTAAAAATAAATAATTACCTTTTGAATTGATTATTTTTTTTAATTCCTATTATACCCTCAATGATCTTAACAGTTAGATCTTCATCTAGCTGATTAATAAAAAAAATTACCTCTAATGTACAGAAGAAGCACTCTAAATTTAAACTATGATTTATTTAACTGTAAGATAAATATTTGATTGAAAACTTTGAATTTTGTATACTTTAGGCAATGATATATTTATAAAATAAGGAAAGAGGAAGAGAGAAGACAAAAGCATTTTAGGTACTTTCAAAGTAAACTTAGTATGCCTAAAGGATTTTATTAGAGGCCGATTAGTCTTAAGCAAAATCAGTGTGCTATGTGCAAATCATAGAAAAAGGAAGGGTTAGAATACAACTATATATTAATGTTAATGTTAATATATGTATATATTTGCAAGAATATATAAAAGATTTCCTAGGGCTCAAGCCATGAATCTTTTAGGGCACTATCTCCTCACTAACCATATCAAAACTCAATGCTAGGATATGCAAAGGCTTTTAGAGTAGAACACAAGCAATCAAAAGCCCACACTATGCATACCCTCTCTTTTTTTTTACTCCCATTTCTCTGTCACCAAGCAAGCACATATTCCAAAACTAAACAAGGAGAAAGTGAATCCTAACCTGATCCAAAAACCTCTCATCCTCATTAACATTTCCAATTCTGAGCAACTTGTAAAGGGCCAACGTATGTCTTCTTGCCTACCATCTCTCTCAAAGTTGAGAAAAGTGTTAGACAAGAATCATCACCAATGCTCTTTCCTCCCACTTTATTGCCACCCTTATTGAGTTCTTGTTGCCTATCTTTAGATCTTTAGATGGTTGTTCACACTTTGTTTAATCTTTCCATGGCTATAACAACCTCTCCCCAGTGCCTCATACTCCTCAGTGGCATCAATAGCCGAGAGAAGGAGCCTCCTCCAGATGGAGCTAAAGAAGAACTACTGGGGACTACTCCATCTCCTACTCTCTATCTCCATTGCTCTCAACTTCTTCACTCAATGTGGTAAGTCTTTCATTACATTTTATTTCCTCTTGCCTGGTATCCCAATGGTTGGTTTTCTTTTCATCGGATTCACTAACTAAACATATTTTTATCTTTTTCATATCTAATCAAATTTATTCTTAAAAATTTCAAGACTAACAAATTAAGTTCGGAGTTCGCCTCGCAGAAGCTAGCAGAGGCTTACATCAGCACAAAAAACTCACATTATTCGCATCCTTGGAATCCGCACAGCACGACGAATTATCCTCACCGTCTGATCCTGACTACAGTGTTGGATCACCCTTCTTACTACCCCCATATGGAGATGTAACGGGCCCTTCTACATCACCTATAAACAATCCCCCCTTCTGTAACTATCCCCCAATTACACCATACCCTCCTAGCACTATAACACCAACTCCTATAATTCCAAGCCAATCTTCACCACCACCACCGCCACCAACTTCAACATATAATTCACCACCATTTCTCACTCCCAATCCGCCGGAAACCACCCCGAGTACGCCAATCGTTAACCCTAATCCACCATCGACGAGTATCCCTAATCCACCGTCGACGAATATACCTAATCCACCCTCGACGAGTATCCCTAATCCACCGATCATCAACCCTAGCCCGCCAAGTTACATACCTAGCCCGTCAAGTTTCGTTCCTAGCCCTCCGTTTTATGTTCCCGGTCCACCAATTTTCCTACCCCCGATAGTGTACCCGCCACCATTGGCACCTCCATCACCGTCGACCGGCACATTGCCAGCATTGTGGTGTGTGGCAAAGCCTACAGTTCCTGACCCAATCATCCAAGAGGCTATGGACTATGCATGTGGGTCAGGTGCAGACTGTGACTCAATCCTGCCCAATGGCTCATGCTACCAACCTGATACGTTGATTGCCCATGCATCTTTTGCCTTCAATAGCTACTGGCAAAGGACTAAGGTGGCCGGAGGGACCTGCGATTTCGGCGGTACGGCGATGCTCATCACCAAGGACCCAAGTAAGTATAGCGATCATTGGCAACAATCTCATGCACAGAGACACATAAAAGTGTTTATAATTTTTAAAAGTAATTAGGTCACTCCACTAACACCAATAAAACATTCTAAAACATAATTCCACTTCCAAGGCTTATGATGCCTCCTGCTCCATCTTTCTCTAGTTATTTTGTTCTTGACCTCTGTCCTGCTAATCTGTTTCTTTGCAGGCTTTGATGGTTGCCGTTTCAATCTTCTATAAGAAAATTATGGACATAGTTACAGACAAAGAGAACTCTGGTGACCAAAATAAAACTGGTGGATGTATCCATTTTGCAACATAGCATTTCAGTTTGCAGTGCTGAATAGAGCTACAACTTTTAATTTTGTACCTAGCTGCTGTTCAGGTGATTTAAAGTTCTTTTTGGTGTGACAGAGCAGTGTAGTCAACAACTCTCTTCATGATTTCTTCTTTACTAAAGATATATATATATATATATATAGCAAGATCTGTAAGCATAGCATTTCTTTGTTTTCTTTTTTTTATTTTTATATTTACCTTGTTGATTCTTTTGAATAAGCTGTGAGATTGCTAGTCCCCATATATTGTACTTGAAAACAGGGTTAAAGGTGAAAGATTGATGGCATCAAACAAATAAAGAAAATCCTCCTTTTATGTCATGAGAAGAAGTCCTACATATATATATATATATATATATATATATATATATATATATATATGTTGGAGAAACTCTTTATAAAAAGTTGCTTCATAAATAAATTGTCTCTGAAGACTTTGCTGCTGCTATAAGTGAGAAGAATAGCTTTTAATTCCTTAGCATCAATAACTGTGTTCTGAAAACCATATAAAGCCTGAATAGTATATGGATGAACATGGGCAGGGCTTGGGCTATTCTTTATTGGGCCTGGACTAGCCCATGAGCAACTACCCATAGTCCAAAGTCCAAAGTCCGAGTCCAATTAGTCAAGTCAACTGGTTGAGTCTCTTTCGGATCGGGTTAGCGGGTTTATATGACGTCTCCTTTCTTTCTTTCCCTTAAGAGTTAAAACCTAACGCTAACCCTTCTAGCATACAACTTAATAATCCTAGCGCCGGCGATGTCGTCGATGGATCTCGCCGCCTCGGGGATGTTCCTGCAGACGCAGACTCCCGCGACGGTGCTCTGCTGCATATGCGGCGTCTCGATGCCGTCCAACCCGGCGAATATGTGCGTCCGCTGCCTTCGATTACGCGTCGACATCACCGCCGGCCTACCTCGGCAAGCTGCCGTCGTGTACTGCCCGGACTGCTCCTCCTACCTCAACCCCCCAAGCACGTGGGTATCCGCCTCCTTGGAGTCGCCCACCCTTCTCGCCTTCCTCCTCCGCCGCCTCCGCCGCCCACTATCCCGCCTCGTCCGCCTCGTCCACGCTGAGTTCGCCTTCACCGAGCCCCACTCCAAGCGCATCCGCATCCGCCTTCGCATCCAGCAAGAAGTCCTTAATGGCGCCATCCTCGAACAGCCCCACGTCGTCGAATTCACCGTCCATGACCACCTCTGCGACTCCTGCTCGCGCACAAAGACCAACCCCGACCAGTGGACCGCCGCCGTCCAGCTCAGGCAGCACGTGACCCACCGCCGGACCTTCCTCTACCTCGAGCAGCTCATCCTTCGCCATGGCGTGGCCGCTCGAGCGCTCCGCATCGCCGCCTCGGAGCGCGGCCTCGACTTCTTCTTCACCTCCCGATCCCACGCCGCCCACCTTGTGGAATTCCTCTCCGGCGTCGCGCCCGTTCGATCCCGATCAGATAAGCAGCTCGTCTCTCATGACCCAAAGAGCAGTCTTTATAATTACAAGTACACCTTTTCCGTCGAAATCTGCCCGATTTGCCGCGAGGACCTCATCTGTCTTCCGCCCAAGGTTGCGAATTCCCTCGGTAACCTTGGCCCCCTTGTTCTCTGCGTCAAGGTGTCCAGCTCCGTTGCCCTCCTTGACCCCTTCACCCTCCGCGCCGCCTTTCTAGATGCAAACCAATACTGGCGAACATCTTTCCAGGCTTTGCTGTCTAGCAGACAGCTCATCGAGTATATAGTGCTCGACATTGAGCCGGGGGCCGCTGAAGTCACCGTGGCAGGGTCCAGGTACCGGCTGGCCGATGCCCAGGTCGCCCGTGTATCTGACTTCGGGAAAAACGACAACATATTTACGGTCAAGACCCACCTAGGCCACCTCTTGAATCCTGGGGACTATGCACTCGGGTATGATCTCTATGGGGCTAATAGCAATGATCTGGAGATGGACAAGTATAAAGGTCTCATCTTGCCGGACGCTATACTTGTCAAGAAGAGCTATGAGGAGAAGCGGCGCAGGTCGCTTGCGAAACCTCGTCCTTGGAAGCTAAAGAGCTTGAACATGGATGTGGATAATACGACTAACAAGGGAAGGGCAGATGAGGAGAAGAGGAGCGTTGAGTACGAGGAGTTCCTCAGGGACCTGGAGGAGAATCCCGAGTTGAGGTTTAACATATCCTTGTATCGGGACAAGGATTACCAGCCGTCTGAGATGGCTTCCACGGCCGGTGGGGATGATCTCCCATCCGTGCCTTTGGAGGAGTTGCTTGCTGATCTCGATCTAAGTGATGATGAGGAGGAGCAAGAGGATGGCATGGTGGAGTGAGTTGTCCAACGGCAGTGTGTCCTATATTTATCTGATCATGCAAGGTGGGAAATACATTAATTATGCTTGCCAATATTGCTTGTCTAGTGCTCAACTTCAAAGTCCTTATTGCTGTAGAGGCATTGGAGATGGTGAGAGTTTTTTTTCTACAAGTTTAAGTTAGAAGATTATAAAAGATTTTTTAATGGGATTAGGAGTGTACTTAAATTTAACTAAGGCGAATATAAAGATAGAGAATTAGTCTTTCAGTTGACAAACGATGACTCTTGGTGTGCACATTGAGATGATGACCTGTGATGGGCATGTTGGGAGTCTGCGTTGGATACGTAATAGTGCATATGGCATCATAGAGTGCTGGTGAGTTGCTCTATAAGAGGCATTTCTAGGTGATAACTGGGCGTGCCGGGCTGGCCTTTTTGGGCCATTCGTACTTAAATAGTTGTTGTTCATGGCTCAATCTATTAATCACTCGGGTTCAGTTTAGACTGAATATTAGCGTCCACTAGCCCATTAAATATTGGGCTTGGGTTGGATATAATCACTCTAACATAATGAGTCAAATATAAAAAATAATATATTTTATTGGATCGAGTTTAATAGGCTTATATGAAGATATTTTGGTTATCTTTCATAGGAATATAATTATATATTGATATATAGGTTACTAAATATTCAATGTGAAACTAAAAAAATTATAGGAAAATGCATGCATGAGGCATTATGAGTTGAGTCATAAATGAGAGTAGTGGATGAGAGTAGTGGATCTAACTTTCTGGCTGAGCCAGGCAAGCAAAGGCTTAGCCCATGTTACCCATTACTATCTCGGGCTCAGGTTGAGTCGAACTTAGCCCAGTTAAAATCGGACAGGTTCGGACCGGATTTGAGCGAGTCAGACTTGATGATTATGTTTATGCATATCGGGAGCCAATATATGCAACAATAAAATGCAGTAAAAGAGAGTATCTCGTGTGAGTTCGTACTAGCTACTTATGTATATATGAGTATATTCTTTAGATTAGTTTATCAATCTTGCTTAGTGATTTTACTACAGCTCCATAATTTTCTCACATTGAGAAGGTTTTTCCATATAAATCTGTCTGAATTTACTACAATTACCCTATTCTCTTTTAGTATTTGGCGAGACCAAATCATACACGGAGTGCGAAAATATTTTTGATGGCTATGCATAAAAAGTTGAATTAAGTTGTTGAGGGTTGACACATTGATATCAAACTTGGGGAAAATCTTTAGCCATGTAAATACTTGACTTTATATAAACTGCTGATATGACAACTTTTATACAATTTTTTACCATGGAATTTACTCTCAGCAGCACCCAATTGGTCAGTATCCTCTGCTTCCTGAGGTCATTGATAATCCTACTGGCATTCTGAAAATTTAGGCCTATACAAATGGACATACTAGCTTCATCTTATTTCTCACATACACTAGATAATCCAGCAAATCTTAATTTTGACAAGATGATTCATTACTTCAGTAAAACACTAGCACATGGTATATTACATTAGGCAGTCAAAGAATGACAAGACTTGGTTAAATTCTATAGCTAAATCATACATACATAGAGATAAAGCTTGCTTCCATTTACAATAAAAGCCCTTCTTGAAGTATTATATTACATCGCAATCTGGCAGATTTCTGAATTTTCAAGTATTAAGATACATATCACGGATAAAAGGTTAGCTATCAATTGATGATGTGAAGTCTCGAAACAATTCATAATCAGCGCCTGAAGAATCTCTGTTCCAGGATAAATCTGAAGGATCTCCTAGCTTCCTGCATAAATCGGTACATAAGAAAGTTATTAACTTATTATGCTGCAGAAAATCAGCATCTTCTTGTAGAAGTATTAAACTTGGATTAATATGCACCAATTGTTGCATATTCAAGTGATTTAACCAGGTTAAGTTCATATAGTTAGAATACCATTAATTAGTTCAATTGAACACGTAACGATCAAAATAAGATCTTTAATGGGTGTGGATGCTATGTGCTGCATCATTTAGGAGTAAGATGAGATCACAATAAGGAGAAACACAGATGTTCTCTTCCATATCATTTAGTATTTCAGGATATTGTTGTGCGTGCCAAAACTCTGCCACACAGCAGAGACCCTCTAAGGAGTCTTCCATGTTACAGCACACTGAAGCATGCAGCAGCAATAGGCACAGCAGACATCCACACTAAACCCCATTTGACTGGCATATTCATGCTTCTAACTAACATAGAATGACGAAATATTACTCCTAGTATGCAATTATGAGAACAAAGATCTGCAAGACTGGAAGGCCATCTGTGTTTCCTGTAGAAAATAAAAAGTGAGTTGCCATCATTAGGGTCTGACTAAGTAAACCATGATTTCTGTGTCCTATTTCCAGGCCAATTCTTTCTTCAAAGGAAATTGAGTACATTATGCCGGTCTAATAGTTTGTATGCAAACTTCTTGACGCAATAAATTTATCTATAAATTCCATGATTCCATCTATCTACTAGATTTAAAATATAAGGTAATATGCTTGAATGTTTGCAGGGGCTTGTTCAATATACTATTATCAATTAGCTTGTTGATGATATCATTTATCGGAATTTATATAATTTCTATCATAAAAATAGTAAAATCATATATAACCTAGCATCTTGACAAACCGGTATAGCAGACACAAAGTTGCTCAAACTTCACTTTCATGTTTCATAGTGAAATGAGAATTGGCATTGCCTCACTATATGGGAGTGAATATTCACTCTCTATATAAAAGCAACATTTGTTTTGAAGTTTGTGTCAGTGACATGATATAATGCCTTTGGTATGAAAATTGTTGACATTTTGCAAGTATAGAAACCAATTATATCCTTTAGAAAGATTTTAAAAAAAGGGATCACGTACAAATCAGAGAACTGACGAGAACGTAGTGAATATCAAAAGGAAAATTTTGGTCACCTGATAACTCACCTTGATTTTATCATGTACACCAATGTAAATGCAACAGCCAGAAAGAAGCATAATCCACCAACAGTGAGGTATGCCAAGCCAAGAAAGTCATTCTTTCCACCGAGCCAGCTTGTGGTGGAAAGCACTAACTTCTTCTTGCCATTGAAAATGTATGTGTTATAATTGTTCTTCAAGGTCACCAATATGGTATCATTCTCTTTGAGATCTAATTCAATCTTCCCATACAACTTTCTAAATATTGGAAGAGCTGCAATGCGCATCCAAACAATAAGGTCCTCTTGTTCGTTCAACTGTTCATATAGAAAACTGAACTAGATCAACAATTCAACATCCAGTTCAGTCATAAGCTACTGTTAATTATATAAGATGCCATCCAAATCCAAAAGGGAGTTCAAAAGGACTGAGTCAATCTTGACTCGGTAAATTGTCAATAATCAGTCTCCATCAGGCCAAAGGAAATAATTCAAACCAGATAAAACTGGGAGATCCACATTTCTTAATAATTTTGATAGATGATGCCCACTGACTTCACACTCATAACATCTACCATCCCATTTAGCGCATATGGTATTGATTTTCCAATGATCCACCAATAAAATAATGGTAGTCCAATCAAGTTAATGTAAAAGAAAAACTACTTACAGGTATGTCTGCATTAAGTTTTCCACCACCGATCAGTGTTCCATTCTGGAAGTTCTTAGGATAGACATTCTTCCCAAACTTGTGGTCCCTGTCACTCTTCCAAGAAATGCCTTTCTTGTTCACAGTCAACTTCTGATCACCACGAGTAAATCTATATGTATCATTGAAAAAACTCCATGCTATCAGCCCACAAGGAACAATTGGAGAACCATCTTCCGTAGTCCTTTCAGGATCACAATATCTTGTCTCATTTGCCTCCTTAGAATTTCTCAGCTGTGCATCATTTCGGCTCTTGACATACCTGAATATCAAAAGCATCACCAGTTGAGCAGGAATACTATATGCTGTAAGGCAAGTTATAAACACCTCTCATTGTTCAAAGCAGAAAAGTAGCTAAGAAAGAGAGAAATTACGACTATCAACTTGATGGGTTGTTTATCATTCAGTATAATGTATTAAATTGCTAAAAATGATAGTAGTTATTCACCGAACACGTGGAGGAAAAGTTCATGTCAAAGAAGAAAACAAATGTAAGTAACACTTACTTACAATACCAGCTATACATATTTAAAATGGATATTAGTTTTGCTAGCTTAAAAGTGGATCGAAATTACCTCCTATGGTTCTGGTAGAAGTTATCAAGTTGGTAATACACATAAATGGGCTGGTGCATATCCCTTGGAACCTGCAAGGAGAAAAGTATTTCATGTTGTCATCCAATCATTTAATTAATACTTCCTACTTTATTAGAAAACCTTCTAGTTTACAGTCTACACTTTTACACACTTAATCACAAACTTATAAAACTCATGATTATTGCTTCTCACTCTTGTTCAAAGTTTTCAAAACTACCACAACTAATTTTCTCATTATATAACTCATTACCTTTATTAGTCTTGTGCAGGTTTTATCAATATCTGCATTTTGGATGTAGGCAACTTTATCATTAGTCATGTTCCTTGGCACACATGCAGTCTCATACTGATCAACAATTTCAACTACCTATCAAAGGAAGACTATTCAGTAGCAGAAAAGGAAATAAAAGAAGATATAGGCATATAGCCATCAGGAGATTAAACAACAAAATTAGTTTTGTCATACTCCGTTAGAAGCTAGTAACGAAGCGACGCCAATAGGGACAAAGACAATGCCGATGAGTGTGAATACCGAGATGACCTACAAAAGATGGTGTGATGGTTGTCGCATATTCCATCAAAATGTTCTCAAATCGACAAGCCAATCATCGCAATTGAAACTTACCCATTGGGGATTAAGTATCGGCTTACAAGCTGGGAGTTCCTGCTGTGTAAATTTCGAATCTGTGCACCCAACGATAACAACTTTAAGTGTCTATAAAAAAACAACTAATATCTTCCAAACAGAAAGAAACTAGCTGCACAAGGACTTTTATCCATCCTAAGGAAGAAGATTTTTAATGGGCTAAACCAAGTATCGTTCGGAGAAGCTTAAAAAGAAAAATTGAGACCGAAGTAAGTGAAATGTTATAACATTAAAATTTACAACTACAATCCCTAACAAGAGAAGGAAAAAGACAAAAGGCATAACTATAAAGAGGCATACAAATAGTAAAACTTAAAGAGAATCCAACCGTTCCCTCGAAATTAACCCAGAAATTACCACAAAATGCGATTTTGAAGAGAGGTTACATTTGGGTCTCCTCGGTTTCCTCGTCAGAGCAACCGCCGCATCCCCGGAACTGGAGCTCGATCCGATGTCAGAATCCACGATACAATTCATCACCCCACACCAAGAACAGCTCCAGGTACAGCAAAAGAAGGGGAATCTTAAAGCAAGTTAGTACCTAAATCGAGATGGGTTTTCTCCTAATCATTCTAAAAACAAGGAAAGCTTCCGTCTTTCTAAAATCTAAAGCGCCTCCGCTTTGCCGGCGGGGATAATTCGATTGAAAGAGAAGATAATAGGAGGAGGAGAGCCACCAAATCGACCGAAGAGATCGATAAAACCGAAACAAAAAACGCTTGTTTCGTGAAACGCAAGAGGAGGCAACGAAGGGTAGTGGGTAGTGTCAAGTAAAGGATCGAACGGAGCCGTCATCGCTTTACCCGCGTTGGTGGGAATCTTGACTCTTATTAAATTCTTTTCCGTTGGAGAAAAATAGAATTATATTGAGGAAATTATATTACTAGAGATTTCGACACTAAATTTAGCCGCAATGTTCGAACCTGTCACGTTAACTAGAACCGTATAAATTTGACGTTCTATATATATAGTTGAATTCAAATTTCAATCGTGTAACTTATGTTCACAAACTAAACATATTTCATTGATTTTTTTTAATATATCCCCCAAAATATTTTTTATTTGTGTATAACCTTTAAATTTTCAAATTTGCATATATATATATATATATATATTATATATATATTATCCCTTTCAAAAGCATATTACTTTTACATGAATACCCTTCAGATTACTTTTAAACAGATATAGGTTTAATAACTTAGCAGACAAAAAGATATCGATATCCTAAACTCGAAGGAATGCATGCAATTAAGAATAATGTATTTCTATATTTTAATTGTTAACTGATAAAATCTTAACAGTTGGTTATATTCAAAAAATATGTATATAAAATAAAGGGGGTTTTACGGGATATATATATATATATATATATACACCAATATCAACTTTGGAGAAAGGTAAGCAGGCAAATAAGAGATTTTAGTACAGTGTAAATGTCTGCTTCATATCAAATTATCAGGCTTAATATTATGCAATCAACAGATATGAACATGTGTACCCACTATTAGTCATCAATTGGACTTAGAACATGCAGGCATCATGATGTAGAGTAGTATAGAGGTCGCACCATAAACTACATGAAAAAGAAAACCTTCTTTCAGGAAGTATCAGTGAATCGATGGTTAGTTAACTTTAAGCTGTTCATGGATAACTGCGTTTACAGCACCGATCATTTCCTTGGGCGATGTGAATCCATCAGTTTTCATGTAAAAAACATGAAGAATTCTGCACATCTTCCAGAACAAGTCCTTGCAAGGTCTAGGAACCACACTTCCCTCTCTCAGGACCAGCCTCAGTAAGTCTATCCTACTGGAGTTGATAGTGCTCTGTATTGCCTTCTTAGCCTCTTCTACTGAAGTCGAACCGCCACTATTTAGTACATAAAGTGAGACGCTGTTCAGTTTCCCCTGGTTGCCTTCTCTCTGTCATTATAGCAATTAGTCTCCAACTGAAGAAAACAACTATTTTGTGGGATTAAGAATCATCTTTCTAAGCACAGTATTAGCTAAATTATTAGAGTACATCTGTAAAAAAGTATCTACATAGTAGACTCAATTCAAACCTTAGCAGGGCTTCCAAACTTAACCAATGTTTCCAAATAACTTCCTCAGATAAAACTGACAAGATAAGGATTCCCAAGTCAAGGTGACTAAGACAAACTAGTCTGCAAAGGGATAAAAATAATTGCTACAGCCAGCAGAGAGCCAACTCCCCACATCTATAAACTTGTGACGAGAGATGTGCCCACACAGCATTTTTAGTTGATTAGTTCACAGTTATTAGGTAAAGATGAGCATTAAACAAACCCTCTTACCTCAAAACCTTGAATATCATTCAGAAGTCGGCCACAAGTGCTCACTAGCTTGAACATATTATTGTAATCTGAGTCTCTGATGACTTCTTCTGAAAGCTTTGGTCCGACAAAGTAGAGTGCTGGAAGGATGATGGGTCCCAATGCAAATGATATATATCCATTTGTCATGTATTGCTCCAGTGAGGGCACTGATTTGTTTCTCAACCACTCCACCTCATTCATCATGGACCTCAGCAAAGTAAGCCACTGTCAATTAAATTATTGCAAGTCAATTTTTTATCTAATAGATTGTCATGTTTTACTTAAAATAAAATGTAGTTCCTCACTATTCCGACTAAATGGTTGGTGACACAACGGTTCTGAAGTTCAGATGCTCTAGCTCCAAGCTCATTGACAGTACAGTACAGAGCAGAAAATATAATCTTTACTTGCTCAGAGTAGAACTGTTTCCCATGATTCCCATCCCACCTGTCAGACATATGAGGAGAAGAAGAGCAAGATTCAGGAAAATAACTGGCAAGATTAGATAGTCCATTTTTTGGAAAACGGTTGTACATAAACATAAAGAGAAGAACCTACTTCTCCACTAATGCAATCAGGTTCTCTAATTCTTCTCTGGACCCTCCTACGTCAAAGAAGTCATCAACCACAGTTGTCAGCACACCATTTTTGGCCCATGCAATACGAGCATCAGATATTTCAGGAGAGAATAAAGTAGCAGCAGCAGAGAGATAGCAGAATGTTAGCTTCTGCCGAGCGAATTCTAGCTGATCCAGCTTGTTTTCTTTGACCCAACTGTTACCATCAAAGAGTCAGCCAAGGAAAGCACTATACCTGAGGTAATATAATACGAGGGTATAGGAGACACATACCTCTCAAGAAGCTTGAGCTCTTTTCTGTAGATAGACTGAGAAAGATTAAAATCTTCAACAGCCAATTCCAGAAGATCATCATTGATGCAACAAAATCTGTCATTTGTGTTGCAGAAATCAGTGTCAAGTGAAGGTTCTAAAATAATATGGTATATTGTTCTCTAGAAAGATAATTCTTACGTATATGATGTTTTGAGGGTATGAATTTTCTCAACATTAAAATTCTCAATGTTTCTCTTGTGCTCGAGACGTTCCAAATTGGCGTAAAAGGGAAATCTAAGAGCATAATCCACCTGAAAATACAAATCAGTCACCTATCCACAGAAATTCAATCGGTTTCCTAAACTCCTTAGTTTGACCTCTGCAAATAGATTGGCTCTTACATGACTCAGAGTAGTAAATACCTTTTGGAAAGTAACTGGGGACCCATGCTTTGAACTGCTGGATAGTTCTGTTCTCAATAAGCTACTTGACCAAGAGTGCAATTTGTCTAGAACCTGTTCATTTGGCGAGATTTTGATTTCTGAAGCTTTATATAATTCTACAACACTGTTCATATCTTTCAGATGTCCTTGAACTGAACTAAAGAAATTTTCTGCTTCACCAAGATGAGAAAACACATCTGCACCATGCAACACGTTGTTAATACTGTTAATACTAAAGTAAGTAGATATCTTGCTAAATGCTAACTACAACTCTAAACCATAGCTTAACGTAATAAAGTACCTGATGAAACATCATATTCATTCATACGTAAATGTCGAAAAGCCATGGCAAATGTTGTCATGTCAGAGTTAATTTCCTCATCATCCTGCAACCAGCATCTGTAGGTATGTTGAAGTCAACTTTATTGATACGGCATATACAATGTAAGTTTAAAACTTATTTCTAGCATAATACCTGTAGATCCCATCTAATATTCTCTTTATCTCATAAGTAAAATGTTGAGCAATCCCCAGCTTTTCAAGAGTATCAACCATGGAAAGATGGCAATGCATCTCTATAGGATATGCTGTAGGAACTGTGAAACTTCTGCTTAGGATTTTTATAGCATTTCTACATTATTCTCTTTAGGATTTGTATAGCATTTATAAATTTTTGAAAGACAATGCAGTGGGATCCACCTGAACTGCCACACTTCTGTAGAAGAGCACGCAAGTATTCAAAAGCTTTAGCATCATGAAGATGGATAAAAGCAGCAGCTGTTGTAGATGGCGAATTGAATAAAGAACCATTTTTCCTCTGATATCTCATAACATCATTCCAATCCTGTGATTTTCCTAATCCTTCTGCTACATATGCAATATATGCTTTTCCTCCCTCAGAAGTGTTTAGGGACCTTCTAAACAGAAGTACAGAAATCATTCCATGTTAGCAATTATATGGGATGAGAATAGGAAATCTACAACCATAGGAGAAGAAAACATGGTATTCCTTCAACAAAAATATGGATATGCGCATGCATGGACATGTGTGAAATACTTCTAGACATACAATGTAAAAGTAAGTTTCTTTGTCTCTTTAATAAAACTAAAGAGAACTTTGAATTGCTCTGGCACCTTCCCTTTAATGATATCTTGCTGCCTAAAAATGGAGCAGATCTTCTGTTCTGACAAGAGATTACTGGACTAAAAGCTAGGATACTACCAGTGAGAAGCACAGTTAAGACTACATGTATAAAAACAAATACAACACATACAATGTGTGTGTGTACAACATACATCAATGCTTGTGCACACCTGTGGTCATATAGATAGATAGCTATGGAACATCCAAAAGTGGATGGTACATCAAAATCATATAAACCTGCCAGCATCCAAACATGAACATAATCTTCAACTACAAATGTCCAGTGAACTCACTTTTTCAATTCCAAATCTTTCAGAGAAAGAACACCTTCCATGGCTATGTGGCTAACAGTAAGGTCTAAACCCATGTCTATGGCAAATCCAAGCATACCAGGGAATATGATATCAAAGCCAATTGGAGAATGCAACTGCACGTCCATAATGCATGAGAAATTAGATCTGATAAAGTGAAGGCCTGCCAAAAACCAGAAAATTAAAATTAAAAAAAAGTTTTTGAACCAAGAAGTAGAGATAATCATTAGACCCGACCCGTCCAAATCCTGTCTAAATTCGTCTAAGCCCGAGATGATAGTGGGCGACATGGACTAAGCCTTTGCCCGGTCGGTCCGGCCTGGCCCAAAAACCCGACTCATTACTCCCATCTATGGTTCGACCCATAATGTATGCATATTACTATAATTTTTTTAATCCCACATTGGATACTTAGTAAACTATATATATATATATATATATATATATATATATATATATATATATAACTATGTTCTCATGAAAAATAACTAAAATGTCTTTATGTAAGCCTATTAAACTCAACTAAATAGGATATAATATTTTCTATATTTTAGCCCAATATCTAATGGGCTAGTTGGCGGTAACGGGCTAGAATATTCTAGCCCGGTTCAAACTCGGCCCGGCCTGCCCGATGATCACCTCGAAAAGCAAAGCATAATGTGATAAGGAAATGCTCATCTGATACCCCTTCTGATATGCTCTTCACCAACATTCCACCGCTTGAGCGCAAGCACACACGCCAATGTGGAAGACAGAGCATCTTTAATGAGGGAGCGATGGAGATGAACAAGTCCCCATGAGCCATCAGAATGTTGATTATCTAGTATCCAATTTACACATTGTGGGAAGCATGGAAGCCCAGGAGATCCTGGGGAGGGGACCATGGCTACCCATGCTGTGTCATATGCAGAAACTGAAAGCTCAACCTCCAGCAGTTGCTCTCTTATTCTTTCTTTCGATTCCTTAGCATCCTACAGTGTAGCAAGACATTTAATTCGATAAATGCATCATTATGCAATTTAACAAGAACAAGGACCAGACCTGTACCATGACACATAGGTTCTCAATTCTACCTCCTCTCAACCCGACATCCGAATATGCTGCTAAAAAAGAGGATGAAATTTGGAAATCAATCCACATATAGTCTACTTGAATAGAGAAATAAGATAAATTTACAAGAAAATACCAGAAACTTTCACTCAGCAGGATCAATTGTACCGAATCAGATTCTTAATCAATAATCCACTTCTCAACATCTAAAAGTAGATGCCAAACGATTCAAGAAGCCACAAAAAATAGAAAGAAAGAAAGAAAGAAACATCATTACCTGCCGAAACTCGAGGAGGGCGCGATTCAATGGGATTCCTGGTCTGGGTTCTATAAATTCCTGGATTTAAAAATCGCGTGCCACAATCGGAACCAGATGATGGTAGTAGTGAAACGGAGATCATACTCGCTTTAGCTCTGAGAAAATAAAATGCAAGGAGAAAGAGGAATCGAGACGACTTCCGAGGGAGAGACTGAGAGTGTCGACCGTCGACTCCCGGCTCCCGACTCCCGAAGCCCCTTAATTAATATGTTTATTGCACATCAACCCCTATAACTTTATAAAATCTTAAAAATGCCCCTCCGGATAGTTGTCGTCCAATTTTTCATTAAGAAATATAATATAATAATTATATGATTTAATTTTAATTTCGTGCAAATTAAAATAATATAAACACGGTTTAGGTCATAAATAATATACATTATTTAAATTTATATAAATTATTCAAATTATATAACACCTATAAATCCCTTTTTACTCTCTTGTAATACTTTAATTAAATATTTTTTATTTTTTTATATCTAATTAAGTTTATTTTTAAAAAAAAAGATTAAGACTCCCAGTCTAACAATGTAACAGTTAAAGACTTAAAGCCGCAAGTATCCAAATTCAACATAAGATTCAGGATTTTTCTCACTGCTTCGAATTATTTTTCAATCCAACCCCTGCATATATATTTTTTTATAATCTAGTTTTTATTAAATCTCTGAAAACACCCTGAGCTCACTAAGTATATGTAAAACACGTAATTAGTCCAAAAAAGGGGTCATTTTCTGAAAATTTAGGAACACATTTAGCTAAGCCCAGCCCCTACATTGATCACAGAACATTATTCATGCAACCATCTTTAACAACTCTTACCATCAAGATAATTTACCAAAAATAGTAAAAGATTTAGTGAAATTATGCTGTTTATACTACATATGGGCCACTTTGGAGTGTTCCACGGCCCAAACTAAAGGTGGGCTTCTCTCTCTCTCTCTCTCTTTGTTCTTTTGGGATTTTATGCATATTACTGCCTAGATATATATATATATTTTTTAAAAGAAATTTATCGATTGTATGACGGTGGATAAGAGATATTTATTAATAAATTAAATATTTTATAAATTAATTTTACAACCAAATATATATTTATGTATATTTTAGTGGAACATTATATAAAATATGCCACGTGTATTAGTGATGCACACAAAAAATCTTATCACAAGTGGATTTATTTTATGTAATTTTTCCGAAGAGAGTAAAATCTCTCTTACGTACCTAACACCTTTTATTTTCTATCTTTCCCTTTCTTCCACTAGTATGCAAAAGCTCTATCCTAATTTCTATTAGCCAAACATGTCCAACATACTCTTCTATAAAACTAATGTCCTTGTGACCAATTAAAAATGACTAGCAAGAACAATCATTTTTGCATATATAGCAAATAAAATATAAGTTATAAAGATCATAGAGGCATCAAATTTATTTTTAGGGCTTTTTACAAATCATAATCTATATGTTTTCTATTTTATAGTTTACATCCTTTTTTAAGCATTTTATAATTCGACTCCTCTTTTTTCTCTATAATTTTTAATTAACACCTTAGGTTAACTTAGACGGTATAGAAAAGAAATATTTTGTTACAATATATAAAATAATTTATAAATACTTAAATTACTCTCGTCTTATTCGTTCTCTTTTTTTTCTCTTCCCAAAAGGGAAGAAGAAGAAGAAGGAGAAGAAGAGAAGGAGGAGACGGAGGAGAAGAAGGAGGGGGAGTGGGAGGTGGGAGTGGGAGGTGGGAAGATGAGGAAAGGGGCAGTGGCAGTGACACTGGCGATGATAGAGGAGGCAGGTGAGAAAGATGGTGGAGAGATATTAAAAATAATAGGGTATCATAGGAGTATATTAATAAGTTGGTCGATATTAGTTAGTTAAAATAACGTTAAGGTGTTAATAAGAATTATAAGAAAAAATGATGTATCAGGTTACAAAATTCTCGAAAACAAAGTGCGAATAACAAAATATATAAATTGGAGTTTCACATTTGTAAGAATCTCTTATTCTTAAGAGGTGCATATAAAAATATGGTCGAAAAATCTTATATACAAATTAAAAGCAGCCTATGTGAATATGTGATTGCCACTAAAATTTTACAAAGAGAATATGACTGCAATCACTGAAACTACAATCTGAAAGAAGCGAAGCTTCCTCTCAGTCTCTCATTCATGCTACCTTTTATTCCAAATCCTCTCTCTCTCTCTCTCTCTCTCTCTCTCTCTCTCTCTCTCTCTCTCTCTCTCTCTCTCTCTCTCTCTCTCTCTCTCTCTCTCTCTATGCGCTCAAAGTAGTCCCTCCCAAAGACCCAAACAGAATCCGAGGTGCTTTGATCTCCCCACAGACGATTTCCATTGGAAAAGGAGCCTTAAACCTCTCCTTATACATCTCCATCTCTCTTTCTCTCTCTCTCAGAGAGACCACCCAGCTTTCCAAATTTAATGCCCACCCACCTTGCCTCCTTCCAAAGCTTACAAGAAGCTTCCTCGAGAATTGCACTCTCTTGGTCTGTGTTCTCCCTCCCTTCCCTTTAACTTTGTTTGCGGAGAGAAAGAGTGTGAGAGTGAGAGAGAGAGAGAGAGAGAAAGCGCTTTCTCTTCCCAACTTGCACCACCCTCTCTCTCTCACACACACATTTCTCTGCGCCCAATAAAGGCCTCTCACTCTTTTTACCGAGACCAAAGAGAAAGGACCGAGAGAAGCAACGCAAAGAGTATTTGACCAATGTAGGCTCATCATAAATTTATGTATGTTTGTAGATGGTCTTTTATCTCCCAGATTTATTATCTCAACGGGTTTCTTTTAGAGACATCATCTGCTATCATTTGGCCCACCAAAAAGAATAACAAATTTATCATTGCTTATTGTAAAATATAAAATATTAATCTTATCCGTGTTTATGTAGGATATAAAAGGCTGATCTCGTCGTTCATTATAAGCATAGACAAGAAAGGTGAGACGATTTGATTCATATTTATTATATTTATATCTAATTTTAATATGTTTCTCTAATCATCCGAGTAACATGATAGATACAAATTAGAAATTGTTCTTCTCTCTCTCTACACATATCATTAATAGAAATAAAATACCGATAAAATCAATGCTTTATATTTAGAATATTAATTGTCGAATTTGTCAGCGCTTTACAACTTAAAAAAAAATGCTAATAAGCTTAAATATTATTTACTAAAATATGAAGTGGTACTTAATATGTCTAGAATTTTTTTTTTCAGTATTAAGTTTGGGGGTTGAACTATTTAGATATATAGGTCTATAAGAAGACCCAATTTGGTTAAAAACTCAGCACATGAAATTAAACTCTTACGAGAGATGTAAATTTAGCTAGTACTACTACTCGTGGAATATGGAAGATAAAAAAGGTTAAGAGGAGATACTCTCTGTCTCCCTTGCTCAGCTAAAGGAAGAGTTCCCAATAAGGGCCATGTCTCTTTCTTTGCTATATCTTTTTATATGTACTTGTGGGTAAGTAGCTAGGTTTACTAGATAGATTGATAGATACATAGATAGATCTGCATGATATTGAGCACTATCATTGATGCCAATCTGCAGATGTTGTTGCTTGTAATGATGAGAGAAACTAACCTGGACCAAACTGACCTAAAAGCAAAGTCCAAAAAGCTATGGTTAGGGTTAGTAGTACTGCATGCATTGGAAAAGAACACCCTAGACCATTAGAATTATGACCCAGAAAGAGCTAAGATGTACTCTCTAATCGCAGAATACTCTATCATAATAGTATGCTTCGGAACTGTGCATATATGACAGGTAGCTAGATATTTGTATTTTTTTTTCTTTCTTTTCAAGTATTCAATTCTTCTGAGACAGCTAGATTTATATATAATATGATCGATTATATGAATTGATGAAAGGCAGGGAGACAAGGGTGACCACAGTTTTGAAATAATAACTAGCTTTTTTCTTTTATCTTTTAGTTCTTTTTCATTTGTTTGGAGAAAAAGCACCTAGGGCATGGAGAAGCTTCCAAGTTTCTGCATAGAAAAAGAAGCAGCAGAACTTTACAAACGAAAGAAATTTTGTGAGCCAATAAGATGACCATTGTTTCAGTCTAGCTTCACTTTAGTTTCCTGCTATCATTTACTTTGAAATAGTTTATTTATGAAGCACCTAGAATCAGGGAAATAGATATAAATTAAGAAACATAAGATTAAATAGAAATGAAGTATATATATATATATATATGCTTGTGTAAAGTATTATCATCTCATAAAACCAGAATTTCCGATATAATAGACTTGGCAAGTTATTTGGTTAAAGGAAATAACATGCATGAAGTAGTAACATAACAATATTCTATCAGCACAGGTTAGAAGTACATATTTCATGATTCAGAGGAGGAAGGAATATTAAACATCTAATAGAAAAGACAAGACAGAGAATTATATTTTTTGACATCCTAAGTATTAGTATCAGACAATTTCAGTGATGCACTTAAATATGCATGCATCAACCAAGTTTCTCTTTAACTCATGCAAGAATACTAAAATACTTTTACAAGCAGCAGCTCATCCTTGAAGAGACAAGATATTCAGCATAAAATGTATTACTACCTCTACTAGCATCAAACATCTAATGCTTGGCCGTGAGATCCTATTTCTAGTCTGACCTAATGGTCTACTTTGACACTTTCACTCAACTCCTTTATTTATCCATGCAAGAGTAATTAATTTCGCTTCACAGATGAACAAAAGCTCACCCATAAGACAAGTTTCTCGCTTGAGCTAAGGCGCCGCCTCGGATCATGGGGTTGATCCTTTCGATGGGGAGAGGAGATCTTTGTGGAGATGGCCTTTCAAGCTTCGGCACATTCTCGGACTTCTTATCGCCTCCAGTATCATGCTTTCCGTCGTAAACATCTGCCATGGAGTCCATGTCAATGCCACTCTCCATCATAGATGGTGAAATTTGAAGCTGATCACTCCTAGATGGTTCTTGCTGAGAGCCCATGCATGACCCAGCTGATCCGAATTCTTGAAGGCGGAGTTCGTCGGCCCACATCATAGGATTCTTCCCATTAGAACTGTAAGGATTGAGCCTTTTCCTGCCTAGTGAAATGGCATCGTTGGTAGGAAAGAAGCCGTCGAGTGGCCGCTCCATTTGTTGCTGCATATCTATCTGATCTCCTCCGTATAAGTTTAGGTCTTGGAAAGAAGGGAAGCTCATAGGAGATCCTATTTCTTTCATTGTACCCATGTCGATAACTCCTTGGTTTCCTAGAGATTTATAACCTCCTGCACCCACGCCTTCGCTGGCGAGAGTTTGGCACGCTTTCTCTAAGATGGATTGCATATACTTCCCTTGAGCCTCGATCCTCATCTGCAGGTGCTTCTGCACCTAATCCAAAATTCATGGACATTAATATAAGCAGTAGTAGTAGTAGTAACTAAGAATAAGAGACACAAATAGTAAAGCTTTAGGAAATATTATCTTCACCTCTAATTGCTCATGAAGTCTTCTTTGGACTTCCATCTGCATCCTGAGTGCGTCGGTAATGTGCACATTCCTGCTAAAAGATTTATAGACCTCGAAGAATCTCAGTATATATATATATATATACTACCTTTATTAATAAAATTAACAAAGAAATACATATGAAGAGTGCCACGAAGGATTTTTAGCATCAGTGATTAGTAATAGCAACATACTCGTTCATTGTTCGGCCCATAATTCCCGACGAAGAGGCAGCGTTTCTTTGCATTTCCAATGCTGCAATTCATGAGATAGTTAGAAGCTGCAGAGACTACTTGCCTTAGCAAGATATATACATAGCAAATTGACAGTTAGCAGGAAAAGATGAGAGAGAGAGAGAGAGGTACTGTTTAAAAACACAAACATATTAAGTAATGAATGTTTGTTGAAGAAATTAAAAGAAAATTGAATTAAAATTTCTAAGAATTAGAAATTAAAGAGAAAAGAAAATTTCTTTCTGACCTTCCTTAACTGAGTGCTCGCTGAATTCCTTATGTGGTTGCTTCCCTAGCCTGAATTTCTGTAATAAAAAGGGTTCAAAATAATATATCTATTTGAGAGAGAGAGAGAGAGAGAGAGAGAGAGAGAGATATGAAATCTGAACTAACTCTAAAGACTGCAAAAATCTCACCAGTGGTAAAAGAGAAGCATATATATACCTGAAGGTGGCTCTTAAGATGGTAGAGAGTAAGACCCTTGACACCCATAACTCTCATGATGGTCTTTGGAGTAGCCTCTACAAGATCAAGAATTAATACTTCTTGTCATCTATATATATATATATAGATAGATAATTGATCACTACAAGATACTACTGGCTACTTAAGATTTATTGGAAGAAGAAGAAAGGTGAGCTTTGTACTGTCGGGTCCTCCCAGCTGAGTGACAGCGTCTACGAAGCGATCATGGAGCTCGACGGTCCACCGGAGTCGTGGCTTTGGATCGGTGGTGAGAACTAGGCCAGAGTCCCCTTGGACACACATGGGCCTTTCGTGCGAGTTCATAGTAGTTGGCTTCTTGGAAGGGAACATTCTTTCTTCTCTCTCTTCTTTCTCTCTCCTCTCTCTCTCTCTCTCTCTCCTGCTATGGATTTGGAAGAGATTCAAGAACAAAAAGATGGCATATATGGAGGAATAGGGTTCGTTTTGTGGAGAGGAGGGGCATCGCCTGATCAACTTCTCTCCTCTCCTCCTCCTCTCTTTCTCTCTCTCTCTCTTCTATTGGAAAGATAGCCATGGGATGTTATTCTAACCGAGTGATAAAGGCCACCGACTTGGAGACCTTCCCTTTGGCAAAAGATGAGAGAGATAGAGAGAGAGAGAGAGAGAGAGTAGAGGTGGCTTTTATTTAGAGGTATTATTCTTCTATAGTCACTAAGAGCTTTTTTGATGAATATATTAGGGAACATGAGAGACCCCCCATGCAATCATATTGCCCTTATATGCAATTACAGCCCTACCAAAAAACAATTTTTTTAAATTAAAAAAAAAAGTGTTGCCGAACAGTGGCTATTTTTTTCTTATACGATATCAAAATTCAAATTTACTATATAATACTGGACTTAGATTGCATGATTATGTCTGACAAATTAATTAAGATGTCTATGTTGTGTTTCTGAGGCACCAATGAAGCTACTATCTCTTAAGCTCACCACAAAGAACTGCTTACCTTTTCACCAAACTTCTTCAAGATGATCTAACTGACAAAATTGAAAAATGAGCTTCTTTGAACTCTCTCTATTTCATGTCTTATGTGTTCTTCTCTATTAAAAACCTATTTAATTAATTGAATTGCTTTCTTTATCTTTTCAGAATTTCTAAACATTCTCCTTTTCATAATAGATAGCGAACTCCTCTTTCAATATAAAGAACGTTAAGTCCCACTATATTCTATATTTTTCTTTTTTTCTTGACAAAACAAAGATAGAGAGTGAAAAATATTACCCCTTTGTGGGTTAATGAGGCTATTTCTAATTTATAATATGTAAGTAGACATTACAATTAGTATCATCATAATCATTGTCATCATCATCATTGTATTTGTTTGCCCTTCCTTGAATTCGTGAAAAGGTCGCAATCAATATTATTGTGTAAACACCACTTACACACTACTAAAGTTTCTTGTCTAACTGCATGAAAAGTGCAGCTAAGATTGCAGTTATTATGACATGCATTAATGATTAATGGGTAGGACTGCACTATAATCTATATTAATGAGAGAAGAGGACAGACAATATATATATAGTTTTCACACCCACCTTCTCATTTTGTTTTTCTTTCCACATTCACTACCTCAACTATCTAATTCTCCTGGAACTTTTCAGTTAAGAAAATGTCACCTCTAAAAATTATTTTATCCTTATTTTAGATAGAAGAAAGAGATAAATTTAAGGATGAGATAGTCATCTACATAATTAGATAGTTAAATGTACCACAAAAAATTAAATGAAACTATATATATATATATATATATATATATATATATATATATATGTGCAAACACGACTATATATAATATAAGTCTCTTTAATTAACCATCTAAGTATAATCCTATTGGCTAAAGGCTATATGTGTAATTACCCATATATGTAAGTGTTGGTAGTTAAGCACATAGACATCACACCAAAAAGGCCATTGGAGTGGAACCATTTCTGGTATGGGTGTGCATGGGGGGGACCTTATCCTTTATTGGGCTCAACACAATGGCTAGCTTTAGTAGAATAGAAGATTGTCTCTCTCTCTCTCTCTCCCACATAGAAATAAGAGATATATATGTCACTAAAAAAGCATCATCCAAATCCAAACAATGTATATATATATACGATAGGTCAAATGCTATATGGAACCCACAAAGAAAGTGGGGAAAGATGGGTGAGAGAAGAACAAAATATAAAAGCTCTCTTCTCCTCCTTATCTCTCTGTGGAAATGCATACGTAGTTTAACCCCATACACAAGGGAATAGATGCTTCTTTCTTTGACAATTATATCAAATATTCTTCTCAAAACTTCTCTGCACTTAGACTGGGTTTCCTTTTATTTTTTCCCCCTACTGGAGTTAAATTCACCACAATATTTATCAAAAGGATATATTTAACTTTCAAGTAATATATTCCTATAGAAAAAATAATAATATGATCAAGTGATATATTAACAGTATGAATGAAGTTGAATGAATTCCTATATTCTCTCTACCTCTTGATATATGACAACTTTTTAGAACTTACATTAAATTTTCCTTTTAAGTGACCTTCATAATTCAATCCTAGATTAACTATCTTAGCTACATTTCTTTTTTGTTGATAATATTATAGACCAAACATTAGGGTCAATTCTCACATAGAAATATATAACAATAGGCTAACTCCAGCACAATCGATGCATGTTCGGTTAGCTAGGGTTATAGTATCTCAACCACTTATGCTAAATGCATGTATTACTTTACAATAATATCTCTTCTTTAAATGATAGTTTAAAATGTGGAAAATTTAGGTGATCTTGTTAGTACATCAGAATACAGTAAGCCTTAGCAATTTCCACCCTTCATTAGTGGTAAAAGATTCCTTATTAGAAGTTCGTGCAAAAGAAGCTGCCTTCATTTTAAATTTATACTTGACAAAGTTGGTGTTTAACTTTTAGCTCATTAAGCACCAAATTATATCCACTAAACATGTTAGCTTAGATTTGAAGCACACATTTAGAGATGCTCTTTTGAATGATTCCCTCGTGTAAAATATATTAGGCATACCTTTTTTTGACAATCTTCATGCAGCTCATAGCCTATTCTGATGACTCTGGACTTGTAGATAGAACAACTGGGCAAGAGAATCCACTTGGAGTATTAGTCACTATTGAACTTAATTTTTTAGTCTTTGGTTTCACAACTTTATACAATTAGGTTTTGGCTGATTTTACTGTACTTTAAACTGAGTTGCGGTCGTTAGATTTTTCATTTAAAACTAATAATATAAATAACCAAATAATCATCATTTGCGCCAATAGTTTCTGTTATAAGCAAGTTGTAAAAATAATCAAACTATTCTTAACATTATCACATCAAAATACATTTCTACGAAGATAATTATATCTTTTCCATTACACTTGATTTGATTTCGACAACAAATGAAGTAAGTGCTTAGGTTTAAAATATATCGGAATAACTTAAAATCAAGACAAATTATAAAGGGGTATACTATAATTTACACTTTTTATAGGCATGGATTTTAGAGAGTTGCAAATTTCTATATGGTAGTGTGGTTTTAGTATAAATTACTTAAATTTTCTAGTTCATGAAATCTATAAATAAGAAATATATATATATTTTTTACTCTCATGCAATTATGTCTACATTAGTGTGTGAACATGTATAATATCTAGTCAATGATCTGTTCATCATGATGAGAGCTTTAATATACAAATGTTTAAAGACATCCATCCACAAGCTTTTCTAAAGCATTTGGAAATGGGTAATAAAATGTCCCTTTGGATCTCTTTTTCAATCTCTCTTTACTCTCTTTAGTCTTTCCTTCCTTTTTGTTTCTCTCCTTTGAATAAGCATATATGCTTTCAGGCTGAAGTTTTGCTGCAGTCTTAGCACCTTAAATCCAAGTAAGAGGAAGTTGAATTCATACCTAAAGTGCTTGAGGAAAAATAAACTATCTTATTTTTATTTTTATTATTTGGTTGTTAAAAAACAAACTAAGAAGTTATCTTTTTCAACTTCTTATGAATAAGAATAAACGGACTTAATTATTTTTAGCCTAATTAGAAGATAATATATTTGACATAGAATAAAGTATGTTATTAAAATATACATCGAGCATTCTTCGCGGCGAGTTACTCAGCCCAAATAAACCCACAATACCATCATCATTTTATGTCCGAGCCTTCAAACTTGATGAATAGTTTATCATAATAATTTTTTAGAATTATAAGAGTATATGTTAAATTATCATTAATATATATTATGTTAATATCTTGAGTCGGGTCGGGTTAATAGAGTTATAATCAAGTCTAAATCCGACCCATTATATTAGAGATCAGGCCTCGTAATTTAAGTCCGGGCTGGTCCGGCCCAGTGTGTTCGGACCTAATAAATGGTAATATAAATTAGAAGTCATGGAAGAATTTTGTCTAAAAAAAATAAATAAAAGAAATGAATAGGTTTGGCAGCCAATCAGGTGCTGCAAAGTACGTCGACTGTAGCATTTTCCTGCAATCCCGACTGCGGACGATCCAGCGGGATATATACTCCAAACCCTAAAACGGCAATAGTATTCCCACCGTCAGTACTCGACTCCGCCCGATCGCCATGAGAGGAGGCATCGCAAGGCTAACCGCGAACCCCTCCGCCGCACGAACCCTCCTCTGCTCCTCCTCCTCCTCCTCCACCGCCGCCTCCGCCGCGTACTCTACCTTCTCCGGCGGAGGCGGCGGCGGCCGGGGCCGTGGCCGGGGATCCAGTCCTCCGCCACCGCATCGCCCTGCCGTACCTGGCCAACAGGATGCTGACGCCGACGAGGAAGGCGACCTCTTCGCCTCTCGTCCCGGTCTCGGGCATGGCCGCGGGCAACCCGTCCACCCTTCCTCCCCCATCCTCCCCTCCTTCACTTCGTGGATCTCCTCTTCCGGCCGTGGTCGCGGTGGCTCCATTGGTCCTCCTCCTCCTCCCGATTCCAACACTAAAAAGCCCATCTTTTTCAAGCGTGACGACGACTCTTCCCCTTCCCCATCCCAACCAAAACACCAGTTCTCGGATCCCGACGTGTCCGCTTCTCCTCTTCCCCAAGCTGTTTCCCCCTTGCTCCCCGGCACCGGCCGGGGGAAGCCAACGCGGTCCGGTGAACCGACCGCTCGGCCGGCCGAGGAGAATCGCCACCTCCGCCGGAGGCAGCCTCCCATCGGTGCTGGTGTGGAGCCAGGGACTAAGATGGGGCGCGAGGAGGCGGTAAGAAGGGCGGTGGAGGTGCTCTCTCGCGGCGGCCCTAGCGGCCCTGTTGGCACGAGGGGTCGCGGGAGGGGGAGAGGAGGGCGAGGGATGGCTCGCGGTAGAGGGCGGGGTGGAAGATTTGGTGATAGAAGGGGCGATGATTCAGCGGAGGGGCTTTATTTAGGAGATAATGCTGATGGGGAGAGGCTCGAGAAGCGGCTCGGGGAGGAAAAGATGAAGGTTTTGACCGATGCTTTTGAAGAGACAAGCTGGACATCTCTGCCTTCACCCATGGAGGATGCTTATTTGGATGCTCTGCATACTAATAACATGGTAAGATCCATGAGACTGGTTCATCTGTATCTGTTGTGTGATGTTAATTATAAGTTCTTTTGTGCAGATTGAATATGAGCCAGAGTATTTAGTCAATTTTGATAATCCGGATATTGATGAGAAGCCGCCAATGTCACTCCGTGATGCATTGGAGAAGGCAAAGCCATTTTTGATGGCATATGAGGGGATCAAGAGCCAAGAAGAGTGGGAGGTACTTTCTAGTTGCTACCATTCCATATGTTTGTTCATGATATTGTAGTGCTGTATATGGTTTTAAACTGTAACTTAGATTAATACTTGATAATTCTTGATCATGAGTTATTTGCCTCTTGATCTTTCTACCCCCTTTATCTGTATGTTGTTATATTCTTGAGGTTGGGAGATACATAATTTGAACTAACAAAACCAATCCCTGATCGATATTGTGGGTTAAAGATGTTCTTGTTTATGTTCAACTCGTGAAGAATGCTGAGATATAAAAAATCTGGTTGAGTTTTCTATTCAGCTGTTATTTTCTTTTAATAGCTGTTCTTGTTGGTAAGATTACAATTACGGGGTTTGGTGGCCCTTTGTTGGATGACACGTATCCTATTTATCTTAAATTTCTATCCTGAAATTGGAATACATTTCAGATTCAGATATGTTACAACTGTAATATTTAATGCATTTATTGGGTTTATCTGATATCCTTGCTGTTTTTTCTTTTTTGCTTATTTATTTTGTTTCTATAGTTGTGAGGTCTTGCGGGGTGAATGTTCCTAGCTGTTGTCCGTAGATTTTCTTTCTTTGTAGCCCTTTTCTCTAATTCTGTTTGTAGCCCCTTTTGGCTTTACCAATTAAGAAATTAATTTTTTCATTCAAATGTTCCTATTTGTTGTTCAAAGAGAACCTTGTTGAGGAAGTTTCCTCTGAGCTTTATACTAAAACTTTATCTTCAACATTACAGAGAATAAAAATACATCTGTCTTGTGTTTAAATGATATTCTATTGGTAATTGATATTCTGTAAGTATTGTAATTAATATCTTCTAGTATCATCGTGAACATAGCTAAATTTAATTGTGACAATTGCTGGTCTCTGTCTTGTGTTGTTGATTTGCATTATCAGGAAGCCATAGAAGAGACGATGGAGAAGGCGCCCTATATGAAAGAACTAATGGATATGTATTGTGGCCCTGATAGAGTTACCGCAAAAGAACAACAGCAGGAGTTGCAGAGAGTGGCAAATACTCTCCCAGAGAATATACCTTCTTCTGTAAGGAGGTTTACGGATCGAGCTCTTCTGTCTCTTCAGGTTTGTTCCTTATCAGAGCTCATGTTCTGCATATCTTAATGGTTTAGTGGTCAATAATCAACATAGACATGTTATAAAAGACTTATCTAAAAGGTTTTACTTGAAAACCCTTATGTTTGGGACTTTTGCCTTTCTTATTCTCAACACAGACAAGAATTGAGTCACTGATTTGAAGTCTCAGACATTGCTAGAATAAAGGAAGTCTTTTTTAAAGTTTATGATGGTGTGGTATACTATTTGATGTAGTGCAATCTGTCTTGGAAAGTAGGAAATGTCAAAAAATAGTAAAATATTAGCAATCACAACTTGACTTGACAATGACTCTGGTCTCCTCTGGTCAACTAAGTTTTGAGGTGGAACAGGCTATGCTTAACCTGTGGTCCTGAGCTGAACATTGAATTGCATTAATTATAGTTATGCTTCATTTAATTTTTTTTTTATAATTTTTCTTCGTGGTTTGACTTGTGAAGATAAGTGTCTCTTCATGGTCATCTTCCCTATTGTCCCAATCACATTCCTTTCCTAAAATCCAAAGCCTTATCATAAGCTTGTGCCAGGCACTAATTGGATAAATGATGTTGGTATAACTGGTATGTACTAGTTTTTTATGATATGAGATCAATCAATTGAGGAAAAAGAAAGTCTTTTGGCCGTGCAATGTGTTGCTAAAGGGCCAATCATATTGCACATAATGTTAACTTAATGAATCAAGCTAACAATTGCTTTTTTCCATGTGGAATATTTGCTTCTGTTGCCTGACCAATTTCCTTGATTATATGATGTGCAAATCAAGATTTAGAAAATGTGAATTATTTATTGATTGATGGTACAGGATTACCTCATCTTGCTTTTGTTCTCTACTCATTGCAGAGCAATCCAGGTTGGGGCTTTGACAAGAAATGCCAATTTATGGATAAGCTTGCCTGGGAGGTTTCCCAGCAGTACAAGTAGAGAGTTGTCTTACATTCTGCTTTAAGATCTCCCTGTGCTTTGCTATAGAGAAGATCAACTGAATTTACTTGAACCAGAGAGTTGTTGAAATATATTTATCCTATTGGCATATTTTGTTTACCTGAATAAATCATCGATGAGATATGTTGACAATTGGGAACATTTTGGTGCTTGGTGGTACTGGAAACTTGGAAATATGTATTTTAAAGTGAGCATATGTTCCCTGAAGAGTAAGTATCTCTAAGCTGCACAAGTGAGTGATCCCATTATGTTGTCGATTCAGTTTGTTAGTTAAAAGGAGATTTATTTCAGTATCAAACTCTGTAACAAGAATTAAACCTGCCGAAATCATCTTCCTCTTTTTCAATTATGTGTACAGATTGAGATTACTAGAGCTGATATTTTTTTGTTCTCCATAGAAAGTTTCTGTTGTAAAGAAAACTGTGAAGTTCCATTATTATACATACTTTGCCTATTTGCCTATTCCTGCCCCTAATCACATTCATGGTTTGTACATGATCACTCTGTTTCTGCAGGTTGAATGTTGGTCCTTATTCAACTATACATCTCTTTATATTAATATAGTAACCAAATTATAGTTTATCTCAATATTAGTTTACTAATACCTATTCTCTCTTCTCATCTTCTATCTAATTTTTTTCAAGCTAATTGTTGTTTTTTCTTTAAAAAGATATCACTTCAATCAACTATTATTTCAATTATTATCTTCTTCTTCTCTCTTCTCATTCATCCATTATAATCGTATTTCGATCATTTAGCAACAAATCTCTAATTTTTTATGTAACATCAAGTGTAATAGGTGAGCTTTCAGTGGTTATAGGTGTTATTCTGCCCCCCATTAAGGTAGTTTCCAAAATTGTGAAGGTTTCACAAGATTTTATAGAGAAATAAAGTGTAAAGAGAGGAAGTACACCATATTAAAACACTCTACTTTGTCAAGTAGATATCTCTCCTGATAGTAGTTGAGAATTCTAGTTAGGTGTATTTATGTAGTTATATTTTGTCACCTCATAGTTTGTTAACTATTAACAAAGGATATACTATATCGTTTGTTTTCATTTGCAATACCTTCATGGGACTTCTCTCCTATTAAGAGTAGAGCCGTTATATAAAAGCAAATTTGAACTCACCCAAAACTAATGTCCATTCTAGGTGCCAAATACCTCCAAATCTTCTCAAAGCAACCCATAATTAATGCCCATTCTAGGTGCCAAACACCTCCGAATTCTCTCAAAGCGACCCAATCCCAATCCCCTTCTCACTGTCACCTCCATCCCTACCCATGACTACGCAAAGCTTTTCCAGCTCCTCACCCGCAACCCTGGCTCTCTCCGCCCTGGCCGCCAGCTCCACGCCCACCTCATCCTTCGCGGCGTCCAAATCGATGCCTTCCTCGCCGCCAAGATCGCAGCTTTTTACTCCAGCTCGGCCGACCTCCGCTCCGCCACCCTCCTCTCCCACCACATTCCCCGCCCTTCCCACCTCCTTTTCAATGCCCTCGTCCGCGGCCACGCCCTTTACGGGTCTCCCTTCGACGCCCTTGGCGTCTTCCGCCGAATGCTCGCCCTCGGCCTCCCGCCCGACCACTTCACATTCCCCTTCGTCCTCAAATGTTGTGCCGACATCGGCTCCCTGCAGGCTGGCCGTGCCGTACATTCGCGATGCTTGAGGTGTGGTCTCGAGCTGGACCTCTACGCCTGCAGCTCGTTGATTAATTTGTATGTGAAATGTGCGGAGATCGATGATGCCCGTCGCCTGTTTGATGCAATGGGTGTTAGAGATGCCTCGGCCTGGAATGCCTTGATTGCTGGGTACATGAAAGTTGGGGACTTTAATGCCGCCAGGCAGTTGTTCGATGAGATGCCCGAAAGAAATATTGTTTCTTGGACAGCCATGATCTCAGGATATACGCAGAATGGACTTGCGGAAAGAGCATTGGGTTTGTTTGAAGAGATGAGGAGGGATGGTTCGAAGGTAAAGCCCAACTGGGTGACAGTTGTGAGTGTGCTCCCAGCATGTGCGCATTCTTCTGCACTCGAACAGGGTGAGGGGATCCATAGTTATGCATGTGAATTGGGAGTTGATTTTCATCCAACTGTGCTGATTGCTCTCCTCACTATGTATGCCAAGTGTGGGAGCCTTGTAAAAGCCCTTAGGTGCTTCAATCGTATCAAAGAGAATGACAAGGGTGTTGTTGCTTGGAATGCAATGATCACTGCATATGCATCTCATGGGCTTGGCATTGAAGCTGCAGCAGCATTTGAGGACATGGTACGATGCAGAGTTTTACCAGACGCGATCACATTTACCGGTTTGCTCTCTGGGTGCAGCCACTCTGGGCTGGTTGATCAAGGTTTGAAGTATTTTGATTCAATGAGGGCAGTTTATAATGTGGAACCGCGATTGGAGCATTATGCTTGTGTTGTGGATCTTCTTGGCCGGGCAGGACGGCTTGCGGAGGCCATGGAAATGATCGACCAGATGGAGCTTGAACCTGGCCCAAGTGTTTGGGGTGCACTTCTGTCAGCTTGTCGGACTCATCGGAATTTAGAGATTGCAGAAATTGCAGCAAACAAATTGTTCATATTGGAGCCTGAGAACAGTGGCAACTATGTAGTGCTTTCCAACATGTATGCAGAGGCTGGACGGTGGGAGGAGGTGAATAGGTTAAGAGCTCTTCTCAAGGGCAGTGGACTTAGAAAGAGCCCCGGCTGTAGTTGGACTGAGATCAACAGAAAACTCCATGTATTCTTTGGTGGCGACAAGGCTCATCCCCAGGCAACAGAAATCTACTTGCTGTTGGAAGATTTGCCAAAGAAGATAAAGGCTGCAGGATATGTTCCAGACACCAGTTTTGTGCTTCATGATGTGAGTGAGGAAGAGAAGGAATGCAATCTCATTACACACAGCGAAAAGCTGGCTGTTGCCTTTGGCCTTCTAAACACATGCCCTGGTACAGTTTTGAGGGTGACGAAGAACCTTCGTATTTGTGGAGATTGTCACATGGCCATTAAGTTCATATCAAAGATCTATGAGCGAGAAATCATAGTGAGAGATATAAATCGGTTTCATCATTTCAAAGATGGCTCGTGTTCCTGCAGTGACTACTGGTGATTATATGCACAGAATGCAAATCTACAACAAGACTGGAATTGGACATATTAATCGGTTTCATCATTTCAAAGATGGCTTGTGCTCCTGCAGTGACTACTGGTGATTATATGCACAGAATGCAAATCTACAACAAGTCACTGGAATTGGAGATTGGAGAACCAAACTTGGTATTGAGTTTATCAAACTACTGCCAAATTGATTGCAGTCAATCAAGAAAAAGAAGCGCACACAATTCAGCACAGTTAGATGATGAACAAAAGGTATCTGTTGATTATAATATATAACGTGAAAAACTTGGGAGTGTATCGAAGGTGCATTCCGGTTGTAAGATGTATAATCTGCAAGATAGTTTATCTATTTTTGCAGATATATTCTTGACCGCATAAAACTGAATAATGTGCAAGGTAATTTCACTTTATAATCCTATTATAGAACATGAACCAAAATCTATGTTGCTTGCAAACAAGGGCAGTTTTGGCTTTCTTAAATTGCTTATTTTAGGTATGATGCTTCTCCTTTAAAGAGTGAAATCTGTCATCGATGAGAATAGTACACTCTTAATGTATTTCACAATTCACAGGTGCAGTGCATACCTGTGCAAATACATGATTACATCAAAAATAGACCTTATATGCAAGAAAGATGAGTTTGTCCTATGTTTAATGAAATGATTATAAAGTGAAATTATCCTGCAAATTATTCATGTAACCATGTAAGATATATTTAGTATAGAGCACCCTGCTAATTGGATTTTTTTTTGGAGATAACCCTACTGTTAACCACTGCTCAGTGCCCATCAATATTAATTGAGGAGGTATTTGAGAAAAGGATTTAAACTGCCAAATCCAAGTATGAGAGATAGTTGGCTTCTAGTTATCATTTTCCTAAGAAAGAAAAGGTCAGATATTTAGAAGCTTCAGAGGAAGAGCAAGGGGCAAGCAACTTGTAAATGACATTAATATTACACTGGACTTAGAAGCATGACAATTGCACACCACAACCTTGACTTATAGATAAACCTTCTCTACAAAACCCTCATGGCTTTTTAACTGAAATTCCAGAAGTATGACAAAACTCTCTACAAAATAAGACTCCTAACCTATAGTAGTGAACTTAAATGACAGATTTTTCTGAAAAAGCTACTAGAAATTTTTATATATCATCTTTCTCAAGCAATTCCAAATGCACTTTGGAGCATTTCCCTTAGCTGTGTAATCTCATCTTCTGGCAGGATCACCATTAAAATTCTCCCTTTGCCATCACCACCTTGATGCACCAAAACTGCACCTTCTCTGCCTACTCCATCAATGCTATACTCCACATGAACTGGCTTCTCACCCTTCAACTCTAGCCCATAAAGATCAATCCCTTGCATGTCAACAAAGGTCAAATTTGCACCATAAACTACAACATCTGGCTTGCCAGTATCCTTATCCACCAGTCCTTCAACCATCTTTGTCTCATCAGTTCCTTCCTTGGCTATCAGCATTGCTAGCTCCGAGAGCTCAACATCGGCAGCAGAGTAATCTAAAGCGACAGAGCTTATCTTCTGCTCATTGCTCAAATTCCCAATGCCTCTAAGTGGATGATCACTTCTGCATATGGTTACTGTCTTGAGCTCTTTCCCTTCCCTAACCTTTGCTAAGTTCTGCCAAACTAGAGCCGAAATCATCTCAAAAGGAGTTGCTTGGCTTGACTGCATCAGATATTTAAGCATGGCATCAGTGATTTGAAATGAATATGTTTCCATTTTACAATTGTTTGGAGATAGCCAAGAATCTCCAACAGAGTCAACTAGTTTTGCTGATAGTGGTTTTGTAGAGGCAAGTGAATCTCTTGCAGCCTTTTCTGATTTCTTCTGGGTATTGTGGAGGGTATAAGATTTCGGTGGTGGACTACCACCAAGTAGTTTTCCCCATAAGTTGATGCAGTTTGTTGCTGAAGCTGCATCACCAAGGACATGAGCCCAGCTGAAACCAATTGCCATTCCTCCACACCTGAACCTAGTGAACTGGTGCCCAAAAATTTGTTAGAGCAATACTATGAGTAATATAATTGTCATTCTTACTAGGAAAACAAAGTTATATGCCTGAAGTATTCTTATACAAAATATCTAACAAATCAGAAGGTGCAGACCGCACCGAGAAAAAAGAAATAAATCCTGAGATCACCCTAAGTTTGCTAACCGTATAATTTGAACACTAAGAAAATGAGATTGCATTGCAAACAAGTATAGAATCAATTTAAGATAAGAAGACAAAGGATTACCTGAATATAGACCATTGGAGAGAAGTGTAAGTCTGGACCAAGCACATTATCTGAAACAAGGTACCTCCACTGAGACAATTCACTCACCTCCAACCACTCCTCAATTGTCTTACTACATTTTGCCTCTATGATCCTCACACCACAATCATTACATTTAACAAACGGCCGCTCAGTCTCCGATGATCGCCATATTCTTCCACTCACCGCAAAGTAAACATCGAGCCACGGGAACATCGGTTCCTTCATCGACAAAATCGCTAGGCCATTAATGATTTCACTTTGTCTAAAGTAGTACACACCCCTTAAGTAATGTAGCTTCATGGCTAAATCCATATTGGTTAGCTCATGGGCGACAGTCTCTCCGGTCACCGACGCAGGCACCACTGTCGATAGTGTGTGGCCATAGACAGCCTTCGACTCGCCATTAACAAGAACAACCATTGTTTGTTTTGCTATAGGAGTGAACCAGAGAGAAGAGGTAATAAATTGAGGCATTTTGGGGACTTAGAAGGGAGTATATATTGAAGGGGGAATAGAGCCGGGTGGTAAGGGAGGTGAACTGCTCTTGTGACACATAGTAGATTTAAATGGCAGGACCGTTGGTAGTTAAAATTGGTACTTGGCCAAAAAAAAAGGATAAATAAAGAGGTGGGTAGTTGGGTGGCAATGAATAATGGAGATTTCTCTCAGATAAAGTTTGAGGACATAAAATTCCTTAGATTGAAGTAGTTGTGGTGGTGTTCACTTTAATAAAAATTAGATATTTCTCTTCGTTGCAATCTTTTAGTACTTGTTGTTCAGCCTGTGAAATTAAGTTTATGGAAGTTATCTCTCCTTCCTTTCTATTTATCTCTTTATATGTTCACTAAAGAAGGATGGAAGATTGCTCATTAGCTCACATCATCCTTAAATAAAGAAAGAAAAAGTATGCATTGGATTTGTTGAGAGACAGGTGGACTAAAGAGCCAAAGTTGTCTTTGTATATAGAAACCAAAAAGGTACATAAATTAGTTGAGTTAGATATGTCTCCTGTAAAGAGAATTCATTGGATTTAGACTTTAGTCTTTCAATTTGCAGTGGTAGGAAGAGAAGGTTAGGGAAGTTGGGAGAAAAGTAGGTTATATATTGTGGAAGAAAATGATGACCATCCAGAAGACTTGTAGATGAATCATTCATGGATAATAAATAGCACTTAAACAATAAAGCCTGCTTATATTACATTGAGACTGAGATTAATAAGAACAATAGAAATTTTTTCCATATGGAACTATATTATATATTTATTTAAGTTTGAAACTTACAGTTAGGGGGTGTAGCTCATATGGTAGAGCGCTCGCTTCGCATGCGAGAGGCACGGGGTTCGATTCCCCGCACCTCCATCATCGTCTGCTTATATTTTTTTCCTTGCGGGTTGGAATTGGATCCTTTTTCCAAACACCCACCCGGATCCGATAACTGATTCACAATATCAGACCAAGAATAAATACTACTAACTCATGCTCTCAAAGAGGAATAAGGTCGACCAGGAGAAGTGCGATAGAGCGGAGAGGAGAGGAGAGGGAGATGGATCCACAGTTGAGAGAAGTAGGTCAGCTCTTTGGTCGGTTCAAAGCTGCACTTGTGAGGAACGATTTCGATACCTGCAGCAATCTGCTCTCCCAGCTCAAGGTAAGAATTTGTTCCTTTTATTTCCGAGATAAAGAAATGAACAAGAAAAGAGATCTGTTCATCCTCCATCTCTTTTTGTAAGATTTAGAAGGATAGTTTCTTTTCTTGGTCTTAGGCGTTGGAATAATTCGTGGCGGTTTAGGGCATTTTGCTCGTAGGATCGAGTTCCGATTTTCTTGTTTCTTGGATTGGTTTTTTTGTTCTTTTCGTGCTAGAAAGGGAAATGGCATCCCATTCGGAGAAAATTCTGGCAATTCTTTTACTTCTCTGTTGTTCGTTCTTGATGCCTTGTTCAACACGCTACCACTTTCTTGATCTGTAGCGCATTGAATTCGTGCAGTTCTTTTACCATCTCTTTATGCGTAGTAGAAGTTAACTACAAATCCATACGGCTTACCAGCCACGCAGACCAACATGATCCAATCCGTTCACTTATTTGGGGCACTCAATTTAGGTCTGCATTTCTATTGAATTTGGGTCGAATTGGGTCAATTACAGTGGCAGTATTTGGTTTTCTATTTTCAAGGGGGACTTGACTGTGCGTAGGAAGGCGAGCTACCATGTTAAATTCTGTACTTGCTGAAAATATCATGAGTCTTGCAAAGGCACATATTTACTACAGTTTGACATCCCATGAATAAGGATGCACCTGTGTCCCCGACTTGTGCTCACTGAAGATTATCATGCATACCTTAAGGATGCGCTTTGAATATTTGTTAGCTTGGAAGGACCAAACTATTTGATTACCTGTAATTCTGTTATTGTTTCCCTAAAGCAGGGCATATGGTTTTCATTGCAGGTGCTCTTGACAAAATTTCCTAGCCTTCCTCCATCCTTCCAGCATACGACTAATGCTGTTGAGGAGCTGACAATAGCAAGTAAATTTTCAGATTGATCATATATATTATAGACCTTATTGCTGTTATGCTGTTATATTTATATGAATACTAATTGATATCAACTCTACATTATATAGTCTTATGCTGTTTCCATTTTATCTAACTCTGGCATATTCCTGTGTTTCACATCTTACACCTTTAATCCTGGTCTTAGATCTAATTTCTTGATATCATGTTGGAATTTTTTTTGTCATGCCTGTTACATGACCTCAGTGTCTAGTGGTTTAAGTTTATTATATTGGTTAACACAAGGATTGGTTTTTGTTATGTTATTGTTTAGCTAAGAAATTGCAAGATCATAATAATCAAGTTTGATGATGTTGTTTGAATAATTTCAGGGGATGTCTATGAGCATGCTGTTGTTTTGAGTGTCAAGACTGAAGATCAAGAAGCCTTCGAGAGGGATTTCTTTCAGCTGAAACCTTATTATACTGATACATGGTAGCTCAATTTACATTATTTTCCTCGAGTATCATGTAAAAGCTAATCTTCCTTATCTATTTGTGTATGCGGTCCTATTTAGATTAGGATTGTCACAGAAACTCTTTATTTTGCCAATAACATAAGAGCCTTTTCAAGATATTGCTTGGTCTGACAAATTATATGCTAGTGTATCATTATTTTAGATCAAGTATACCCATGCCACAATGACAGATACCATGTAATAGGTGAGGGAGATGAGAAAGAAGTAGGGAGGTCGTGAAGCATTAGCTTTGGCCCGTCCTATTGGTAGGGAGGGAGGAATAGTACTAGAGAAGGAACAAGAGGAAAGAGAGTGATAAAAGTGATCCTTGGCATCTGATATGATGTCATCATCCCTGTCAAAGAGGATGCCATGTTGCTAGAATATGGCATCTTTGTCATTACAGAGATACCTCTTCACAGTCTGGGGAGGAAATAGGTTTATCCTAACTCTTCCCCTTGTTTGGAATTGCAGAACGACATGTGCTGCCACTGCTGCTTGACACCATTTTGTCTTGAGTGATACTTAACAAATGGCTTCGGTTTTTGGGCGACCTATGATATATTTAAGTCCAATCCATTAAGACCTAGCTGCACAGATAGTATGCGTAATGTGCATATCTGAATACATGTATAGATGACTTTGGATTCCTTTCTAGTGGATTCAGGACTTAATTTCTTTGTCAAATATCAGAACTGGAGCTATGTGAAGTGATTGTGAACAAAAATAATGCTTGAGATATTTCTCTAAATCAAATGGTGACAGTAAATGTTTTACACTATTAAAAAGATGTAGATCATAAGTAAAAGTCCGTCTGAATGTGACAAGCATTTATATGTGGTACCAAAATAGTTTATGTGTGTATGAGTTTATGTATATTAGACTGTTCTGGGTCTATTGAGCTCAAATGCTCTTCTAGCATCTTGTTATCTTGGAATAGGTGACAATTTTATTGGCTCATGTCCTTCAAAATATGAGTGCTTATGCTTTATTTTTTAGATTTCTCCGACTAATGAGGAGCAGGCATTGTTTTTAAAAGGACTGGAAGGTGTGGCATTTAAAAGGTAACGGAGATTGATTATGAAGGAACATAATCTTGAGAGAAAATGGTAATTCAGGAGAATATGGCACTTTGTTAATGCTTTTGGAACTACAAGCCATTATCACTATATTAGGAAATTTTTGAAATTGAGCTATATAATATATATTGACACTTTACTACCGTAAGATAGATTTATAGAGCTTAACAGAGATCTGTTTGGCAGAAAACCAAATTAGCACTTGTTGCAAGCATTTGAAATACTTTAGACATGATCATGGGCAGGCAATCATATATATGAACCACACTATGATAGGAATAACTGGAATGTTGGATGAAAAATTATCTTGAGATAAAGGATAATAATTTGTATTTTTATCTCACATTTAAATTATAATCGGCCTCGAAGGAGAAGAAATTAGTAGTATAGGCCAAATAGTTTGTTCATTCTTTGTTGCTTGATTTCATTTTATGATAATCTTCCGTATTTTTTAGCTCCATCGAGTTTCTCTGCACAACCTAGTATTTGTTGTATTATCAACATTATCTGCATGATTTTGCATTGTGTTCAACCATTTTATGTGTCTTTTTGTAGTGGCATTCTTCCTCCATCACCACAAGAGTACCCAATCTTAGGGCTTAACCTACTGAGGCTTTTGGTACAAAACAGAATAGCAGAATTTCACACTGAATTGGAGCTTCTTCCACCTGGTGCTCTAGAGAATCCTTGTATAAAGCATGCTGTAGAACTGGAGCAGTCATTCATGGAAGGTGCTTACAACCGTGTCTTAATTGCCAGGCGGACTGTACCACATGAAACTTATGTTTATTTCATGGATCTTCTTGCAAAAACTGTGAGGTTAATATCTTGGCCATCCTGTACTATTATTCTTTATTTCAGTTTCAGAAGTATAATCAGAGAGGTTTTACAACCCTCTGACAATTTTGCAGAGATGAAATAGCTGGGTGCAGTGAGAAAGCCTATGATTTTTTGTCAATTAATGATGCAAAGAAGATACTGATGTTCTCGTCTGACCAAGAGCTTTTCGAATATATAAATCAGGTACTCTTTTTGGGCCTTTAATATGGGAACTTCTTTTGTCTCTTCGTCTTTAAGAATGATAACAGTTTTTTTTTTAAATTACAACTTAATTTCAGTGGCATTGTATCTCAAATTTAGTTTTCCTGGCTTACAGGGAGTCTCTTCCTTCTAGTTTATTGCATAATTAAAGCAATCACTCTTATATTTGGCTCCTTTGTATGTCCACGGGACACATTTTCCTGCAAGAAGGATGTAACTGAATGAATGCATTTCTTTTTACGTAGTACAAAAGATTATGGTAATTTCACTTAAGCATTTGCCACAATATGCTGCAAATGAGCAAATCTATTGAGTTAAGCTTCCCTAGGCTCTCTGCTTAGCTACACTTTGGAAATGAAGATAGATGTTGAAGAAAGAAAGGATATTTATGGTACAAAATACACTTTTTGACGTTTCTTCTTTATTGTTTCACATTTTCTCAATTCCACTCTGTATAGGGTAACTTCATTACCGCAAAAAAGTCTCTCTCTCGATAGTATTTCTGCTCTGCAAACACCAACCCCAACCCTAATCAATAGCTGTCATCTGTCTTCCCCTCTAGTCTATTTTTTTCAACTCTAAAGGATTTTGAGGGACAAATCTGGACTTCATCAAAGAAGGTTGGTAAACCTTTCAGGTGGACTTGCAGAATCCCTGGTAGTTTTCTTTGTTGTCCCATTCTGCTTTGGCTGTAATATGATATCAATTTATAGATTGACAAGTTAGACATCCAGGTTGTACACTAGCTGAATTATATTGTTTGTGAAATCTTGCTGCAAAGCTGATGAGGTGATTGTTATGGTTGTCCGACTGGCTGATTACCATCACTTTGTTTATCACTCCTGATGTAACATCAACTGATCATATAGGTCGAAAATCTTATTTCTATGGACAATAGATTCTTTATCTTTGCTCGTCATCTCTGTTGCCATCTCAAATAAGGGCAGTCTGATGTCAGTTGCTGTAAAACTATTACGCCATGTTGGAAACTGCATGGATTTAGGTACCTCTCTTGCATGGTGAACATCTATGCAGGACAAGTGATGCACTAAAACCTAGTCCTATTATTCCTAATATGGTACTTGTTCATCCACCTGCATCATAATAGTCTATCTGATGATGCTCGTCTTCTAATTTGCTGTTGGCAGGAACGCCCTGAGTGGGAAATTAAGGATGGATCAGTTATCTTCCAAAGGGCCAAAGAATCTCAACCCTGCAAGGAAATACCGTCACTGCAACTGATCAACCAAACACTGAGCTATGCTAGAGAGTTGGAGCGCATTGTCTAACAATTGAGGAGCTAGGCTTCCTGTTTTCTTTAACCCCGGTGAAGTGATCGGTTGTAATATCCCAAGGTGTATTAGATGCTGTTCTATTCTTCCGTGATTCCATGAAGCTCAACAGTCACTCTTGTGTTGCAAATATATCAATCACTCTTCTGATCGCATGTCTTTGGTAGACTAGCGGATTGGAATACTGTGCTCTAAGTTGTTTAACCTGCAAATTTTGGTGGTGGTGCTTATCCGTTATTACTTATCCTCTGACACTTTTTATATATCATTGCTTTGTAATGTGTGAATGGTACTTCGTACAGACGGTATATTTATTATCTTCCTTTATTTGATGCAACATAGAAAAGGTCCCTCCTGTGCTTTAGCTATATATCCTGAACAGGTCACATATGCCCTCCGTGGAAACAAAATTAAAATGTATATAACATGTGAGCAGCAAGAAGAGGGGAAAGAGGAGGGAAAAACTATTTGCTCAATAAGACGACGCATAGTTATTGCTCAGACAGCATTGCGCAACAATAGAGATGAGGAGTACGAAACAACGGATAATGATGAGAAATAGATACATCACAGTAATGTCCCACAGCATCATTCATCGTTTCCATTTTCCCAAATCCAACAAGAAACCAAGCAACCAAAAACAAATAGGAAGCTGAGAGCCACCACCAAAATTTTATGACATTGGGGAAAAACGTACTGCCCTAATAACAACACATTAGAGATTGCTCTAGCTTACAATAAATTGCAGCAGATCCGATCCAATCCGATCCAGATACTTCACACTCATGTCAGTCGTACAGATCTTTTAAATGCAATGCAGAATATAGTAGAGATCGTGCAAACTTGCGGCATCGTTCTAAAAAGTTGTTGCAGCAATACTATCAACAGCAGATTACCAACCGAGATACACATGCCCGTGCCACAGGAAATTGCCTTACTGACTGTTGAGGCCGTCAAAGGGAGTAAAAGAACAAACAAAAGCTTGTGCAACACAGCAGTTGTGCTATAAAAATCTCTCCTTTTCTTTTCTCTTCTCATTCACGCCTGTATTAAACTCGGTTACACCTTTTACCTAGAGCACGGCAATACAAAATGACAATCCCGGTCTGCCAGGCGTAAGAATTTACACAGATTGGCAACATGTCAAGCAGAAGGAACTAAAATTCATCCTTCAATTTTCATGGACTTCATCTGTGCTATTGGAGGTGTCGATTTCAGCAACTTCTTCAGCACGTCAACGATGCTTGAAAAGGAGGGACGCTTTCTTGGATCACTGCATAAGGCGGAGGTAGTAGATATTCTCATTCAGATGATTCACATAATAAATAACAAATACTGCTAATGTTTAACAAATTGAATAAAACAACGTACTACTATCTCTATTATTACAAACAAGCACAATGCAATACCCCTGGAGCAGTAAGTTGTGTCAATTGCCAGAATACCAGTAATTATGTAGAACAGCATGTAATCAACTTTACCCAACGCAAGATAAATACTAACATTCGATGGAAAATACTAATAACCTTAATTCCTTAAGCCAAAATTGATCCAACAATGCGACTATATCTTGCTGATCTCAAATCTGAGGACCCATGCATGCCCTTTGTTGTCATATTTTCATGAATATCATTAAGTGAACATAATATTTAGCACAGAAAATAACATGTATCCTTCCGCCCTGGCTTCACAATGGAATAGCTATAATTACATCAAAAAGTGGCAGCAGCAACTCTGATCAACTAATTAGTCAAGTTATGGAGATTCGAGGATTCACTAGAATACTTCCAATATCTACATCTATGTGATTCAGAACTAAAATACTTCCAGAAGCAATTAATGCAAAGAAAGAAAAAAAATTGACAAAGTTACAACATCTCATCAAAACCTACTTCTTCATACCCAGAAGCCAATCTGAAGTAATAAGAGGACTTACTCATCCCAGCAAGACTCGAGAAGCGCTGCTAATTCCGGACAAGTAACTTCTGGGATTGTGAGCCTTCTGTTCTGAAATGCTACTGCTCCAACTACCTGTGATATTAGTCCATTAACTATCAGAACAAACAAAAAGGCATGTGGTTGATCTTTGTTAAAGAAAGTCATAATGGCATTGATGATGAAGATTAAAATGAGAACCTAAAGTGGAATTTTTATCAAAACTTGAGAGAGGAATACCTGAGCTGCACTAAGACCACCCCATGGTTGTTGCATCGTTAGAAGCTCCCATAATATCACTCCAAAACTGTAAACATCAGACTTCTCATTCGATGGTTCACCACGAAGGAACTCTGGAGCCATCCATTCAGGCTGCAAAATGTATTTCACATCAAGAGATCTTATCATAATCCAAGGGCAAAAGCTCACTTGAAACTGCAAATAAAAGTGATATTGTCTGATTTTCATCTCACACCATGAATTAAACTTACATCATATAAGAGTCGACAACCATCATAGTATGTTAGTATATAAAACATGTATATCTACATTTATACAAAAGAATGCCAGCAGTAACACATAAATGGACAGTTGGAATCTATTCACAAACACATGTAATAGGTTTTTGTGCCATTCTTTGTACCAATCAGCATTAACAAAAGCACAGTACACAGGTACCACCATAATGCACTAATATTGAGCCAAAACTTAACATGATACTAAAATCATAGCATAACAATGACCATCAGATTATAACTGAAATCACCGAATGGTCCAAAACTGCAAAAGTATTACTGCTTTTCATGTGGACCAAAACAGAGTATAATAGAAGACTATGCATGATCCAGTATTAGGCAAATCCAAAAGAATATACTTCTTTTTATGGAACAATTTATGCCCTTATCTTGTCTGAGAACTCATGTAAGTCTATCATTCTTTGTACTTTTTTAATAAGAAGAGCTATTAGATTCATAGCTGAACTCAAATCATATGCTCAAATAAACATAGTAAAGTATGCTTTGAGAACAAAGCCGGACAACATAATAAAAGATGCGTTGAGAACAAAGCTGGTTAAAATAAAATAAAAGAGTGCTCGGAAGACAACCAGTTAGGAAAGAATCAATTTCTTGATGCTAGTGGATTTTACGTTCATACAATGATGACACGTCTGGATATTTCCCTAAAACTAGAAAAGGTCCAGACATAAAGAAAGGAGCAATGTACAAATAATTACAAAGGCATACGAATAAGATGAAATCTAAAATTAAAGCATTCTGTTGCAAGACGAAATTTGAAATTCCAGTCAATAGAACACTTCCAATCAAGAAAAGGTAAGCTATTAACTTTCCAGCAGATTGTTAGACAGACAATTAGTTTAATGACATTAAATTGTAATGCTCACCGTTCCAGCAACAGATTTTGATGATATGAATGTATTTGCCTTGAATCTCGACAAGCCAAAGTCACATACCTATCGACATAATATTGTAAGAAAATAGGGCACAAATGAAGATATAAAAACTTGATAAAGTCATGATAGATTAACATCTAACCTTTACCGACCAGTTCTTATCTACCAATAAATTCGGAGACTTCAAATCCCAATGCACAATAGGAGGATTAAGACAATGGAGATAATTTATGCCTTTGGCCTGCATATGATGTGTCATCCAATCAAATAATAATTGAAATGATGCTGCCTCCCCCCAAAAAAAAAATCCTTCACTCACAAATTAGATTAATAATATACAAACCACGTCTAATGCCATACGCAATCTATGCCTCCTGTCCAAAATTTCTCTACCAGATGCTCTATTTATGAGACGGAAAAGACTTCCCCTGCTTCCAATAGTGTGAAACCTCAGTAAAAGGACCAGTGATCTAAAGTAGAAAAGATTCTCACTAAGCAAAGGAACATTTCCTGAGTTACCTTGGCAGATATTCCGTCACTATTGACAGGTGTGGGCTCTTCGTGACTGCACCCATAAATAGGACAACATTTGGATGACGGACAAGTTTCATTATTGCAACCTGGAGGTGAACATAACACATCATCAAGTTGTAGGAAATCAGTCCTAAGCAATAATTGATAAGCTCATCTCACCAAAGGTGCTTTTGCATTAATATGACAAATTAGAATTGCAGCTATGATCCTTTCTATTTGCTTTCAGTCGTCATGTAATTATAAGTGAAGATAATCCATTACTGCATCCTGAAGGTGATTGCCATTTATAATAACTAACAACATTTATTTCGGCATCAAATGATGGGAAGAATTTTATGAAGATTATACATATCCTTGATACTTCCACGGACCTAGCAAAATTGTATGCTGAACATCTTATTCCTGCAGATACCTGTATATAAACTTCTTTCAGATTATTCTGAGTGTCATCTTTAGTAAAGGAGGGTTTCCAGATAAAGCAGGAGAATACAGTCCTAACAAAATGAACTTGTCTATCTCATGACCAAGTGGATTTAAATAGTAACGAGTCTCGAGGAAAAAGGCCAGGATTACTTGAATGAAGTAATCAATTGAATCTTCAATAAGTTACCAATCATCCATTCTCCGTGTCTATAACAGACACTCCTATTTAGCCCATGTCTGTCCTCCCTTGGGCTATGCTAGTCCCACAATTAAATCGGAATGTATCCTTTTGGGCTCACAAAATAGATATAGCATTTGGCATAAGGATTACATGAGGTGTAACAAATAACAGTTATGTCACTTTGAAAAGGAACGGATAGCTGCATAAGAATCTCAATCTTTGTCACAATGTTTCATCATTCCTATTACAATTCAGAATTTTGTTAATTATTCTAGTATTAGGAATCAAAACTATGGCTGCCAAGTCTCCATTAAGGTAATAAGGTACTAACTACTACGGTACTGAGATAGTCCATTGCTGTCCATCTTGGGTCTCTACCAAGTTGGTTCCCCATGGCCCATGGTGTATCATTCCAGTTCTCTCTCTCTTGCTCCAGTTAAGGGTCAAAGTAGGCTACAGAAGTGCCTCACACTGAAACGGAAGATATCAACTTCGGGAAGGGGGGAACATGTAATCATCCATGGAAGAGCAGTATGTAGAGATTTATAAAATTAGAACCATTTCCTTTACCGATTAAGAAAATTGAAGGTTTCTTTACCAGCTTCTCAATAAAGCAAAATAAATGAAAGCAAATACTCTATCAAAATAAACAATATAAACCCTAAAATCAACATGTTCATGGCCTCCATAACCTGGGTCCTGGGATACAAGAAGACGGCTATATTGATTAATCATTTTGATCCCATGATACGATATTAATAGCCAATAAACTATTGGACAGCATGTTTGCTCACAGTTAATCGAGAACTTGTAAGTAATTCATTCACGAAACATGTTTGATCTTATAAATTTGACTGCATTATGGATCACAGAATAGAGTTGCAATATTTAAATTCATAAAAGACTTGAATGGACTGATATCTGCAAAAGCTACAAAAGTCAAATAAGATTGAATTTTTGAAATTGATAATTGTATAGTTCTTATACAGTAAGATTAAAATTATATGCATGATCTATTCTACTTCTTAAGACTTTTTAATGACTAATTACTAGATCTTATAATAATGATATTCCAACTATCAATTGTCAGTTAAGGATGCATGAAAAGTGGGATAATTCTCCTTAAACCCCTTGAATTATTATTGTTTTCATATACACTTTCTGAATTTTTTTATTACTCATATACACCCTCTGAATTAAGAAAAATATTTACATATATCTCCTTATACTAAAAAAAATAATAAAAACTATACCGATCTGATTAAAAAAAAGTTCAAGAAGTGCATATAGGAAAAGGTAATAATTTGGGAGGTCTAACTGAAATTATCCAAAAAAAAATACTTGCATGTGATGTCCAAAGTCCAAACATTATCAAGTGACAACATATCAGTTTGGTATTAGTTTCTTTTTAGTGAATCGTTAAGGTTAATGACTGCAAAATAATATTTCTTCCATTACAAGAACAAAGATCAAGAGTGAAAAAGTACAAACTAAAGAGATTAATCTGCAGAAAAGGTCATGAGTTTGCTCCTTTCAAGAATAAGCAAATATAAGAACATCATCAGAGTCAACTTGATTGTATAATTTATCACCTCTCTCAGAAATTCCTTGATTTGATCCTCATGAAAATCTTGATCAATAAGAACCTTCACAGCAACATCCTACAGATAGTACACTTTGTTATTTATGTGTTACAAAGAATCCTGAGTTCAGCTCGGAAAAAATAAAAGATCCAAGACAACAAGGAAACACCAAGATGAATATTTGAGTCATTTGCTCATACTTACTCCAAATTGCAGTGTAACATTGTTAAGTATATGTTTCTGTTTGCTTTTTCTACTTCAGTGACTAAATGGAAGAAATCCATATATGCAGACTGATAAAGACAGTGATATGCATAGGCCTACGAATGTGCTACCTTCTTTGAGTCTCATTTTACTCCAAGAATCTCATGATAGAAAATGGAACTTCTAGTCTTCTACATTTAACAACACTATAAAATAAGAAAATACTATCGTAGATTCATATAGTAACCACAGCTGTCTCCTTTCAACTGCACTGATTGAAGCATAGACAAGAGTGAATGTCAATGTCAATTGAAAAGGAAACACATAAAGGCAAACTATTGGACCATAAGGTTCCACCAAAGTGCCAACCATTAAATATTTAGTAATATCTCTTGATTCTGCACCTGGCATCATGTACTGCTAATCAATTCTTCGTATTATGTGAAGCTAGAGTTGTACGGACTATGGATTCTTTCAGTAGGATAAAGCATGCCAGTCAGCTGGCTGAATGGCTAAACCAATTAGACAACAGCTAATTACACACTCCAAAAACCAGGAAAGCAGCTGCATCATGATAGCATGCACTTCATGTGAACAGTTTCCATTCAATGTACAGTACATAAACTATATATCTGCATAACTTAAATGGGTGGCATCAAACGCACTAAGTGACTTGATTTTAATACCAAAAGAATTAAGTACTTACAGATCCATGCCATTCAGCATGATAGACGGTCCCAAATGAGCCTGTGGAGCAAATAAGTAGAATTATGGTTAGATATGAAAATCATAGCATGGATTGCCAAATAGAGTAATAAATTAATAATATCATGACCACAGAGGAAGACAGACCAGCTCCGATGCGTTCCTTGATATCCAACTCATCCCATGATATCTCAAGCCAATCCATTGCAAGAGATGGCTCAAGAGTCAAGTATCTAGGTATACTGACATTCTGATGGCTCCCTCTGCTCCCAACCTTGTCACTAGTGTCTACTGATCTCAATTGCTTAAGTACTTCTATTTCAGACAGGTTATTCCACTTCTTTGTCAACTGACCACAGCCTGAGACTGCACCTTCTTTACATGATACTTGGACAGAATTCATTTCTCCAGGTCCAATATCAATAGGGTTTCTTGCAAATAGATCCAGTACACCTGAAATGAATCTTCTGATCAGTAATGAAGAATTAAAAAATTGTATAAAATAAGAATATGACAAATACGATAACACCGACATAACAAATCTTCAAAAGATAAAGTGTGATACAAACTAGATATAGTTCCAACATACCAAGTTTCCATTCCGATTCTTTAACAAGAGAACCACATATATATATATATATATATATATATATATATATATATATATATATATATATATGTATGTATGTATGTATGTACGTATATATGAGTACAAACCCAAATAAAACAAACACCAACAAGATAAAAATTGTAATTTGACTCTAGAATATTCCTTCAATACAAATATATCCAACATATGGGCAACCTCGGACTCCTCCCCTCATCCTTCCTGTGTCCAGTTGCTCCAAATCCAACATACCACAAATCTCTAGACCATAACAAAGAACACCAGCAAAATTTAAATTTACCAATTCTATTTCCACAATTTCCCCAGGCCAGATGTCTTGCACCAACTTCTACTTCCCAACCTGAATTACTCTCTTGTTCAAAATCTATCTAACCCAAAACATTACACAACTTTGACAAGAGATACAAAATATATATAGGAGTTCTCAATAACTAAATATAAGAAGTAGGGAAAAAAAGGTCTCTATAGATCATAATAATCATCACAATAACAACTATTAAGAATACGTTCCCTTCAAGTTCATAAATCATACTCGAATAATATCCAAGCTCAATATCTGACATTAAAATATCACCACACCTAAGTAAAGAATAAAGCCTCTTTTAGGTTGTGTTTGGTTATAAGACTGAGTAAGGGGGGATATGTCATCTCTAGACTTAATCCCAAGGGATAACATATCCCTTGGGATTATTAATCCCATGTTCTAAATTTATGTCATTATTTGGTTTATACGGACTATATATGAGATAACTAAATAAAATTACATTATTATATTTGATAAAAAATTTAATAACGTCCATTACTATTTTAAACTAATGTTGATTATCTCAAACTTAAATTATATAATGTTAATTATCAAAATTAATCACATGCAATTCAAAATAATCGAATTAAAACTAAAAGTAATAGAAATAATAGAATAAAGTTAATATTAACATGCTTAATAATAAAAAATAAAAATGTAAACCTTTATAATGTAGCAATACTTCAAATAAGATAAATAAATAAATAAATATATATATATATATATAACTATGTATCTAAATTTATTATTTATTATATAAGGGTCATAAAACAATAGGACCCTTATCCGCTCACTTGGGATTATATAATCGCACCCCATAGGTAGGCCTCTTTTGAGAGATATGGCATCCCATCCAGCTTCCTAATCCCGTATATTATTTTCATACCAAAAATTGAAGATGCTCCGATAATCATCAAAATTAATCACTAAAGGCAATTCTCTATCTCATATGAGATATTATAATGAACATAGGAACCTGTAAACCCTAAAATATCAAAATAACTTTACTAATTTAATAGGAAAGGCCAAATTTATGCACAAATTAGAACTGCTCTAGCACATTCACTTTTCTTGGCAATGCATTCAACAAAAAGGTGCAATCTCAGAGAAATTTGCAAGACAAACAAAAATTGTTTTTGAGACATTGAACTTCTAATGTCTCTAAGATTGAATACGTGGACAAACCCCTCATCTCCAAGAGCGAAGTTGAAGCTAGTTCCTAGCTCATAGGAAATAAAGTTGGCAGCAATGCAGTATCTCCATAATGCTATGATTATGCTAGAGTACTAGGGACTTGTTGCTGAGATTTCAGAGTACCAAAAGAGTATGTATCTTTGTACTCAGAAGTCAGAACCACAATCAAAAGTATATTGAAGGTACCTTTATGATCTCCAATCAGCGTCCGGTTCCATGAAATCTCCGGAATATAAGTATTTTTAGAACCCGTTAGATGCGAAAGTTGGAAAGGTGACGGTACACAGGAAAGTAACTGGCCATTAATTGATGAATCTGGATCATAGATATTTCCTGGTTCTCCAACAAGATCTACTACATACTCCCTGTTGGAGATCACATGTACAAAAAAAATAAAAACTGATCACGAATTTCAAAATATATACATATGTCCATGCTCATTTACAAACACAATTAATCAACCTCAACATCAAGTCCATCATCAAAATCATGGCAAGTTTATGTGCAAATTAAGGTCCTAATCATGTCTACAAGGCCCTCACGAGCTTGCAATTCAAAAGCATTTGGCTCTCAATTTTCCCTCAAAAGCATTTGGCTTTTCAGAATTGCCAGATGAAACAGTTGGTTCTCTTAATCTTTTATCTTTATCGAAAATCAAAATGAGATAAGAAGATGAAAGGGGAAAAGTTAGACATTCATAGTTAATATGTGAAGCAATAACAGACCCCATGGACCACAGATTGCAAAGGATTCTTCTTCTAACATGTTATCAACATGCATAACAGAATATAAACCTGAAGATTTGATCAGCATCTGTATCCTAACTACATGTTCATCTCAATGATAAAAACCAGAAAGACAGAATTATGAACCCGATTGAAGTCAAAGATCATTCTAAGAAAGAAGTAAGAGTGACTGAAATAATCTCAAGTGACATGTTAGTCCAGGTGCAGATAAGGTTCTAAACTCTAAAGCCTGCAAGCATATGGAACCAGCCAGGTGACTCTTTGTAGATCTAACACAAGAATCGTGAACATGAAATTGCACAAGTCATACTTCAAACTATATTTACTTATTTAGAACAATTCAAACTGATGTGCAAGTGAAAAAAGAAACCATTTAAAAAAAAAAATCTGCTACTTTTCATTATTTTCTATCATTTTGTGAATTCTTTTGTTATTCCTAAGAACACTTCTAATATTTCTAAGTTTTTCTATATCTATAAGAAAAAACTGAAACCAGCAGAAAATCTGAAAACATTTTATGAATCATGACCAAAAAGCAACTAGAATCAGAACTTTAAACCATGGTTCAAAAAAATTGGTATTTTGGGATATTAGATGTCAAAGAACTGAAGTCAAGAGAACACTCAATATGATACTTCCCACATTTAGTTGATCTCATAGTTTAGACTTTAAACTACACATGTCCTCTAGAACATATAGATAACCCAACAACATGAAAACCACAAAACAGAGAACAACAAACCACACACATGCACTGATTCACACAAGGAAAATAACGTGAAGGAAATCAGTAGACATTCAGAAAAGGCCAGCCAGTAAGATGCTCTTTTCTCTATGAACACAGGAATTTAAAATAGAAGATAATGTGCAAAAATAAGAAGATGAGGATAAGAAACCTTCCTCAAGAATCTCCTCTTTTCATCAACTTTAACAAGGCATGAAGAACGATGTGCTGAAGAACAGTATTTGCAGCCTTGAGCTATCCTACATGGCAGACCTATTAGATCAGCGAGCTCCTGCATTTTCGAGGACATAGTGTAAGAGAATCAAAGATGAGAGCTACACAGATATTTACAAGTGGCACTGGACAGAAGCAAAAAGGTATTTATCATCCATCGACTCAACCTTAGTTCCAAAGAAATTTACATGATATCAGTATGTTCCACACGTTATATGTAACTACAATCATCGGTACAAAAGCCCCTTCATACACAATTCTCCCATTATTTTACTACCCATAATAGTGTTAAGAGAAGGCCCATCTCTACCTCGTGTCAAATTGACAATTTATTATAAATTATATACAAATATATAACTGACTGACCATATATTGTGAAGTGAGGGGGATAAAATATGGGTCACATGTTGGACCAGCACATTGTGATATAACATACCTTGAAAAGGATAGCACGATGCCTACAAAAGCCAACAGATAAGCTCCCAATAGGGACAACAATGCACTGTTGTTGCCTCCTCAATTGTTTGCTACGTGATTTCCATTGTCTATATAGATCTCCATCCTCTGATTTCAATGAACCCCTTCAAACTCACAAAGCAAATTATTCAGACTCAACAGCAGAACTTTAAAATATCAAAGCAATCTGTATCATGGACATACCCCATGAAGTCAGAAACGAGTCTGGCAAGCTTTTCAATAAGATCTAAGGTTATTCCTAAGGCATGATAAGACTCCAGTGCTATGTTTTCAAGTTCAGTAAGGCCAGAATCAACATATTTGTCGACAAGAACAACTTCCACTGAAGACTCACTAGGAGCAACATCCCTAAGAGCTCTTAATGTGGGCAATCGTCTTCCTTCCTTTGGTTCATTGCACATTTCCCACAGGTATGGGTCCATACCTAGAATGCTGTAGAATCCATGGGTTATCTTATCTGAAAATGATAGGCAACCATTGACCTGCAAACAAAAAAAAATGTTTAGCATATTTAACAGCAAACTAACATACGCATCTAAGGGGTCTCCTAGCATTGTGGATGTCCTTAATCATCAACAAGGAATTGATCGCCAAGTTTCTTTAAGTAAAGTCACGTAGGCCTTATGAATTCGTTCAATAAGGTGATTCTCTAAAAGCTCAAAGAAGATGTTAGGTGGTAGATGAAATACCAGGCAATAATGGACTTCATACGGATAGGTGGGTACGAGCAAAAAAGAAACAGGAAAGCAAGATAAAATCTCTACATGTCCAAATCCCTCACAACAGCACGAAGTTCTTGCCGACCTTTTTACTTCACTCTCTAATACCCATTTGGATCCAGGTATAGGGTTCTACCCGGAAGGATTTAACATCTCAATTTCATAATCCCAAATTGAAAAGTCACGCAAGTCAAACGCTCTCTGCTTATCAGAAATATGTAAGATAAGATTGTATCAAAGGGGGCAAAAATAAAAAAATCCAATTTTGGCACGAAAACCGTTTTTAGAAGAACATACCCACAGTCGATAAGAGACAGCTTCCGAATCCGACGCGACTATGGAAATCTCCCTTGCTCCCTCCTGTATAATTTGCGGCTGGTCCGCCAAGAACGCCTGCGAGGTGAGCCGCATCGCGAGTGACAGCTGCAAGTAGTAGCCCTCCGTCGCCCTCTGCGCCCAACTCCGGTCCATCCTCGTCTCCTCCCCCCTCACATCTTTATCTACATCAAACACCCCCAAAGCCGACCCCGTACCCTCCCCGGTCACCGTCGACCCGGATAACCCACTCCCCTCCACCGTAAACAAGCTCCCGCCATAGCTACTACACCCACTCGGCAGCCGCTGCAGCGGCAATGAGCTCCTCTCGAACTCATCGATCATATTCCCATCCAAACCCTTCGACTCCAGCAAAGGGCGGCTACCCTCATCATCCGCGAACCCTAGCCTCGACGACGTAAACCCTAATCCCAAACGGCTACATGAGCGATCGGATCGCAACGGGGGATCCAAATTTACGTTATGGCTGCGACGTCTGTGAGGCATCGTCACGGGCCTCACGGGTGTCACGGGGCGATGGCGGAGGATCCCTCCGCATCGCTCGATGGCGAAACCCTCTCTCCAGGACGGCGCAAACTCTAGCCCACTGATCCAGAACAGAGGAGAAAGAGAAAAGGATAAAAAAAAAAAATTAGGGTTTCGCGGCGGTGAAGGAATCCGAAGGAAGACAAAGGAACTGGACGTGGGAGGAGGAGGACGACGAGGGAGAGGTATATAATGCCATGGCGGTGGAGAATTGAATAAAGATTTAAGCGCGAGAGACTAACATGCACCGGGCTCAGATGCCTATGGGGGTCTGAGGGAGTGACACGTGGAGATGAGAGAGTTCAGGTGGCGACACGTCATCGCGGGTTTTCGTAATTTTTTTTTATTTGCTTACGGCGGGAATAGTACATTAGTCGTTACTAACGACTTCGTTTTCTAATTTTTTTTCTTTTGATTTTTACATAATTGCCACTGACATTTTTCAAAATATTATAACTATCACTATATATTTCAAAATATTATAATTAAACCTATCTAGGGGGTTTTCTGTGATTTAATTAGAAAGAGAAAGGGTCAAAGTAAAAATATGAAAAATATTGGGTGTAATTGAAATAAGTACAATGGCTATTTGCCCATACTAGGCCTCCTTAAAAGTTTAAATACCTAAATAAGTTTATCTCCAATATCATATTAAACAATTAATCGATCCAGAAACTTAAACTATGAACATTTTATATCTTAAGTTGGTGACATAATTAAATGCTAATGATGAGGATAATCTCACCAATCTAGTTAATTTTACTTTAAAAAATTATCTTATAAATTAAAACTGCTCTATGTCTCTTTTTCGTAATTAGAAGGGTCTAAATGTAATTAACACTTTTCTTAATAACTTTTCCTGGCGTCTTACATTAATGGCACCTCGTGAGAGCATGTGAAGGTCGTCGTTGCCAAGCTTTTGGGAGTTGGTCTTTTTGACTCCAAGCAGCAAGCAAGGCTTCATAAAATATCTCAATGGATTCAAATAGTGCATGATATTATCAAAGATACAGCTTTATTGGTTCCTCCTATTTATGTGGATTAAGACACCATAACAAGGACTGCTAACTGCTGATTTGATAGCTAACAGGTTGCTTCAAGTATCATCTTCTTTTATTTTCAACCCAAAATAAATAATTAAAAAAAGATTATTGATATTAAGGATAGCAGGCTACAATGAAAAAAATATGATCCATCTCATGGGAGATCTATAGTTGGTGCTTAGACATAAATTTTGATGAGATTCCTCTCAGAATAGCAATAAACAATCATTATAACTCCTCTCAGCCACCCCCCCCCCCCCCCCCCCCCCCAACCATCTCCTTGTGCCTCCCATGATAGCAAACTAGCTTTGATTTCAAGTCCTTTCCTACAGAAAAAATGGATGCATCTCTGTAAAGTTCAAAAGGAGCACAGGGAGATTGGTTGTTAGATAAGCCACGCCTGTAGGAAGTGAAAGAGAGCCTTTTTCTCCTTCCACTTTTAGAATGTCCTTTACTCTATGGCACATACTTTTGCTAAGATAAATAAAATAAAATAAATATAGTCTTACTTTATTCCTCTCTGTTTCTACCATCCATATCAATATCACTGCCCTTAGATTTGGGCAAAACTTTCTTTTATCTGGTAATCATGCTCCAACAAACATGGAAAGAGACACCAGAGTTAATAAATAAATAAATTTACCCATAAAATAATAAGGGAACATGGTCTCTTCTCCAGTCAATGAGGGTAAACAAAGTAGGAACATGGTTGGATTATTTTAAGCAGAGTATGTTTGCCATCATGCAACATTGAGGAGAGAGAGTGAGAGAGGGTTGTGTTCTTATCTACAAGCTCAATATTAATTGAGAGTGGAAGGCTATGGTTCTTTTATCAACCAATTGTTTAATTATTATTGTGCCTTGATGAGCTAATACTTGGGGGGACAAGGGGTGCTCTTTGTCTCCACTCATTTTAGCAATGGATGATGGCTTTAAAGGGCACTTACCATTATAATAAGGGATAATAGTGCTTGTCACACTAATCAGATGAGTAACCAATAAGGAATATAGTATAATTCCTTTATTTCTTGAGTCAACTTCAAGAACTTGCTAATAGGAGTTGCAATTCTGGCTATTCCTTTAGAACACTCATTTAACATAGTTTATCTCTACAGATTAGTATGTTTACTGAATTCAACAGAATATGAAAGATTTGGGCAAAGAATTGATAAAAATGCAATTTTATAAACATAGAAGGTAGAGGACTTGAGTCATAAGATAAATGCATTCTAAGTGATGTGTGCTCTGGTATCCACTGAAGGTCCAACCAGCAAAGTGCATCAAAGGAATGCCCACTGAGGAATAGCTAAGAAAACATCCATATAAATGATCTAGACTAGCTTCCTGTCTTAGTGGCTAGATGCCACCCACTGATTCTTTTGTTTAATATATGAAGCTAAAATATTAGCTAATCTCAACAATCTCAGCAAAAAGATGGGAGCAAGATTTAAACAAAGACAACAAATGAAACATAGAAGATGAAGAATGTCGACTACAACAGCTGGTGCTTTGCCTTGGTCCTATTCATACAATTGATCTGGACCACAAGAGTATTTAAATGTACAAAAGCATCACAGATCTTTTTATTCCATCTGTACTTCATTGCTCCAAAGCAAGCTGCTTGTGCCGATGGAGATCGTTGAGGTACCTTGAACAAGTGTAATCTTCTGAGTCGCATGCATCAAACAGTGGAGCTGTCGCAACTTTAGGTTTCATTTCTCTTCCTATGAGCTCAACTGATCCTTCGTCCCCCCTTAAAAGCCGGACCACCTAAAGTAATAGGAGATTGCTCACTAAAGTTACTAGGTTCTTTCAATGTTGAGAAAAAGAAAATGTTTAGTTTGATAACAAGCTTACCAGATTCATACTAGGACGTGAGTTAGAGAGGTGGTGAATGCACATGGTAGCCACTGCTAGTGCACGCGTCATCTCTTCCACATCATATGCGTCACCAAGAGAAGGGTCGGCAAGGTCTTTCACATTGTTTGAATCAAGTAACGGTTTTGCCTAATGCATAGCAAGAAAGTCAAGGAAATCTGATTCACAATTTAGTCATAAACTGATAAATTACAAGTCCTTTGCACATAATATATCTGTTGTTACCATCCTGTAATGAATGATCCATGTAGCCTTCAGCATATCAGCTACTTCATTACTTATGCTATCATTTAACTTCTAAGTACCTAATGAGATTATGAACACAAAGTTCAGAGATAATCTTGCAAGGGGAATTTCTATGCAGCAAGAAGGTTTGGTCCAACATGAATTTAAGTTCCAGGTCTGAAAATACGTTTATACCTGGGTTTGGATATTGATGATCTAAAGATGCGGTGTCAATCTTACCTTGCTCAAATGATCAAATTATCAGATATAAAGATGTCTGAATTCAAAATTTGACCATTCTTTAGGCTTCTTTTGTGGATCCTAAGTGCAAATTTACTTGAGGCATAAACTCATTACTAACGCAAACCTCTAGCATCCTAAATCCTAAGAATCACATTGATATTAATCTAGAGAACTCCACAGTCCAAGGTAGATGGCAAAGTTCTTAGTGCAATCTAACAATACCCATATTACTAGGCTCTGTCGAGAGGAATCAACTGCCTTCCGTCCTGTTACAAGCTCAAGCAGCAAAACTCCAAAAGCAAACACATCGGTCTTCTCGTTCACCAACCCATGCATGAAGTATTCTGGCGCTAAGTATCTGAATCATCACACAGCATACTAAGTGAAAAGTCACAATTAGGTACAAAAACTTTCAGCAAATGATGAATTGGTCTCACCCAAACGTGCCTTCTATAGGGAACACAATATGCTGAGGCCAATTGTCAGGAAGCCACTTTGCAAGTCCAAAATCGGAGATCTGCATTGGGGAGAGTATATTTATCATGTAATGTTCAGATGATGGAAGGAAAGACTTGGGGGCCTGGGGTTTGACGGTACCTGAGGTTGGTAGTCTTCAGTTAAGAGTATATTGGAGGCCTTAATGTCTCTATGGATTATGCGCCTGTGGCAGCCCTCATGAAGATAAAGCAGCCCTTCAGCTACGCCTATGGCAATGTTAAACCTGACCTTCCAATCAAGGCCCTCCTTTGAACCTGATCCACTGAACTCCTTTTCATCACTAGACTAAATCGAAGCAGTGCAAGCTTGATATGTACATTAGTGATGAACAGTTATAAAGGTGTTGCTGATTGGAATTAACATCTTATATTTTATAATATTCCTAGCATAACTGGAGGGTTAGTTCAATATAATTGAGCAAAAGAAAAGAGATGCCTATTATCACATTAATTATTTGGAATCATGATCCCTGTTAATGCCTCTGCTTTTATCATCTGAAACATCGAATGTCTGAATGAGAATCAAATAATATATGATGGGTCCTGTTTTGGAGTGTATTATAGATTGACATAGCAGAACAATTTAAACTTTGTCATCAGTTCAACCAATTCATACTACATTATGCATTTAGATTTGACTACCTAAAATTTCAGGTTAACTGTCATAAAGCATTAAAGTTGGTTAACTGTCATAAAACAATAAAGTTGTTATTCAGTAGCAAAGAATGATTTTTATATGGTAAGGTGTTTCAAATTTGCACAAACAGCTTGTTGTGCATCACCAATTCCTTCAGTAGTAAGACTGCCTACTTTTTGTTTCCAAATAACACTCAAATATGTAACTGTCTATTAGAAATTTAAACTTAAGTAACAAGCTGAACGATCTGGTCATTGGGATTAGACTAAGCAATATGAATATTCACCAGTTAGGTTTCAGCGAGTTGTAGGCCCATGATCTAGTACTAGACCTCTAATCAGGCTGTACTTTGCGATGATCTCTGTGTCATTGTAGACCACTTAACCAGCATCTACAAATTGACAATGGTTTTGGCTAGAGAAAAATAACTATATTAAGCCCATATTAATTAGATTATTCTTTGTGATCTAGTCAAGCTGGATGACTCCTTCAATTTCTTTCCTAGTGTGGCTAGAAAAAACATACTGTACTAAGATCAAAACAAGGCTCAAATTTGCTATTTCAATCCAGCCCGACCTAAAAATTTTATTGTATAATACAATACTTTTATTGTATTGTACATGCTAAATGGGATATCAGAGAAAGAAAAAAAATATACCATGGAGTACAGAAGCTAGGCTTCCATGGGGTGAGAACTGGAGAACCAAGTGCAAGCCCCCTTCTACGCTGAACCCCAGGAGTTGTGCAGCATTTGAGTGATTAACATGGGCAATGATTCCAAGCTCAGACAGGAAATCTGCAACCCGATCCTCCTCATTGTTGCCCTTCGTCAACCTCTTCACTGCCACAAGTTGACCATCACTGAGACACCCCCTATACACTTCTGCATGTCCTCCCTTCCCAATCAACTTATCTAATAAAATTAAACATGAACCGATGGTTTAGTGATCAATTGAAAAAACAATTGGAGGTTAAAAGTTCTTCTTATTGTGACGCAAGAAGAATACAAGTGCTTGAAGCTTAGATTATTATTTATACTTCTAGCATTTGAGGAAATCCTATTCTTGACCTGTATTTTAAGCATGATAAGTCAGAATATATCTTTAGCATTCACTGTTTTAACCAGCTGACTAGATCTTAGCATGCTGATCAATAAATTTAAGATAAATGAAATCTACGACAAATATATATGCATTCTCTTCACAAGTAGTACTTAAATTTCTTTTATTGGCTTTTGGAAATTGTGCTGCTAATTTCTTCATCTTCGGGATGAATGTAGTAAAACAGATGAAAATCCCGCAAGTAAAAGTAAGTTGCAAATAGATGTATAAATATTACCTGGATTGAAGCCATCGGTTGCAGTTGCAAGCTCCTGGTAGTCAAAGCTCCTCCAAGTAGGCTTACATATTTCAAACTCTGGCATTGTAATTCTGTTTTCTGTCTGATCCTTAGCAATCCGAATCTTTTCCAAGCACCTTCGAAAACCTGAGCTGGTGGTTGCTGGTGGAAATGTTGCCACCCTCATCATAGATTTCTTCTTCCTCGATATGAATCGACCAATCAAATTCCTCCACTGCAAACTCTGTGGTTCTGACACCAACTTATAAGGAGTAACTGATTGATCCACAGATGAAACTTCACTGCTGCTGCTGCTGGTGCCACCATCAGAATATGTAGTCGATATTGGAATCTCTAGTACACCTCGTGGAGAAGTTTGATCAGCACACTCTTTACTGTCATCAGCTTCTAGTTTAGAGCTTTCACTATTTTTTTCTATCCCTGGTAAAATAAAAATCATCAAGAAAATTAAAACTAGCCTCATGGAGGACAGCTTCTTAATTTTGGGTTAGTTCTTCTACTACCATGTAATACGAGCAAAAGACAATAATATGAACTTGGTTTCTGTCTTCAATTCTTTTAATAGATTCTCTACTTGGGTTTTCTTTGTTTTGTGCTATAATATTCAGAAAAGATCAAAGAGATTCAGAATATAAAAGAAAGGGCAAAGAAATCACTCAAAACAACTTACCATTAGGGGTATTTGGCTGATCAATGGATGACATTTGATTGCTGCTGCTACCATCAAAATCTGTACCACTTGATATTGGAATCTCTACAACATCTCTAGGAGAGGTTTGCTCTTCATAGTCAATTTTCTTGTCATCAGCTTCCAGTTTAGAGCTTTCACTGTTTTCTTCTTTCCCTGGTAAGTGAAATGGGTTTTTTTTAAAAAAAAAAAAACCAGGTCAAGCAGGATACCCCAATAAAGTTTTGGTTCTTGTTTATTTAATTTCTACTTTGAACTCAAGATTCTTTAGGAAATACTTTAAAGAAGTATACAAGGAAAACGTCAACTTAAATACAACTAAAAATTAGCATTAAATTGGATAACATAGGAGATATATCCTTATAATTTAATTAAATTTCTTAAACTTATGAAACAAGGTGGAAGTACACAAGATATTTATTTTTTTTTCCCTCTTTCTTCTGAAACACATTTCTAAATTAAGTTCTTGGACTCTTTTGTTTCAAAGAACTAAAAGGCCAAACAAAAGTAATCAGAAAAAATGGACACTGGCCTCATGAGGGCAGCTTCTCTCTGCAATACTTTTAAGTAGATTGTTCACCTGGATTTTCCAATATTTTCTCTACACTCTTCAAAAAGGAATAAAAGGCCTTTAAGAATATATATATATATATATTTAAAAAAAAGTGGGAAAAAAATTAATTCTTTTTAACAGCATCAAGTTAAACCTTACCTTCTTCAGAACCCAACGAATCCTTTGGGGTCTCATCTGTACTTGGCTCTGGGGATTGAAGAAGATAGTCTATCATTTCCATTACCAAACACTATTTTCAGCAACATTAAGTACAGCTTACCTTCTTCAGAACTAAAATCATCCTTTGGGGTTTCCTCTGCACTTGGCTCTGGAGATTCAAGAAGATAGTCTATCAGTTTCATCACCAAAGACTTCTAAACAATGGTTCTCTCACAGAACACAATATATCCTAACACTATAGAATCTACTGAAAGCTTACCTTCCTTGCAAGTCATTTCTAAAAACTCTCTTGGGCTTCCTTCCCTCCTATGACTTCTTGACCAAAGAACAAAAAACTTGAATGGTAGGAAACTATCTTGGTGGTCTTGGTTTTGGGTCTTTCTGGGAGGAGTACAGAGGGAAGCAGTTGTTTTCAAACTTGGCAGGGCATCTCTTGGGCTGCAGTTACTCTCAAAAGGAGGGAAGGCAAAGGAGGAGTACACTGCTGCACTGGAATCAAAGGGATGAGAGGAGAGCTCTTCTTCTTAAAAGGGTGCAGGTTGGTCAAGGTTGGGCACTACTTTTGGACTTGGGGTTCTTGTGGGGGATGGGGGGTCCCCCGATGTCATGGAGGAATTCATGGTAAGAAGAGTTGGTGGTGGAATGAAGAATACTTAAAAGGGACCCACAAAGGGAAATGGTTGGATGAACATTTTAGATTTCTTCCTTAATTTTGATAACTAAGTATAGATACTTCGAGATACAGATAGATTTGCTTCACTGTTGAAGACAGTGGAAAGCTACTTACCTTGGACAAAACTCATTTGTCTTTTTAAATCATTGATCAAATTATAAAAAAATTTCCAAGCAAGCAGATATATACATTTCTTCAACCAAATCGCTCTCAAAATGATTTCCTAGCATTTCATTCTAAGCTATTCTACTCCATTTATAATATTCTGATAGATATATTGGAAAGCTTAGTAATATGATAAGATTATCTAGCAGGAACACTTCCTCACATGCCATATTTTGAGGTTAGTCCAAGCGTCTTTTTCCCATTACTAACGCATGCACGTGAAAGATTGAGACCTTCTTTGGCTCTTATTAATAAATTTTTCTATCAAGAAGACTAGAAGCATTTTGGAGAGGGTAAAGATTGAGAGGTTGGAATAATAAAATTGAGAGTCTTAACTCAAAACATAATTCACTTTTAATCAGAGTTGATCTAACTCGCTGGAACAAATTTATTTATATCAAAGCCTAAGTTGTATTGTTGTCTGTCTTTCTTTTAGAATTCACCAACTACATTGACAACAAGAGTTCTATGTTATGAGCTAGTAGGAGTCAACTACTGAGTTACTCATGTCAACTTTAACAATCTTAACAGCTTCAATCAATAAAATACTCAAAAAAAGCTCTCACTTGATGAGACTACACAAGCATGGAGAAGTGGGTAAACCAAACCTAATCAAGCACCCTAACTGAAACTAACAAGAGTGTTGCTACCTTATCTAACTTCTCCAAGTCATGAGCTCACACACAGACAGCTTCCATATTTTAATCCTTGAGGTCAAGATTTCTGACTTGACTTTGATCCATAACAACTAAACTAGTCAAAGTTTACAGGTGCTCCTAAGCCTACCATGAAGTGACCTCAGTAACAAAGATTGAGTCAGTCTACAACTCCACTTGGTGGATTTAATACCCCCACAATAATTGAAGTTGGTTTGGTACTCCTAACTTCCTAATTCTCTTCTTGTTTGCTTCATTTATGAGGTGAGGGAGTGATGAGAACCTGAAACACTTTGGAGAGGTTGGCAATTAATTGTTAGCTTCAATCTTGTCCAATCTGAGATCAAACTGGACTTGATGTCAAACTTGGCATGTTATGATCCCAAAAAGAAAAAATAAAAATAAAAAAAAACTTGGGCATTCTACAATTGTAAAGATTAGAGTTAATTACAACTAGATTTTATAAACTATTGCCCATTTTAACATAAATACATTTTGAATCATGAGTATGAGAATAATTATTTGTTTAATCCTAGGAGCATTAAAGATGTGCTTAACACTAAGTACTTAAATCATGATGCTGGATGTTGTTTTCCTCTTGAGTAAAATATAGGCTTGTGGCCTGTGGTGGGTCTTTTGGCATAATAATAAAGCATTAAAACCCTCATACTATTAGATTATTGTAAATCCTTTTAAGAAGTATAAAAGGGTATTAAAAATCCACTCTAATTAGCTTCATTGGCACTTTGACACTATTTCTTCTCAATGGTCGTGCACTTGTGCTTCTTTTTTGTTCTAATCTCCGGCGTAATCTAAGGAGGGACTGTCTCCGAGATTTCTTTGTTATAGAAATTTACATTTAACACCCTTTCGCTTTACGTATTTGCAGTTTAACCCAAAGTATATCCTGGAAATAGTTGGACCGGCCCATGCTCTGTTTTCTGTGGGCCGTTTTAGGGGCAGGCTGGTCTATGGGCAGTCCCGTTGAGAATGCAGTGGCATTCGAGCGGATCGGAGCTCCAAATAGTCACGTAGACATTCATTCAAACGACTGATGGGCGATAAAGGATGGCTTTATCCGATCACAAACACTGGTTCACATTTTCTTGTGTAATTGGAGCCATGTTCTCCTCCTCAATCTCCACTCCTTCGTCTCTCTTACGTCTCCTTCCCACCCCTACCAAGCTCCCGAGCATTCCCCGCTTCTGCTTTCCCACTCCCGTCTCAATTCCCAACTCCAATTCTAATTACGATTCTAGCCCACATCCTACTCCCCCCGCTTCTCCCCTCCCCTTCTCTGAACTACGCCCAATTCAACGCAGAGAAGCCTCCCTCGCCCTCGCCGCCCTCCTCTCGTCCCACCTCCTCGGCTTCGCCGCTTCTCCCGCGTCAGCCGAAGCGCCGCCCGCCGAGTGCCAGCTCACCGTCGCCCCCTCCGGCCTCGCCTTCTGTGACCGCGTCGTCGGCTCCGGCGACGAAGCCACCAAGGGCCAGCTCATCAAGGTGTTTGCTTTTAATTCTTTTTTTTTTCTTTTCCTGAACGAGTTTATTGCATTATGCAAAGGAGCAACCTTTGATTATGATTTATGTGGTCCTTTGGGTAGGCGCATTATGTGGGGAGGCTGGAAAATGGGAAGGTGTTTGATAGTAGTTATCAGCGCGGGAAGCCGCTCACTTTTCGCGTCGGTGTTGGTGAGGTGAATCCTTAGTTATTGTGTTGCAATAATTGACTTGTTTTTATGCATGAATAAGTTGTTCTGTAACTTTTTATGTCAAAAAAGAAAAGAAATACTGAATGCTCTAAAGGATCATATGTTTATGTTGTAAATAATGAACTACTAGAAATGACAATTTAATAGCAAATAATGTTTTTGTGACCAAAATAATATTATTCGTTGCAACTGATTGGCTTATGCTACATTGTTGTTTAGGTCATTAAAGGGTGGGATCAAGGAATACTAGGTGGTGATGGTATTCCAGCCATGCTTGCTGGTATATAGAACACAGAATTGCCTTAGTTTAAGTTGATTAAGCATGATTTCATTAGTTGCTCAAGTTCCTCTTTGCAGGTGGTAAGCGCACATTAAAGCTTCCTCCAGAACTCGGATATGGTATGAGAGGAGCAGGGTGTAGAGGAGGTGAGATTTCCTTTGTTTCACTAAATTTAGTTGTCGCCTTACATCTTCTTTGATACGAGTCTAACAATTCTTAGGCTATCTTTGGTGTCGATGGTTGTTAAATGGCAAGTATTATCGATAGTACCAATTTGACAAAGGAAAAGCTAATAAGAAGAGAAACCACTTCGGTTGCTCTCTCTACAATGAATTTTCTCTGTTTTAGAGATGCCTTATTGAAAAGGCAAATAATTCAAGGTCTGCTAGGTTGTTTGAATTGCACGAATCAACTTATTTGATTAAGTAAATTTGTGTATCTGTGATACGCTGAGCTACCCTGTCAGAATCGTGACGTACCAAGTGGCCAATGAGGTGTGAATTGTGATGCACCAAGTGACCCTATCACAAGGTATAACCAAACAATGTCTATATCACATCTGACGCAGTCACGTGTGATCCCCTGCCACCCAATTCCACATACCAAACAGACCTTCAATGTTCTTTGGTGCTGTTAGATAAGTTGCTTCAAGATATACATGGTTTGGTAAAAGTAAATGGTTGATGTCATGTTAAGTTATATAACAGCAAAGAGACCGCAGAAACTAAAGCAGATTACCATTCAATTATTTTGGCTACTATCTGTATCTTTGATATGAAGTAACCCTAACTTATTCATGCTTAATACGGTCTGAAATGTTGACGTCAGTTGCTCGATTCCTAAGTCTTGTCTACTCCCAGAAATTGTATTTGTGTCATGTCTTTTTACCTCCACATCTTGTATGAGCTGGATTTATATCTCACCAGAGATTCTATGTGCCATATGCCCTCGGTCCATGTACCAACTATGGAAGTCAGCTTGAATTACAATCAGCACTATGTCAACGTGATCTATGCTGACAGTCTGTATGTTGTATTTCAGGTTCTTGTATTATTCCGCCTGATTCAACTCTTCTATTCGATGTCGAATTCATCGGCAAGGCATGATGTTTTGCCTTGATGATTTTGGTGAAGAGGACTGATCGAGTTGGTCACATTGGATGCTGCCAATTGAACAAATTAGCAGATTACTTCATCACACGTTGTGAGTTTGTGACAATATCTGAGATGGTACATCATTCTGGATACCTCCGTCGAGAACCCTGCAAATTTAGTGGGAAGCATTATCGTGTAATATCTCTTATTCTCCTAAGACCTGTACCAGAAGATTGTTCATATGCGCTTTCGCCATGCAAGCAATAGTTCTGTTAGATGTATCGAGATCAATCAATACTTTTCAATTAACTAAGAGTGGTCATGATGATACAAGCCACTGAATTTGCAATGTATCATGAATGCTCGACTGTCAATGCAACTGTAAGCTACTGAATTTGATATATTTCATACTGCGGTTATGGGTACATGATGAATAAATGGTGTTTATCCGGTTGTCCCAAGATGTGTGGCACTGGTTCATGTAATCTTATGCCAAACTTCTTTATGTATGCATAATTATTCACATAACTTCATAATTTAAAGCGATGATATCACCTAGAACAAGAGAACTTTATACATATTGTTTGCATGTTTTAATACTTAGGGCAAATTTGCATCCAACACCCTACCTTTTCACATATTTACGTCCCATCTTTTTAGTATTTATAACTCGCACCTAGTCTTTTGCTAGATATTTGCATAACACACCCTTTAGATCTTTAAGATGTTCAGCAAATTTTGGTAAAAAATATAGGTTGCGATTTACAATTATTAAATACAAGGTGTAAAACGTAAAAATCTAATAAAAAGAAAGTAGGGTGTTTAATACAATTTTCCCTTTTGTTTACTTATAGAAGTCGGTGACGTCTCCTACTACGCTCTAGCTAATACCGCCAAGTCGGCTGCGTTATATTTACAATTGCGTCCTCTATCTGTCGCCGGTGACGATACGATGGTATCCGCCGAATTCTTGCAATACGGTAGAGAACGACCTCTCTATGGGCCAAGTCCAGCAACCAATTTCCGCTAGTCGCTGCGATCGTGTTCTTCGCGAGAGGTAAGTTGCCAAAATCCCAATTCCTCTTTCATCTATCCCTCTCGTTGTTTCTTTTGGAAGCAATTTGATAAAGAATTCTTCTATTTTCTTGATAACCTTCTGATGTATTAGAAGAATAGCTAGGAAGAGGTATGAGAAAGTCGAAGAATAGCGAATCTTTTTTATTAAGTTTAGTCCAAAGAGGTATGAGAAATTCTTAATTAATAAACCTAGTCAACTCTTTCTTCCATTTGGGATCCATGTCGTTCTTGGGCTTGGAAATTGGGATGGTTCTGTAGTTTGTGTTAGATTTTGAATGGTTACTGAGCTTGCTCTTTTGGCGCTTTCTTGACGTTTGTGTGTGGAAATCAAATTTTGTTTAAGACCTGCGTATTAAAGTAGCAAGGGAGTAACTCAAGCTTCTTCCAATGAGATGGAGTTTTAAGTTAAGGATTCATGATTACATCACTGTAGGTCACACAGTCTTTAGTGGTATATAGCATCATGGGCTCAAGAACTGGTATGTTTCACTCAAAGATTTGTACCTCCGTGTTCCATACTGTTACGTCTATTTCGTGGACTTTTTCATATATAGCATCATGCTCTATGAGCAACTTGAACCTTGTTTGAGAGCACAAATTTTTTCAATTAAATTTGTGAAACAGTTATTAGATGATCGATCTTAGATGACCAATCTTTTCTGCAGGCATATCTGAACGATCAGATTTCATTAATACTGGGACAACTGTAACTATCGAGAGACAAAACATGGATAGTCCTTCTTGTCAAGATGATGAAGTCTTCTTGTCATATAAAAAAGACTGGATTGAGTATGCCTAATATTGTTCAATGGTTTCTTTGAAGTGAGAAATTTAAGAGGTTTCTAACTATATCTTTCTATATCTCCTGTGGATTATTTGGCTTGTAGAACACAGGATTTACTTAAGAGGAAGCTAGTTCTTGAAGATGATTTCAGATGGATGGTACCTTCACAGGGGTTCAGTCCAGATGGAAGCAACAAAAGGGAGAAGCTAAAGTTTATTGGTGGGGTTGACATGAGCTTTCTAAAGGAAGACCCTTCAGTAGCTTGCGCTGCTCTTGTAATCTTGGATGCTGATACTCTAGAAGTTGTCCATGAGGAGTTTGATGTTGTCCGCCTGCAAGTTCCTTATGTTCCTGGTTTTCTTGCTTTTAGAGAGGTACCAGATATTGGTTCTTGTTTCTTTGTAAAGGATTTTCTTTTTTTGGCTATTCATGTTTTTACTTTATTTTTTGGTTAATTGTTGCTACATGATCAAATTTTATCTGAATTAATTTATATTTTAATGTCACAGTTTGGATAAGCTATTAAAATTACCTGATTTCTCCTTTATCTGCAGTAAATGTGTGCAGAATGATGAAACATTTGCAGTAGTTTTGTATTGATGTAATTTAACATATATACGTAGCACTCACATGTAGGAAACTCACTAGCTGCTTATGGTTATTGAATCAATCGAAAAGAAGCTACTTGTTTAGTCAACCGTGTCCCATGCAAGATTGTTGGTCACTGCTAATTTTATATTGTCCCTTTAGTCAAAAGTGCATTAGATGATCACAATTAGTGGTTAACCATATCCTTGACATTTGCAGAATAGTTCATGATAACAAAATGGACTTGAGGAATCTAGTGACCTAGATCTGTTTCACTTTGAAATTGCACCCGAAAACTCCATTTTTGTTTGTACGCACTACGCAGACTCTTTTCCTTCACTTCCCATTATAACGTTCAAAGTTCAAAAATCCACTTTTTATTTATTCTAGAATATGCATATATTCTATTGATTTCTCTCTTTTATCTAACATGTTATCTACAATGAGAGAATGCTGACTCAATAGGTTCAGCCACCTACATAGAGATTAGAGAGTTCTTTTTTTTTTTCTCTAGTTCAGTTAGGTTCGTCAGTATGCTGGTCTAGTAAGTATTTGCATTGTATATTTTCTTCAAATTGTTCAAAGATGGAGTAAAGGAATTACTTTTGAGTGTTGCCATGTATGATAGACCAAGAATTGGTTGTTACCTTGTCTTTGCTGAGTTAGCCAAATAAAAAGGTTGCCCTAATGAACAAGGTTCCCACCAACATGAGATCTTTGGAGGGATGATTTATTTGGCCTTACTGTCATTATAGTGACATAAATTTCACTGATCGAGCAAAGTAGGAGAACCACTAACATATATGCAAAATTAAAAAAAATTTAGAATTCCTTGTGAGCTTGTTGAAGTTTCTGTAAATGACACTTGTAATAAGTTTTGTGTTGCTAAGTATGTCATTTCTCATATTGCAGAGCCCAATTCTTTTAGGACTCTTGGAAAAGATGAAGAGTAATGCTTATCCTTTTTACCCTCAGGTAAAATCTGGTTTTTGTTGCACTTGCTTGTGAAGATATTAGTCATCAAATGTTTAGATTTTAAAATGCATCTCGTTCTGAGATGCTTATATGCCAACTTTTCAACTCCTTTGCAATAATATAACCTATTTCATGAATTTTCAATTCTAACTGGCATCACAGGCAGAACATCTATTTTCTTGAAATTGTCACAAATATATCACTCATATTTGATGGTCATGTAATAAAAGAGTATAATCATATTACATTCTATGTTTCATGTAACATTCATTATTAAATGTTTTATTAACTTTATGGTTAATGTGGATTCCTGTTTTTCATGATAAGCTTTTCTGAGGCTGTAAGCTTTGTTGGCCACATTTGAGATTGATTATATAATTATGTAAACCGGTTTTTAGGTATACTCTATAGAAGATTTCAAATATTCTAATTAATTAGATTGACTAAAGGAATTCCATAGAACATATCTCTTAATCTAACAACAGTACTTGATGTATTCTTATTTCTGCTGACTAGTTAGAATAGATATACCATGCATGTGAAAGATTGAATTAATATTTCATCTGAAATCTATTTTAGCATTTGCTGAATCAGTTAACTGTTTCCATCTTCTGACTTGATATTTTCTGAAATCTTAGTAATTGATGTAGAGCTCCAAATGAGTTGTGCACACCAAATCTTCTCATTATCTTTTCACATGAATTACCATTTCATGAGTTCTCTGTCAGCAAAAAAAGTTACAAATTGTTTAATTACATCAACTATCTTGGCCAACATAACTCTTGTAGTGGCATATAGTATTTCTCATTATTGTGAAACAATCTTAGTTAGTTGGACACAGTTACTAATATTTGCTTGTATCTTCGATTTTTTTTTTCCTTTTAGATTTCTTTTTCTTTTTCAACACAAGAAGAAACCTAAGTTGTCGTTGTATCAATGCTGCCAGTTATTGATGGTCGATGGAAATGGAATACTTCATCCACGAGGTGAGTATCTCTAATGTGTATTTCATGATTGCTCTCTGAGAATTTATTGGTGCAACATGTATGTTCTTTCGAGATCTTAATCTCGTTGGAGAACTGTTTCATAATTTTCCAAACAAAGTTTGTGCCAGATTATCAGATACCTTTCCAATCAGAAGATAGATTCACTAATTCTACCTCTTTGGCAGATGAATAATCAATAATTTATGTTGAATATAGACTAGGGTTATATCCCTCGGATGTTCTCTTTAGAAAAAATGTGCAGTTATTTTGTCAGAGCAGAAACATTGTTTACTACCTACTTATTTGGCTGCATATGTGTTTGCAATCCACTCCCTTGGCAGTTTCACGGAAGAGGCCAAATGATGTAGAAAAGATAGGCCATATGAACCTTTCCTTATCATATATACAACATTTACATAGAAATGAATTAGAATAGTGCTTTGCTCCAGTTTCCTACTTCTTTTACATGTATTAGGGCATATGTTGTACTTTCCTATGTACCAAAGATATGGCATTATGTCTCAATGTATTAAATTCATGACTGTAGTCATCAACTGAATTCTATTTATAGGAATCTTCATTCTATTAGACACCTCCAGACTACCTCTTTGGTTGGCCCACCTAACATAAAACCTGCAAAATTGCCATCTGTATTTTTTTTTCTGAAAGAGTTAAACTGGTGACAGATTCATAAAATCCGTTCTGTAATACCGCCTCTTCATTGCATGCACAAGAACATTTCTGGTGACCTAGTAAGGCAAGCTAATTTCAACTGTTAATAAATTGTTCTTCATGTTCTTTCCAGAGTGCTCTAGATGGATACTGCCAAAGAAAGAGGATGAATTAAAAGATTGAACTCCACCATATATTCTTCTAATGTTGGTTCTTAATCCATGCTGGAGCATGTCTCCAAGATTTAATGCACTCGACTTTTGTTTTAAATAAGTTGGCTCATTTTAACTATTGATGCATCATATCTGATCTATGATAACTCCTAAATTAAAGTGCTCTATCAGGATTTGGTTTAGCTTGTCATCTTGGTGTTCTTGGAAACCTTCCCACCATTGGGGTGGGGAAAAATGTAAGTAAAATCATTACCCCAATTATTGTGGTATACAAATTTGGATTTTTCTGATTGAGAGCATGTGTTTTAACTTTTAACTCGTTAATCTGGTGATCTCAGGACTTTTATTTATGTCTAAGTTCTTTTTCTCTCTTCTGGTCTTTGTGAGATAGAATGTGAAGAAGGAAACCTTTTTAATGTTTTCATGTACTTTATAAGAGATAGATATTAGTCTATTACTGTATGGGATATGAGCTTATCAAACAATTAACCATGGTGCTTGTTTAGCATGAAATATTAGTTTGCATACATTCCCAAGGATTACTCATTTGACCTACGTCATTAGTTGGTTGCTTTTATGCTCACAATTGAGCATAATAGGTGAAAATCAGTAGTGATATAAGGCTTTGCTTTTTTATGTATCACAGGATAATCCTATTTATAGTCTTGGGCTTTCATCTGACTCTTAGGCTTCTAAGGTTTGGAATATAGAGTTGAACTTTCACAACAATTTTGAGCTTGTTACAACTTGGACCATAGACAGTCCTAACTTGTGTAACTCTTGATGGTCTGAATTGCTCTTTTCTATTGAATTTTTGGCCAAACTGGTCTTCTCGCTAATTTTATTTTGCAAAATAGATCATGCTCTAAACTTAATATCAAAACGGGTCAGTTTACTGTAGTTTATCATTAAAACGTTGATAAGATCAACTTTTAGATGAGTTTAACATCTTTTCTTCTAAGTAAAATGCCGAATTTATTAGCATTTTACTTTTAGATAAAAATGCTAAAGAGTTTAACATCTTACTTTTTGAGAAATCGCTGAACAACTGAGTGTTTTTCTCAGCAAAAAAAATGGACAAAAAAATTTTAAATTAAAACTTGGAGTTGTCGTCCTGTTTTTGCGATTTTGAACCCAATTTGTTCGAAGAATGGCTACATCTATTGGAACATTAAGCACAAAATTATGACGCTCTAGATTTTTTCTTTATATTTTTGTTTATATCTTTCTTGTTTGAAGTCCAATTAAGATCTGATCGAAATTATTATATTCTTCTTTTTTTTTTTATCTTCATAATGGCATATCATATGTCTAAAATAGACTATTGCTTAGAAAGTTATGAACCTTAAAACTGAATACTTCACCTTTTTAAATAAGATGTTGAACAATTTAATATTTTTAACAATAAGACGCTTAACTGTTCAATATTTTTTTGTGAAAATGATACAATCATTTTTTCCCTTAGTACACTAAAACTGTTCGACATTTTTATTTTAATAAAAATGCTAATCTTATTAGCGCTTACTTCGAAGATAAGATGCTGAATTCATCTAAAAGTTAAAATGTTGATAAGCTCAGCGTTTTTCTAACAGCTATAGTAAATTAGACCCATTATGTAATTAAGTTTAGGGTGTGGTCCATTTCGGTAAATAAAATTTGAAAAAAGGCTAGTTTGGTCAAAAACTCCTTTCTATTGGCTAAATTGCTAAATTTTCATTTTCTATTTTGTGACTTTTGTCTTCCAGCTGCATCATGTGGATGGACTTGTTCAGTCTGAAGTGAGGCAATATCTTGAAGCAGGAGGAAATTGTCATAAGGAACTATTCTCATTAGTTGGACAATCCGGCAAAGTATGGGGAGTGGTAAGAGTATCTGAGCTAAGTCAGTGTTGCATGCAAAAATAGAAAATATGACTAAATCCTCTATGGCTTATTTTGTCCTTTTTTCCACCCCACAAACTAATGTCTTTTTAAACCTTCAATTCACTACCTATTGTCTGAAAATTTAAAAACTGATCTAGAAGATATTTTTTGAATGAAAATTGTCAAGTAAATGTAAATACGATACTCAAAAGCAACATACAAACACATGAACTTTTGTAAAAATCTTTTACCAACTAAGGCTAAAACACCATGGATCCCTTCTTTGGGATTAAACCAAACATTATAATAGTTAGCAGTTATAAACATACTGACAAGTCATCCGTTGTTCCTCAAAACTATCTCTGAAGTGATTTGCTTGACTCCTCAATATACTACTCCTCATGCTTGATTTATAACCTTAGTGACTTTTGAAATTAAAAATCGACCTCTATAAATTTCACCAAGATGAAGCAAAGCAAACACTTCACCCACGTGAACGATCAACACACCTCTTTTGGTCTTCACTGGAATGTATGATAGTCTCATGGAGTCGTACCAATCCTCTCGACAATTTTTTTCTTTAATAGATCCAAAAAGGAGTTCACCGATACATTTGAATAACCAAAGGCCCCATTTGAATGCCCGAGCGTTCTGTGCCCTCCATCCGTGCCACATTCAAACGCCAATTAAAGTTCTGCCCAAATCCTGTTTCGGGTGAAATCCAAATCCATTTGAAACTCATTCAAACGAGGTTCAAACACTTCGGCCACCTTGCTCCTGGTTAGGAACATTCAAAAACCTTTTGAACAATTTCAAATGTTTGATGACTTCAAAAGTTCGCACGATAAACTGTCTTAAAAAATCCAGTCCGTTCAAACGTCTTTGAACGATTCCTTGCAGTAAGACTAGAAGCTTTGATTTCCTTCACTTTGCGTCGTCAACCATTAGATGTGTGGTACAGTTTTTACACATGAGTCTAAATCATTTACATCATATGTGACTTTGTTTTATCACAAATTTGCCGATTACAAAAATTAGCAGCGTCCTTTTGATTTATTGGGCATTTACATATGCTTAATTGGAGATCCACAACTCATATCCTTATACAAATAGGAGAATTTGCATAATCTGCTGCTCAGTTAATTATTTTCTAGATAAATTGATGGTAGTATTTAAGCTATTGAGGCATGAGATATCATTGCTTCATTTTTTAAAGCTATTGATGTATGAGATATCACATTAAAGTTCAGCTCCCTGCTTCATTTTTGGATTCATACTGGAAAATTCAGTCAGTTGCACTATACAAGAATATGCAAACCATTAATAATCGTGATAGTTTTTTGGATGTATATGCTCATAATGAGCTAGTCATATGTGGCATCAAAGTCTCCTTAGATAATGCTATAGTGTTATTTTACCCGACAACATTTCTGTTTCAGGCAATGTGTGCAAGCTCTGGCTCATCAAAACCCATTTACATATCAGTCGGCCATCGTATTTCTCTTGATTCAGCCATCATGATTGTGAAACTCTGCACCAAATTTCGTATTCCTGAGCCTGTTCGGCAGGTAATATTTAGTGATTTCTTGAAGTTGTAGTAGTTGGCCTCTCAATAAATTGTCTAAATTGTTAGGTAATAAAGTTTCAAGTAAGTCTCAACTCTGCTTTCTGCTCTGTTGACGCAGACACTCCAAATGCAAGATGAATTTAGAGTTCAGCAATCTTCTTAGTTGTTAGGGTTTTGAAGTCCTTGTCATATGATGAAGGGCATTTAGCATATGATAAAGGAATTCCATGCATGTTTACGGTAAAATGTCGTGATATAGTATAAGAGCTTCATTTTTGTCTGCGAGCATTATAATTCTTCAAAAATTGCCATTAGCTAGTTCCTGGTTATCCATGAAAATTGTCATGTTCCTTGCTTCCTAAAGTGATTTCTTTCTATGTAGGCTGATATAAGATCAAAGATATTCCTCCAGAAGCAGAAAAGATCACTCCATATAACAAGTTGGTATACCAATCTTCACCTCAACATTTTTTTTTAATCACCGATCATTTATTTATTTTTGCTTCAGTAGATTGCTTCTTTTGGATGTCTTTTTATGCGGCAAAAAGTGATATCGCCATATAACTCAAGTTTAAAAGACAATTGTTGGATGCGAACATAATTATATGTTCAGTGCAATTATTTTTACTTCTCTTCTTGCCTAGCTACCTTTATAATATTTTGGAGGAGCATCAAAGAGATTAATTTGCTTTCTATATATATATATATATTTTTTTTTTTTTTTTGTCTCAGAACAGTAAGCTGCTGCAGATTAAAGAGCATAAAACCACAAAACAACCTATGCCCAGATTTCCAGTGGGTGGCCTTCACGTAAATCTTACGACGTAAACAACCTATGCCCAGATTTCCAGTGGGTGGCTTTTACGTAAATCTTACGACGGCTCGGTTAAAAATATGCGTCAACATCGAGTATCTAGCATAACTTCTCTGAAGCAGGCAGTGAGAATATTTCTTTGATCTTTTCTTGTCATTATGACAATGATGTGACGAGTTTGAGTTCCTACGATTCAAATGTTTTCTGCAGCTCACCAGTACGAGAGACAATCTTTATATGCAATGTAATGTCACAAACACGATCTAATTCCTGCCCTTGGAATAGCATGTGATCTAAATTTAAGAGGTGATCGTTAAGGCTAGTCTTGCCAGCTATGCATGTCTATTCTTATATTAACTTCACATGGAATATTTAGTAAATTGATTATTAATATATAAGTAACTAAAATATCTTTATAGAGAATTGCTCTTGGTCTAATAAGATATAATATTTTTTAAATTCGGCTTGATATGTCTAACTCAAATTCGATATTTTATGGGCCAGTAGACGGTAACAGGTTATAGTATTTTAGTCCGACTTGAACCAAGCATGGCTTAATAGATTGGTGGGTTCGATCATGAACAAATTTTCAAACCTAATCGATCTAAAAAGTCTGTGAAAAAATTAACTTAGACACTCATATGCATTTAAACCCTATGCAATGATATTAACAATTTGCTTAAATAAATGTGGAATAAATATCAAAAAGTAAAGTAAAGATGAACACCAAGATTTTTACATGAAAAAACTTTAACGAAAAAAAAATCACAGATCCAAACTCGAATCAAAATCAATTATTAAATTTATAGCAGTTATAAGACTGACTTACAAAACAACTTATCGATCCCTACAATTTTGTTTCTTTCGCTAGAAACGAGAACCCACGATTCATCGCTTTCCATGATTGATCTCCAATTTCAATAGCCATCGAGATTAATCTTTCGTCTAGAGAGATTAATCTTTCGTCTAGATGACCCTTAAGACGAAAGCTTTGTGCATTGTAAAAAAGACGAACCTTGTTGGTGAAAGAACGTTATAGCTTTAAAAAATCATTTTCAAAAGCAATCAATCACCCACCTCTCTAGGGTTAAGGCATCTCAACCCTTATATAGGTTAATAAAATAAAGCTAAATCCAAGTTAAAACAAAACTCTTGAAAGTCCAAAAATTTGCATGTTACATGAGTGCATTCGAACGTGGCCCAAGTCCGTTTGAATGGTCAAAACACGTTCTATATACATGCGAACGTCTGATTTTGCGTTCAAACGTGTTGTAGGGTGTGTTCAAATGCTGCACTAAGTGCGTTCGAACGCGTAGTTCAAATAGCAAACTTGATAGTTAAATGCAGAGTACATGTTCCTGTATCTTTAGGTAAAATTGCATACTTCTTCAACCATCACAACACCGTTTAATTACTTCAATAATGATTCTAAAATCGTTTCATATACTAATTTCAAAATTAATCTTTCACTTTAATATTCTTCATCAAATATTTTATAACTGTCATAACTTGTATATATGCTCATGCATAAAATCTAGACACATTATATAAATAAATTTATATTTTAAAATATAATTTATCAATTATATTAGTACAAATAAAACCTAACAAAACAGATCCAGCATCGCCTCTGTTGAAATTGACCTGATTAAAAGAGTTTCTGTCGTTCTCATATGCATGGTTTTGTATCTCACTTAATTCTGGCGGACCACTTTATTGGAGTCCATGAAAGTTTAAAGGAACGTTCTTTTTCTTCTTATATTTCTATATTCTACCTAACATTTTCGGTTGAGCTTTCCCATTTCGTACCTAATCACTAGTATTATGCATTGCTGGACACCAAATTCATTCTTATTCGTCCTATTTAAAATGTGAAGAAAATAGATAGACATACCTTGCAACCATTATGATCTTATGAGAGCTCTGTTAACTGTTAATCACTCTACTGACCAAATTTCTTTATCTCAACTTTTCCCACCTAAAAGTTGAGATGAAGAAATCATCACGTTTTTTTAATCTCAGCCAGTTTAACACTAATTTTGGCTTCATTTTTAATGGGATAAGTGAATGTTTATTTACTTACAAAACCCATATTTTATTTTGATTCCAAGTTCGGATTATATAAGTAGAATAAATGAAGATTCACCCTATTTTAAACAAATAATATTTTTGTCCTCAAATCCTCCATGACATTGGGAAAATAATTTATTTATTTATTTATTTTTAAAAAAAAAGAGTTAAGGTAATGGCATGCACATTTTCCCTTTTATTTAACTCTCTGATCCACCATCTGAATTGAAAGGGCAGATAAAACTTTTTTATAAAGATATCTACGCAGTCGACCTTACTAGTGGGGGGTTGTTTATCTATTTCTTTCCATCGTTATTTGGTACCCTAATTTCCTGTCAGTAGATAGAACAGAGTAGGTTTAGGTGAGACTTGACTTCGACTCAGCAGCAGCCGGCAGCCTTTCTCTCTTCTTCTTCTTCTTCTTCTTCCTTTCCCATTTTCTGAGAGTTACTTGGGTCCTAAATGAAAGGTTTAGGTGCAAACCTTGATGTATGTTAGACCCATAGTTTGTTCTTCCACTTAGATAACTATATATATATATATATATATATATATGCTAGTTAGTAAGATATGTTCCAAACTGCTTCACTATCTCCTAAAACTAAGCAAATTTAATTCTTTCCTCTATGAATCAGAATTTCTTTTAGCACTCTAACTGGCAATATTTTTTAGAGCAAGAGCTATTTTCCAGGCACTCACAAAGTCACGGAGTGCTGTAGAGTTGGTGGTTTAACTTTTTTTTTGATAGATGCTGTTTGTCTTCATTGATTCCTTCTGATAATTGTGGCTCAATATTTGATTGTTTTGGCTTTTCCCTTGGCCAAGTAGGTCACGTACCTACTTAATCACCAAGCTTACCTACCTCAGTCTCTCTTTGGTTGATCAATTAGGGTGTAGTACACTTGGAAATGGAGGAGTTGAGTTGCAAATATATCAAATGAGGATGCCAGCCTTCCCATATGTGGGAAAAAGAAACATATCTACATAAACAAAGGTTTTGATGAGACATAAAGACATAAAATAAAGTTTATATCACTCTAGCTCAATGGTTGAAGTCAATACAGCCGATGATGAAAGTCAGATATTGGGATGATATTTGGTATATTTAAGCTAATGTAATAGTGTTCAGATGGTTAAAAAGAATTCATGTTGTATTAGTATTTAAGTTTCCACTTTTCTTAAACATTGCAACAAAGTCTATAGAGGTATGATTACTAATGGAGTGGAATGGAATTTTGCTGTGATTAGTTGACATGGATCATCAAGATATTGTGGAAATTGGGTTAGGCAGGGTGGGTTATATAGTCTACTGAATGATAGGTTTGTTTTGTATTTTAAATAGAAAACAAACAAAAAAGGAGGGCCTTATGCAGTAGAAAGTTGGCCAGTCAAATTAAATTAAATTAAAAGTTGGCCAGTCAATTTGAACGCCCAAGTTCGTCGATTTGATTGCAGAGAAAATGCATTATGCTGCCCTTGGATTAATCCTCCTTTTTTATTTTGATCCTCTTTCAAATTGGATAATGTTTTTATAGTGTTCTTAATCTTAAATACAACCAATGAGTAGAATTTGTAACCTGTTGTGTTCTAAGTTCTAACATATTGCACATTTAGTCTTTCCATGTATTATATATTTTTTTTCCTCAATGACTTGATGCATACCAATAAACTGTTGAATTCATTACTTGATCAAACAATTAATCTACCTATATTTTGTGGAGAGATAAAAGAAGTTGATTTATGAAATGAAAGGCTTGTTTTAATTAATAGACCACCTAAAAGTCAAATAACGATTAATTATTCTGGTCATATTAATAAGCACTTCCACTCAATTTTGTTAAAAAGTCATAAATTTCAGCTTCAGCTCTTTGTCCAAGAGAAAGAGATATATATAAGTATTGATTGTTCTTTATAGTTCCACCATTGTTACATAGAATATCCTACTCATTTGCAGGGCCTCTGGTGGCCAAGTATTATCCTATGTTCTTATAACGTGTTCTTTCCTCTCTCTCTCTCTCTCTCTCTCTCTCAATTTGGTGAGACTTCTGGTCATACTAATAGGCACTTCCACTCAATTTTGTTAAATAGTTATAAATTTCAATTTCAATTTTCACCATTGTTATCTAGAATATCATAGAGTTAAATATATTTTATCTTCTTTTTTTTATACCTAAAATTATTTGACTTTTTTATACGTTGAAAAATCTGAAATCAGTTCCTGTACTTACGACTAAAATGATACTGTTAACTTAATAAGGTACGGCCAAATTAGTACTAAAGTCAGCTGACAGGATTATTTCTCTCTATTTCTAATTTTTTAAGTACAAAATTGTCATTTTCTCTTATATAAGACTAGTCTTTCTTGTTTTATCCATTTTCTTTTATACTTTTGTTTTCCTTCCCAACCAGTGGTCTCTTTCCGACCATCAATTTCGCCCATATGTGACTTGTGCCAAATTTTAAAAATCTAGGAAAGGAGATAATGTCCCTCAAATGGAAAAAAAAAAATTTAGGTAAAACCCGTCAATTAGCCTAACAAATTGACGGAGTATTTTGATCATTTGGTTGTGTCCCATTAAGTTAAATAGTAAATCTGACGGTATCATTTTAATCGTAAGTTGTAATTGATTTGAGATTTTTTAAATTAAATAGAGTAAAGTAATTTTAAACATAATTAAAAGAGTAAAATGTATTTAACCCATATCGCACGGCCTCACGTGACCAAGTTTTATCCTATGTTATTACTTCGTATTCTTTTCTCTCTCTCCTAACTTGGTGAGCCTTCCCCTCTATAAGTAAACCATATTCTCCTTCAAACTCCTCATCCTAGATTTGTTAATCTCTCTCTCTCTCTCTCTCTATAGATTTCTAAGAGATATGGGTATAAGCAAAGTATTCAGGGTGACTGTTAAGGCAAAGGAGACAGTGGCTGCCATCCTCCCTGTGCAAGAGCACTGGCTCCAACTATCCAACCTTGACCTACTCCTCCCGCCGTTGGACGTCGGCGTCTTCTTCTGCTACAAGAAGCAAAGCGCGACGGCGAACCCCTTGCTTTCGTTCGCCGCCATGGTCCGTACTCTCAAGGCAGCATTGGAGCAGGTTCTTGTCACCTACTACCCCTTCGCAGGCGAGATCGTCGTAAACTCCCTTGGTGAATCGGAGCTTCTTTGCAACGACCGTGGGGTGGATTTCATCGAAGCCTATGCCGATGTCGAGCTCGCAGAGCTCAACCTCTATGACCCCAATGAGAGTGTGGAGGCTAAACTGATGCCGAAGAAGAAGAAAGGAGTGCTTTGTGTTCAGGTAGCTACTCTCTCTCTCTCTCTCTCTCTCTCTCTCTCTCTCTCTCTCTCTCTCTAAAGTATACGTACACAAAAGGGTAGCCCTGAAACATGATAAATGATTATTACTAATATCGTTCTTCGTCAACTTAAACTTTCTATAAAAACTAATAAATAATATAATATGAGAGCATGTGTTCCTGAGCTTAATTAATTATTTGATACTACACAAAACCGTTAGATTTGTTGTCCAAATATCGATTACAAGTAAGTCATTAACTACAAAGAGTTAAGTGTGGTAAATGAAAGTTGAAAGAGCACTTTGATAATTAATCTAGCTCGTGCAGCGAGGAAAAAAAATAGTTGATTAATTGTATATTAAGCTTTAATTAGCGTAACTCTAAAGTAGACTTTACCAAAGTTTGAGATTTCACTTGTCCATCACACATCACACATCACACATCAAATAATTGGACTTAGCATTATCATGCGTGGTTGTTGCCTTGTTGGATATCATTTTCAACATCATAGAGCAGCATCTGTGCATATCTAATCATATATTTCCATTTTTTTTTATCCTCCGAGGTAACTGACAGGATTATCATCCCAACTAAACTGTTTATGGGAAAAATAATCATGCACTAACATAATTGATACAAAATAGAAGTCATGTCCTATCAGACCACAATAGAAGTTAGTCAGAATAATGATTTGGTCAGTTTAAGGCTTATTTTCTTAGAAAGATTAACCCAGTTGTTCAATTTAGTATTAATAGAACTAAAGTAGTAGGTAAAATTAGAGGATAGGCAGTTGACCGTGCAGTACGAAGAGAGATCTTGCGTGGATATGGTAGGCCAATGAGTTGAGTATACCCACTCAAATACTAGAGAATTATTTTTGCACGTCACGACTTGCTTTCTTTATATTTACAAACAGGCAACAGAGCTCAAATGCGGCGGAGTGGTGGTGGCGTGCACCTTCGACCACCGCGTCGCCGACGCCTACTCCACCAACATGTTCTTGGTGGCCTGGGCCGAGACGGCGCGGTCGAAGCCTCTCTCCCGCCTCCCCTCTTTCCGCCGGTCATTCCTGGCCCCCCGCCGACCGGGCTCTTACGACCCCGCCATCGGCAACTTATACCTCCCCATGTCCTCCATCCCACCTCCCTCTAGCGCCCTTACTGAGTGCGTCAACCGCATCTACTACATCACCGCCGAAGACATCGCCCTCCTCCAGTCATCCGCCGGCAAAGGGAGGACTAAGTTAGAAGCCTTCACCGCCTACCTCTGGCGACTCCTCGCCAAATCCTTCGATCAGAAGGAAAAGAAGTGCCGCATGGGCGTCGTCATCGACGGGCGATCGCGGCTTGCTGCGTCTACTAACGAATCCATGGAGAATTACTTCGGCAACGTGCTATCGATCCCATACGGGACTTCGGACCTGAAAGTTCTGCTTGAGTGTGAGCTAAGTGACGTGGCTGACGACGTGCATGCATGGGTGTCGGCCGCCGCCACCGGAGAGCATTTCTTGGGGCTGATCGACTGGGTGGAGTCGCGGCGGCCGGAGGCGTTGGTGGCGAGTATATACTGCGAGGTGGAAGGGTCAGGGCCGGCGTGCCTGGTGTCGTCGGGTAGGGGGTTTCCGGTGAGGGAGGTGGAGTTCGGGTGGGGGAAGCCGGTATTCGGATCGTACCACTTCCCGTGGGGGAGCTCCGCCGCTGGGTACGTGATGCCGATGCCGAGCCCCAGGGAGAACGGAGATTGGGTGGTGTACGTACACGCCATGCGCAGCGTAGTAGAGCTGATCGAGGAGGAGAAGCCGGTGGTGTTCCAGCCTTTGACGGCTGAGTACTATCTTGCGCCGGCGGAGGATAATACCATGCATGGCCATTGCTATTAATGGAAAGTGACCAGTAATATATATGATGGGACTATGCATGTTTTACTACTTACTAGTATGGTTGATTAGTGTTATGCTAATGTATATAATAAATATAAGGGAAGATGGAGTCTGTAATCTATTTATATATGTACGAAGTAAATATGATTGAAAGTACTAAATGTATGAATTTGCGTACTGCATTCGCTCTAGTTTAGTTTGGTCGAAATTTAAATTGCTCATAAACTTTTATTTGTGACTTTTGATCTTTTTAGACGATGCGTAATCATTAGACTTTTTCCATTCAAAGATTTGAATGCAGACAATTTTCAATTGGGATTGTTATTCTTTCTGGTTTGTTTTCTTTGTTTCTATGTTCTTATGATATTATCTTATTAAGATAGGAGGAGTCTAGTACGACTGAGACTTTTTTACTTATATCTTTCTTACATAAACTTTTATTAATATTATTTTAGATATATTAAAAAGTTTTATTTAATTATCTATAATTTTATTTTTTAATCTTTAAATTCGATTCTAGAATATTGAATGAGCTTTCTATTTGCATCCAAAGTAATATTGATCAGTATAAATATACGAGAAACATAAGGATGGATTATATCAGTTATTAATAGATAATATTATTTTTTTTAGTAGATTATATTAATTTGAAGATATTATGAGATAAAATTATAGAAGAATAAGTAAAAATAAAATTGATCGGAGTTTATATTTAAAAAAAGAAAGATATGAATAAAATAACAAGACAAAAATGAATTCCGTTAGGGATATTTTTAGCTCTTAAAATATCAAACTTGAATATGCATGATTGTAAGAAATCAGTAAGTTAGAGATATTTTAAAGGTATCGATCATCTCTGTGCATGGAAGAGACCAAGAGCTAGCTCGATGAATTCTCCATAAGTTATTTAGCTGTAGCTATTCTCGGCTCTGTACATGTTGTACATGGATGCTACTATGCTAGGTGGAGGCAGAGCAATCGAAGAGTAGTCCGTGCTCAATGCTTTGATGGAGATGGAAGAGCTACCATCACTTGTGGGGTGTTTGATGATGAGTGGATTTGCATGATAGCATTGGATTCATGTCGCCAATAAGCTTGTTCTTAAATTTATATATATATATATATCTCACTGTGATTCTTCTTTGCATTAAACAGCACATTTACTTGGAAAAATTAACTACACACAGATTAATTATGGCTCGACAAACTTCTAAAAGCTTAGTAAGTGTGTATATATATTCTTGAACAAAAAGCAAATAAATTAATGGATTACCTAATATACTCATAAAAGAAAAACATTCCAAAATTTGAATAACCCGGCAGCTGATAATTTTACTTGGGTTATAGAGAAAAGTTTTAGGTGCAACCTTGACGTATATTAAACCTATAGTTTGTGCACCCACTTAGATATCTATATGCTAATTAGTAAGATATGTTTGTCTTCTAGATTCCAAACTGCTTCACTTTCTCTTTAAAGTTTAGCAATTTTAATTCCCTCTTCCATGAGAACAACCTTCTAGCCTTCAACTATCATTTTGTTGGCACTCTAACCGGCAATATTTTTAGAGGAAGAGCCATTTTTTTCTGGTACTAATAAAATAATGAAGTGCAGTAGAGCTGGTGGTTAAACTAGAGTTGATAGATGGTGTTTGTCTATTCCCCATGGATCCCTTCTCATAGTTGTGATTCGATAATTGACCCATCACTACTCATTGTATCTAAATTGCACTGATTAGTTGATCCATCACCACGATTTAATGATGAGATGCAGTGAAAGGTAGGCTTCATCTAGTGGAAAGTTGGATAGTCAATTTGAAGTTGGTCCTCTTAATTATTTCTTTATCAACCCCAGCACATCTTTAAATTGGAAAACGTTTCTAGTTCTTTGTAATATTCTTCTAAATGCAGCTTATGAGTACGATATACATGTGGTAGGTTTCTAATCGGATACTAGTTGGGGTAAATGTTAACAGTTGTATTTAAATGTACTACACTTTTATCTCTATTAATGTCTATTCTTTTTACATCTATTATATTTTTTGCACAGTAATTTGATACATACTAATAGATGGCTGGAGCAAGATTTCCATTCCTAAATTTAAAAAGAAAACAAAAGTATCGTTTTATATATCTTGGCCAATTAATTAATTTGCATTTTCTAAAGTGGATATGAAATTTTCGTAAATCTAAATTTAAGTTTGAGATAGATATTTGAGTACTACAACATCAAATAGAAAAAGAGTCCGAATAGTAGGCGCATGAGCTTATATATTGTTTGTAAAAACTATAATGGTAAGCTTATTTATATGAAATAATGCCGGTAAGAGAATGATGAAAAAAAAGAGATTAATTATCTAATTCATTGAGTTTTAAAAAGTATTGTCTTTTATTATTTTCTTTTGGAGAAAAAAAAACAATTGGCATTAGATAAAAAATAGACATTTCTCTTCCCACCAAACAAAAAAAATAAGAGAACTGTGGTCTGAAAACAATATAATATAATTGAGTGATTCTGGGGTGGGTTTTTAAAGCGCAAACCCACTAATCTTTTAAGTGCAAAACGCTCAAACTATGCCCTCTTAAAACTTTTATTTATATTACTTGGACTCCTCCTCTTGGTCTAAATTAATATGAAACCATTATTTCTTTTCTATTCTCTCTTATTATATATATAAAATATGAGAAATTTTTAATAAAATTAACATAAAGTTTTTCATCAGAATAGATATTAAAATGTTCTGATTTTACATATAAACAAAGGGATCATTCTAGGATTTCGTAGAATTATTCCAAAATTATTGGATCCTCATATTATTTATATTTCATCTACAGATATCATCATAAGCTTTCGTCTTTGTAGACGAACTTGATGCAAGTGAGTCAGGTAGTCAGTAGTAATATAAGTATGATTAGTAAGTTATTTTATTACTTCTGTTAACAATGTCAGTAGTAATTCAGTTAAAAGTCAAAAGGGTAAGTTACTTTTCGCCGAAAGTACATGATGATAGAATGCTTCTAACTCTCAAATCTCTTTCAAGTTATGTCTGTGTGAATGTCAATGCTTGTATTCCCTGTATAGCAAAGAACTCTTATCCATCTTCTCTTAATGGAAAGAAGAAAAATGTTTGAATGTATCAGAGTTGCTGAAAGGCAACATATATAGTGCAATGAGGCAAAAGGAAAACACTGCCCAAATTAAATGGCCTGCGACATTTGACGCCATTTCTTCAAGTTGGCCACCAACCTACCTGCATTCTGATGCCTAATATACAACCTACTCAATGAAAAGATAAAACCCAGCTAGGTAAGTTGGTCAGTTATGATTAATAGTGTAACCACTCCTCGGGACATTTGTCTTCTATGTATTGAAGCTTTGAAAGTTTGTTAAGCTAATCACTGTAAGAGTTGTAATCTTTCTATATGGCCCCTCAAGATTATCACTTAAGTTAGGCTACCATTTTGCACTCAGTCGGATTCTATTGGCTCATAACAAAAGTCATGTATTAATAAAAGAAATATAAGAGACTAGTTTACCTTTGGAAATTAGTAAAGAGGTTGACTGATATTTCTTTATCATACTATTACTTTCCATCAATTTCATTTCCAGGAATATATTATTTTATGATGACAAATTTGTAGACAAAAACAGTAGTAAGTGGAATGGTACCCCTTAATTGGTAGAAAGGAGTACTAATACATTTAATATTTTAATTAATTTTATTTGTGTACTTTTTTTTTTATGAGAAGAGTATGGGCTTATACACTGCAATGCAAACCTAGATAGGAAAAGTTATTGAGATAGAGAGGAGAGTACAAAATGTGAGTTTTTGAGAGAGAAGATAATACACTTGATGTGGCTTTTTAAGAGAGAAATGACAGTTAATTTGAGTGTCGTCTCTCAAGATAAATATATAAAAAATTTATTATTAATTTGGTGGTACAAAGTGAGAGGAGTGATAAATATAAATTAAGCCTAAGTGATTATTTAAGTTATTATACTAGTATAAATGTTTATCTCAAAATAAGCTAAATCTTATTTCAGAAGAAACTAGTTCTTTTTGGATTTTTGGACGTTGTTGCAAATCTTGAGTTGACATGCATGAATTGGTATTATTTGAGATTGTGATGGTATAATATATTGCTATCTCATGACTATATATTATATGATCTTCGACGCTATGATTGGTAAGTTTGGCGGATTTTGGAATTCGAGGTAATCTCCTGTCAAATTGGAGTATATTGAAACTCTTTACTTTGACAAATTGGAGCTTTTTTTTTTTGTTGAAAATTTCATTTATTAATTTATTGAATTTTTTTCGGGGGATATGCTCAAGGGGAAAATAGTTTTAAAATTTTTCATAAATCAATATTTGTATGTTTTAATTGTTCATCGACATTGGATCATACTTATGTATTTTGATAAATTATTTTAACGTGAAATTGCTCGAAGGTGATTGAATATTTTGAAAGCATTATGTTACAAACAGATTTAATTCGATCTGGACTAGTTCGAAGACGTGACTTTTGAAAAAAGCTGCGGATGATCTAACCGTTCGATCTTCCTGAAATTTGGATATGTTGTCGCACTTAAAAATAACTTTCCAACAAATCCAAAATCTCAGAGTTTGGACGGCTAGATTTTGAGATATCGGCCCAAAAAGTGGTCGAAGGTTGGATAAACCCTAGCTTGATAGCTCTTCAATGGCTAAATAGGTGCTATGTTAATTCCTTAGAGTGAAGGAGGAGAAGTTGTAATAGAAGAGGGGGATTGAAGTTAGAAGAAGCCGATCAAAGACTTGAGCAGTGAAAATGAGGTGGAGAAGGCGCCAACAGCTAGAGCAAGAGAGAAACAGATAAATGCACAATATCATTTTTAATTATCAAATAAACGCTAATTAGGGTTTCCTCCACATATTTATAGAGGCTCAGCCCAGATACCTAAGCAACTAAATTGAAATCCTAACAAACCAATAATTTTCACTGCGGTGCGTTTGAACGCATCCATTCACATTCGAACGCTCAAATATCATTCTCTATCGTTGCAAACACGTGCGGACGTTCGAACAGCCTCGTTCAAACGCAGATCGTCGAACACCCCTTTTGCAAAATGTTTTGTTCTCTCAAGTAAACACAAACTAGATAAATAGACTTATCCCAATGAACCCAATGCCGCAAGTGGATCCAATCCAATAGAGTCGTATCACATTATCTTTCCTTAATTATTGAATTTAATGTGTGATAAATTGATTTAGTGTTTAATTTGCAAATCTTTTGTCAAATTAGTGTTTTGTTTTATACATTTGCGTTTGACGTGTGTCTAGTGTTTTGGGAAGCATTATCTATTGTTTTGTTTTGTCCACAATCAATTGGATTCATGTCTTAATATTTACAATTTTTTTTCTTAGTCTCGACTTTGCTTTCCATATCTTTGGACCTACCTTATTTATTTCTCCCCTACCTCCGAATTTTAAATTTTATACAATGTCATAGAATTTCAGTCGTAAAAAAGGAGATTATTAAAGGTAAGTATTAAATCATTTCTCTATGTTTAATTTCACCTTTGTCACATAAACTATCCTATAGTTGTTAAAGAAGACCACTAGGGACGAAGTTTTCTCCTATCTTCTTAACTATTATATATTCCTCTTTGGTGAGCCTTCCCCTCTATAAGTAAACCATGTTCTCCTTCAACCTCCTCATCTTAAACATAACTCCTAGCTTACCCAACACACCCACCCTCACCTCTCTTTCACTTTCTCTCTCTCTCTCTCTCTCTCTCTCTCTCTCTCTCTCTCTCTCTCTCTCTCTCTCTCTCTCTCTCTCTCTCTCTCTCTCTCTCTCTCTAACTCTCTCACTCTAAGAGATATGAGTGGAAGCAAAGTATTCAGTGTGACTACTAAGGGAAAGGAGACAGTGGCTGCCATCCTCCCTGTGCAAGAGCATTGGCTACCACTCTCCAACCTTGACCTACTCCTCCCGCCGTTGAACGTCGGCGTCTTCTTCTGCTACAAGAAGCAGAGTGCGAAGGCGAACCCCTTCGCCGCCATGGTCAGTACTCTCAAGGCGGCGTTGGGGCAGGTTCTTGTCACCTACTACCCCTTCGCAGGCGAAATCGTTGTAAACTCCGTTGGTGAGCCGGAGCTTCTTTGCAACGACCGCGGGGTGGATTTCATCGAAGCCTATGCCGATGTCGAGCTCCCAGAGCTCAACCTCTATGACCCTAATGAGAGTGTGGAGGGTAAACTGATGCCGAAGAAGAAGGAAGGCGTCCTTTGTGTTCAGGTTGTTGCCTCTCTCTCTCTCTCTCTCTCTCTCTCTCTCATATAAGTATACGTACACAAAAGAGTAATGCTTAAATATGATTAAAATCAACTTGCTTTTCATGGGAAATGCTCATGCACTAACACAAGTCCAACTAGCTCATGACTGAGATTCTTAGTTACATTTCTGTGTGAATATTAGGTTCATATTTAGTGGGGATATTTTTACTGGAGTACTATATGCGTATTATTTAAGTCCATTTGTGGTATCTCCAGAGAGTTAGGACTATCGATTATCTAAAAATAAACAATAGATAACTGAAGGAGGGTAGGCAAGTTCACCGTACTATCTAATTGGTGAGAATCATTGCATTGCATGGCTATGGTAATTCAATAAGTTGACTACCGACTCAAAGTCTATAAAATACTAGAGAATTATTTTTGCAAGTCACTACTTGCTTTCTTTATATTTACAAACAGGCAACAGAGCTCAAATGCGGCGGAGTGGTGGTGGCGTGCACCTTCGACCACCGCGTCGCCGACGCCTACTCCACCAACATGTTCTTGGTGGCCTGGGCCGAGACAGGGCGCTCAAAGCCTCTCTCCCGGCTCCCCTCCTTCCGCCGGTCCCTCCTGACCCCCCGTCGACCGGGCTCTTATGACGTCGCCATCGGCAACTTGTACGTTTCCGTCTCCTCCATCCCCCCTCCCCGTCGCTCCCCGACCGAGGCCGTCAACCGCATCTACTACATCACCGCCGAAGACATCGCCCTCCTCCAGTCCTCTGCTGGGGAGGGGAGGACCAAATTAGAAGCCTTCACCGCCTACCTCTGGCGACTCCTCGCCAAATCCTCTGATCCGAAGGAGAAATCGTGCCGCATGGGCGTCGTCGTTGATGGGCGTTCGCGGCTTGCTGCGTCTACTAACAAATCCATGGAGAATTACTTCGGCAACGTGCTATCGATTCCATTTGGGACTTTGGACGTGAAAGTTCTGCATGAGAGTGAGCTAAGTGACGTGGCTGACGACCTGCATGCATGGGTGTCGGCCGCCGCCACCGGAGAGCACTTCTTGGGGCTGGTCGACTGGGTGGAGTCGCGGCGGCCGGAGGCGTTGGTGGCGAGTATATACTGCGAGGAGGCCGGAGGACCGGCGTGCCTGGTGTCGTCGGGGAGGAGGTTCCCGGTGAGGGAGGTGGACTTCGGGTGGGGAAAGCCGGCGTTCGGGTCGTACCACTTCCCGTGGGGGAGCTCCGCCGCCGGGTACGTGATGCCGATGCCGAGCGCCAGGGAGAACGGAGATTGGGTGGTGTACGCACACCTCATGCCAAGGATAGTGGAGGTGATCGAGGAGGAGGAGCCGGCGGTGTTTCGGCCTTTGACGGCTGAGTACTATCTTGCGCCAGTGGAGGAGAAAGCCATGGCCGTTGCCATCAATGGAAAGTGACCAGCATAATATATAATAGTGGAGATGGGACTATGCGTGTGTTACTACCTAATTACTATTGTATGGTTGATTAGGTTATGTTATTGTATTAAAAGGGAAGGTGAAGTATTCTCTTCTTCTCCTTCTTCTCCTTCTTCTCCTACTCACCAGTTACTACTCAATACTAGCAACATTTAGCACCCAACCCATGCTAGATGCATGAGGAGATGACCCAGTCATCAGGGCGGTAGGATTCCAACTCGATCATCGTCCTCCTCCGCAGCAAAAAGAGGGTCAACCTGCACCTCCAAAGAAGCATCATCACTGGGGCTGCCAGAGCCAGACGTACCAAACTAGTTTCGATCACGAACACCCATGGAGGCAACCTGAGAATCTGTGTTTCTCTCGAGGGATCAGGACATGAACTGATCTGATAGTAAGAAAAGCAAGAATTTGGTATACCCAATTCCAACCAAACCTCGCTATATATATATATATAGGTGGCTATCTAATTGACTTCCGTTGAAGAGAAGCTTGGAAGTTGAGAACTCGCGTCCTTGTAGTACGTACGTCCATGGGCCTTTAATAAGCATCCTGATTGTATCTTCCTCAGAAGCAAGATTGAAAGAGGTATAACCCTTCTACCAAATCCGAATCCACGAATGGCCTCATAATCAACCAGATTTTAGCTAGGATCTCGCAAAGTGTAGTTAAAGGAACAACCTAGAGGTGGAGTCAAACTCCGAATTGCTTATCAAAATCATCGCAGGCGATCCGCAAACACCTTCGGATGCTATCAAGCTTAATTGACGATTGCAAATCGCTTATCTTTTGTATTCGTTTTTCTACTCATACTTCACGGTGGGTCCTATTAAAAATTGGCTCAAAACTAACAAAATTGTTCCAACGAGTTAACTACATTCATTGAATATTACTAACATTTTAAATTTATGTGCTACGAGATGGAGAACGGTTTGGATTATTGAGAGTTTGGAAGGTCACGATGTTCCTATAGTCTTCCAATGGTGCATCTGCGTCTGAACGTTATTCATCCGTTTGAAAAGTTTACAAAAACGTGTTTGCAACGATGCACAGACGTACAAACGTTGTCCATCTGTTCGAACAGCCCGTGATTTTCTTCTCCTTCGAGTCATCCCTATAAATACCTAATTGAGATTTTATAGCATAATAAACTTTAGAAATACTTGAGAGAGGAAACTACTATTGTATTCAGAGTTCTAGAGTTCAGAAAACTCTTTGTATTTATATTCAAATAGTGGATTGAAAATTTGTATCATCCACTGACGTAGGCACATCATCGTACCACATAAAATCTTACGTCTCTCTTTATTTTCTCTGTGAATACTTGCATTTGGAGTTACTTATTCATGGTTAGATTGATCTCTATGATTTCTTTACTCTTCGGCATCATATTTGTGATTTTTCTAATTTGGATTGCATTTGTCCATTACTATTCCATTGAGATTGTTATTGTTTGATCAGGAATTCACTTCCCCTGCCCTGTTCCCTCACTCCATGCCACTTAATTAATCAAGTAGATCACCTCTCTTACATCAAAAAAAGAAAAATTAGGTAGAACCCAAGAACAAGGGGGTAGAATGTTTAACAATCATTTGGTATATATGAACCGTAATGATGGAATAATCCAGAAACACAGGGTGTTAAATATAAAAATTCATTCTAACTGATCTCCCCCTCACCCCCAACCAAAAGGGCCCGAACTCTCATTCTAGGGTTTTCTTTCCTTCTGTGGATTTGAGAGAGAGAAGGGGGTGGAGAAGGAAGGCGAAGAGAGGCAAGAATGGGCGGCGGAGGAGGAGATCACCATGGACACGTGGACCACGGTCATGCGCCGGACTTCCGTAACAAGGTATGGAGCATGACGGGTGGGCCCTACTGCCGCCCGAAGCACTGGAAGCGCAACACCGCCATCGCCATGGTCGGCATCTTCCTCGTCTGCATTCCCATCGCCATGAAGTCCGCCGAGCTCGAGGTATCCTTATCTGACCTTCCCATTTATTTGATTTTGTTTTTATTGTTACCTATTTCTTCGAAATTTCTCGTGGATTTGGCATCCGCCGCGACGGAACAAACAGATCTGGATAAATTGGTTATAAATCTTCAATCTTGTAGCAGGGCAAATAGAAAATTATAAAGAAACAAAATCATTAATTGGGGTTTCTGATGGATCTCCCAAATACCATCACATTTGGTGGTTTTCGATGCTGAAATCTTTGGTTGCACGATCTACCTGGAGATCTTAATTCGAGTATGTAGATGAATCTTTATAGTATTTTGTTATTAATTTTGCACTGGAAAATGGTTTTGCGTGCAATTGAAATGCTTTTTTTATATCAAAGAGAGAGGAAAATGTATGAGTTTGGGTACATTATATTGGATCTTGCATCCCTTGTGCTTCTTGCATTTACTTCCACTTAGGTTGTGTTTGATTAATGGAAAGTGAAGAAAGAGGGTGCTAGTTTTCTGAATGTCTACCATTTTGTGGTGTTCAAAGGAAAAAACTGGAGTGAGGAGTGAATTCTCCGCTTACTTAAATCCATCAAATTTTTTTTCATTTCACTTTTTATTTTAAAGGAAGAGAATAATATTTTCTACAGTTTTATATATTGCATGTCATCATTAATTGCGATAATTACTCTACACTTTCACCAAACACTTCTAATTTCTACTAAGAATAAGAAGTTCTGATCATTTACTAAGAGTGACTTTAATAAAAACTTTCATCACTTTCTTCTCTCCATTTATTATCAATCACACACACTATTAAATTTAGGGTTATTACAAGCACATCTCAGAATAATTAATGAGAAATACTACAAGATTATTGCAGCATGGCATGTCTGTTCATTAGATTGTTAGACAAGTTGATAAGATTAGTGCAACTGATATAGAAATGGATGAGTAATCTTACTAGCAAAAATAGTGTTCAACTTGAAAATTAATGTGAGAGACATTTAAAATGATTAATGCAATCATGCAGAGACTGCATATAGTGCCTGTAAGGAAAAGCAATTTAATTTGAGTAGAAGATGCTACTAAGGAGCGCAGTGTAGGAACATGTGCAAAATAAACATTGATAGTAGTAACAAGAATAGTGGGTGTGAAATTCCATATTATTGTTGACAGGGTTTTAATAGATTATAGGTTTTAGACTGGCAGGTAGCAATCATTTGTGCTAGGTGGGTGTCTAATCTTTGGGATGGCTTAGGTATTAATAAGTAATAACTAAAAAAAATATTATAGGAATTCAGAGTTTAAAAATAATGCATGAAAACCAAAAGGTAATAATTAGATTTCTTATTAAAATCATAGAAAGCTACTAGGATCCATTGATTTGGAAACACCAACAATTATTTTGAACTTTGAGAATGTCCTACATAGCAAAACATCACCTAAATTGCTAGGAAAGATGCCTGTGTTTTAGGCAGGTTTTGCATAAGGGGCATGACTATGAAGTATGAAACAAGGTGGCTATTTTAGAACAACAGCCATTGTTTTACACTTGAATATAACTTCCTGATTTCATGAAACTGGAAATGGGAGAGACATCCACTGTAAGCAGGAAGATGGAGTGATCATGACCACTCTTTTTTGTTAATAACTGCAATAATCTTGCTGCTTAATTAAGGTTGGAGCTTAATTTTTATAAATCTGATCAGTGTAAAAAAATATTGAAAAATAAGAATGGTATAAACGTCAGAGTTTGTTGTCACAGTTCACAAAAGTATAGCTTATTATCTTACCTTAAACTCGAAGGCCACTAGGTTGGTAGGGACATGTTGTTAGTCTTATCTACAGTATTCTGAAAAGCAGTGGATGCTCTTGCATGCCCTGTTGAATATGCAATCATCCCTTGATCATCTTACATGAACCACATCTGCGTAGGGCCTAAGCGCAATTGGGCCATAAAATAATAACCTGACAAGCTGCCTATGGCCACATAATATTTGTAGTAGCTATAAGAGAAATAAGAATGGAATATAGATGAATCGATACTTAAAATAATTGAACACGAAGTTGTATGGATAAATCATTGTTGTTTTCATTCTGATATCTATCATTCCATTATTAGAATGTTTGGTTCTGATATTTGCTTTTCTGTAACTTCAGTATTATCTTGTTGATACAATATCCTTGAACATAGGGGCTTGAAAAAATTTACTATTCTTATTTCTTCTTGATTCTTTTATGTTATTCTTTTTTTGTTCGTTATGTATCCATAAATTTTCACCATATTTAAATATCTGCTTAACACAGGCATTGTAAGGTATCTCTGGTCCACTTTATCATACAATTTTGAATTAAAACTTGTGCGTAGTTTAGTTTTTTCATCCTTCTGCTTTTATGCCTTTGAATATAAAATATGCATAGGACTTGATGCATTTTGTTTCATTTTGTGTTTCATTCTAGCATGAAATTTCTGGAAGAAAGGCTGAAGCTCGTGTTTTGTGGATACTTAGTGACTAGTGATAGGTAGAACCTTTAGGTAATTTCAGCTAATAGGTTGGTTAGCGTTCATGGAACAGTTCCTGCTATGAATTTCTCAGTGCAGTAACTTGTTTCTTACTCAAATGTTTTTTCACTAACAATCATTTCTAAAACTCCAAGACTGATGAATTCTTTTCGTGCAGCAACGACCCCATTACCCGGTCCGCCCGATACCTTCACAGCTATGGTGCAAAAACTTTGGCAAGAAAGAGTACTGATGCATGACCGACATTTGCCAACAAATATTTTTCTGTTTGCAATCTTGCTAAGTTCTGCAATCAGGTCCCTGCTGCTGTAATAAGGATACAAATGACCTTCTGTGGATGTGTATACATTTTATTTTTGGATATACTGCTTGAGGTGTTTCTAGAGTGAATAAGAAACTCTGCCTTTTCTGGGTGGAAATGAATTGTGGCCAAATGAGCTAATGTCGGTTTCTTTCTGCCAAAAAGGTGGTAATAGGTTCACTGGGACTTAGAACTCTTTATAATTCTGTTGTTAAGCGATACTATCTGCATTTGAAAATTATAAGTTGCTAGTTGATGAATTTGAAAGAAACTTCTTATTTCCAGTGGGAATTGGCTGATATTTCTTCCTTCGGAGTTTTTAGCTCAATACTTCTGAAAAGATTAGAAGGTGGCAATAGCATTCTGTATATTCTGATGGACAGGTTATGTCGTCCTCAAATTCGAATTTGTTCTAACTCAAAACAAGAGGATTTTAAATGCTACATAATCTATTGTTGCAAAACCAAGTGATCCCAAGCGATCAACTGTTCAGGAAGGCGAGGCGTGGGAGGTGGTGTGCCCCTAGAGAAATTTCATTAGTTGTAAACAATTCTCTACGGCAGGATTAGAGCCTTAAAAAGTATTCTTAAGATTCTGCTAATTGAGATGCTTCTTGGGACCTGTACCTGCTATAATGTTTAGGCCTGGATAACGGTAAACTAGTTACAACGATCAAACTCAAGCACAGATTAAGGTTAGCACACTAATCTCAGCCTGCCAACTTGCTTGCTCCACTTCACAGATCATATCCATATCATACAAGACTTATTTCAGTTGTCATCGAAAGTTGACTTTAAATGTATAAAGATCGCCATGACCATCTGGTGATTCTTCACTGATGCAAAATTCATCAGTGGCAAGAGACAGCTTGCTTCCTTTCATTTTTCTGCTGAGGGTAACAACACTTTGTAATTGCTGCAGAGTCTCCATTTTCTTATAATTTTGTGTACAACGAGGTCTGAATAAGTGAAGTCCACAAGAACTTCTCAAAATATTAATGAAACTGTGACCTCTCTACAACTGAGTTTGGGGATTGTTATGTGATCTGTTTACATAATATACAACATATAGGCCAAAAAGGAAAAGAAAGAAACTTTTACACCGAGGAACGCAATTATGTATATACTCTGAATTTGTAGACTGACCTTGAATGGCTTAACCCGAAAACTGAATAGCTGCCAAACTAACCGCAAAATTTGATGAATGATCAATCAAAATGCAGAAAGAGAAAGTCTTTTTTCCCATGTCAATCAACATCATGAACCCATGATAAATCTGCCACAGCAAAGTTAAAACAGTGAAGAAAAGGACAACCAGGGAAAGGATAGTAGAAAAAAGATTTCTGACGAATAGGTAATAGTACAACTTTATCATATCACTGCAGACTGACCAGAATGCTAGATTTATTAGATGAGAATGTTGAGAGGCATATTATGTCACGAGTTTTAAAAAAAAATGAACACCAACATTGACTTATTGACAAACATGGAAATGACTCAAATAAATAACTAAAAGAATTATTCAAATATATCACCAAAGACTAATCAACATTATAATCTGAGAAAACAGAATGTATGTTGGCCTTGTACTCTCTGCATCACTAAGGATCAAATATAATTTGGTTATAAACCTCTTTCTCATTAAAGTAATAAATTGGAACTCAAGAATAGATGATGGCAGAGGGGATAGAAAAGAAAAAAGAAAAAGTAAAATGACATGTCAGTTAAAATGCAATGAGAAAAGAATGTGGTAGGATCTGACTATTATAAACCATAAAAATAATAATAATAATAATAATTTTATGCTACAGGAGAAATCTGCCTGCAAAACTAAATATCTGATGCATATCCAACTTGTTCACATTTACCACATTAAAGGAAATATTATTCAGTTGCTTTAAACAGTTTAGCAGTGATATTTTACAAGAACCATGACATGGTTATGTGCTATGGTGCAAGTCATTTCCAACTGTACTGGTTGTTGTATACCGTACACTAATGAGGCAAAATCATGCTCATAGCTAAATCTTCTAGCAATAACTGTACAATCCAATGATGATATGTCATAGTACTATAATTTGCATCAAAACAAAATATTATATCCTTTATTTCTAATATGCATTGTTGCAATAGCAATGACCATATAGAGAGAATTATCTCTTGCAGACCAAAATTTAAGGAAAAAACCTTGCAGCACAGCTTCCACTGCTGCATTTGGAATAAAAGCCCAAAACTAATTATCTGATGCATATCCAACTTATTCACATTTACCACAAAGGAAATGTGATTCAGTTGGTTTAAACAGTTTAGCAGTGAAATTTACAAAAATCATGCCATGGTTATGTGCTATGGTGCAAGTCATTTCCAACTGTATTGGTTGTTGTATAACCGTACATTAATGAGGCAAAATCTTGAGATACTCATAGCTAAATGTTCTAGCAATAACTGTACAATCTAATGATGTTATATCATATTACTATAATTTGCATCAAAACAAAATATTCTATCTCCTTTATTTCTAGTATGCATTGTTGCAATAACAATGAGCATATAGAGAGAATTATCTCTTGCAGACTAAAACTTAAGGAACAAACCTTGCAGCACAGCTTCCACTGCTGCATTTGGAATAAGAAGCCCAACAATCCGCTGATTGTCAGTTGTTGTCTCTAAACGTACAACACGTATCCTTTTATGACTTTGCCGAGCCTGTAGGATTGTTAATGTCAGCATAAAATAGAATAGCAAAACAGAAAGTTTTAATAGACCAACAAGGTGATCTAGATGGTAACATCAAATCATACAGTAATATCGAAGTATTATTTATGTTAGACATTAACTATGTTAGCATATACAATATATTCACTTAGGTCTAAAGCTAGATATAAGATGTCTTTATCAGATCAAGGAACCATTTATCTTGTCTCAAGATTATACATACTAGAAAATCTTCATTAGACTATTCTCTATTTCTGAAACTACTAACTTGCACATCTAGCGCTCATTGTAAATCTATCATTTAAAGAGATGCCATCCATCTAGCGCATTAACTTTGTAAGTGTGAATTTATGTTCGTGGATAACATATACTTTAAAATATTGTATACAATCTAGTCTAAAATTAGGTCTAAGACATGTGACTTGTGGAAGAACGTTCGTGCGAAGATCGAAGAACAAAAGTAAAAAATCAAGTCAACACGACAGAAGTTTAATTCTACAGGTTAAGTGTGCACCCTAGCACAAAGTTTACATACGAATCTGTATCTAATTCAAAGCAGGTCAAAAACAGAAATTTCTGAAACTGTTTCAAAACTTGGTATTTCTTTTTGAGATTCTCCTAGAACGAATCAAGAACATTCTACTAATCTTATAAAAGGACGTCAAATGTTAGATTAAGTCAGAGAACTCAAGGAAAATCAAAGATTAATTGTTTAAACGGTCTACTTTCCTCAAGGAGTTTATTTTCTATTAAAAGTTGAGGAGAGCTTTCTCTCGTCTGTTGCTTGGAGATCATCTACCATGTACTGAAGCAACAGAAGAGCTTAAAGAACAGCGAACACATCTACTACCTTCATCGAGTGATCCAAGTAGAATCTATTTTACCAGTAGATCATCGACGCAGAAAATTCCAGCAAAAGGGCTTCAATCCGAGAGACCATCCAGAGCACAGTGACAATGGTTGTAAATAAATCTTGTACCTATATTTGAGTGTGAAATAGATTCATCCATGAGAGGTTGATTGAATCCACATTTTTTCTTTCTTATTTGAAGGAGGTATTTCTATGTTAAAAAAATTGTCTCGATCTTTTGGTGTGTTTTAGTCTCAATTTAGATTTTGCTTTTTTTATGTCTCCTATTTGATTTCTGCGTGGATCACAATTTTTGGTGATCCTTAGACAGATCAGCTGAAACGGATCAAGAGCCATAGCCAATCCCGATCCTAACTTGCAACTAGTCTGATGATTGGTTTCGGTCTAGGATTGGCCAGCATCAGGCTATCAATTGACGTCTCTAACATATCAGCCAAAATTCAGTTGAAACCAGCTGAAATAAGATTTGTAAAGGTTTAAGTCAAACATACATAGATCCAAATCGAGGAAACATTAGTAATTGATATCCCCATCGGCCTTCTTTTTAAGTTTTCAGCTTTCTCACTCACACATAAACTCCTCCCACCCTCGACATTTCACCGAGCTCATTTAGTGGCTGATCTGATGAGCTCTTCCGAATGCTCCACACTTTGGTGAGTTTGGATAAGTGCTTTTTTTTTTATTCTTTTTTAAAATCTCAAAATCCTTTTCTTATTGAAACACTTAATGCATCCATGCTCCTAATAGTCCTGGATCTTGATAAAGATTGACACTACCCATCAAGCTACCCAATGTAACCTCCTTTACCCATGCTTGCTTCACTGAGTACTCACAACTATAAAATATGAATAGACATATAATAAGTTATTCAGTACACTTATCTAACAATTGATATCTTCCATAGGAACATAAGTATAATGCTAGTAAACATTTTAGTGCTGCTTGAAGAATTTAAGATAACATCCACATTTATAAAAAGATTGTGGAGAATAATGCCTCAAGTATTTGTCCCAACTATCCATTGATAAAGCAGGTTAAAATATGAACTCTACCTGCTTAGATAGAGCCTTTTCTATAGTTCCCCAGACAGGAAAAATGAGGCCTCCCAAAACATTGACATCTTGTAATCTTCTCCCTACAGTACAATAGCTGCCGACTTTACATTTGGGCCCATGCATGCACTGAAATAAGAACAAGAACCCATAAGCGATGATATAAAAAAATGATGACATTCTAAAGATAAAGAAGCAGACTTCTGAGGTTATATTTCTAGCTAAATTAAGAGAAAAAGAAATACACGCAGCTCAATCATATTACAATTTACAAGGTATATTATTAGGACAGCACTACATGAGCCCTAATCTATCGTTAATAGATATTTTTAGATTGAAAGAATTGTTAACTAGATCTGTGAAACCTGCCAATACTTAATGAAAACATATATCTAGGGGTGGAATAGACAAAATCATGTGTGGATATTAAATCCATGTTATCTCCAGGGTTTAATGTGACACGTATATGCAGGACAGAGACATGATACTAATACGTCAAATGTCAATGATTCCTAAGGTCCAGAACTTTTGGTATCAATGTTATTAAGATTGGTGCCAACTTATAGAAAATGCTATATTAAAAAATACTGAGAAATAAAAATAACCAGTTTTAAAATTATCATCAAGCTAATTATGGATTTATGGTGCATGTTTCTTACAGCTATTATGATCCATGAACATTATGTCACTACTTCATGCAAGTAATTTCAATCCATGTAAATGTGTGTATGTTAGACATAACTGGGTGACTAAATCAAACCAAACCACTACTTAAAATAAGAATATTTTCATCTAATCTCATAGGTGTGCAACCATATTAGTAGATTAAATGATGGAGGAAACAAATTAAGAATGTGATAGAAGTACTCTGAACTATAAGGATATCAGTATAGAAGACAATCGAGGAGGTGCCTATTGCATAGAACCAAACCCCTTCTTCCGGCTTCTAGAAGACCCTAGAGAACTTTGCTTGACAATTGAATCCTCATATAAGGATCTAGAGTAACAAGTCAGCAATCAACAACTCCATATAGAAGTGACATTTCCACACAATAGACAAATCATGAAGATTGAAGCATCAAAATGGGTTTCTTTATAGCATATATGATGGTCTCGAAGACCACCACCATAATTTATCTAGGAATTTGTTCAAGACTAACAGTGCTTACAAAGGACTTTGCCTCTGATTATATCTTTTTTAAAGTATTTATGAACTAGCAAAACTGATAAGCCGTTGCTGATTAAAATATTAGAAACCTAGAAGCTGAAAAGGCTGACAAGAAGATTTTGTTTGCAATACGTATGCAACAGTTCTCAAATGTTTGTAACTTCTCCCATCACAATGGAGACGGCTACTAGATTTAATCAATCAACTTACAAAAATTATTGCCCTTTGAAGGGTTCATTGGAAAGCATCAACCCCTGTTTCAGACCATATGGATGCTAAAGTAGGAATAAAATCAGTCAGTGGCCTATCCTGGTGTGACAATCTAGCATAACAGGAAACAAATGAAATATGAGAAAAAAGGATGACCGTGTTTACTTTATAGTACACGAGAAGCAAAATAGGTTATAAGTAAGTGGTTTCAAGAATGAACCAATCATTGTCTGAGTAAAACTTGTGCTCTAGCTGTTTAACCAATTATGTTTATCTAATATCAAATTTTTAAGAATAAAATAGGAAACTAAAGAAAAAAAAAAGATAAATAATAATAGAGAAACCAGTTTACAATTTATGAATTACTAAGTTAATCAAGAACCACATGTGCAATTGTTCGCATGCTATGAAACAATATAAATGAATCAGATCGATATAACTAGAATTCAGACGACCTTCTAGGAGGTAGCTTTATGGACAAGGAGAGCTAGAATTCAAAATAATATAGTATCTAACTATAATCAATTTAAGACATGTATTAACATCACAATGGGTGTAGAACATAATGCACTTAATTGTTGAAAAAGGAAAACTATTTAGCAGTTTTGGTACGTGGCCAACACAACCTAGTATTAGCCAACTCCACCAAAATCCGACCGAAACTAGAATCTTTCTTAGTTTTGGCCGTGATTTCGGATCGGCATCACCCGATACCGATAAGTATTTGTATCGGCCAATACTTTGAACCATGGTAAAATCTATTAGAGCTAAGTCAAGCCATCAAAGAAATCACTACTTAAGGAAGCAAGTATAACAAACTTATATGACTGATGTTGCTCTCTCATGATACTGAGTAATATATCAGAGAGTAAACAGAAGAGAAAACATCTAGCTCCTAAGGACCTCAAACAAACTTTCCAGTGGACAAGTTACCTGTTTAGAAGACACCTCGTACTCATCTTGCCAACCTTTGCTGGCTTTCTCAATTGATGACACTTTTCTGTACTTACTTTTGAGTTCAGACGAAGGCATCTCCCTGGTGGTATTACACAAGGAATAACTACAACAGAACATGAATTTGTAGCAACTATGATGAATCTATTGCAATCTTAGGTACCTTAATGCTTCACCAACAGCAGGACGAATTATCTTAAATACTCCTGCGGCTGACCTGATGCAATAGATAAAGAAGTATACAAATGCAGGTCAAACATTAATACAGCACAAGCAATCGCAACTAATTTGAAAGTGGAAACATCAAGGACTTGCAAAAAGAAACCTCGGCAAAGAAAAGAGAAATGCAATGCATATGATTGTATGTGGTTTAACTATATTTTGACGATCATACATGCTACTTAGTTACTATATATGTGGTCAATGCAATTATGCAGACAAGATAGTCTCGCAAGCTAGGCAAGTCGAGGACATCCAAAATTAAAATTATATCTATATTATTTGTTTATTGATTTATTTCATGTAGCACTAACTAGTAAACATTTGTAAGCTTCCTTTGTTTTAGATATTCTGATGTGCGAGAATTGCTGATATCCCTATTTATGTGTCATAACAGCTTGCCGTACAGATGGCATCTTTCAGATGGTTACAGAAAAAACTTACTAGCAGTTTGGAATAGTAAAAATCCACCATTTTGTATTTGGCATACTTATACAGAGTATGCAATAATAATTTACACATAATTCAGTAAGATTCATTGGAAAATAAGGTTGACAAGATTTAAAAAATTAATATGTATCCTTCCACTATATATTTGCACTATGACTTCTAATATAAATTCGTTCTACATGAGCTTATTGTTCATTAGAGATAATTGGATGAATTTTGTTTCGCAATAAAATACTGATTGCCTGAATTCATTATTTTAAAAAAAAGTAAATAAGGATTTATGGCACTTTGACATACTTTAAAAATAAGTGCAAACTAACATAAGTTATGGTGTTCCTTTACTGGAGAGGTAATGCTTAAAAGGATACAAGTAAACTCTGACTTTCGGTAGATATATCTAGAAACATGACGAGCAGATTGCACCATCACCTCTTTATCTAGCAGATATAGCAAGTCAGAATATCTAATCTAAGAAAGCTTGAGCTCGTAAAAGCTACACCTACTCAATATAACCTATATCAACTACTGTATAAGAGACAAAGAGAACCTTCTCATCTGCAACTTGATCCGTGCAGAAAAAAATTAACAAAATTAATAAAGAAGAAGAAGCTTCATGGATAAAATTAGGTAGTTAAAAATTTTGCGGACTCCACATGATCTCGCAAATCTTACGGTAATTGTTCTTGTTACCCAGAATCATAGACAAGAACAATAAAATGAATAACTTGAAAGTGCACTGCATGAAATCACTGCTAAGAAAAGATGGATACCCCTCTACTGCTAACATAAAATGCCTCCTGCCCATCCATTCCCTTTTGGATTCGTAGAATCCATCATTAACTGAACTAGCTCCATCTTTTTGCCTATCATCAAGAAGAGCTTTTGCAGACTAACATGTCCACAAATTGATGTAAGATAATCAAGAAGAAAAAATATTTCAGTATTGAGAATTAACAGATCAATGGAAGTTCTCAGAAATCATATTTTACCTCCCAAGTAGTTCCCCGATCAATGGTAAAAGTAAAGAGAACAGTAGAAGCACCAGATAGGCTATCAACATGAACAGTCTGAAAAAGAAAACTATCACATAAAGCTGTAGAAGAAACAAAAATAATGTGGTAACATGCCATTCCAAGAAATTTTACCTTGGGTTGTCCCTGCATTTCAATTATGTTAGCTTTGATATCAACAATTCCAGAATCAAGTTGTCCTTCATTACGTGCATTGTGAATTAAAAGATCAAGAATGCTGGTGAAAAGTTCAAATAGCCTGACATATATGTCCAAGTGTTAACTGATGCCCATCAGAAGTAAACTATCATCATTGAGGAAAAGTAATCAACAAAGTACAGGCCTATTTTGGATGTCAGGAGGCAACCCCAGAAGACGGTTAAGAAAACGTCCAACATCGTGCATATCTGAATCCACTATACGACCAGAAATCTTTCCAGAATCTTTTCCATTGCCTGTATTGATCATTTGCCATAACAATTAGTAAGCAAATCCTTTTCCCGATGAAATAGAGTTTGGAAGATCAAAAAGGGTTAACTGGCACAGCCATGTTGGTTGGTTAACAAAGATTTCGGAAATATCCTTTAAAAAATTGGTGCTCTTGCATTATAATTCAACAGCCCACATAAGTGAATTAAGAAAAGAAGCACCACAATGACTGGACATAGCTAAAATAGAGTCATAGACATTGATATCTAACATTAAGCAGTTATGCACTATTGCACTTATACATCAACCGAGATCACAGTACACATGAAATAATTTAGGTTTGAGAAACAACCAGGCTTTCTCCCAACTTCCAAAGCAAGTTCTAATTTCTGACATGAGTATTCAACAAGATACATTGAACATATATTAACAGACACTTTTGGACACGGGATTGAGAATAATATTACACTGCATTTGTTTCCTTCTTTTGGGCTAATGTCCTGATTAAACATACATGAAAATAAATAATTTATGCAGTATTGGTGATTCAGTGCAGTATTTACTCCTGATAATCAAATTCATCAATTACGAGTAAATTGGTATTTACTACTTGATTGATTCATTCATTGACCTTCTAATTAAAAGAATAAGAAGAATCAAAAGTACTCACACAAAATAGTGTCCCTGACGATTCCTACTGATATTAAAGCAGCTTTTGCTTTGGTGATAAATTCTTGAATGCTAGCTGGATTCTCAGATGAACATCCAGGAGGCACAACTGCCAGAGGGTCCTGATAAGCTTGAAAAACTCTTTGCTTAGAACTTCTCTCATATAGCAGAAAAAGGAACAGTGAACAGGTCTGGATAGAACTTGATAAAATTACAAACCTGTTCCATTATTCCCCTGTACATCATCATGAGGGCCCTCTTTCCATAATTGCTATCATAATTAAAAGCACTCAGTGAAGGTCCAGCCCTACACATGTTAACCAACAATGACTTGTAGAACATACAAAATTTTATTGTTCCTACTACTGTACCGATGAACAAGCTTATCATATATCTCAGTTATAAAGAATAAACTATGATCAGCTCACCTGCGATCTCCTTGTGTTAAAGCTCCAAGTGTCTCTAATCTTTTTGCAACTATTGATGCAAATCGCCTTTCACCACCAAGATTTGTGAAAAGAAGCCTAGACAACATAGATAGCAAAGACTGCATAGTCTAAGATAATACATCAAGAACAGCTGCTTAAATTCTATGGGCAAGAGAGTTTTTTTTTAAAAAAAAGAGAGAGAGAATAATTTATGAAATCCTACATCTCAATATTTTAGGGCAATCATATGAGGGTATTTTGTATGCATCCTCACATAGATCAAAATCTCATGTGCTTACCATCTTTCCAGATATTGAGCAAGGAACTCTGTCAATGAAAGGGTAATCATATGCCCTCTCATTGCTTTCTCAAAGTTATTTTTCACCTTATTCTACCTGTTTAAGTGCCTTCAACTACAATAGACTACCTCTTTCTTACTATAGCTCATGTGGTCTCACCTGGGTATGATGGAGGCCTTAATATTCAATACCCAGCAACACCACTTAGGCACTAACCCACCTAAACAATCTCATCCCAGCAACACATAATTTTTGCACGTGCTTTTTAGTTGCTGAACATATTACCAGCAAAGAATTGATAGAAACCAGCTGCATGATAATTGTTTACTTTTAATTAGTTTTGTAAATGAAAATTGAACATATCAGAAGCATCCAGCTATCAAGAAAGTTTGCTTCATTCTGCATGCATCTGAATAGCAAGAAATTCAACAAAGGTATGAAGAGTCGTCTTTAACAACCATATAAAGCCCATCAAAAAGAACGAGATTAGAGGATCAGCTCCAGAATAAGCACTAAAATTCTGATTCAGTAATTTCACTTCAATGGACCAGTCCCAACGTATCAATTGCGCAGCCATGACAAGTACTTTAAAAGTAAATTTAATTCCTCAAAGTGTGGTCAGCTAAACTGATAACTAGTGACAGTAATAGAAACTTGAAGAGCAGTTGGACATGGTTTTTCTTGCTCAAATCTTTGGTGTCACCAGTATTCAACTGTAGTGCAAGCTGAAGAAGTTGCAGTTCAGCTTAGTCTCATGGCACATCCTACTTCTCGTGCTGCCAGTACAAGATGTGCCACCTAGCAGAAATTCAGGTCCTTATCCCGCACTACTCTTTAATCTTTTAATGATTTTACATATAATACATATACCACAAATGAAACATTTCCAAATTGCATTTAATTTTGTCAAAGAGAAGTTACCAATGAGTTAGTAATGCCTAGAACACAATTACCTAAATCAAATACTATATGATTGAAACGAAGGTGAGGAAACCAAGGGGAAGCATTGCTTCACTGTAATAAGAACAAACCTATATTGAGGCGCTGATGCTTGATTAGAACGATGAGTTCTTCCAAACTGTTGAATTGCACGGTCAGCACTCCATGGAAGCTCAAGTGTTAAGTGTACCCTCCTATGCTGAAAATTCCTTAAGATTCAGTAAAGGGAAATCTTCCAATAAATCTTGATGAAAACTTAATCTAGGTTAAAGTGTAAAGCTCTAAAGTCTAGACCTGATTTAGTGCCCTTCTATCAGCTTGCAGAGAGACACCGGCGGATCCAGCTTCTGAGATTATAGCAACCAACTTTTTTCCATCCATAAACAACTGCTTCTCATGCATGTTTATCATTTCCATTGTAACTTCCTTTCTGGAAAGAAATGCACAATGTAAGTTTGACTTAATTCCACAAGGAAAAAAAATTAAAGATAACAAACCCATTCTCACGTGTTCCGCGCCTGATAAATAACGCCCTTTCCACCTGATGCCCTTACGAGCATACCCCGGCGACCAGTCATTTCTGCAACATTCTCAGGGCCCCCTAGCTGCAAATTTGCAAACAAAAATTAACTAGAATAATTAATATATATATATATATGACCTAAAGTCAACAGAACCAAGTCAGCAGTGACTTATGGGAAAAATCAGTGTTTTAAAAAGTGTTTGGGCGTCTGCACATGCAGCCGTCCCACATAGGTGGGCTCTAGCGATTGACAGGGTTCAAAGCGGATCGGACTGCTCACAATGCAGATCGGATCAGTGACTAGATGGGATTTTTTTTTTTTTAAAAAAAAACTATGTTCCTAACCCCAATTGATCCCATTATGCCAAATCCCTTCAAAATCCCCAAATTTTAATCCTCTTCCTCTATGCTCCAAACCCTAATTGATCCCATTATCCCAGATCCCTTCAAAATCCCCAAGTTTTAATCCTCTTCCTCTCAAGTAGGGTGACAGTCAGTGGCTAGTGACAGCTCAGCCGGCAACCATAGTGGTCATCTCTTCTCCTCCTCCCATGGATTCTTGACTCCTCTCCTCCCACCTCTTCTCCATGCTCCCCTTTCTTCCCCTCAGCTTCCTTTCTCGACCTCCACCCTCCTCCTCTGTTGTTTTCTTTTCCTTTCTTCACGTTCTCCTCCGATGCAAATTTGCTACCTCCTCCTAACAGCACTGCCCCCATTGATTTATTAAAAAAGCAATTAATTACTTGTTACTGCTTAGCGATTAATGTGAACACTGTGAAATTGTGATTTGGTTATTTAAGTAGTTGAATTAGTGGTAAATGATAATAGTGTAACCTAGAGTCTTAGACTATTTAGTAATTTACTGTGAGTTCATTATTAATAATTGATCATGTTATTTGTTTACTACATTTATACATAAAATAGTTTATTACTAATAAAACTTTATATATACTATATACTATATAGTATATGTTATATATAATTACTTTTAATTTTTTACATATTAGAAATGTTAAACTACATAGGCGCCTGCATACTATCAAGACATTATATGGTAGGGTCACTGCCCACATACCATGGGCAACTTCTATAATATTGGATAAAACTATAAAAGTATAAAGGTTTAGTTGCATTGACCATTAAGTCTCTCTAGTCATAATAAAAACAACATATTATAACAAGTTAATCCCAAAAAGTCTGACCATGCTACCTGATCAATTATATCATCAAGAGGATTGTTAGGCAGATCCAATGACCGGATTATCTCCAAGATCTTTAATTTTCTCTCCTGTGCAGCTTCATACCTGATAAATACAAAATCTGATAGCAAACTATGGTATGTGGTGGCTTTTAAGTATGTCTAACATAGTATTAACTAATTTTCAGCTTTTTGAGAGCATACCTCTTCGAGAGTTCAGCAATGTAGGCGTCTCTTGCCTTGAAATATTCATCCGTTTTCTCCTTGCATGAGTGGCATGACCAATCATCAGACACTACCTCAGTCCAAGGAGGTACTAGACAAGCAGGATGAACAAGTCGACTACAACAGGAACAGCGAAGCAACATCTTTTTCTCCTAAAAGATGATGACAAGTACATTACAAACTTAAGGAAAAGAAAGGAACACATATGTAGCAAAAAATAATCACCAGATAATAGAGAATTTACTACTAACCAGAGAATATAGTATATCAGAAATTCTAAGAAAAAGTATGAAGATCAAAGAAATATGTTACATAGGGAAAAAATAACCTCTTCACTGTTGCAAATTTCACAGATTTGGAACTCCTCATCCGATTCTGTTGACTCCTGATCAGAGTCAGCTGCAATGACCATAGGAGATTCATTATCACGTGAAAGTAAAATCCAACCTTGAAAAGAGTTACCCTTGATAGCAGAAATATAGAATACACTGTCTGTTTCAGATCACATTAAGTCACATATGACAGATAGCACCATGGTACAGCCCTGCACATAGCATTGGCATTTCAATAAGACAATAATGGTACTCAAAAGTCCCTCTCAATTGACACATGCCTAAATCTCCCCAATTATACAATGCAACTCACATCAAAACTTCTTTTTTTCCCTCATCCTGCTCAATTTAAAGATCTCCTGACTTGTCAACCTGTTAACCCACTGTGGCCAGTTAGCCAAAATGTACCCTAGAAGAACCTTCAACTAGAGCAACTATAATTATTTCCACACTACGCATTTCTCCATCCCCTTTTCAATACCTTACATCTCAAAAACTCTAGGACAACCAAGAAAACAAGGTTTTAAGCCACGAGAGTCGTGCAGTGCACCATATGTCGTGATGGTAAGATGCTGGCATGAGAATAGGAAACCACCATACTGGCCTTCATCACCTTCTTTCATCATCGAAGTGCCTATCGAGGGAGGATCTGCCCCATCTTGCTACCACTTGAAAAGACAAAAGGGGAAGAGTTTTCCTCCCATTTAATCAGTTAAAACAAGATGCGGAGCGGTATAAGGACTTCTCTCCGAAGAAAGACGCCAACATGGGATGGGCCACCCCTTCTCTCCAAATAGAGCAGTCTCAAAGGAGGAAGGGAGGAAGGGTCTCTCTCAAGCTAGGTGCTTCAGCACACCTCCAAAATGCAGAGAGGGACAATTTACTAACATATATTATGTAGACAGGCCATTTAAACAAGGTGTACCAATGGTTTTTAAATCCTTATAAGGAAACATTTTAGTTCACATATTCCCAATTTACATTTCAATCTAATGTCAATCAACTTCCTCTCTAGTTAAACATGTTCATCGGCATCGTAAAAATGTGGATGCAGTTTAAAGTGTATAACGATAAAAGGGCAATTTAAAAAGCTTGACCTCAATGTTAGGCAGATTGTGTTGAAAGATATTATATCTACAAAATCTGAATCAATCAAATTTCAAACTACATATGTACTTATAAACTATACCACCTTAGTGTATGATTATCCATATGTAACTTCTCGCTAATTCAAGCAATGTGATATAGACTGTAACTAACTATGGAAAATATATGATGCTCACCCAGAGATCCCTCTACGTTTAGACTTAAATAAATATCTTATGTTCTAGTAACTAAGCAATTTAATAAATAATTCTGCATCTTATATTTGATGGTCAATTGCAACTAATATATAGAAGCGAAGCTCACCCAGAGATCCCTCATCACTTTCACCATCACTAACTTGCCACTTTGCAACTTTCCTGACTCTTCCTTTGTAAGATACACCAGGTGTTGCAGAATGCCGCTTGCGTTGGAGTTCTTTAACACTTTCTTCACCTATGACAATTAGTGAAAAAGGATAACATATGCAAAACTTGAAGAATTAAAGTATGCAAACAAGTTAAAAACAAACCAGGTATTGAATCAGGCTTTAGTGGAACAGGATAATTTTCTTCTACCAATTTAAGAAGAAGCTCCCTAGGACCAGATACGAAGTCATCTAATTCAACACCCTGCTCCAAGACTCGACAAATAAGCAAAGCAACATTTAGAAAAATAAGCCATCAGCGGGTACCCCAGTAGAAAATTCATCACCAATGTTCAGACAGGAAGAAAAACAGTTAAATGAACAAGAAGAGAGCACACATATTTTGTAACAGCTTCTTCAGTTCGAGCCTCTCCAGTGCTCTGAAGACCAATAACCACACATTTATTTTCTGCTAGGGCTTGCTTAGCCAGTCTCACTGCTACAGGTACTTTGGCTGACATACACATGTGCCTGAAAAAACGCTGCAAAAACTACAGTGTTAAAATTTTACCTTTAATTTATACATAACTTAATAGGAAAAAGATTCAGCTTATAAGCATTCACTCGCATTTGAAGACACTGGTTGTATCCGAAATAGATGTTCAATGTCATAGAGAATACCCTAGAAATGTATCTATAATTTCTAGAAGACTAAATGCTAAAAGCCACAAGATTAAAATGCACACAAACACAAGTACGCAAAAAATAAAATCAAATATAATAAAAAAGTTTAAGATATAACCTGATGGCTGGCCCAATACAGCCGCCAAATTTGGCTTGTATTTGGCTTCTCTTCTGAAAGAAATGCACTTGCTGATAGCAGTTCAACGCGTAACTCGGCCCAAAACTCAGCTGCTTTCTTATACATATTCTGCATTGCAAATTTACTATCAAATAAAGGCTGCTCCAAAATATATGCTTTGAATGTATAGCAATCACCAGTAAACAGAAAGCGTACATGAAAGTCAATTCACTTTCACCGGCTTCTAAGGAAAAAGAAAATTGAGGGAAAAACTTAAAGAATATAATCCTGACTATCAGCAAATTCTGAAACTAAATGTTGCAGCAAAAGCTGGCACATTTAGCCAGTGCCAAGTGTATTCTGATGAACAGGCCAAACCACAAAGCGCAGCATGTGTAATGAGTTAAAGCTTCAATTTAATGATTTATAACCACCAAAATAAAAACAGCAGTGAAACTTCAAATAAACAAGCAACTATAAAGAAAGTTAATACATAAAATCTAGATGATTTTTAACAAATAAAAGGCAGAAATATTATGTATCAAAGGAAACGACCATGTCATTGGCCCTAGTGTATGTTCTCTCCAAGGTTTCCAATGGTTTGTACTTTATAATACAAAAGCTATAGTCTACATTAAGTATTGGTCAAAGATATAACATACCGAAAAAAGACAAAATTAGCCAATTTTACCATACCCACTAATAAAAGAAGAATCAGTAAGACCAGCATATTTACCTTCAGAAGTTGCAAGTATAAGATCACCTATAAAGAAGCGGCCTCACTCAAATGTATAGCAGTCTTTCAGTTTTCTTACTTAAAGTTTCAATAAAGTAAAATTGCCATACATCAGCTATAAATATGATATTAATCAAGACAGTAGGGCAATTTATAACATAAATAATTTGCAAATCTAGCATGTAGTTATATAGACCAAAGAGCAAGCAGTTTAGAGACCAAAAGAAAAATGAAAAATACAGATGCATCCAAGTATATGCAAATAAGCTTAATATTGTAAATGCCGGACAGATTATTAAATAGAAATCAGAAGGCTCCATGGAATATCTGCAACCTACAAATCTGAAACTAAGAGAACTTATAAGAACAGGACTAGTCCTCTATTGATTTTAATTAATAAATGGAAACGGACAACAAAAAACTAAATATATTCAAGGTTTTTTTTTCTATACTGAGAAAACATTAACAGTAGCAAGGGGAATACTCTCTTTACCATCATTCTTTCCTCCAGAGGTGCTTCTATTACTTCGAACTCTGCACCCTTATAGCTTAGAGTGCGACAAACGTACATGCCCCTAGACAAGGTATTTATATATTGTAAAGATATCCTTTGAACCAAAAAGCACTTTGTAACAACTTCTAAATTCTAACCTAGCCTTCATGTCCATTGCAACAAGTTCAAGTGCTCCAACACCACCTTTATCAAGAACTCCTGAAAAAGATTTGTTTATAAGAAAAAATAAAGTTGTTTTTGCTACAAATCATGCATTAAAAAGTATACAAACAAAATAGTAAGAAGAAGAAGAATGGCAAACTATTCAAGTGTAACTAAAAGGTAAAGAGTAAAGAGGATATAGGAAAAGACCGAAGACAATATTAGTAGTTACAATCTTGGAATTCCACTTTGAACTGTGTGAAATTTATTTTTATTTTTTCCTAATATTTCGGCCCTCTACTCCTCTCCAGAAATTGATTTTCATGATTTAAAAGCTTTGGAAGTGATGTCAAGGCAGGCAAGCGCGTAACACACTCATGGCTTAAAAAATGTTATATCAGTTGATACATAAGGACTGTGGATATACTCCTTAAGGTGCCGATATGTGATTAACATGGGGCAGCACATCATTCTTGACTTGCAGTACTTCTTCTACATACTCTCTTCTTTGTTTCAAATCCTAAAGTTAAGACAATACCCTGCTTTTTTATGGTTGTCACAGAACACCGCCTAAAATTCATCGATGTGGTTGACAAAAAATATTCAACTGTTAACCTCTGTCCGGTCTCAATATTACAACTAACTCTAAATCTGTTAGTACTTTCTAGATATTAAACATTGAAAGAAAACGTTTGCATTAGGATTTGCAGACTCAGTTTGTCAGAGGCTTAGTGGCTCTACTGTTCGCCTCTATATTTGATATGTGGTGTGGTCCAGTTAATCAGTAATGTCAACTAATCACCAATCTGTATCCGTATGATTTGCATTACAAAAATTTAGCCTGATCAATGACAATGAGTACAATGTTCTATAGAAACTTTTGGCATGGCCTTTGCCAGGCCCTGTTGGAACCTAGTAAATACCACATCCATGCATCAAAAAAAGTCAATGGGGGAGAAAAGCCTTGCACCATCCACAAGTCCTCAAGATTTTGTGCTCAAGAGTACTAAATTGTCTTAGGAGGAGAATGTCAGAAATGCAGTTGCATAATTATGTAGCGTAGTCCTTTTAATAAACTAAAAATAATGTTGTCCTTTCAAGTTTCAATGCAAGCAGGTATAAGTGAAAAATGGAAGAAAAACAATTGTAGATCATACCAAGATGGAAAGAACAAGCGAAAAGTGCATGAACATTGATATTTGTCATGAAAAGTAAAACTGTAATCATTTGTCTCAAAATGATTACCAAGATCCAACATTTAATACCTTTTCTTCTTGAAAATGAGAAGAAAATAATTCATGCCATACAATCAAAGGATTGCAAAAATTAAGCAGGATGGGAGAGGCAAACCTAAGAAATCCTGAAATTTAGAAAAAGATGTTCCAGCCCCCCAAAGTCCAAGCCGGACCATGTAACCCATGTTTCGTGGCTCAGAAGCACCAGTTGCTGAGCAATAAATAACTCGAGCCTCAGGTAATCGTGCCTGTAATGTGTTAACATTGTGCTCATGTACCAATACATACACAAAAAAGAAAAGTAATATTTACAGCATTTAAGACCAAAATATCAATAAAATACATATACCTGGATCTCAAGAACAGCTTCACCTGTACGAGTAGGTTGCCCTCCTGCCTCAGGAACTAGATTCTTGGCCTTGTGGCACTGAATGAAAGGTAGTCTTCAAGTAATCAACATTCAACATAAATGAAGATTGACTAACATAAAGACTGAAAGATGGAGCTGTCGTTAAGCCATCAAAAACAGAAAGCAATACATCTTGGGGTACCTCATCAAACACAAGAAGACCATCAAAGTCTGACCCACACCACTGCACCAACTGCTGCAAACGAGAACGCCCTCTCTCAGATGATGCTATCAGGCTACTGTATGTCAAGAACACTACTCCATCCTTGATACCAACAGCTTTGGAGTCTAGCTTAGAATATGGAAGCTTATTTAAAGCATGTACTGCAGAACAAAGATTGAAGTCCTCACATTAATCAAACATGAGAAAGAATTTGTCGCTACAAATAAGAGATTTACATCAGCAATACAGGTGATAATTGACGAGATGTGAGACCAGTGACCAAGAGATAACTTCAGTAGCTATTATTGATAATAATGAAATAAATTCTTTTACGCACGACCACATACCGTGTTTCTTAATAAATACATACACGGATACTTTAACCATTATGCAACAACACTAGGTCAGTATAGGTAAGAACAAGGATTGTTGTGACAACCAGCAAAGGATGTGTTGATAGTTACCTTCAACACATGTAGCACCAACATCATCCAAATCTCTACGAGCATCGAACTTTAAGTCTGACCCAACAGAAATCCAACTGCAAAAGTGCCGCTACAATGAGGAGAAAGCAATGAAAGACAAGAAATTTAACATCTTAATAGTTTAGAAAAGAGAGAAGCCTGAGAAAAGGGAAGATGATCAAAAGATAAACAACCATGAAGTGCGACAAGGTTAACAGAATTAAGTGCAACATCCAAGTTTAAATTATTCAAATGCTTACAGTGCTTTACGTCTGCGACGTTGCCAATTCTCCCAAATCAATCCAGCAATAGTTCGACCCTTACCAACACCAGCTCCATCACCAATGAAAAAACCTGCTCTTGAACCATTTTCAAGATGATGGAGATGTCTCTGCATACAATTAGAAACAGAATAACATCAATTAAACAGTCAGCCAAGAACAACCAAAACATTGCCAATTGAAAGGTAAAAAAAGAATAACCTGACAGGCATAGACTATTGTTTCGATTTGCAAGCATGACAAAGCCTTGGTTTCATCAAGTTCATCAATTATTTTCAGATTATAAGTCGGTTCTGGAGGTTGCACAGCTGACAAGGAAGAGGTTTCAACAACAGGATCTGGATGAGGCTGACCAAGTGACAGCTTGGGAGGGCACTGCAAACCAAATACATATATGGTAAGAATATTACTATACTATGAGAATATCTTGCTAAAAAGAACAGAGATTGACAATACATGGAAATAAAGATGTGATGAGCATCTATTCCATGAATCCTAGTTTCGGTCGATCCCAAGAAGGATCGGCTGAAACTGGTTGAAATGTTTTTTTTTTTAAGATTTAGGTTGGAGAAAAATAAATCCAATTTGAGGAACATTAGTAATTAATTTCCCCAATTTTCTCTTTTTACGTTTTTAGCTTTTATTCTCTATCTCTCACACACACTCTCTTTCTATCTTCACACTTCACCAAGCTCATTCAGTGGCCAATCCAACGAGTTCTTCCGACTGCTTTGTACTTTAATAAATTCGGATAAGCATATTTCTTTTCTATCATTCTCACCAACTATTTAACTCCCTCTTTCTTACTCATGCAAAATAAGAGTGAAGAGAGATAGAGATCTCTTTTCATTTTACTTCTGCAGCAGTAATTAACAAACATAGAGAGCTCAAAGTTCATTATGGCTTTGAATGAATTTTTTTTTTAAACTTCATATGTGAGTAGTTTTTAATTTTTTGTCTTTCTATCACTTTTTCTATATATTTACAAATTTTTATATATTTTTAAATAATATTTACAATTTTACGTTATAAAAAATTGTTTAATCTTATCCAAGCTGCCGATTCAAATCTCAAGTTTCAAAACCTTGATCTATTCCATTTATTTTGTAATGAAATATTAAAATGTACCTACATAGTCCGTAAAGGTTTCACCAACAGGACCACCTTCATCTTCTTCTCGCTCCACATCGATAGCAACCTGGGCAAGATATCAAGTATAATACCCAAGAAATGTCAAATTTCAAACAAAAATTTAATAATCTTTCTTAAAGTAAGAACATGGCAGATAAGATAATCCTCAAAGGAATGAGAAAGTTGTGGCTAGTGAGACCTGACTGCGCTCTGTATTACTGCTGGATAACTACTGGCATAAAATGGAGTGAACAAAAGTGCAGAAAATCCTACAACTGTTCTTCTTTATAATAAATGGAGGTCAATTAAGCTATTCTTTGTCATTTTAAATTTGATAATCACTATTATTTGTTTAACAAAGAGTAAAAAGCATGAGAGAGCATGGGAGACCTCCTCCTATGTATCCTAATGAATTGAAGAAACATATCAAACAGCATCACAACTTCTGATCATTAGTTTAAAAAAAAAAAAAAGTTAATTTCCTAATGAGTTGAATCATGAGGCGCCTTCTTTATTCCGCTTAACACCCCCCGCCAAAAAAAAAGGCAAACATCAATACCTAGATATATCATTATTAAGTAAACATGTGACACATATGGTGTCAAGAGTATGATAAACAAAACTAGGGAAACGTCACCCAATGAATGGGAGAAAAATTAAGTAGAACAGTATAAAACCCCCTACCTAAAGAATGAACGGGTAGCATGTGAATGTTAAAATGAACAAGGTCCACTAAGTTGACAGGACGGCAGCATATTACAGGATTTTGTGGTGGCATGTGTTATCTACATTCCTTTCTGAGTATTAGCTCAATCTTTTCTACCTCCTGCTCTTTCCATTTCATCTCAAAATTCAAACGTAAATAACTGATGAATCATGCTTCAGATAGTTCGACGAATACTATATCTAGAAAAAGCTACGCAATTAAGCCAGTTGGGTTTATCGAAATCCGGACCAAAAAAGGTTAGCCTTAAAAAGAAATTCTCGAATTGCATCGAGAAGAAACAATTTAATTAGTCAAATTAGTTTATCTCAGTCCGTACCAAGAACGGCATAGAAAAAGTAATATTTTTTTTACATGTCGCACCTCATTGATCTCCTCCGGGGGTTCCTGAGGCGGCATCCCTGGCAGCGACGGTGCCCCGGACGAGGAAGCCCCGAAGAAATGTTGGAGCTTGGAGAGGTCGACGGCGAGGTCGACGCCGCACTGGGGGCAGGCGAAGCGGGAGAGGCCATGGGGCACATTTAAGATAGCCTTGCATCGGGCGCAGGGGAGCTGGATCTTGGTCGGATCGATGCCCTGGGCCTGCGGCGGAGGTCTCCTGGGAGGAGGCGGGGCCGGTGCAGGCGGCGAAGGGCCTTTCGCAGCTGCGTTGGCCATCAGCTCCGGCGGAAGCATCTGTGGGAGCTGACACTTAGGGCAGATGAACTCCGTCATCCCCGGAGCCACGGATAGGATCCCGTGGCATCCGGCGCATCGGACCTGGCAACTCCCCGGTGGCGCTGGCGCCGGCGCCGGGGGCGGGAGGGGCGGCACCTGCGTGCGAGGACCCGACGGTTGCCCCATTCCCCCCCTCTCTCTCCCTCTCCCTCTCTCTCTCTCTCTTAAAATCTCTCTCTCGATTTCTTCTCTCTTTAGCGTAGGAATTGGAAGCGAGAGTGAGGGAGGGAGGGAGAGAGAAAGAGAGAGATGGGAATTTGAAGGTAAAGGGAGGGTTTCGTTTGGTATAAAATTATCTTCCTTCTTTCAGAGCGGGATGAACAGGTAGGGGAGGAGTTCGGGCGAAAAGGAGGAAGGTTTAGATGTAATAAAATGGAGGGTTGCGGGAATTTTGCTAATGGAAGTCACGTGCCGCTCGTCACCAGAAGTAGTTATTTAATGGAATTGTTTTGCATTTACACCCTCCTAATATCTTTTACTTGTTTATGAACCCCTCTTGAAAAGAATTAGTTTGTCTTATTAATCTCTTGATGAAAAATTAACACGTGTACTTTTATTTTTCTTTAAGTCCTTTTATTGTAATTAATATTTTTTTTCCCAAATTTTATCTTTGGTGCAATAGTGTAGGTTTGACCGAGTACTTAAATTAAAAAAGTAACTATATTTTTTGATTTTATTATATAACTTATAGTTATTAAATGCTTGGATCAAAGTCCACAATTAAGGAGTTTAAATAAAAAATTAATTATATTCCAAATTTTTACTTATTTCTTAGTTTGTATTAAACAAAATGTAAGTTGAATTCAAACTTATTATTTACTTAATAAACAACCAAAATATACAGTAATTACATAATTTAACTGTATAATAAGTTGTAAATTTGATTAATGTCATTTTGCTTAGCATAGACTAACCATGGAATTTATTAAATATTTATGTAATACTTTATAGCTAACTAATATTATTTTGAACTTAATACATTATATATGCATATGTGAATAATACTATCGTCCTTATAGTGCAAAATAATAATATTATTAACATAAAAGAATCATCATATTATGGTTGGATGATCATTTTATTCTTAAAATTATAGCAAAAGAGGGCGAGAAAAGATCAAAAACATGAGAAATGAAAAATAATTAAAAAGATACCCTAGTAACTTTGTTTTCCGTTCTTATGACACTAATTAATAATATTTATATGTACAAAATAAAAGAAAATGGCGTACAGCATCTTATAAGACACACAAGTAAAGAATTTTGATGCACAAAATTCTAATGGGAATTGGCTCACAGATACTATTAATCAGAATTACATCTTATATCACACACTAACACAATTACTAATTTATCTTAGTATCTATACCATCAATCTACTTTATATCAAATTAAAGATCATTCATGATAATTTCATAAAAAAACACATATTTTTCAATCTTTTTATTTATTTTTGTATCACATCAAAAGTTATTATCACATTCTTATTCCAGAACACAAGTAAACATAAGAATAGCTATTCCTAAAATAAATATTTTCTTTTAGAAATAACAAAAAGGAATACATATTTCTAACGTGAGACGAAGCCATGTGAGTTCAATTGTCTTAACTCACTCGTCCAGAAAAGGTCGATGTTCGCGTCCGCCTCTAATCTTGAATTATGTATAAAGAAAATAAAAAATAAAAAACCGGCCTGTTTAATCCGTCTTTTGGGCCGGCGAGTTCTTATTCCAATGAGCCCAACGTATGAATTGGGCCGAGGTGAGCAAGCCCAAATAACTCACAGAATTCTTATACTATAACAAATAGTGGGTCTCCTTGGCAAAGGCCCATTAACCCCCACTAAAGTCTCTTATTTGCATAGATACCCTTTTAAATTTTATATTTATGTTTGTACTCTTCAGAACATATGATTCGTACGTGGGTTACCTTTCAAGTTTCTTTTTTTGGGGTATACGTATAATTAAAGAATTTAGAAGGGTGTGAATGCAAAAGGGAAAAAAAATTGAGAGGTTTAACGCAATGACGTCCTACTATAGTGCTCCTGACGTTAATGCGCAGGTTAGCCGCACATTTCCAATATTTAATCGTTTTTAGGATACACCTCATCATGACTGCAGTTAACGGACACGCACCGATCGACAAAAAACCGAGCGTGAATATATCAGCATTCTTACAAGAAAGTCCTTATCATTATTAATATTACAATTTATTATCTAAAAGCGAGTGAGGCCGCCAATTAAGCGCGGTCAATTCCTCCCGTAAACTACGCCGCCTTCCTCCCTCCTCCCCCCCTTCTCCTTCCCACTTCACCTCTCTATAAATACCTCAAACCCCCCGCCCTCCCTTCTCCTCCTATCTCCTCTCTCATTCCCCTCTAAAAATAGTAAACTAATAATTAAATCACTTCTCGCAATGGCTCCTAGGGCAAAACCAAACCCCGCCGCAATCCGATACCGCGGCGTGCGGAAGCGGCCGTGGGGCCGGTACGCGGCGGAGATCCGCGACCCGGCGAAGAAGTGCCGCGTCTGGCTCGGCACCTTCGACACAGCCGAGGAGGCCGCGCGGGCCTACGACGCCGCCGCCCTCCGGTTCCGCGGCCCCAGGGCCAAGACGAACTTCCCCGTATGCCACGTCAGCCCAAGCAGCAGCACCGTCGAGTCCTCCAGCCGCGAGGCTGCGGCACCGCCGTTCCCGTTCTTCGATCCGATCGGCAGATCCGGCGCGGATCGCCGCGGTTTGCCGATGGATCGGGCGGCGATCGTTAGCTCTTTCCCGGATTTCGGCCGGGCAGAGAGCGACTCCGATTCGTCGTCGGTGGTCGATTTGCCGGATCTAGCGGACACGAGGAGGGTTGGTTTGGGGATCGATCTCAACTACCCGCCGCCGCCGGAGGCGGCTTCATTAATACAGTCGATTTAATTCTTCTTTTTTTTCCCTACTGTTGTTAAAATTAGTATATTGTGAGGTTTTATTTGTTAATATTTAACTACTATTTTTTTCTTTTTCATTTTTGTTGGCACTGAGAATTGTGAGGCGTGATGCTTTGTAGCAGGGGATCCATCTCAGGTGTTGTAACTGAATTATTCATAAGTACTATGACTATTTGCACGTATATACCTCTAAAATTTCTTATTTAAATTTTATATATCACATTAAAGATAAGTATTACACTCGTATACCTATTTAAAAAATAATAATAATAATATATATATATTAATGTTTGTCTCCTGTAACGAGGCGTTAAGATGTCTACGTGTGAATATAAACTCTTTGACTGGCGTATACGTAAATAATAAATCGAAAACCATCGAGCTATTTAGTTATTAAGAAAGATATTTAGGCATCCAACTCGTTTTAATTACCTGTGATGGCCCCACTTAAAAGGCCGCTCTTAGCGTGTCGACAACGTCAAACGCGACGCCTCTACCACGTGTCACAAAAATGCTACTAAAAAAAGAAAGAACTTACCACGTCACAGCATTCCATATCAGCTAGGAGGGCATCTTTGTCGGCCGCCTTCCGCGGGCCCCGCGCGAATCCACCCACCAGATCTCGCCGCCTACCGTTTAGTTATTAAATAATCGTTAGATTTGTTAAATTTCTCCGCATGTTCCCTCAGAAATCAAACCACTCTAATCGCAGGTTTTTGACCAAACTAGCCCTCTTTTCTATTCTTTTTTACCGAAATAAATTATCTCTTAAATTTTATTATTAAATAGGATCTAATTTACTATAACACTAATAAAAATACTAAACTAATAATTAGTTCAGCATTTTATTTTTAAGTATAATATTCCTTAATTACTGAAATAGTAAATTAAAAATATTTATATCATAGAACGCTAAATTAATTAATATTTTTACTTAGAAATAAAATATTAATTAGTTCAACGGTTTTATCAGACTACCGTAAATTAGATTCCTCTATATAATAAATAAATAATCAATTTAATTTCATTTCAATATCCCTTACAAGTAAATTACAATAAGCCCAAAGATTCAAACAAATCTAAATGTGTTCAAACACCCGACACCAGTGATCCTTTCCTTTTGTACATCCATTTCTAGATTTCCTAGAACACGTTTTCTAATGATGATGTTACATAAAAACAGTACCAATTTTTTCCATTTGAATCTCTCAAAGTGCTTAAAACCACACCCAAAAAATATGACTTTCATTTCAAATGTACCTTCCAATCTCCCACTTTAATATATTTATGATAAAATAAACTTTACTTAATAATAGTATATCACAAGTGTGACAAATAAAAATATTTAGCATGCTAATCATGCCAGGATAAATCAAGGCAACATGGTCAACCTAAAGATATAACTAAACAATGAATATTTAAGCACAAGGTAATTATGCACATCATGCATATAAATTCAAATCTTGTAAAATGTTTTGCTGCCTCTCATGGGCTATTTGTTGTGCTTCTTGTAGAGTATCATGTCCAGTTACATGCCAGTCATTTCATAAGAAGCTGGCAATATTACAGTAGACTATCTTAGGGTTGTTACTTTAATGGAGTCTCTCCCCCCACACAGTGCAATGACCAGCCTTCTTTTAAAGGCATCGAAAGTGTTCCAAAAAGAACCGACATCTGTCACTATTTAGTAGGTAATCCAAAGCAAACCTCTCAGAATTGTACAATATAAGATGCAATTAGATCTCAGTGCTCCGAACAATGAACCAAGTAGAAGACCATGATGGCAGCTGCCACCTTCAACTCCACTGTGGTGAAAACCTTCATGGCTGTTGCAATTCTTGCTCTAGTTCTCTTCACTTATGGTATCACAAATGACTCACAAATCCATCTCTCTCTCTCTCTCTTGGTGATAATTTAAGGGTTCCTTTTGTTTTGTTCTTTTCTTGGTCTTGCAGGGAAAGCAAGGTATGTTTGTGAAGCGAAGTGTGAGGAGATAGCAGACTGCAACAGTTTCTGCCTCAGGTTCTACCCCAAAGGTGGGAGCTGTCTTCCACCTCTCTACCAGTACTGTTGCTGTGAAGATTTGAGAAGAATGATCAATTAATTCCATTGCTGCATGGGTATGAACCCAAATGGTCTTGTCAAGTAATCTTCTGGGATTAGTGCCATTGTTGCATGGTAAATATTTTTGTATATCTGTGTTCTTTGATAGAAGATCTCCCAGATCTTCTAACTTTTTCTATAGATCTTGCTGCTCAGAAGATTAACCACGTATATTTCCAATCACATCTCATCGACTCACTTAACAAGGATCAAGAAAGAAGGTATAAACAAAGGCATATAATCTGCTACCGATCTTTCCCAAACCTTCTATTTCTTACACTAATCAAAATAATAAATACATAATTACACTAAGGACAACTAAACTGCTGCCCATTTTATACGAGCACCTCTCTATTAGTAAACAAACTCCAAATAATCATTTACCCAACTTCTTCTTTTTCTCAACAAATAAAAATATTTGATCGAAGCCATGCTATTTTTGACAGAAAATTTTAAGATAAGTAATAAAAAGGAACATTTAAAAAAAAAAACAAAAGAAGATCAAATAGAATCTAAGTATAATTATCCCAATAGTTAATTGAAAAGTTAGAAACGCTAATTGAAACAATAACTAGGAACGTAAATTGGGACTTTTGCGGCTTGTTATATAGAAATAATGGAGCCGGCCAAAAGTATACATGGGCCAAAGGACATAGCATAATCACATGACATCACAGTAATTAATAATTGAGTCCTTATAGGTTAATATATTCTATCCCGAGTAATCTTATCCCATACTAAAAAATCTTTCAATAATATATATAGTTTCTTTTCCTATTAAATAGTAGGAAACACTTCAAGAACTGAGTGCTTAACCACAGGCGTAAGATAAAGTATAGTTTGGATGGTCCTTCTATTTGACTATTTTATTGAAAATATAACGATCGATGCAATTAAAAAGTGCTAAAATACCATAGCATAGAAAAAGGGTGCAATTCTTCACTTGCTCAGCAGTAGATCAAAGCTAATTAAATCGTTTCCTTCTCCAATTATCATGCTCTCTTCCTCCTCTCCTCCTCCTCCGCCGCCGCCGCCCTCCTCACCGGATCCTCCTCCTTCCCTCCCACCACGCTCTCCTTCACACTCTGCACTGTCTCCTTCGCCGCCCCCCACGCCCCCTCCGCCGCCTGCTTCGCCTTCTCCCCCACGCTCGCCACCGTCTCCGTCACCTTGCTCGTCCCCTCCTTCGTCTTCTCCGTCGCCCCGCTCGCCGTCTCCTTCGTCTTCGCCTTCGCGTCCCCGGCCATCTCCTTCGCCTTCTCCGCCATCTTGCTCGCGGTGTCCTCAGTCTTCTCCTTCGTCGCCTCAGCCTTCTCTTTCGTCCTCTCCATGCCTTCCTCGCTGGCGTCCTTCGCCTTCTTCGCCGCTTCTCTCGCCTTGTCGCGGATGTCCTTCTCGTCGTCCGATGAACTACTATCGTGAGCCTATCAAATTAATTATACTCGTAAATATCTCGATATGATACCATAGAGCTGGATACGGAGTTTCAAAACCAAAGTACCTGTGACGATTTGTGTGCAGCTTGGAATGAGAGGCGATTGGGTTTGAATGCGGATGGGGATCGAAGACCAAAAGAAGAGCCCGGGAACGCCTTGGCGATCATGGCGTTGACCAGCGAACTACCTCTTGCTCCAAATGTAGCAGCCATGGATTAATTCTTGTATGATATCTTCGGAATGGGATTTTTATGGCACTGTGGGAGAGTTCGACGAGTTATAGAAGAGTGCGGGGGAGGGGATGAGACGTCGGGGAACCGACACGTGTTATGACACGTTGCATGCATATTGGGTTGTAGGAGTACACGTGGCGTCGTTTTTCCGTCTCGACTACCGCTAGCTGTTGAAAGTTTCCATGAGAGTTTTTTTGTCTGTCGATAGAAAACGAGCCTGAGTATTTAACTTAAAATAGCTTTTAAATATATATATATATATATAAATTATGTTTGGTGAAGTAATGGCTAGATTTGCTAAATATTTTGAATGAATTCACTTGCAGTAAGCTTATGTTTGGGATTTAATTAGATTTTCTTTTGAATTATAAAGCTCATCTTCCATCAAACTCTAAATCTTTACATTTTGAATGAGGGTCCAAATTTAAAATCCGCTATAGTGCAGTGCAACCCATAAATTTAGAGCCAAACTTTAAATTATTATTCACTTTTAATATACTAATTCTGTATAAGCCACTATTTTATATTTTATTTGTATATTTTGTTTTATAATTTAACTACCTAAACTGAGAGACTGTGGCTTATATAATTTATATATTTTTAATTATTTATTTTTTAGATTTTTTAAAGTTAATATTAGCCTTCGACCCATTAAGCCAAGTGAGTCATCTAGCATATATTGAGCATTATCAAGCCAAGTTAAGCTGAGTCATACTTTTCAAGCTTGAGCTGATCTTTTTTTATAATTAAGTCTAGCCGAGTTGAGTCTATCTCACTCAAGCTTAGTTCATTTACAACCATCAGTTACACATTCAAATTCATCTCTAAATAAATTTGCTGTGGGTAAATTATTTGGTTATTGTGAAGTAGCTCGGTGGCGTGACAGCTAAGAGCAATATCTCGATAGCACTATGTTTTGAAGCCTAAATTGGATAATTTCTTCAGTTGATTCAAGATTTTGGTAGAGCCTAAATATCTTTATAATAAAAGAGTGTTGGTAATTTTACTCATCCATATTTAACCTCATAACTTTTAAATATTTTTTTTCTCATATATGATAATTAAAAAATAAAATTTCCTATGATATCTAAGTTGACATGTTAAACTATATAGGCTTATAGTTCAAACAATGCACAAAATGATAACTGTATATCTATAGTTTTAGTTTTTAAAGAATATTTGTAAGTATTTATGAATTAAAGCTTTATTAATAAATATGTAGGAAAATCCAAAAAGAAGAAAAAGAAAAAGAAAATAAAAGGAAGATTGTGGTTTTCATAGCCGTTACGGTAGTACATTATCTTTAAACTCTCAGAGAGAGCGAGAGCGAAGGATAGGGAGTGAGACAACCGCGCAGGAGATTTCGATTAGGCAAGAAAGAAACAAGAATCCAAACGCCACGTTTCCGCCTCCCTTATCCTCCTCTCCTCTCGAGCGAGCAGAACCCAACGAACAAAAGGAGGAACGAAGCCCTCACCATTTCTTGGCTTCTTGATTGGAATCGGGGCCAGAAATCATTCGCGCGAATCCGGTTCCAGATTCTGATGGCCCCTCCATCTCCATCTTCAACTCAGTTCTCGAATCCTCTCGGTTTGCGTGGAATTTCCCCTCGTGGAGTGTAGAATTCAGCGCAATGCGAAGATTTTAGGGTTCGGAAAGTTCGAAAGATGTGGCCTTTCGTTCATGAAATTAATGAGCACTTGTATGTTTTCCTTGGGCGCGATCAATATATTTCACGCCGGGGAAAGAATTCGGAGGAAGACTCATGCCCGTAATATGTTTGGTCTTGGTTCCCAGAGAAGGCGAATTGATTATTTGGTTCCCTTTGCGAAGAATAAGAGGCACTCCAGAAAGAAGTCTTGGTGGGAGAGTCTCTTTTTTGATGACGATGGAGAGGACATCCTTGGCGATGCCGATTCTTCAATCGAGGATGTTGAAGGAGAAGGAGTTCCACAGAATGAGAAGTTTGAAGCTTGGAAGAGGAAGGCCGAGGCCATTGTGGAGTTGCGGGAAGCGCAGGAGGACGTGAGGAATGAGGAAGGTCGGGCATGGGAGGATTGGGTTGGAGATGCGCACAATTCATCATGGGATCAAGATTTGGGTGAAGGACAGGAGCTGCCAGATGAGGTCTTTGATGATCCGAATGAGATAATGCAAGAGAAGGGGCTTGTTGGAGCCATCAGGAATGCACTAGATGGCAATGATGATGAGATGTTGTTTGAGGATAGAGTTTTCAAGTATGCCTCGACAAACTCGGTATGCCGAAAACCACTTGAACTGTTATACCTGCACCGACCTTCGATGCTTGTACGCTTAGTATAGTTGTATGCCTAATTTTAGTTCATTTACTTTGTGAGCGCTAAGTCTACCTTGAACCCTTTCACTTAATCAAGTTGAGTAATTAATAAGTGCACTGCGAGGCATCAATATCATTATTGAAGATACAGATAATAAATCATGATGCTGAATGTAGAGGTTGTAACTCCTAAAAGTCTAAAATACTTCTCATGCAAAAAGAGGATATCCATTTCTGTGTTTGCCCTTCCTGGATATCAGAGTGGTCTCATTGACTTCGTAGGATCCATTTAGGGAGATTGTTCGAGACTTTTTACTGGCATAAGAAGAAGTTCAACATAATCTTTTAGATCAATTGCAAATCAGATAGTTCAAATACATTTTTCTACCTAACCTTGTCAATACTTGACACTTAGGTAGTCAGTTTGACGCATGGATGCAATATAGTATTTGTAAAAAACACAGAGGAACCAAGATGAGCCAAAAAATGTTCTCTTCCTAGAGTTTGGTTAAGTATGTTATAGTTCCTTAAAATTAAGTGTTTTAACCCTCACATCTCAATTCAACTTCACACAGCTTTTATCAAACCTCAACCACTAGGTTCCTTAAATGTCATATGCAAGTCACATAACCCAAAAGATAATATTTTAATAAGACTGCTCTCCTAATATCTGATGGACTTAACGAGCCTTTTTGACTTGAATTTTATCTGAAATGTTCCTGCATCAAAACCTCTTGGGGTGAGAGAAAACTGGGATGATGATAAACTCAGGAAGTCGCTCGTCAAACTTTGTTTGAGATAATATAGTGTGACATAAGAAGCTCTTAAACATGAGCAGAAATGGTCCATTTTGTCAAACTCACACAATAATCACAAGGATAGAGTTTTTCCTTTCATTTCTTTTAACTCTAGAGATGAAATCTGCAGTCATATGAGCCACTTTGATAATGGTGAAAAACAGCAGAAAGTACAACAAAGAATGAGTAAGACTCAATTAGGAATAAAGAGTTCTGGGTTCTAGAGCTGAGACGCAATTTTAGATCTGGAATTGTTTATCAAGAGAGCAGAGTGCTTACAGAGACCCTTAAATACTTAGTTGACCTTTTATGGAAGTCCCTAGTAACCCTAGCATCTCAGACTTGCTTTTCAATTAAAGAAATTTCTATAAATTCTCAATCATCCAAATCATTTCAACATCACACGCAAGTCACATGACACAAAACAAAACATCAAATAAGACTGACTTCTAATAGCTAATGGGCTGACCTAGCAGGCTTAATGACATCTCTCGGAGAGAGAAAAGTGCTTCTGCATCATGCATGATACTGTTTTGTTAAGTGGTCGTTCACTGTAATACTCCTTACTGTACAGGTTTTTACTCCATTGGTCTTTTGCCTTATCTTCTAATATACATAATAAAATTGTAGAAAATCAGAACATATGTCCTTCACTATAGGTCCTTCTTAACTAATTGACATGTGCTCCTTTCAGGCAAAATTTATTGCTTTGCTGGTCTTCATTCCATGGGCATTAGACTTTGCAGTTCATGACTATGTCCTCATGCCATTTTTAGACAGGTATATTTTTCATATGTTGATTGCTTGTTGGATACTGTCGTTTATGCTTCATTTTATAGTACATCTGCACTTGGTGAAACTTCAGAGTTTCTAGAAGCAGTACAAGCTTTGGAAGAAATGCATTGGAAAATTTAAATAAGTTACATGGTCCTTTTTCGAGATTTCATTTAGTACTAAACTGCCTATTATTTTGGAGGTTGTAAAATTTTTGTAAATATCTTTATGTTCTTATTATTATAAATATAGATATAAAAAATAAGTTCATAAACATTTAAGAATCTAGAGAATGAGGCCTCTACTCTATGCCTATAATCTAGTCAAGATATGATTAATCTAATGAGTTAAAGGCAGATTAGATTTGTTGTTTTTCTATGTCTTGATAGTAAAGAAGAAATTTATGTAAAAATATTTGGAGCACTTTATATGGTACATACAAAGTAATGCTGCAATAGTACAAGTGCTTTATTCCCAGTTCTTTTTTACATGCTAAAACCTTTTAACTACTTCATAGTTGAAAAAATTGTCAGTTCCCAACCAAACTTATTGGATCGAGTAGAAAGTTGAGTATTAATAACTTGGGTCATATGATTTGTGTGGACTTAATATATATCACTATATTACGATCCTATGTAGGTTCAAACAAAGTGTTACATGAACTTTGATCAACATAAGCTAATGCATTTAATTTTCTCTATTAGGATCAATGTCTTTTTTCTACTATTGACTGGTCTGTTGCCATATGCCATGGAGGGAAGAATGTTCTTCCGAGTATGTCAATAATGCAGATGACATGACATGAATTGTGCTTCATTGCTAATTGACTACCATGTACATTTATCTCTTTAAAGATAGCATTGATCAGTTTGAACTTGATTAACTTGGGGAAGCGTTGATATTGTTGTCTACATTGGTGCTGGATTAATTATAGAAACCATGTTATAGCTTACCTATGTGATTGGTGTTTGGTAGTTCTATCTTTATTCTCTTACATTTTATACATTATTGTTTTTTATCACGGTGGATTAGGCTGTGGTGATTGCATATTGGTGTTTTCTGGGTTAAGCACTTAAGCATTCATTGTGTGAATCTGTACTATGTATAGATATGTAAAGACTGTACCTCTTGCTGCTGAGATGCTTGACGTAAGAAGACCGCAAAAGCTTGAGATGATAAAGGCTCTAAAAGTCGAGAGAGCAAGGTTCCACTTTGAGGTAGAGATTGGCAAATCTCCACCTCTTTCTGATGATGAGGTCTGGTTGGAGTTGCGGCAGAAAGCGTAAGATGCATAAAATCTCATGCACATTTTTTCTCAAATCACCTACCAAAAAGCTAGAATTTTATTAGCTGTATTATGTATAAAATTACTCGCTTTTATATCCCTCTTTATTTGTTACCATGAAAGAACTGAATGACTCATGTCATGTTGTAGCATTATATCAACGCTTGCAACTTAAAAATTATTTGCTGCAGTAATTGAAGTTTTTTCTCGTTTAATGGTGGGTATACTGTTATAGTGTGGATTAGCGGTTCTAAATAGTTTGTTTTAAATCTCCTCATATCATGTCTATATGCAGCCTTTATCTACTGCCTTTAAGTTGCTTTTATTTATGTACTTTCATCTGTATAGTCTACAGAAATTGTCTGTCGTGTCTATCCTCGATTGCTTTAGCATCATTTTCTCTTTGTATATATATGTAAGTAAATAGGTTAATTGTTTTGCAAGTCTTTTAGCTAATTGCATATACTTCTTGAGTCTATTTGTAACCTTTTGCTGCTGCTTTATCAGGATAGAGTTGAGAGATGAATGGAGATTAGAAAATCGAAAAGCATTTGCAAATATTTGGTCAGATATGGTGTATGGAATTGTACTATTTATTCTCATATATTTCAATAAGAGCAAAGTAAGTTTTCAATCTACTACTTTACCAACCTCTTTTTTTTCCTTTATAATATAGCATTCTTACTCTAGCAACCGTTTGGATCTCGCTTTTTTTATTTTTAAATGTCCTATCAATCTAATCTGAAAGTTGGTACTTTTTCCCAAGGTTCCAAGTTTCGATATCGAAATCGGGATTGGCCGTCCAAAATAACGATATGTTTCGACGGTATCAGCCCGTCTGTATCAATTTGTATTTTAAAATAATAATAATAATAAGATATGAAAATAAATTATTTATATATAAATCTAAAATTTAAAAAATTATTATTATTTTCTTAATTTTTATCTCTTGTTCTACCATTCACACACACTCTCTCACTCTTATATAAATACAAAAAATTCTTACTCTCTCCCTCACTTTTTTTCTCTCTCTCTCTCTCTTATTAATTTTCTCTCCTACTAATTCTCCTTGCTCACTGACTCTCTTTTATTAACTCTCCCACTACCACTCCCTCTCCCTTACCGACTTTCCTCTCTCTCTCTCTCATTAACTATCTTTCCAACTCCCTTCTCTCGATCTCTCCCTCTTCGATTCTCTCTTCTCTCTCTTCCCACTAACTCTCCTCCCTCCCCGACTCCCTTCTCTCTCGATCTCTTCTTTTCCAATTCTTCTTTGGCGATGCTTTTCTAACGAGCTCTGACGAGGTAGTTTCCTCTTTTCTCTCTCATTCCCTCCCTTCGACGACTCTGTTTATCCCTCTCTCCTCTCTTTTTTTTTTCTCTTTCTCTCTCTCTTTCTCCCTTTCTCTCTCCCGATTTGGTCGATTTTGACCAATACGATCCATCCCGACCCAAAACGGATTGGGTATTGGCCGATCCAGCCAATACCAAGCCCTATGGCTGATCTCGATCCTTTTTGGCCGATTCGAAACTTGGAACTATGATTTTCTCTATTACTCCCTAGCCAGGTTTGTTCTTGTTTGGGCATCCTATCCGATGTTTAGATCTGGCAAATTAGTTATGTAATAGTCCCATGGTGAATGTTCTAATCAAGGTTCGAAAAATCGGGATTGAGATTGGCCTTCCGAAAAAAACGATGCGTATCGTTTGGATCGGCCATATCGGCCGTATTAATTGAATGGATCATATTGGACTTTTTAATTACATAAAATGATTATTTAAAAATGCAAGAAAACTTCTAAAAATTTAGAAGCAAATTTACCAAAAATAAGAAAAGAAAAAAAGAAAAACTATGGTACAATAAAAATTGAAAAGAAGAAGAAATTAGAAAGAGCATGAGTGGAAGAAAATCAAAAAAAAAAAAACCATGATGCAGTGAAGAAGAAGAAGACAAAGAAGAAGAAAAGATAAGAAAAAGGGAGAGAGTAGAAGAAATAAAAAAATTGAGAGAGAAATAAAATATTTAATTAAAAAATTATATACCAGAGTTTGTCGGAGTTCACCGAAGTTTGCCGGAGTTTGCCGGAGTTTGTCGGAGTTCGTCGGAGTTCACTGGAGTTAGATATCTTCGTAAGAGAAATAATGATTATATGTAAGGAGAGAATAAAAGAAAGAAAAATAGTAAGAGAGAGTGAAAAGAAAGAGTGAAAGAGAGAAAGAGTGAAAGAGAGAAAGAGTTCGGATCGGGCCTGGATCGACCAATCCGTATTGGGATCGGCTGATACAGCGAACCATGGTTTTAATAGTCCTTGAGCAGTTACTTGTCTTACTTTTCATTCTGTATTTTATCCTATTATAATGAAAATTTTGGATGGTTGTTCATGGGCTGCATGAGCCTAAACCTGCTACAAGTTGGAAAACTTTTCTCACCAACCTTGTAGCTTTCCTGAAAAGATCCTTCCTATGCTTTTCTTTTGAAGGAATCTACTCTGTTGCCTAAAAAATGTAATGGCAACTAAATTTTAGTTAATTCAATTCTTTCATCAAGACTATGTTGAGTCCTGTACATGTTTTATGCATTGAATTATGTATAGGGGTGAGCACATTAGAAGTGCATTTCAATATTGCAGAGAATTAATTTTTCATGTTCGCACACACCAACTTAAACTGATTAGATACAATTAATACAAATCTAGATTGAGAAGATCATAGTCTATAAAATGCATCTAAGTAAACATCAGAACAGCAATTTTTCTTTTTAACAGCATGCTTTTATTGATTGGATGATTACCATCTTTTTAGAAATTGCGAGCAAGTGTAGTTTGTGACTGCTGAGGATGTTTACTCTGTCTAATTTTATAAATTCGAATTGTTTTTTATCACATATGTTGGCATAACTGCCATGATATCAATGTTAAAATAAGCACAACTTACTCTTGGTTCTGTAACTGATAAAGATGTTAGATCACATTTGTTGTCAATAATCATGCTTTTACGACCAGTTTCTTGAATGGTTAAAGATTGGAATGCTTAATTCTCTTTGTAACATGTAAAGAAGCTTCATTCCTTTCTTTTGATAAAACTTCTTATCCTCCATCTTCTTTATGATATAAGAACTCAAACCCTGTTTGATACTATGTGCTGACTGTCTTCTTCTGTCTTCAGGTTGCTTTGCTTAAGTTTACAGGATATAAGCTATTAAATAATATTTCAGACACTGGAAAGGCATTTCTTATTATTCTAGTGACAGACATTTTTTTGGGGTACGTTTGCTGAATCTTTACATATTGACTAATTTTTCTGATGTAAATCTAACATAAATACGCCGGTACTACGGTTCATATTGTTTACATGCTAATGAAACCGCAGCTGTTTAATATATATGTTACTCATATCAAACTTTTGAGAATACTTGGAGATGGAATATCTTGATATTTGCATGATGTATAATGTGTCTTTATGGTGATTTTGACTATGTCCTAAAGTGATTTGATTGCACAAATGCAGGTACCATTCGGAATCTGGTTGGCAGGCATTGGTAGAAATTATTCTTGAGCGTTATGGGCTTGAAGTTGATCAAGCTGCAATTACCATATTTATCTGCTTGATTCCTGTGATCATTGACGCATGTGTGAAGTTATGGGTAAGTGTAATTCTAGGTGTTTGTCACATTTCTAACCAACTTAAACATGATGAACTGCATCGGTAGTAAATGCCGCGTAGATCAATTTTACTGGGTTTTGAGGACCTCATACATTTGATTAAATATTAAAATTTAGAAGGTGGTCTTTCGAATCTAAAATAAGTAGGCGGTCTTTGAACTCCAAAATGATTTATTGTTTTTCTCACTACACCAACTTATGCGTGTAGAACTTCTCCATTGCATCATGCTAGGTGCATTGCTTCGAATTACTTGACATATATGCTTTACATTATTATGATGTTCACTTTCTGGTTGCAGTTCTTTTTTTCCTCTTTTTTTTCTCTTTATATAGCTCTAGTCTTTTACTTGATCTTGCGTGCCACCTGAATGGCATTTCCTTCTGAATTTTCAGATTAATCTTCTTGTATCCTGGTATTTATCAAATAAAACTTCTTGGTCTACAGATATTTTTCTTTTAAAAAAAAATTTAAATAGCTGTTAAGTTCTCGTTCTTATCAAGCACCTACCAGTTAGAGAATCTTGGTAGTCATGTTGAACTTTTTGCGCCTATGGTCTTTTCGTGCATTGCCACTTAGCTGGTAACCCTCTTAGTTTGATAAAACCATACAACTCTAATGTATGGACTAGGAAATCTATTTTATATGCTTTATTGTGTTATTGTACACTTATGACTAACTAAGAATGCTGGCTTGATTTTAATATGTGTATGTTGAAAGTTGAACAGATTAACTCTTAAAGCGTGTTTACCTTGAGAGAGAACTTTGCTCTATGACTATCTTATATAAGTTCTCAGGCAACTTTGGTTCTGAGGCTTAGTTTCCAAAGTTGTATCAGTTGAAACTTGAAACTTCATATCTTTAGCATCGAAAATTATGCAACCTTACAACCGATGAAACATGTTTGTCAATGTGACCTTTCCTTTTCCATATCAATTAAATCAGTTCGTGACCCGTCTTTTATCATGTTTTCATATCAGTCAGATGGCCATGAAGTACAAACTGCAGGATATGAATATTTCCCAATCAGTCATCCAGTTATCTTTCCTGCTAAGATTCCCAGAAATCTTCTAATCTCTGCACGCAACAACAAACAAAATCAACAGGCATAATATATATTGTATTTTCCCATTCTGCATTCAAGAAGCCCTTAATATAGAGATATCGATTTCTCACAAAACTTATCAATAATTCCTTGCTTCGTTGACAGAATTTTAGAGTGATGTAGGTTTGACAGCTGAAAGCATATTCAGATGGAAACTTACACGCATATGCATATATATTAGGTTCCAAAGGACATAGCTTGTAGAAAAGTTACACACAACTTACCTGGAAGTCCCAAAATGTCACTGTTTATTGCATTCTCTTTTGATGAACAATCCTTCAAAAGTTTTGTCTGAAAATCTTCCTATCCTGGTCATCTATCATATTGTTTAATGGAGTCTCATGATGGCTAAATTTTTTTTATGATATCTTGATGAATAATGTTGTTGGTGCATAGATTTTCTGTACTAATTGCTTTTCTCTCTTTGCAGTTGTTCAAGTTCCTTCCAAGATTATCTCCAAATGTGACAAATATCTTTCAGGAGATGAAGCGTCACTAGTGAATGTTATATATTTTCATCTCATCTGACGAATCACTGGATGAAGATCGGGATTCACGTATGATAATATTTCCTATATTCTATCTTCTACTAGTCTACTAGTTGAAGACTGAAATATTTAGAAGGTAGGATTCGGTGGGGCCATGTGGGTGGTCAGTCTAGGCGGACTGTCGGATGTACACCACTGGGCCGTCAAGCATGTTGCCTGGATGGTCTTAATTTGCACTAACATTGACGAAGAAGGGCTGGCCTGTTTTCTATTTTGCAGCATCTGTGTGACATGCTCAATATGCTGACACATATCTGCCAGTCTGCCCAGCTAGGAAACATAGATACTTCCATACTCTTATCTTATTCGTATCGGATATCGTATCAGATACGATACTCGTCAGATACTTCCGGATACAAATCAGATACGGTACTAGTTGGATATTTTTGGATACGTATCAGATACTTTCTTAAAGTATCTAAAATTTTTAAGTGACATTAATATTATGGATACTTTTGAGATACTTTTTAAATATTTCTTGGGTACTTTTGAGATTCCTGTTGATAGAAGCCAAATCAGAGGAGACTATCACTTTTCATTTCTTATCAGATCTAGAACGTTTCTTTTATGAAAAGATTGAGTTAATTTTTTTAATTTTATTATCTATATCAGAAAATTATGTTATATCGACCAATTTCTTTTGATTTATAGATTGAATTGCTTGTTTATCTTACATCTAATTTGTAATATACTACATACTACTGGTTCATTGTTATGAATGGTAGTCCTTTTAATAAATTATTTGATGATCTCCTTATATAAACCATCGTAGAATTCCTCAATTAAGAAAAGAAAAATATAAAAGCTCATTAATACATATATGTTATACATATATATGTATGTGTGTGTGTGTATCATATCAAAATGTCCATATCCGTGCTTCATAGCTGTCCAGACAGACTCAGACTGTCTTGCCCATGCCAAATCTGTGTTCAATATTTAGTTTAATCAGATTGCCATGGAGCTATTTTGACAAGCTATTGATTTCATTTACTTCTTATTTTATTTTTGCAGTTCTAAAATTTTCTAGAGAAGCATATATCACTAGCTTTAACTTTTGAGCTTTTCCCTGTTAGCTAGTAAATACTTTATTTCTTTTATGCTGAAAGTGAAGTATGTTATAATTAATAGCAGATACCTTTTATTGATGGTCTATTCTGACCCTTGTATGGTACTATCTCTATATGGCCCTGTTTATTAGGGCACAATTGAAAATATATTCCCTAGGTTAATGTTTATCATTTGTCTGCATTATAATGGACCAAAATGGCTGTTCCTTTTTTTCTGGTTGTACAGGTTGCATCAGGGAGGTGGTTGTGCCAGATTTCGCTTGGTAGGGTGACAAGGATGTCTTAAAGGGCAACACTGCTGGGTGCCCTCCAGCATTTTATTTTTCGCAAAGTTAGTGGAGGTATTAAGTTGTCCCCATTCTTCGAATGAAAGTTATTCTTTCCAATTATTTCAGCACTGCTAACCTTTCCAACCAGAGAGGATCATAAAGTTTTGGCCAATTGTTATTTACTTAGAGATGGGTCCTTATCTCACAGTAGTTTCCAAGATGCTCTCAGTCTGCATCAAGTTAAAACATTAAACGAAGTTGTGATATAACATACATAGAGCTGTTCATGCCAATTTGGAGTAAAGAATTGTCCAGTTGTGCTTAAAGCTTACAAAACTTATATTCCTCTCACTGCTCTCGTACAAGGAAATCATCAAAACTGTTACTTGTGAGCAGGACCTTCAATATTTTCTGAAGGAGAAATCAATCATCCCATCATTGTTTTGTTTGGGTGCTTCCATTTTCTTCTTCTTCTTTGTGTTTGATTTACTTGATCAATCATCTACTTCCGTCTGTACTTTCTGGGGAATGGGATTGCTTTCTGTGCACTTATTATCTATAGGAACCCTTAGAGGAATAACAATAGAGTTCCCACTTCCTCCAGATGTGCGAGATGAGCCGAGAACTTGTTGAAGATTTTGCTCTTTCTTTTACTCCATATTTTCCACAAAATGATTGCAATCATCATTTTTAGCTCATTTCTTCAAGAGATACAAGGGAATACAGTGAGCCTTCCATGAATGATAGTGTTCCCAGGAAACTGGCCAACTCCGGAAGGCCCAGCCTTGGAAAAAGCTGGCTGTAAATTCCTTTGATGTACTCATATTCGAAGAGAATGTGGATGTGGGCAATGGATTCTGAATGATTGTCGCAGAAGATTGTTGGGTATGGGAATTTTTCTAAAACCTTTTTCCTTTTCTGAGTGCATGAATAATGAGTTTTTGACCCAACTAGTCCTGTCTCAATTTTTTTTTTTACCGAAATAGACTATTTTCAAACTTATTTATTAGATGAGTTCTAGTTCACGATAGCCCTAACAAAAATGCCGAACTGATCAGCGTTTTTGCTCTGGTCTTAAAACGCTGATTAGTTCAACATTTTATATATCTAAATCCATAGATTAGGAAAAAAAATTATCCGGTGACCGATCACATTTTCGTTAGGGCTACATTATTTGGTAAATAAATTTAAGAGTAGTTTATTTCGGTAAAAAGTTCAAAGAAATAGTTTTATTTTAGTCAAAAACTGCATGAATAACCCTCAAACCTGTCTAACCATTAAAGATCTTATCAAGTTATCTATTTATTTCTATTCTATTTACACACATCTCTTTCAGTTTAGGATATCTACGTCTTTTCTAATGTCAAGTTACTATCAAAAAGGTGTCGAATATCCACACAAAAACCATGGGTTTAAAAAAATATACATATGATATTAAATTTTGAAAAGGTACACACATGCAAAAGAAAACAAAAAAGAGAAATAGTTCTTTCTTTTTACGGCCCTTTGCAAGAGCAACCCACACATTGCATCCATGGGTGCAATCATACCCATACATGGACCCTTTGGCACAGAGACTTTGCAGAAACTTTCCCAAAATCCCATGAGGATTTATTATTAATTTATTTTCTTTCACCTCATGAGGCATTTGGCGTTCTTGCTGCATGCTCATCGTGATCACCACCACTTATTATTATTATTATTATTATTTAAATCTTATAGTTGATTAAAGTTTCTTATCTTGTGACCTGTTAGGATCTAGGCTTCTACAATATAAATATATACTTGATATATAATTATTCTTGCTTTTGCTTCTTTATAGCGGCCTAAGACTTTGTAGAGCCAAAGTAAAGTAGCAATTCTAGCCATTGTCATCAAAGAGGTATCCATTCTTGCCAAGTTCTTTTTTTTAATTCTTTTTTCCAAGTCTGAATCAAATTTAAATTAAGCTTGAATTGGATTATTTACACTTTGTAAAATTAAATCAAATTGAAAGTAAATTTTAGAGTCTCAAATATGAGTAGAACTGAGTCTAGCCTTATCGAGCCGGCTTTAATTATTTTAATGGCCCTAATATTAGCCTAAGCTGCAGAGTATTATATTCTAATCATTTGATGGATTTTAACTCTTTCCCTTTAATTACACATGCTGCTACTTCTATCTATGGACTATCAATCTACCATAGTAGCTTGGAGAGACTAGTTCAGCCATGAATCAACATTGCTTCTATCTAACCATCCGAATTCATTTATTTATTTTAAAATAATGAACTTAGACTTTCAATGACAATGGACTTGTTTGATTATTAGAAAGTAGAATTTAATCAAGTGTTTCTTAAAATTGAAAAGTAAAGAAATTCTTCAAATTAAGTATTATTTTTTTACAATAAATTATAAATTAAATATCACAAAGGAGAACATAATTTCTCCTATTTTTTAATCACTTATTCTTTCCACAAAGTTTGAAAGGAAAAAAGAAAAGAAAAAGAATGAGATAAAGAGAGAGGAGATGTTTCATTAGTTAAAGAGCAGCATTTACTAAGACCAAATAAATATATAACTTCAAAAGTAGGAGTCAACTATTTGACTGTGATCTTGTGAGCATCTAATAAATATTCAAATCAAGAAGAGAGTGGAATCTCGTACCTTGGTCTTGGTGTGATAAACCCGGGTGGTCACGTGGAAACATTACCATTCTATTTTGAAGTTGACTTTCAAATGTAGCGTGTGACATGGCGTTATCTTTCCATGAATCTTTTTAAGCATTCCATCGTCCAAGCTAAGTTTTATATTCTAATCTGTAACTTTCGTTCGTTTTCGTATGCGATCTTTTTGCAGAACGTTTACGTTATTTGATCCACTTTGACGTAAAAAGAATGGGCTATACTTTTTTTTTTGGTAGATAAATTATAGTTTATCGATTCAAACTTAAGTTTTTTTAATCTTCACGTAGTTTATATTAAATTATAACGGGTATAAAATAATGGTTTTATCGTCGGAGATATATTTGGGAGATCTCGGAGGTTTTACATCTATCCAGCTATGTTAATATCTCGAGGGATTAGTAAAATGTGGATTGTTACACGAAAGTCGTAGTGACACAAAATAAAGTTTTGGATAGTGCTGGTAAAATATATTCAACCCTAGATAGTATTATGGATAAGTGATAAATCTACGATCGAAAGTTTGTGTCCTTTTCTCAAATCCTAGCAAAGTGCGCACTACGTCACTTAAGGGATACTGATACGAGCTTCTCTTTTTCCCTCTCTCGTGGCCACTCTAGCTAGGAGAAGGGGAGATTCGGTTTCTCTTTTTCTCTCTTCTCTTCATTCTTCTTCGGCTTCATCATGAGGGATGGCCCTTTCGGTTTTCATCGAGGCGCGGGATTCGGGCTTTTATTTCCACTCACTCTTCTTTTACTCGCTTCTTTACGAAAGGTCGAAGATAAGAGAAGCATAGCTTCCCACCCCTATGAGGAAGAGTTTTTAGTGGCCCCTCATCTCCTTTAAAAGCTGTTCCTAAAGAGGGAGAAAGCCTTCATTACCTCCTCCTTTGGGAGTTATGGGTGGTAGTGATGGTGGATGTATCATGTCTGAATTTTCTTTTCTTTTCCTTTATTTCACTATTGTATGCCGGTGGTTTTTGATTCTCTGAGTCCTCGGCGATTCACAAAATCGTGCCTTAGATTGTTGGATTGGGACGGAGCCACAAACTAACTAAAAACTATGTTGTTCTAATTAAAATAATCTAGTACGTGGCTTGTGTTAAAGTGTCGTCGCTTTCTAATATAATTATTTAAATACTAATAAAATTAAAAAAAAAAACCAGCCACAAGTCTAGCAGTACAAAAATAACAAAATTCTGAGTGATATGTACAAATCTAAATCTATCTCCAACCTTAATCCTACTCTCTTTAACCATAGAGTAATGCCGGGTGGGGTCCCCACCTAACCACAAATAAACTACTAAAAGTAGATGAGAGACAGGACCTATAGCTTATTATAGGTCTTAGGAACAGCTACAGAAGCTCAAATCTAACAAAGAATCTAGGGCTAGATCTTTCCTACTATAATCACCTCACATCGGCACATGCGTAAATAAATCCTCCAAAAAGTGATAAAGAAAAGTTAAAAGGGGGTGGGAGGAAAAAAAAGACCGGTTTTAGGACAGCAAGTGGAAAAGAGATGAGAGATAGCGACTATAAAAGAATGAGGAAAAGGAAAAAAAGAAAGTAAAAAAGTAATCGGGCATCATCCATTGCGGCGGTGATATGAGTATGTGAATGCGCAGGTGGAAGTGGGAGTTGGTGCGTGGGATTTCTCCAATCTCACCATCACCGTCGTCGTCATCATCATCACCACCACCTCGTCCAATCCGGTCCCAAAATCAACTGCGAGACGTTTCAAAGGTAGCAACTTTTTAAACTCTAACCCGTTCCTCGCTTCAATTATTTGCTCCCCCAATTCGATCCAAGCCCAAGTCAACGCAGCTCTCGACGACGACGATGGAGTCGAACGCGAGGCCTCCGCCGCTGTGGGATTGGGACAATCCCCAAGTATTCAACGATGGGTCAATCTCCTCCAAGAGCTCGATCTCGGCGTCGGTGGATTCCTTCCCTTTGATTTCGCCCGTGAAGAAGGATTCGGAGGAGGTCGGTTTGGATCTCCGGAAGAGGACTTTCGTCGAACACCTTCCGCGCGCTTCTTCGGAAGCGCCGGTTAAGAAGGCGAAGCCGTCGCAGCCGAGTAATCAAACTATTTTTTGCCAAGTCGAGGGCTGTAGAGTTGATCTTACCTCGGCGAAGGATTACCACCGCAAGCATAGGGTTTGCGAGATCCATTCGAAGAGCCCGAAGGTGGTTGTTGCTGGGCAAGAGCGCCGGTTCTGTCAGCAGTGTAGCAGGTGAAGGTTCTTAGATTTAGCTGAAATTTTGTTACTATCTTTGGGATCTTTAATATGATGATTGCCTTCTTGGTTGTCTGTTGAAGATTCCATGATTTGTCGGAGTTTGATCAGAAGAAGCGGAGCTGCCGCAGACGACTTTCTGATCATAATGCACGCCGCCGCAAGCCGCATTCGGATGCGTTCTCGTTTACTTCTGCGAGGGTTCCATCTACGTTTTATGGTAATTTCTTTTATATGCTTGTTTAACTTTTGGGAATTAAGTAGTTGATACTCAAATTAACCTTGTATGGTTTGTCTATCAACGAAAGAAGATGCTATTAGTAAATCCAAGTGTATTACTTTCTAAGTTTGCTGCAAAAACAAGAGTTTTTAACGCCATGATAGATACTCTATATGTTGTAGTTCTTCATTTATTTCATTCCAGCATACAACTTACTTTACTCCCGAAGATCGGTAAAAGAGTTGTCCTTTTGCAGCCTGCATCATGTTGCACCAAAAACTCGGCTGCTCTATGCTCTGAAATGGTTTTATTAGTTTTGGCACATGAAGTATGACTACATACGCGAAGAACTAGATAATCCCTGGCACTGGGAAGCCTTTGATAGAGCTATCTGAGTAACTAGATAGTTAGATTTAAGTAGATCTTGAACTCCTGACTGACAGAAACTGCATACTTGCTTAAGATATTAGTTTGTGGCATAATTGTTTGCCTGACCTAGTTCCTAATTTGATCATTCGAAGATGTTTGTGTTATAAGTAGCCTGCTAAAAAATTACTACAGTTGATGTTCTGCTGCAGTATGGTGTTTCTTTGTGGATTTATTATTTTCCAGACTTCAAAATTCTTCACATGAAAGCTCTTTTTTATACACATCATGTCATTTTTGTTCGGTTTAATGGTTGTCTCTTGATTACTTATATTTTGATTGCCTATTCAGATGATGGACCACAGATAAGTTTTATGTGGAATAGAGCTCCGTTAGGTCAGACGAGACCCATGACAAGTACAACATGGGATGTCTCATCTGACTTCAAGCTCTCACAAATGAAAGAGACGTGGATGAAGTCCACAAAAGCAGGAGGCATTGATGGACAACAGCACTTGGGCAACTCTCAGATATCAAATGCATTTTCAACTCTCCGACATGAAGGAGATAACCTCTTGCCAAGTAGAAGGACAACTGCCAGAGTTCTCAATCAAGGTAATGTTTCAATACTTGTTGGGAGAAATTTCATTGCCTTGCTGCTTGAATCCAATGGTTAGATAGTACTACTTTGGAATTCATCTGATTTATGTGCAGCATTGTTTATTTCATTTCTTTATTGTGAATTGTTGAGATTGAGGAAAATATTTCTCAGGATAATAGCAGGTTAATAGAACCAACACAGCAGAAGAAACATACTAAGGAATTGCTTACATTTTGAATTTTTTATTTTGATTCTGTGAACTCTTATATGCAAGACAAACTAAAGTAGAAAACTATTGCTTGTAGCTTAAAACCATTGCAAGCATCATTGTAACAAAATTTCTGCATTGAATGATCATGTTCTTTCATGGAATAGATCAATGGATTCTAGCATCTTTGTAATTGGCTGATAGTCACAAGCACTGGTCATTTGAAACAAGATAACTGATTGTAGGTTTATTTTATCCTACTTCAATTTATTTTGTACCAATTATAAAGCAATGTTCTTCAAGACAATCAAGCTGGCTGTCTCTAGAAATTTAAGTATGAACCTATCTATTTATTTCTTTCCTTTTTTTATTTGAGAACATGTTTGCGTCACTTATCTTTTCAAACTTATAAGAATTTAAGAACATATAGACATCTGTGATAACAGTTTCTGCTAAGAGGAAAGGAGGAGAAGGATGCATCAAGATCTAGCTAGAGGAGAGGGATATATAATATACTCCTCATGGCTGTAGCTAGAGGAGGGAGTAGTTAGGTTACTCTAACTAATGACATCCAAATACTTGGAATCAGGAATTGGGTTTCATTGTTTTGGAAGAAAAAATGAATAATTTTAAATATTTTCCCTTAATATTCCTAGACTAATACCATGATGTTCTGTCTGGTGATCTACTACAAGTAATAACTCATGCGACAATACTAAGGGCTACTTAGAAGATGCTGCCTCAGATCAAAATGAAATACTACAGGCTGATAATTTTGCAACTTGCATAACTTGAATTCTGGAAGATGAGCTTGTTAGTCATAGGAAATGAGCTTAATTTGATCATTGTTTGTTCTCCATTTAGTTCTTTCTAAATCATTGGCTAATTTTAGAGATCAAAAACTCTTAACATGAGTCATCGGATAACTTTAAGACCAGATGTTGGCTTCAAAGGCATTTTGAGACCAGGGAAGTAGAGTTTCATATGTGGTGTAACATATCCTTCAAATTCTATATATCTAATTTGCCAGATGCTGTTCCATTACTGGTTTGTGCATAACTCCATATATGGAACAAATTCATCTGTCCAGTTTTATCATATTTGGTTTACCAATACTACTGTCATAATTAATCTTATCACTGTCTTACATTCTTCTCTGATTCTGGTAGTCCTTTTGTCTTCTTCATTGTCCACCCCAAAACTTATATTTTTCATGCCTGAGCACATTGAAGTCATGTTACACTTGTCTAAGATATGAGGAGAAATGAATCAAAAGTCTGAATCACATGTGTAAGTCTGCTTTCCAATGTCTGATGTCTTTTCAGGTCAGGAAGCATCTGTTGCTGCTTCAAACTTTGATGGAGCACCAGATGTTCAGCGTGCTCTCTCTCTTCTGTCATCTAGCTCTTGGGGTTCACCAGTCCACGGACCAACATCTTCTCTCATCAATTTTGTGGACAATAACCAAACTCAGCCTGCGCCGCAAGTAGGGTTCTCAGCTTCTGCTTACTGCCAGGATGGCCAGCCTCTGGCTCAACAACTGCGGGTGGTTCCATTTGCCATGCATAGCAATGGTAATTCGATGCAGGAATTTCAATTGCTTAGAACTCCCTTTGAGACCTGTTTATTTGATTCTAATCAGATTCATTGACGCTGAAATCAGCGACCGGACTTCTGCCGATCAAAATAGTATGTTATCATTCTTCCAGTCACTGTTTTACTTGATCAATAGGATTCATTTGTAAGATTTACCTTTACACGATCTCTCAATCTTGTGCTTGACAATTGTCTTTGTATTGACAATTCTTTTCAGCTCGATCTCCGGTCTTCTCAATGAGTGATCACTTTAAATTGTAGATCAGCATTCTTTTGCATTACTGGAACTGCTTGAGCTGCATGCTGCTGGAGATTGCCCTTAATTGTCTCTCATGTAAAACCAGAATGGTGGTTAAAGGACATGAATAATGTTGTTATGCTTCTTTTTGGACTGTGAAACTTGCCTTATCCTTCCCTTTTAGGTTTCTGTGTAGCAATAATATTGTAACCCTCCTCCAAACATTAATGATCAATGCTCTGCTTCTAGAATAGGATCTATATGAGCATCTTCAGTCCCATTTTGCTTTAATGGGGCTCCAAATTTTGAGTTTCCTACAGTGTAGTTTTTTATTTGGATCTAGAGAATTTTTTTGAACCCATATCCAAATTGTTATCATATGTTTAAATTACAAAATTATTCTCTAAAGATATTGAACATCTTTCTTATTTCTATCTATACCATTTTCTCTTTATTCACTAATTATTTTAATTTAGTGCATAAATAGTTTCTTTAATAAGTTTTTAACAAAAATACTGTAATTGAGGACATGCCATCAAACCTTCAAAATGAATCTAATAACAAATAATTAAAATTAGAGCCTTCAAAAATGGATCTAATATCTGTGTTTGTAGCTCACCTAATTTGCATGTAGTCCTATTTGATAAAAATTGTTTGGCAGACTTAAAATCTTATTTTATTAGTTTATTTATCAATTTACCCCTGAAGGATGTCTGAATTATATTAACACCCTTCGGTTCCTCTATGTATCCACACACACATACATATATGGATACATTATTTCATGGGCTTTTTTATTTTTATTTTTACCTATAAGAAAATCTCTTATTTAACTTATACTCTTGTTAAAGGTGATATTTGCATAGACACCCTCCATTATTTTCTTAATAGATGTAAGATTAAGTCTTATAATTTAATTAAAAAAATATTCCCAACTAAGAAAAATGTATGAAAACAAGAATATATAATATTTTTTATTTTTTATATCTAAATTATTTCAATTTCATGTATATATATATATATATATATATATGCGAAAAACTCAAACAAGAACTCCCTCTTCCCTTATTGCCAGCTTCTCTCTCTCTCTCTCTCTCTCTCTCTCTCTCTCTCTCTCTCTCTCTCTCTCTCTCGTTTCTCGAATTGAATCGTAGGAGGGGGGGAGAAAGGAGGAGGGACGGAGGAATAGGAAGAAGAAAAGGTGCAGCTTTTTCCGCGACGGGTTTGTATTGGTTCTGTTTTTGTTGCAAATGGAACGCGAGGACCTTTCGGAATCTTGGGTTCTTCTGTCGGAGACGAGCCGAGAAGCGCCGGATCAAGCCGGTATGGAGAATCGGTCACGGAGATTCCTTCTTCTCGTTGGATTCTTGGGTTTCTCGTCGCGTCCATTGGCTTGGGTTCTTTTCCCGCCTTCTGGCGTTTGATTTGGATTTGGATTTAGCGGCCGGTGTTTCTTGTTGGGTTCGATTCGGTTTGCTGTTGTTTGAGTTATTCCGGTTTGGGACTTATCGGAGTATCGAGGTTTTGAGATAAATACACGTTCTTGAAGCGTTTCCTTTGTTGCTTACTTGAGATGTGATTCGAGATTATGTCTTCAATGGTTCTTGACGACATTTTAAATTGTCTTGCCTAAATTGATGTATGATTAGTTCTTCATTTCTAGGATTGTGAAAACATAACTATAGCCTCCTTAAATATGAAATTGCAATTTGATTATGATGAGGCCATAACTGAGTCGTGAAAGTAGTTTCTTTCCACTTCGTTGGAGATTATGTTATGTTGATCATCCGGCTGTACTTTGTAGGAGATAGGATTATAATCAGAAGAACCACTACAGGTAGGTTTCCTTTTGTTTCTTAAATCGAAAAAATGTTATCCAAGCAACCCGCGCCTCTCTGCAAGTGGGTCTCGTAATCTGGGTCAAGGTACTGTAGGTTGGATTTGGACGTGGTATAGTTTGTATTATGCACTTGAGTAATTGGGTGTGAGGTTGATATGAGTATTACAAGAAGGAATCTTGAACCAGGTAATACAGGAAACAGTCAGTTGTATTGTGTCTGATGGATTGTGGAAAGAATGTGTTGAGGCTTAACAAATGGTAGAGTTTTGTATCGGTTGTATTGTATCCTTCATCCTTTTTTGTGAAGGATGAAGGATTAGCTTATGTTGGACTGACCTTTTCAAGATTGAGAGAGGATGAGTTTTAGGGTGCGAGGGGTGTGGTCGCAATCAAGAAAGATCGTAGTCCAGGTAGTATGCGATGGACGATGATAGTAATGATCACGGTGACGGAGGAACTGCCCAATAGGAGCCTTTCTCAACATTCTTCTCTCCTGGATTTTAGCTTCTGATGCTGGTTATTTTCTTGTTTTACATTTCTTAACTAATTGCTTGTACATCTCTTCATCTGCAATTAGAAAACACAAATGCAGAGTAATTTATTTGTAGAATTTATGTCACTACTTTGAAGTAACGTATTGAAGTATTTGAGCTCATTTTAGACTCCACTCCAGAAACGTCAATCACAGATGCTGAGCAGAGAGCTCCTGGTGCTCAGAACTCTGAAGAGCAGGTTATTACTTGGCCAATTTTTTCCTTTCTCAAACATTAAATTCTTAACTAATGCTAACCACGTTGTAGTCATCTATCAGCCTCTTTCTAATAGAGTTCAGGAGGTGATAACTCCTAATGCCTCACTTGAATCAAATTATGCCGATCAGTCAACAGATGCGCAAGTCCAGGTTGGCTCTTTGGAACATAATTTTGCCAATCCAGCAAATGTCTATGCACCTCAGGCACAAAATCTCGTGTTTCCAAGTTAGTATGCACATACCTTAATTGGTCAATCTCGGTGTTTTATATATGATACTCCTATTTGTAGAAACTAGAAACTCTTGCACATTCAATTTGTTTGTCTTATGATAAACTTACCATCTTTATATTCTCTCAGAAGTACTGCAGTGAAGTTCTTGCTTCCTTTAATCTTGTATTACTTAATATTTTGCATAAGGAATTGGTGCAATTTGAATTCCTAACTGGAGAGTAGCTAGTTTAAAGGACAGAGATTTCTACCATCATGATTGATGAATGTCAAGATTGTAATGTGAACTGGGAATCTAGTAACATTTTGCCATGTTTATTAGTTTAGTGGGATATCTCACTATCATGCTTTATATATTCCTAGGTTTCTTGTCTAGTGAAGAATTTACTTTTGGGTTCTACGACTGGAAAGGCAAAGCAATTGGCAAATGATTTGCACATTGTACTGCAAAAGGATTGTTATTTTTGTGCGCTTCATTGTCCATCTTTGTTTGCCCATCAGGATCCTCACCTTTGAGTTTCTGACTCAGATATAATCTTATATTTTTCCCATTAGGATATCAGAATCCTACGGGTGAGTGGGAAGAATATCCCCGTAATTCGAGATTTGATGTTTCGGACACTAGACCAGTTGTAAGTAGTCTCTTCTGTCACTCCTTTTCATTTTAAGCTGATGAAGTCTATTCTAACTCCTTGTTTATTAGGTTGTTTGCCAAGAGAATCCATCACTTCAGTTCAATGCTGGATATGAGAACATTCCTCAGATGCCCTATGTAGCATATTATCCCATTACTACACCACCTCAACCTTTATTTTTTGGAGATGGACAGCTCTACTCTCCTCAGAACTATCCGTTCTCAGGCCATCTCTACCAGCTAACTGTGCCTCTTGTCATCCCATATCTAAATTCTCAATCTCCAATGTGGCCTACTGGTACCATGAATTCAAGTAGCTCAATTCCCGGGTCAAGACAGGATTATCTACCCTATGGTTCTCTCAGAAGAGATAGTTTTTTTTTTCTGGAATTTCTGATAAAAACTTTCATGATTGTCAGCAAGGTTTTGATGGTTTTGGCTCTGGCTGTTTTTTTTTTTTTCCTTTTTTTTTTTTTTTTTGGGGTCAGAATGGCAGGAATCATCGGATGGGACTAGATTGTTGGCACCTGCGGCTTCACTCTCGGTAGCTTCATCTTCTTCGGGAGCTGATAATGCTTCTGCTGCCAGACAGGGTCCTCCAATTTGTGCGCCTGGTTCCTCTGGTCAATGCACTGTACCTCTAAATGCTGGAGCGGTACTGAAAAAAATATTTTTTTCGTTTAGTTTACATTAAAAGAGAACCATCTTTTACAAGAATTTTTGAAGCTACTTGTGGTGTGAGCTTTCAGTTAAAAGAGGTTTTATACTTGAAAGACAGTTTTTCTACCATACACAAAATTAGCTGTAATATCATATGACAATTCCACTCTGCATGCTCTGGTTTCCTGTTGGGACTTGACATTTGCTGCAGCATTCTCCCAAACAATAAGTCATTGTTAGCTGTAGTTTTTACTCTCTTATTTTCATTTGTCTTAACTAATAAAATAATCATCGATTACGAGCACTTTGAAGACACTTATCATGTGAGGCATTATATATTTCCTTAACAATTTATTTGTAGGTGTCTGAAATTTCATTTAAAGCAGCTGTTATCCTCAGATGAGAGTTTCATTAAGACACGTGAAATTAGCAATAATATCATAAGATAATTTTTCAGTTTAACTAGTATTTTCATTGTATGTTTGCTCTGCTTTTCTCTTGGGACTTCAGAACCGCTGTTTCGTTTTACGCATAGTAATTCACAATTTAGCTTGGGTGACGAGTTCTAAGTTTTTCTTTTAAATGTGATATAGTAATATTGTATATTAGGGAGAGGCAGTATGCTAGATTTAAGAAAACTTAGTAGGTCACTATAGATGTAGCAGTTGGTTGCAGCTTGCAATAGGAATCCATTTTAGGATTCCATTACAGTATTTAATACATTCAGGCTTGGCAGCATCAGACTCAAAGATCCTTGTATAGTTATATTGTTCCATATCATCTAATAGCTTCTATGACATGGAGTATTCTTGTGGTGGCATATTTCAGCAGGTCAGTGGTATTGGAAAGTCCAATCCAGGCTTGGGGATGCGCGATGAGAGTCCTAATTTTGTGACAGAGTACAAGGATGCTAAATTTTTTGTTATAAAATCTTACAACAAGGATGATGTTCAGGCAAGCATCAAGTATGGTGTTTGGACCAGCAGTGTCAATGGGAACAAGAAGTTAGATTCTGCTTATCGTGAGGCAAAAGAACAAGAAGATTTCTGCCCTGTTCTTTTATTTTTCTCGGTAACTTCAAGTTTTTGTCCCTTTTGCAAGTTTTATTAGTGTTACCCAACTTGTTGTTTTTAACTTGATTGGAATGTAACAAACTTTGAGACAATGAACTTGGCCAGGTAAATGCAAGTAAAAATTTCTGTGGGGTGGCTGAGATGATGGGGCCTGTTGATTTTGAGAAGAGTGTAAATTATTGGCAATTCGACTGGA